>NC_071350.1:7020500-7682500 GCF_027744825.2 Synchiropus splendidus
TGGTAATGATATAATATTTAAATGCGATTCCTTGAATTGTCTGGATCCAGTACTGAAGTTAGCAGCGTTTCACTCTCCACACCATCATTTCCTCGCCTCTGTGGTTGGTCTGTGCTTCAAGCCTCTCCCATGCTGGTCAGCCGGATGGTTTTGCATTTAAAGGTGTGTGTGTTCGTGGGAACGTGCCGCCATGCTGGTCGTCAGAAAACATAAAGAAATACAGGAATTTATTTAGCCTGGGGTGAATTCATGGCTGTATGCTGTTAATGGAGTAAAGGAAGCGAAGGTTCCCAGCCCTCCTCTGGTGTCTGCATCAGGAGGGGAAGGCTTTTAATTTGACACACCCAAGGATAGTGCTTGTTTCCTGTGTGTTTGTCTGCTTCTGTGATGCTCCATAAAGTCTGTTTATTCTCACTGCGACGCAAACGCACCGTCAACTGCTCTAGCGCTTGGCCAGCGGCGTGGAGACTCTCACCGTCTGATGGGTTTAAAAACAGACCAAGCCTCCCTTCATTTAGCGGGTCAGTGTGTGGCGGTGTTCCGCGGCTGCTGAATGCAGGAAACTGTGTCAAAGCTCAAGTGGTTTTATTGGCTGTTTCTTTCAGATACTTGTTTTTTTACGAGTTACCTCGCGGCTTGAGTTTGGATGTGAGAGAAAGTTGAGAAATGTTTTCCTGGAAAACTGAACAATGTGGCTGACTACGACTTTCAAAACCCTGTGCAAACTTTCTGAGTTCATCGGTGGTGTCAAACCCGTGTACTCAAACTGAAAGTTACATCCAATGGTCACCAAGAATTCTGAGCATCGGTTCTCGTCTCATTAGAATCTTTCCTCGGACCATCAGGCGCTCGTACCCGGGTTAGGATGTGTTACAAAATTAAAAAAACCCGCCCAGAAAGAGCCTGTGGTTTAAGTGCGTGAGCATTTGTTGGGATTGCTTACACCCGTCCTTACATGGGGGTGAGCTTCAAACATGCAGCCTGGGGGGACGGGGGCCATGTTGGGAGCAGGCGCAGCAGGCCTCCTGCAAAACTGCCTTCTGATATATGGGGGTACAGCGGTCCTGATTAGCCTTGGCGAACAGTAGGGAGCTGAACAAGAGAACAAGGCTTCCACCTTGCTCACACACACACCTTTAAACACCACCCCCACATCACTGCACACCCTTGGTGGCCTGCAGGATTATTATGTGAGCAGACAAACATGGCTCGCTCCTTTGATTGCTTTTTTTCGGATGTATTTTCGGTTGCTGTAGGAAGAAAAGTTTCTGGGAGACAGACAGCAGAGCTTAGATCCCGCTTTAGACCAGCAACTAAAGGACATCTTGAAGCATCCTATTTATTTATTTTTCAATAATCTTATGTGTTTTCCTTGATATTTGCTGTCTATCTGTCACGTCTGCTAAATTCATTTGAAGTCATGGTGCGTCCCGCTGGCCTCTGATTTTTCAGTTGGGTTTCCTGTCGTTGGTGACACAGCACGACGCAGTGCTTGAGGATGGTGACCGCCGCTGACTCCACTCACCGGTCGTCCCCTAAATCGTTCTTTTATGGCCCTTGTAATGATCCCCCGGTCTGCACTCTCCGGATCGTCACACTGCAGATACCCGCCGCTCCTCGCTGCCAACACCACGCACGGGGGATGGGAAGCGCAGGAGGGGCGGTGGCGGTGAAAAGGAGAGACATGTATTCACTCATACACATCAGTTTGTAGGAGAAACACATGCCGAAGGTCACAGGAAAGTGATGAAGGGCAGTGTTTTTATGCCAAGGCACTGGGTATTCTGTGTTGTGGGAATGTGGGAGGCTTGAGCCCAGCAGCAACTTAGGGTTTCATTCTGTCACTAAGGGTTTACATAAATGTACTTATGTACCATGCTTAAGTGCTTGAATTTCTTCTCATGTCTTTCTGTCTTAAGACTTGCTGTGCTTCTTAGCTATTATTGAATGTTAAACTACATTAAAACACAATGCCTGCGCTGTTCTCCCATTTGTGCTGTTTTGAGGTATGAAAATGTGCCTGTCCTTATCACACACTGAACTTCCCTGCATTCTTTACATTGCTATTCAGCAGTATATCCACTGGGGAGGAGGGCAGCCCTAGAGTCCAAAGTGTATGAGAACAACAACGTCCAAAACAAACATGGCAACTGTGGAAGGGGCATTGATACCTCTTGCACAAAAGACAGAGGCAGCATTGTTGGAGGGAGTGATCGTTCACACAATTATATTGCGACTTGAGGATAGAGAATTTCCGCCATTGTTATGTATTCTTCATGTCTCATTCAAGCTACGTTTCGGATTGTAAATGCATCACTGCTCCCGTAGTTTACAGCGTTTGGCCCGCATCTCTAAGCCTTGTGGAAACATACAGAAGTGTCCGTCCATAATGTATCTCCGTACGTAAAGTTAACTATAAATGGGCCGCCAAATGTCAGTAGCGTCAACGCATGTCAATTTACAACCTTTGTGTGCAACATCACCTTGTCAAGTTGTAAAAAATCTTTTGTTTATGACAGACTGTCTTTGTTCACCACAGAGTCAGAATGACTCTGTGGTGAACGAAACAAGGCAAAGTTTGAAACTAGACTGCTCCAAATTGCCTGAATATGGTTGTCTCACACTTAACTTTCTATTTAGGTGACGTTTCATCTTGCTTATACTGGAGAAAACTTTAAAAAATTGGACACGATGCTGCCTGTTCTTTGCTAGGGTTTGATGTGGTGGAGAACTGTGGGCGATGCTTGTAGGAGATGATGGTGTTCCAGGGATTCATGTTGATGGTAGATGAGATAACCACATTGCTGCGTCATGCATACATCAACTAGGAAAGACATTTCCATACACTATTTGATCATAAAAAAAACGTAAAAAGCGGTTTGTGAAATCCTTAAAGAATCGACTCAGTGTGCTGAAGTGTTTTTCTACTTCTCGAAAACTGTGAAACAAGTTTCCACATTCATTCTTTGCCAGGTGAAGCGTGTATGTTGGCACCATTAACTGTGCTAAAGAAGAATAACACCTCACGTAATGGTAAATAACTTGTTAAGACGCCATCTGCAGTTCAGCGTCATCGTATTCGCTGTCCTTTACACCCCCCACACCTCCTCCGAAATCTCCTCCACCCTCTAACAGCCACAATTAACCAGACCAGGCAGAGACCTTCCACGCTGCACGTGACCCTGCTGCTTAGTATTCCTGCCACGTTTGGCGACGGGAGCGACATTAAATTGGGATCACGCAGATTAGAGTATAATATGGACGACTATTAAAAGCTGCAAATGAGAGACATGGGTTAGAGCGGGAGAAGGGTCCTTGCCATGCTGCTGTGCCCCCGCCTGGTACTACACACACGCTCACCACAACAGAGTCAAATATAAAAGAAGAAAACTAAAACTAAAACTATGATGTGAAAATTCTGGAACAAGTCTGGAAAATATTATAAAACCCCATTCAAAAGCTTTGTGAAACCATAGAAAGAACCGCCCCACGTAAACCTGGGAGAGTGCTGAGCTTCCCTTCGAATAGCTGGCTGGGCAAAATTCATCTAAGAGGTCACATAAGACTCCACCACCTCAACCAAAGAACTGCAAGCCTCACTTGCTTCGGTTAAGGTCAGTGCTCATGGCTCCACCTTAAGAAAGAGACTCAGCAAAAATGGCTGTGTTCCACAACGACAACCTGCGTCTCAACAACTTCTTGATGCACAATGCTTGGGAAAGCACGCCGTGAACCACTGAGAGAACTGTGACTTACTTTGGCAGATGTGGGTCCCATAGCATGTGTACAAAAGTAACATGGGACCAACAATAAAATATAGTGGTGGTAGTGTGGTGGTCTGGGGCTGCTTCAGGAACTGGGATACTTGCTGTGATAAACAGTGAATTCTGATTCCAAACACGTCCTGAAGGAAAGTGTCATTCTGTTTGTGACCTCAAGCTGAAGATAACTTCAGTTCCACAGTGGGAGTACGATCCAAAGCTCTCCAGAAAGTCCACCACTGAACTGCAGGTGAAAAACAGAATCAGGACTTTGGTGTGGCCAAGTTAAAGGCTCAATTCCGAATGTATGTGTGGATTTTGTTTTCCCTAAAAACCCTGCATTTCTGTGGTTGCAGTCGCATTTTGATGACTTTTAAGGATCAGAAACATGCGCCGACAAAAAATCCAGAAGCGGCTGTTTTCCCACACCACTGACTTTTCAACTCTGACCATGTGCTTGAGATATGAAATCCAATAATAAATGTGTCCACACATTTTGCTGAATAAAACTGATAAAATGGAATGTTGTAAAAAAATTGTTTGGGATCTGGAGGTGATTTTCTCCCCCAATAAATGCTTTATGATCTGATGTCAGACATGAATGAGAAATTTGTCTCAACATATTTCAACTTTCCTCCTTGTGTGGACATTTCTGGAAAAGATTGTGGGAAATAATGGGAACTGCCAACAGTAAGCAGCTTAAACTCTTACATAACATGCTGCTGAGTGTCCTTGTCGTCTTTCATTTATTGGAGGATGTATTTGAGAAGTTCCGTTGGGCTTCCACTTCAAGTCAAAGTTAACACAAAGACACAGCGTGACAGGATGGAAGGAGTTGAGAGGATTGGGAGGAGTCGTGTCTAAAAGCCTTGAGAGTCTTGAAGGGGGTCCTCAGCAAGGAAAGGAAGAGTTTGACCTTCATCTAAAAAGGAGGAAAACAAAACACTATGTAAAGTTAAAAAAAAAAACTTCAGTCACCTTAAAGACAGTGCAGGACCACTTGCTCACTTAGGAGCTTCATTTTGTTCAAGGTAGAAGTTTAATGAAATTTAATTTTAAAGTACAAGACAAATTATGGTAAAACTATAAGTATATTTTGTGAGTTTAAGTGAGGAGAAGGTGCAGCGCATGTCATATTACCGGACGTTCCAAACATCTGAGGAAGGAGGTCAGACTCATGAGTCCCACACATCCATTTGTTTTCATAAGTAAGACTGACCACTTTAAAAAAGGAAAACAAAAATGTAAACATAAAGATAATGCCTTATTAAAGCTTGGTGAAGTTCTTGTGTAAAAAATAAAATAAAATAAAATAAAATTCAAAAGGTGTCCTCTGAGAAGCTGTGATCTACAGTAGATCCCTGTAATGAAGGCAACTCTGCCACTGTCTTTCCAGACACCCGCTGTTCCCGCTGCTCGCGCTGCTGTTCGAGAAATGCGAACAAGCGACGCAGGGCTCGGAGTGCATAACGTCCGCCAGCTTCGACGTGGACATCGAGAACTTTGTCCACCAGCAGGAGCGAGAGCACAAGCCTTTCTTCAGTGAAGATCCAGAGCTGGACAACTTGGTAAGATGGACACAATAGCTGAACGCACATCGCCACACATGGAACTGCTACTCACTGCGTTGAAGCAGCAAGACGTGGGTCAGAGTTGAAACGGGACAGGAACAAAGACGGGGCTCAAGAAGAAAAGCGTGCACTCTGCCGATGACTGTACCGGAGGCAGCCGCTCGTGAAGCGCTGAACACTCAATTAAGCCTGCATCTGTGTGTTTTATGAGGCACTGAGTGCAGACGTTCCTCCCAGAGGACACTCACTCCTCCACAGGACAGTAATGTCACTCTGGACCTGACTGGACGTGGTGGGCATGAGACTCACTCACTGGTGTCCTGATGGAGGGAGCTGGCTTTAATGAGCTGATTTATCTCCTCCTTGCTCAAGCACTTTTCAGCTAACCTTGACTGGTGACTTTGACTGAGTGCACTTCCAGTGTTTCCCGGTGTGAAGGAGGGTTTCAGATGGCCAGATAGCAGGAGAGAGGAGCTGATCCAGCGCTTCAAGGAAGTCCAGCTTCTTGACTGTGATGTCATTAAAGGCCTCTGATGTTGATGTGGGAGATAAGGTGCGGGAAGCAGAGGTGTTTTCTCGTGATGTCATGGTGGACTGAGAGCCAACGTTGATTCTCCACTGGTCATTTATTGAATGCTGCTGCAGTGAATGTTTTTTCTTCCCTGTCCTCAGACAGGCTTCTGCTATACAGTATCTGTCCGTCATCTCTCACCTTTTGTTGAAACATTCCGAGACACATTCAGCTAAAAGAGTCTTCTTATCTTAACTTATCGTAGACAATAAACCACCAAAAACAATCTTCACGATTACAATTCTGCATCTCACCGCGCCCTCCAGCTGGGCAGCGTTTGACAGCCGACACCGATTCGCGATCGTAGTTTTAAATTTATTTTTAATACAGGGAACCGTTGATAATGACACTGGTCGCCGTGGTGAAAATAGTTGTATATCGGTCGGACCTCCGCTCCGGTATTGGCAGTGGCATCCTCTCCTGCGTCCCCATTAGGGTTCGCTGATCGCGGACACACTCTCACAGGCAGCGCTAATGCTATGACCTGACATCAGTTAGGGACCATCAACAAATTCTAAAGCGGTAAAAAGTAAAATATTCAATAAAGCAATGAAAAACAACCATTTTAGGAGAGAGAATTGTGAAAAGGTTTTTCATCACACAAGACAAAGGACTGACAGATTGTATCATTTCGACAATAGAATATGATTAAATAATAATCTATTGACATTATTTCTAATATTTATTCAATAGCATCGAGGAAATGTGTCCAGACTGGTTCATAGTTAAAGTCAACTGTTATGAGACATGAGATACAGCAGACAGACGGCTCAATTTAACCCCTAAATAAAGCTGGCAGAACAGTCTGTCAGACACCTGCGGCTTCTACCAGACACTTGAAACATTACATTTCTCATCTCTACACTTAGTTAACTATTATATTTAAACATAAAAAAATAATCGACGAAAAAGTTTCATCATAAAACAGAGACTGTAGTGTCCAACACATGGAATAGAATGAAAATGTATTTATCATGATATTTTTTTAGTCCATTTTGGCCATCCCTAGTCTGAAGTCAGACACTTGATATAAGGGCTGTTCTCAAAAGATGACATTCAAGGCAATTTGATGAAAAATGATCTGTATCCAAACCACCATCTGATTCATGTTTCTGACTCTTAAGATGGTGAAGGCTATCCAGGTGCTGCGGATCCACCTCCTGGAACTTGAAAAGGTCAATGAGCTGTGTAAGGACTTCTGCAACCGCTACATCACCTGCCTCAAGACCAAGATGCACAGCGACAACCTCCTCCGAAACGACCTGGGAGGGCCCTATTCTCCGACACACACCAGTCTCAGCATGCAGCAGGTCAGTCCTGGGCGCTCAGTGGATCTCACACTTCCTTGACGGTCGTCGCCGTCTGTGAATAGCACATCCCAAGACACACCCTCTCACTTTCCTCCAGGTGGATTATGCCGTCCTCTTTCAGCCGAGGGACTGTCCCTCCGTGTTTGCTCACGAGTGTCTCTCTGTCGTTCCTCCAGGAACTCATTCAGACCTCCTCTCCATCCATGACCTCCGTCTCCAGCTCTGTTAACCCATCGGGCATTGTTGCGTCTGCTGGAGGACTACAGCAGAGCAACGTCGCCATGACTACCATCAACTCGCAAGTAGTGTCAGGTGAGCAAAGACTTGTCCAGGCTGGTGACCAAAGAGCTATGAATATAGTGATTCAACTCACTCACCATGAGTACATGGGTGGGTGGATTGTTATAACAAGGCATTCCATCATGATATTGTCGGAGTCAAAGAGCATTTGGTTTGCATTGCTGGCAGTTGCCTTTGGGAGTTTGACTCTGCCCTTTGTCTTAGGTTTGTACTTAACTTTTATGGTCTGAATTTCTGGACCTTGGAATCCCACCATCACACAGGTCCTATTGGTCCCATCGGGCAGTGACCTCCTGCCTGCTGGGTGTGAAGTGACTGAGAAAAATCTGCAAACCCTCCATGATTCTCTGCCTGAAAAGGGTGGATTGATACTCTCTTGTATGGAAGACATTTTTAGTGGAGGGCTTCCGGGGAACAGGGAGTGAGAGATTGATAAATTGATCAGGGTGATGTCAGCAATGATGCGCTTAGTATAGTGGACTGTTGAGGTGAAGAGTGAGCTGAGCCACAAGGCAAGGTTCTTGATCAACCGACCACTCCATGTTACAACCCTCCCCAATGGTCACTAGCGTTGGAAATGTTGACCTCCGAGTGAAGCTCAGAGTAGAATGGCTGCTCCTCCACATTGAGAGAAGACACATTAGGTGGTTTCTGGAGGAGGCCATGGGGCTGACCCAGGACATGCTGGTAACATTATACTGTATCTCCCTGATGGTCGTGGAACACCCTTCAGGGAGGAGTTGGCAGAAGTGGCCAGGCTCTGGTGTTCCCTGCTGAGGCTGCAATCCGCACCTGAATAAGTGAGAGGTGGTCTTTGACATACAACGTATGGACATGCAGTGATTTTACTCAATGAAGTGCTTGCCTTAAATCCAAAGTCTTGTTATTCCAGTTAGTGTTATTGTGGCTGAACAATGCATTTCACAATTGTCCTTGACATTTATGAAGACTGGTAGTCAATGTGTTTTCATATCCAAAATGATGACTCGACACATTAACACGGGGGAGGAAATAATATTTCCTCAGGGATTTCAGGCTCAAAAAAAAAGGAGGATAAGAAAAAAAATGACATGACGAAAAATCTAGAGGGCAAAAAAGTCAGGATATTGTGTGTTATTATGAAATTAGGTTACACAAAATATCCATAAAAAATTGATTTCTAATGCTGATGTTTTTTAAAGGACAAGAAGTACTCCTTAAATAGTCCAGGAAAAAGACAAAAAATATATATAAAAAAAAGAAAAAAAGAAAACAATATAACAAGGAAGTTATATTTCAGTTGTACTCATAATGAAAAAAAATAAATAAATAAAGGATTCAATAAGATTGTCAGAAACAGTCCGGCGTAGTCAGGTGTGTGTACTCTGGCAGGCAGACTGATTTACTGTCAGATCTTACTTTTTGGCCGAGTAGGAATGGTTTCACATTTATATAGTCTTTCTCTGGGCGAACTTTTATGACCACCACATCGTACAGGTGTGTGGGACCATATTCAAAAGCATGTTGGTTGGTGTACGAGAGAGAGCAGGTTTAATCCCTGCAGTCATCTGAGAGCTTCTGAACCTGAGAACATCTGTCTGGCGTCCGCAGAAAACTCACACTACCAAAAAGACTGTGAATGTGACGGGATGTGGCGCCATCCTCAGAAGTTTTCAACCAGAGGGAGGTGTCACCTCAAAATAAATAGAGTTGTTCTGAAGAGTTGTGCAGTTGCTCAGATTGCAGATGAAGTCAGCTAGATATTAGTTAGAGCAGAGTTAGAGCATTTAGAGTGCATGCACTTTTCTACGTCCGTCTTCTTTTGTGGTTTTAAGGGGTCATTTCACTTCACTTCAGTTGCGTGATAACATATTGGTGTGCATTGTCACACAGTACCAGGCTGTGTGCACTGTTTGTGATGATTATGGTGGAGCCAATTCTTTGGAGTGTGTATTGGAGCAGGCAATATTGCCCTCATCTTCTCCTCCTCCACCTCTACCCCTCCTCTTCACCTCCTCGTCCTTTTAAGGAGGATACATTTCTCAATAAAGTTATGGAGACTTTGACAGTCAGACGACCCAAAAGTGTATTCGCCGCATACGAGGCTGAATAATCCAACAGGAGGCGCAAGAGTCCAAAAAACATGAAGTACGATGACGGGGCAGGGTCGGATCAGAAGTAGACACGCTCAAATAATATAGTAGTCAAAGTGCATTCAGTATACATAGAGTGCATGGCAGAACCAGGAGGCAAAGTTCAGGTACATTTTTTTATTTATTTATTTATTTTTTTTCGAGCTCCAGCCCACAACAGGACATCAAACCCTGGAGTGAGCGCTCCAGCCTCGGAGGTGTGGAGAGCGAGCACCTCCCCTGTGACACTCTACCAGGGTCCAGTGTGGAGACAGGAAAGGTTTTACACCTCAATATGAAGAAAAAACAGTCAGTAAATGTAGCTAACGGGACACGTCTGCATACAGAGGCTGCGTTATACACAATAACAAAGCGCGTTGTGGGTCAGATGGTCGGTCCGCGCACGTTATGTTTTTTGCGGCTTTTTTCGGGGCGTTCGTTGTGTAGTTGTGGATGCCATAAATCAGTTCTCAGTTCTCCAGTGGAGAACTAGTGGTAGAGGAATCTGAAGCATCCGGTATCTTTTGATGCTAAATGTTTTTGTTTGCATTATGCAGTTCATAATGTATGTGTCGTATACTGTATTGTAGCTGTCTGAGGCCACTTCCAGAATTCCATCCGTTGCGCAACATCTATTTGAGGAGCATTTTTCTCAGGATGTGGCAGGGTAACCATGGGGGCTTTCGTAGTGGACCGTAACGCCACGATGACATTTAGTGTACGTGTGTATAAGAGCGCAGCGTGACTGGCAGCGCTGGGCTGATGGACTCTGATAATGTCAAGCATGTACAGTGAAATGTTAATCCTGCCCTCTGGAAATCCCTTTTAACCTAAAATAAATCGATGTGGCTGCCTTTTGATCACCAGACACTGAAGAGCTCAAACAGACTGCGATAAGAGCGTCTTGATCAAGGCTAATTAAGCCGCCAGCGAAAACACTCGCCGCGCTTCTTTCTTTTCAAGGTCTAAAGACATCAACGCACCTCCGACTGATTCCGCCGCTTGATCACCATGCTGCTGTTGTGCAGGAAGGGGGGGAACTCTAATGTGGTGCCGCGGATGTGGCTTAATTCTCACGATGCTAAATTATCCCCCCAGGTGGAACCCTGTACCAGCCGGTTGCCATGGTGACGTCGCAGGGGCAAGTGTTAACACAAACACTGCCGCCGGGAACCATCCAGATCCAGAACTCACAGGTGACATGAGCCGCCGTTTGACCCTCCTCTGTGCTCCTGGTCGCTGACTTCATTTGTTGATATCATATCCATCCCTCTGAGACTGCCGCATATAAATATACAAGCTGGAACTAGTTGACTAGTTCCCTTCCAACGCCAAGACAAAGCCGCTGTCCCTGACTGGCTGTGGCGGTTCCGAGTGATGTCACGGCATCAAACACCTGGCATCAGCCCGAGTGTTTGTCTCTGCGTGTCTATAAATTTAACCCCAAATATGCAGTTGAGACACTGTAAAACAGACTGGTGAGTTTGTAGCGACTGAATATATATGAAACAGACACATGGATTAAAGATGAAGCGGTGAACAGCGTCTGCTGGCAGCACTCGCCAGACTGCTGACCCTCTCCTGCGCTCACACTGTCAAGGGTGCTGCTTTTTATATTTTAAGCATCATTACTTAAATTCAGTTACCATGGCGACACTTGAGGAGGTGTTTCTGCCCTCGCCACCGGAAAACAAAAAAAAGATGCTAATTGGTTGTCTCCCTTTGTTTCCGCGGCAACAATAAGTGCCACAGACCACTTCTTTTTTTTTTTTTCTTCCTTCTCACTTCCTCTCCCCTCTCTGGTGTCCGTAGGTGAACGTGGACCTGGCGTCTCTGTTGGACAATGAGGACAAGAAGTCGAAAAACAAAAGGGGGGTTCTGCCCAAGCAAGCCACCAACATCATGCGCTCCTGGCTCTTCCAGCATCTCATGGTGAGAGAGAGCCGTCCTTCAGCTCTGCGAATTAAATACACTAGATATAGAGGTTGTTATCAATATTACAGTATTAAATTGTCAAGCGCGCAAAACAAATGTATCAAAAGCGACAGCACTGAAGGGAACCGTGTAAAACAACTACATTTATCAATATCAAGTTGTGTCTGACCTGACGTAGATGGTGGATCGTGTAAGATGATGCGATTTATTCACTGTTCTACCATTGTAACCTCAAGTACCGTAATGTTTAACTGAAATGTATGGCCTTTTTTGTCCAAGTGATGGGGTGATGGGGCTTCATGAAACAGTGTCCTCATTTTCAAAGCTCAGTAGATGATGCTTTAAAAAAATGATGTGGTTGCGCAAATCCAAAGAGCACCATCTAGTAGGCTCTGAAAGTGAGGACACTGTTTCATGAAACCTCACCAGCCCATCACTAGCTGTCTCAGGTGGTCAGCCTCCTCCGCTTTGACCTAGCAGCTTAACTGACCTCTGTATCAGCTGACATCTATTGTTATTGCTGTCTGGATAACAGGTAGATATGGGTTGATGAGGCTTCATGAAACAGTGTCCTCATTTTCAGAGCTCAGTAGGTGGCGCACTCAGTTTAAAAAAAAAGATTAGGTTTTATACAAATTGTTGTTCAAATCCAAATGCTTTTGGAATTGAGAGTGCCATCTAGTGACCTCTGAAAGCAAATACAGGTTTCATGAAGCTTCACCACTAGTCAGCAGGTTTTTCAATCCATCCAGAATAAGCTTCCAATTCCACCCCTGCCTGTCCACTTAGATGTTGCCAGATTGGTTTGACCTGTGTCGAGTCGTAATATTCTTCTGTCATTAGCTGCTTGTTGTGACCCAAGTACGGTTTGACAAACCTATTTTTCCCAGGTGTTATCCGTGCTCCCTAAATTAAGTGTCTTGATTTGGCTCTTCGCGTCTCCCCAACCCCGTCATGCCTCAAACAACAGTGATTTCAATAAGCGTTTTTGAAGCAGTACACACACTTTGACTCAGTCATCTTGTTCCCGTCTTCTCCTTAGCATCCGTACCCGACAGAAGACGAGAAGAGGCAGATTGCTGCACAGACAAGCCTCACACTACTGCAAGTCAATAACTGGTAAGAGAACACAACAACTGTCTTCTGTCTTTAATGTATGAACGGTTCTTATGAAGATCAACCTGGCAGCATCACATGACACTTAACCAAAAATAAAAAATTCAATGACAATAAAAGGTGTTTATGATGCTTGGTTACCACTCTATTACCTGGTTTATTATGTGTTATTATATGAATAAAGTGTGGATCCACAAAGACACTCTGAACCACAAACAACAGGGCAGGTAACAACAAGATTGTAAGCCACAAGTATACGGAAGAGATATTTATGTTTGAAGAAGAAGAGGTGGTGCTGACGGCTTTGACAGATACCACACACTTCAGAGTTATGAACTCCGTTTCAACCACTTCAAGTTATTTAAGATATAATTACGCCATCTAGCGGTCGGATTCTTCAATTACAAACGATCGGTCAGGGAAAACACACTGGTCTCTGTCAGGACACATCTGACAGCGCATGGTTTCGACGAGCGGTGGGTCTTGTGGGACCATTGTTGGCGCCCCCTACCTAAAGGGCCGCTTAAAGTTTTTGTGTCACACCTCTTTTTTATGAAAACAGAAAATATTTTATGACATTTAGACGTTGTTTTATTCATTACATTTATAGTAATATGTAGTATATTTATTTTATTCAGAATGGTATTCATGATGTACAGTTTTTCCAATTTTCTCAACGTCAAGGGAGTTTTTTTCCCCTTTTTTCTTTGGTAAATTTAATGCACATGACTTGCACCTTCTGCTGCTGCTAGTTGGACTTTTCCGTGACTAATATGTTTGCGCTGATCAAACGGTTTCATGCCATTTCACAAGGATTTGGTTTGTTTGTTTACAAGTGTGGTTATTGAACACAAATGAAGCCAGTAATTCTGATATCAGACAGTAATAACTTGTATTTCTTGAATGGTCCCTGGACCTATATGTTGTGGAAAAGGTGGGCCCGAGATCAGGAAAGTGAAGAACCTCTGGTCTACAGCCTTAAGAGCAGCAGGCAACTCCAAAAGTCAAGTCCCAAGTCAAATCTTTTAAAACAGTGCATGAAGTTTAAGCTGTTTATTGCTTAAGAACAGGGAAGAAAATGGTCGTATTTGGATTCCAGAGTCTGCTACAGCTTTTGCTCTTGGTTCCTCCCAGGTTCATCAACGCTCGCCGGCGCATCCTGCAGCCGATGCTGGACGCCAGCAACCCTGACCCGGCTCCCAAAGCCAAGAAGATGAAGTCTCAGCACCGACCCACTCAGCGCTTCTGGCCCGACTCGATCGTAGCAGGAGTTCTGCAGACGCACCGAGCGCAGACGGGAAACAACTCCGACAGTAGGCGTCGTATCTTGTATTTAGCTGCGCTGAACAACAGTCACATCAAATTCTAGCTGTGTTTCCCCTTCTGAAATGGACTGTTTTGACTCCTACGATCATCATCGACAGTCCCTCTTTTGATTTATCGTACTCCCCTACAGTTGAAACACCATTAATCCTGCTACTATTTCTACCTGTACTACGAGTGGAACAATGTTTTTAACTCATACTCATACTATCAATATCAATAAACGTGTATTCGGTTTAAAAACATTGGCAGTTTTTCAACCGCTGGCCACAAGGTGTCTCCGTTAACTTGCAATACAAGATAAAGAACTTGACTTTAAACTTGTTTGAGATGAAAACAGCAGCAAAACCGGCCACTCCAGTTGATGTTGTTGAAACTGACTACACTTTTTAGATGGTAGAAACACAAAATTATAGGCATTGATTTTAGATTTTAAAGATTCTAAGGTTTCTTTCTCCAAGTTTCAAGTGTAGAAAAACAAAGTCACTTTACAATCATGCAGCGTTCTCATCATCACCTTTGTCCCGCAGACCCGCTGAGTCTGGACAGCCTCCATTCGCTGTCGTCGGACTCGGCCACACTGGCTATGCAGCAGGCCATGCTGGGAGCTGACGACTCCATGGACGGCACCGAGGAGGAGGAGGAAGAGGAGGAGGAGGAAGAAGAGGAGGAGGAGGAAGGAATGGAGGAGGAGGAAGAGGAAGAAGAGGGAGAAGAGGACAGTGACCGGAGGAGGCAAATGTCAGGCGGAGGAGGAGGAGGGCGGAGGGATCTGAGCATGGAGCACTCGGAGGACCTGAAGTAAAAAAAAAACTCCAGTGAAATCATGAACATGTCCAGGATGGCACAGGAATTTGGAAGAAATCGCTTTGGTCGCTTGTGTCATGAGACTTTGTACACGTCCGGACGAAGCTGGCGGAAGAATCGGAAACCTTTTGCACAGTGACAGAATGTGTAAAGACAAAACTATTCTGAATGTAAATCAGAGCGTCTTTGAAAGTGTTTCACGTCATCTGTCGTGGCTTTTCAAAATAAAATTTAAAAAAAGACTTCGTAGGTTCTCAGGTCCGACATTTTCTTCCTGAAACTTTTGTCAAGCATGAAACTTTGAATTTTATTTTCTTCTGTGTAACAATGTTTTGACTGCACATCACATCCGCGTCGCTGAAGGAGGTTCTGGTGCTGATTTGCATATTTATTCTGTTACTTCCGTTAGTATCCTTCAGTTCCTTCGGCCCAGAACGTCGCCTCCTCGAGTGGCCGCGCGCGCACACCAAGTTCACCTGAGATCTGAGAAGAATTGCAGGTGATCTCAAAATAACAAGACAGAAGGACGACACCTGCTGCCCGTCCAGGCGCAGCGACTTCCTGAAACTTTTTACAAACTGAAGGGAAAAAAAAGACGACGGATTTTGAAGAAACTGTGAAGCTGTCTGTTTTTGTACATGGACTGGATTTCTATTGTGATTGTCTGGGAGGGGGTCACATGTTATACTGTGTGTTCTGAGTGTTTATTGTAATATTCATGAATATTTTTGTCTCCATTGGTTTTTCTTTTTTTTCTATCAGATCTTCCAAGACAAGTGACAAACAATAGGGGGTATTTCTATTTCATTTGTACGCCTTGTTGTCATAACCGACTGTGTTTTAATTGACCAATTTTAATTATTAAAACATTTTAAAGTGTTTGTTTCCCTGCTTTATGACATGAACAAGACGTCCACATGATAACGCAGGCGGAGGCTGAGCTGTTGCTGTAACCTTGGTGGAGTCTGTTATTTGTGCTGCTGGAAAACGCCCACCATGTTTCATCCAGAGGGTTGAACAAATGGCTACAACCAACTGAGTGCTGATTCATAGCCTTCTTTAAATATGAAATTTAATGTGAATTAACAATGCAAAGCTAACAGTGGAGCCTGCGTCAAACTCAAGGCCTGGGGACCACATTTTGTCCACCAAGTAGATTTGTGTGGCCCACAGTAAACCCCTCAATTAAATTCAATAGTATCATAAATTTTACCCAATACTTTCTCGTGGCTAGTTTTACAGTACAATAGAAATAGAAATTCAGTTTGGCCCGTGACTCGAGCAGGGTTTTACATCTTGGTATGATTGACTTGAGAGTGGTTGGAATAGAAGCAGCAATTGTACTGCAAAACTTAAACTTAAAGAGGTCTGACTAGAAACAACCTTTTGTCATAGACTGCATAAGTTCAGTGATGGGTAGCTGATGTATCATGCAACAGTGTTTGAATTTTCAGACGCCACAAGATGGCGCTCTTCTTATAGGAATGATGTGAGGTTTCACATCAGAAAATCACGACACTGTTTCATGAAACCTCATCGACCCATTGCAACAAGAGTCTGTTCTATACTGTACTGTATGTTCACAGTCATTGCGGGAATATGTTTTGTAATGGACACGGTTTGATGGCATTTGGAGGCAAATTCAAACCAAGACTAGTGAATCGTGTCAGCATGAAGCAAAAGAAGAAGCTGCTGTAGTGTCAAGAATAAGGCAAAGTTGAGGAACAACACCAGTTATGATCACCATGTTATGATAGGGTCAGTTGACTACCTAGAAAAAGACGACCAGATGGGACCTCGGGAGATCGAGGGGAATTTCTAGGCTACTGATGCCACAGTATAAGGGGAGGATGGGCGCAGCACTTTCTGCACAATGAGTGTGGGCACCGAAGTTTAACTTGCTGCAATGTTGGAATCTATTCCAAGAAGGGTTCCTAGCTTCTCTCAAAAGTAACTAAGTCAGATTACAAGTTACTTGTCAAGTTACATTTGGCAGCCGACCACAGCTCTCATTGCCTAAACAATATCTTTTATGTCAAGTTTGAGGTTGGAGTTGTTGGCGGTCCAGTGTTGTCCATGTTTGGGGTCATTTTTTAGCACAATCTCAGTTATATGAATCTACAGTCAATGTTTTACTTTGACACACTCTAACTCATTGGAAGGGAAACCACACACAATAAGCAACAAGAATAAAAAACAAAACAAAGCGATATATTGTCATTTATATAATAAATTGGAGGAATGCCCTATTATTTTTATTATTATTTTACTTTTTTGCTTTTTTTAAATTACAAGGCAAAAGTTTAGTAGGTCTCAGTTGCGCCAGAGGATCATTTTATCGCTCACTTTTGAGAGAAAATGCATCATCAGTACCGTTTCTGCCTGCACCAAAAAAAAAAAAATCTATAAAAGTCTAAAAATCTATTATAAGTGTCGTTTAACTTGACCTCTGAAGAGGATTAAAAAAAACTGGTACACAGTTTTTTGAGTTTGCACTTTTGCGAGGCTACTTTATGTCGCTCTCTTTAACCAGTGACTTCTGCTAGTTGGTGGAATTGCAGGGTTAATACTGTCATCTATAGCACACACTAGTTCAAAGTAGTGGCTGTATTTTCAGCTAGAAACGTTCATCTCTCTCCTCACGCCTCTGTTATTTACTGCAGTGTAGCCGGCAGCTTGACACGTGAGCTGCCCACGTGTTGAAACCGTGACTGGTGTGTCCCGCACACAACATCATGCACAAAGACACAGTTGTAGAAAGTGAATGTCAATATTTTGCTTCCTGACAATGGCAACAATAGTAACGCACGATTACTTAGATAAGTAACTTTTGAAATAGAAATATAGTGATATAAGAGTAACGCGTTAATAAGTAACATGTTACTTGCATCACTGCTCTTCACATAACAACAGACAAAACTGAAACAGACCAGAGGAGATGACTCTTTATCACGTTTCACTCATGGCTTCAAATCAAGAGAGTGAAAGAATGTGAGAGAAAGTGCAGCTCTTGTGCAGTCAGGTCCAACATAGGAGAGATTGGCAGTTGCCCACTGACAACACCAACCTAGGAGATGCGGAATTGTTGTGTGAGGGGACGATGTGAAGGCCTGTGTCCATGCAGGATGGGTGATGACAGACTCGCAGCTCTGGCTCGATGAGGCTCAAATACCAGAGTGGAGTCATGACTGCCTTCCTACACGGACCTTCGGTTTAGTTAGTTCAGACAAGCAGTGGAACAGCAGCTCCGAAGCTGCGCTGGAAGTAAAAATAGCCCCACAATGACAGAGTCTGAAAAAGCCACTGACCACGGTCGGCTTGTTTGAACTAGAGCTGAGCCGCCTCAGCACCGGGGCCCAGGCTCACACAGGGCTCGGTGGAACGCCCTGGCCTGCTGCTCCGTGCTGGAGGTCCAGTAGCTGCTGCCAGCTGGGCCACCACATGCTCCCAGATGTCCCCCTCTGTAATTACAAGCTGAACCGAGCCTGGACTGGACCAGCCCAGATCCAGCCTTTCATTTACTCTAGCCCTGCCCGGATACATAAGCAGCGGGCCAACGCTGAGCCAGCCTTTACAGGAGCCCCGCCATCGCATTTTCAGGGAGAATTACCCGGGTCTCGGTAAGTCGCTCCGTAAGATCGTCGCGTGACTTTTCATCCACAGCACTTCTCTACAGTGATGCCATTTGCTTTTGTCTCACACCAGTTCAAAAGCAGCTAGGATAAATGCTAACATGAGTGGTAGCATGTGACTTCTGGGAAAACACCATCGCTGTTTTGGTGATTTTCACCCATTCTTTCTGGTGATCCATCTCACGTCTCAGTTCATCTCTCCCAAGCCTCCTCCCATGAATATAAGTGATGCGTCTGGATCTCAAAAGACCAGCTGCCTCCTGCATGTTCTTGTTGCATTGAATGAGCTTATACTGGAAGTAAAACGTGTAGTTCTCTCCCCATATTTGGTATGTATTCTTCAGTGAGCTGTTACTTTACTAACATTAGCAAAGAAAATATACAGTAGATTTGTTTCATCCAGGGGTGGTGTCTGGGAGTAGAGTAGAGGAAGGTGTTCAGGATTAGATCAGAAGAGCAGAACAAACACAGTTGAATGAGGGCGTCGCTCTGCTCTAAACATACTGTTGGCAAACTTACTCTGTCTTCTACTACTGAAAATGCTCGGGTAACATAGCTGCATTTAAGGCTTAAAATATCACGTTGGTTAAACAAAAATGGTTCCGTATTTACCCGAGATGTTTATGAATATATGAATGACAAATGTATGTTTGGTTTTTGGTCCTGAAAGAGTTGGAGCAGAGAAAACTCATACAAATAAATCCATTTTTATTCAAACAATATTGCCCATCATTAACTTCTCCCCTTTGGTTTAGACTGGGTCTCAACATAAATATATTTTCCACAACATATACATGCTTCAGAATTTTTACATGGATGAGATTAAGTCTTACTGCTGGGACGGAAAATGCACTTCATTTTCCTCTTAGTACAACAGCAAACATGGATGAAAACATCAGCAGTATGATGATATATGCAGTATTATAATATTAACATGACGATTTTTTCAACTTGTTTTGACCTGTTGTGAAAAACAAGGATGCTTATGAGTAATATATATATATTTTTAAAATCATATTAAAAGGCAATAGAAGGAATCTGGAATTTAGGAATTAATCTAAAAATTTTTTTACTCAATTTAACCGAATAATTTGGAGACTTATGATATCTATTAATGTCAAAACATATGCATTTGAATTCTTATAGAATAGTACGAACACAGTAGGTATAAATATACATTCCAACAAAAGACATTTTTCAGAAGCAAAGTGTTGAACTTTTGCAGAACAAATTCAGATATATTTGTGATTTTACAAGAGAAGAAGCAAGAGGTTCGGTGGAAAAGCAGCATGTGGCCCCCAACTGAGTAACTTCCAGCTCTCTTTTGAATTTGAATTAAACTCATATACTTTTAACTGAATACATATTTCACATTTTTTGAACAGTTTGGTTCATTCTGCCTCCAGCAACTACTAACTGTTTGGGGATAACTTGACATTTAATATGCCGTTGATGTCCTTTATTTGGGTTTGAAATATATATAACGTCCGCTTTATTCCGCGCTTGAAGACTGACAGGGGTCTTGACTTTCATAACTAGGTGTCCAAGATGTCCATCGCCAAGGCGGCGGCCAAGGCCATGCTGTCAGACGCCCTGCTGCAGGATGGCCTGACACTGAACCGGATCAGCCACCTGGAGCTGGAGCTTCCTCTGGACAAGGTCATCAAGTACGTGTCGGTGGGCCTTCCGCTGCTGCTGGTCTGCATGGCCTTCGCCCGGGAGGTTTCCCTCGGTGAGACTCGTCTTTCAATTCTCCGCCTGGATTCATGTTTTATTCTGCATCTGTTTGCTCCACTCTGCCCTCGAGCCATTCATCAAGACATGCAGACCAAGAGAGGGAATATCTTCTGCTCGCTTGTGTACGGAGCGCACAGAAACATTTGTGAGCTTAGTAAAACTGAGAGGTGAAAGGGTACATCAGACAGCAGGTTCAAACTCAGCTACGTCGCACTCGTGCATGGCCTGATGGACACCAGTGGGACTGTCATGTTGTCTCAGCAAAAAAAAAAAAATGAAAAAAAAAAAAATAGAAAAAGGTGCAACTTATTGTGGTCTTCTTTCAAAAGTGCAGTGATTTACAAAAAGTGGAAAAACAAATGCAGCAAAGAGGCTATTTACTAAATGTACAGGGAAAACTAGACAGACATCCACAAAAACAACCGAGTCACCTTTGCAAAAACAGAAAAACAAACAATTGGTTTTCCAACTCAGGGGTTTCCGTTCTCTGCCACCATCACACACCCTCCCCAAACAAAACAAAATGGCTTCCTGAAACACCCCTTTTCCCCCTCCCCTCGACGAATCACGGCGCACCAAATTCCATGTTAAAATTAAACACTGCTTCAGTCTTTTCATGCATGTTTGAAAGTGTACTATTTCCACGTATTTATTTTTATGAGGCCATTTCTTCAAGAAAATCCTAAATCACAGCAAATGTAATTTTCAGACGTGTGACATAAACCGTGCAAAAGTGTGCACATAAATAAGCAGCAGCAGAACCGCTTGTGTTGGGAACACGTGCGTGTTATGCTCGGGCCGGCTGCCAGACGCGTCTCTTCATGTGTTTGGGTGTGATTCTAGTGTGTATGAAGAAGTTGTGTGGAGGAGCTCTGGGTGACGGATTGTCGGAGCTGCTCCGTCACACATCTTCCTCTTTAAAGCCGTGAAATAAAGGGGGTGGAAACTTGCATGTCATTTCCCTGAGTAGCGGTTTGAGCTGATGAGCCTGAGCTCCGAACTAAACGTCGCTTCTGAGCTGAGCTGCAATCCGCCTGTTGCTCCGGATGACGCTTGACATCCATGTGCAGCTCCAGCAGCAATTACAAGACCTTTCCTCACTTTAATCTAGTCAAATGAGCAGACGTGTCGATGAACTCGGGGGAGGGCGAGAGGTGGGGCGCCGCCATCGTGACACGCTGCCACTTCGCTGATGGATCCTGGTGATACAGTCTGATCCCACCTGAACTCTTGTGGAAGAGATTCCAGTGGCACAAACAGAAGCTCCAACTTTAGCAAATAGCTTCTAGGAGTTGGCGGGATGAAAGGTTGGTGTTTCCTAGCGGCAGGAGTCGCCATGTTGCTGTCTGTTGTGATGTAAGAGCACAGGGAGAGCAACCAAACAAACAAAAGGTCACACTGCTCCTTTCACATTTGCACGTGCAGAAATTGTATGAGCAAAGCTGTTCCACTATAGAAGTTATTCTGTACTTCCTCTTTGTCATATTCATAAGAAGCGACACAATCAGTAACAGCCTGCATGACTGTGAGAAGAGGATGGACACACTACACAAGAAGAGAGAAACACACACCCGAGTGTCTTATCTAAAACAATAGCATACATGGATGAAAATAAAAACATCTCTCTCTCTCTCTCTCTCTCTATATATATATATATATATATATATATATATATATATATATAACAATATAATGATATATGCTGTATTATAAGATTAACATGAACATTTTTGTCATTTTGTTTTGACCTGTTACGACAAAACAAAGATGAATATAAATAGATCCTTAAAGAATAGTTCGAACACAGCGGGTGTAAATATACATTCCAGCATTCCAGACATTTTTCAAAAGCAAAGTGTTTTGCTGAACAAATTCACATACAAGTAACATCCAACTTACGACCTGCTCAACTCACGTCCACCAGCACTAACAACCACGGACAGCAGATGCTTTTTTTTTTTTTTAATTCAATGTCTGGCACCACGTACGACAGTTACAGCAGCACAGTATCCCAGCATCTCACTCTCACACAGCCATCTACCACTACAGTAGCACCTATAACCCTCGCGTCGGCCATTTTGAATGGCATTCCACTTTCGTCCAATGCGACTTACGACCGGTTGGTCGGAACCAATCCCGGTCATAAGTCAGATGTTACTTGTAGATCCTTAAGGAATAGTACTAACACAGTGGGAGTAGATATACATTCCAACAAAAGACATTTTCAGAAGCAAAGTGTTGAACATTTGCAGGACAAATGTATATAGATTTATGATTTTACAAAAGAAGAAGCAAGAAGGATTGTATTGTCGAGGATCAACCAACTACACAAGGAGAGAGTCCCACACATCCCAGTGAGTCCCTGAGAGTTGGCCCCAGTATCTTACCTAAAACTGAAGCTCCAGCTTACACTCAGTTTGGGGAAGAGTGAAGGGAGACACTACACTGATGGTGGCAGTTACAACAACAATGAAACTTGTCTTTTTATGGTTATGTCGACACATTTATTTTTTGGTGATGTGTATTTTCCATCTTCCAAATGAATAACTGTATACAGTGTCAGCGTTAATCAGCTAAGATGTGGCTGATAAAGAACACGCCCAAACGCCCACGGTGAATGAAAGAGAAAAAAGAAATCACAAGCAGGTGCTAAATTAGAAGCAGTGCGTTTCTACTTCCAGACACATGGGCACGGTATAAATAGAGGCTGTATGTTTTCTCTTGTAAGTTGTTGGACACACCCTTCAATCTGCCTGCTGCGGGGAGGAAACCTCAGCAGTTTCAAGGCGGATGGCTCAGGGACAGTCTGAAGTTGCCGGGTAGAATCCGCTCTGTCAAGGTGACCTAATTATAAGGGGGAGGAGGGGGAGGAACCCCCAGTTTCTTAAATGTCGGTTGCCATTTAGAGACGTGTGATTTTCCTGATTCACTCAGGTTGAGGACCTCCAGGATTTTGAGCGGCTGTGTTCAAGCTGTTCAAGCAATGTATTTATATCAGTGGTTCACAAGGGGTTTAGAGTTTAGTTTGGTTTAGTTTACACGACAAAAGGTCATGACATGACAAGACATGAGACCGAAGACAACGCAAGAACATAGTCAAACATAGGCACAGGGATGGATGGATGGATGATGGATGGAAGGGTGGATGATGGGTGGATGGATGGATGGACGGATGGCTGGATGGATGATGGAAGGGTGGATGGATGGATGGATGGATGGAAGGGTGGATTGATGGATGGATGATGGATGATGGATGGACAGATGGATGGATGGATGGACGGATGGCTGGATGGCTGGCTGGATGATGGATGGATGGATGGATGGATGGAGGGATGGATGGATGGGTGGGTGGGTGGATGGATGATGATGGATAGAAGGGTGGATGGGTTGATGGATGGATGGCTGGGTGGATGGATGGATGGATGGAAGGATGGATGGATGGATGATAGATGGATGGAAGGATGGATGGAAGATGGATGGATGGGTGGGTGGATGGATGATGGATGGATGGAAGGGTGGAGGACTGGGTGGATGGATGGATGGAGGGATGGATGGATGGGTGGGTGGCTGATGGATGGATGGATGGGTGGATGGATGGATGGATGGATGGATGGACGGATGGCTGGATGGCTAGATGGAAGGATGGATGGATGGATGGATGGATGGATGGATGGATGGATGGATGGAAGGATGGATGGAAGATGGATGGATGGATGGATGGATGGATGGGTGGATGGATGATGGAAGGATGGATGGATGGAAGATGGGTGGAATGATGGGTGGATGGATGGGTGGATGGATGGATGGATGGATGGATGGACGGATGGCTGGATGGCTAGATGGAAGGATGGATGGATGGATGGATGGATGGATGGATGGATGGAAGGATGGATGGAAGATGGATGGATGGATGGATGGATGGATGGGTGGATGGATGATGGAAGGATGGATGGATGGATGGAAGGATGGATGGAAGATGGGTGGAATGATGGGTGGATGGATGATGGATGGATGGAAGGGTGGATGACTGGGTGGATGGATGGATGGATGGATGGATGGATGGATGGATGATGGAAGGATGGATGGATGGATGGATGGATGGATGGATGGATGGATGGGTGGATGGATGATGGATGGATGGATGGATGGATGGGTGGATGGATGGATGGATGGAAGGATGGATGGATGGAAGGATGGATGGATGGATGGATGGATGGATGGATGGATGGATGGATGGGTGGATGGATGATGGATGGATGGATGGATGGATGGGTGGATGGATGGATGGATGGAAGGATGGATGGATGGATGGATGGATGGATGGATGGATGGATGATGGAAGGATGGATCTCCCAGCTAAACATTCAATAACATGCAAACCACCCGATCTTGAGCTCTCGATCCCTCTTATCCCAGTGGTGGTGGCCTCTCTCTGACCTATGAACCAAACCATGAACCAGTCCACGAGTCAAAGTCGCTGGAATGGCAGAGGAAATAAAACCTAATGTGTGCATGAGTGTGTGTTTGTGTTGTCAAGTGCTTGGAGGCTCAGGGCCAAGCAGATGTGGAAGGATGAAAGTGGGCATCAGGAACCGATCCCCCACTTCAGGTGCTAACAGCTCCCATCATCATGTGTTTATTCCTCAGGGCCTCAGATCAGCTGTTTCCCTCCCAGCAATTTCACCATCAAGCAGGCCGGCTACGTCGACACGTACTGCTGGGACTCCCTCATGCATCACGAGTTTGACAGCGAAGGGAACTTTGAGGAACGCTCGCTCTGGGTCCACAAAGTAAGTCACGGCGAGTGTCAGAGGCCTACAGCAGCCGCTAAGCTGGACACTGAGGCTCAGCTGCTAACGTCCCATTTCCCACCCAGATGTTCCCCTACTCTCTTCTGGCCATGGCGGTGCTGATGTATCTGCCGGCCCTGATTTGGAGACAGTTGGTGATGCCCACTCTGGGGTCCGACCTGCTCTTCGTCATGGAGGAGTTGGACAAGTCCTACAACCGCTCGGTCCGAATGGCCCAGAGCATTCTGGACATGCGCCAGGCCACCAAAAACCCACTCACCTTCCAGGCTGAGCTCCAGAGGTGCTTCATGAATCTTTTATCAGAATGATGCTTTTAATCTGGAGGCTTTTTTCCCACAAATCTGGGCTGGTGTCCTTCAAGAATTGGGTCATAAGACGGTCCTGAATTCTGATGGGAATAATCACCAACCGTGTGCAGTCTCATTCTGTCGCAAGCCATTGATAAATGCTTTGTTCTAAATGTCAAGCAAACATTTTCGAGCGACCGAGCCATTCTCACTTCATCGCGTGATTTATGGAGATGGAATTATTAACCACCTCGACAAGCAGCATCTCATACGGTTAAAATCCACGTTTGACTTTAAACCTTTTTCATTTTATAAACACAGATTTTTGTTATTCAAAGTAACACGTACCACCTAAGGAGGTCCACCGTTCAGTGGTAAGCCCCGAACCCACCAATCTGGTACATAGTATCCTGCCGGGACAAGACAGTCTTAGGTGTGCAATGGGCTGACAAGGCTTCATGAAACACTGCCCTCATAGGTGGTGCTCCCACTTTAAAATGTTTTCATTTGAATTTCAAAGTTGTGATGGTTAGATGGGGCATCATGAAACAGTGTCATCATTTTCAGAGGCCACCGGGTGGGGCTCTTGGTTTAGAAATGATAAGAGGTTTCATTGAATTAGTCGTTCACGTCCAAACATTTTACAGCAGACAGCGCCATCTGGTGGCCTCTAAAAATCAGGACACTGTTTCATGACACCTCATCGACCCCTCACTTTTGTGTCATGAAACATAATGTACCCATCACTATCTGAAATCCAAATATTTCAGAGCAGACAGTGGCATGTTGTGGGCTCTGAAATATTTGGACACTGTTTCATGAAGCCTCATGAGTCCACAAACACATTTCTGCTCTGAATACTGAAGTAATGCAGTAGTTCCTACATGTACCAGATCAACTTTCACTTGCTGAAGCTCAGTTGGACTTGATGGAGGTCTGTGGTGAGCCGTTCCGAAAAACCGAAAGTGGTACCTACTGAGTCATGATCTAAATATAGGAACATGTGTAAACATCTGAGAGGGACGTGGTTTTCAGTTCCCTTCTCCTTGTGATCTGCAGGGCCAAAAGGAAACGCTACTTTGAGTACCCTCTGCTGGAGAGGTACTTGAAGTGCAAGCAGAGCTCCTACTTCCTGGTCAGCATGCTCTTCCTGCGCGGCTTCCTCCTCCTCACCTTCATGACGGCGGCTTGCCTCTACCTGGCCTACTTCCACCTGTCGGCCTTCCTGCAGGACGAGTTCAGCTGCTTCGTGAGAACCGGGATGCTCCGAGACCAGACCTGGGTTCCTGAGCTGGTGCAGTGCAAGATGATCGGCCAGTTGGTCTTCCAAGTGATCAGCGTCGCCAACGGCGCCATCTACGTCCTGCTGGCGCCCATCGTGCTCTTCAGTTTGATCCGCCTCTTCGTCTGGGACACGACCTTCATCTCCGTGTACGAGGTTCTCCCCGCGCTGGACCTCCTGAACAGCCGCAGACTGGGATGCCCCCTCAATGACCTCAATGTTCTCTTGCTGTTCCTGCGCGCCAACGTGGCGCACCTGAAATCCTACGGAAAGGTTCGGGCGCTGTGCTCCCTAGCGCCGCCGCAGGTCGGCGCCACCACTGCAGGGCAAGGCTTGAACGCCATGCTCAGCCAAGAGGAGCTGGAGGAGCGTGAAGAGGCGGCGCTTGAGCTGGCCGATGAGCTGGAGGAGGCCAAGGAGGAGGGCAAGCTGAACCTGGTGGACATCATGACCATTCTGGGCGCGGCGCAGGCAAGAGTGGTGAACAGCAGCGAGCAGCGGCCAGTGGTTGAGGAGAATATGAGCCTCGGTACTGTCACACTAATCTACACACTTAAACGCATTCTGCTGGCAGCCATTCTCACCTACATTATCTGGGATGCACAGAAAATCATTACGTGAACTGGCTCTTCATCCAGAACACAATGGCCTTGAGTAACAGCATCACGTCAGAGCAGAGTGGGGCATAAATTGTTATGGATCGGACTGGAAAACGGCCTGAGATAATGGGATTTCACGCCCTGTGAATCACGTCGCTTCGGCACAACACACTTATATGGTCTCAAACCTAAAGGCTAGCAAGGTTACGCAAACTACCGATTTCACTTCCTGCCTCTGTACGGACCGTTCCAGCCCGAACGAACACTCAGTTGTTATTTTACGTCACTCCATAAAGGCTCTTTAAAATGAATAACAGAAAGAAGTGTTTTGTAGCAATAAACCGCTCCAGCACAACTGTCTTAGCTGCACATCCTAAACCAGTCTTATAGAGACCTAACTGACCTCTCTGTCTCTTCACAGAGCCAAAGCACCAGGGGTACCATGAGTTGAAGGAGACCGCACCATTTAGTCATTACTAGACCTCCCGGACTGAGTCAATGTGATCACAGTGAGGGCCCCTAATCCAAAGCACTGAGGCCCCGACTTCATCTTAGATTCACTGGGAAACTTGTTCTGGCTGGAAATGTCAATGGAGTCCTGAGGTGGAATCTGGAAAGTTGGAATTGTTGACTGAGAGAACCAGTGTTTCACTATTGCTTTTGCTGCATTATTTGTATTATATTTCACTGTATGTCATTTTTAAATAAACAGTTTTGTTACCAACAATATTGTCATATTACTATATAGTGCCTGCATTTTAGTTCCCACTTTCGCTTGCTCCGAATGGCCCATGACGCATTTCACTTCTGCAAATGCCAGAAAGACGCAAACAAATCCGTGATTCGGCTTTGTCACGTTTGAGCAAGAGAAAACTTGTAAAAAGTTATGTTTCAAGAGAGCAACAAAAGCGTGTGTTTGTCCATTTGTCAAGTCATATTGGCTCCAAAAGCCCTGGCAGGTTGTTCTCTGAGTCGGACAGGTTGGGAGGCTTTGTTATAAATAATCCAGCAGCCATCTGTCTGTCAGACGCAGCCGCCACAAGGCACAGAGGTCCGGCCCTTTCCTCACCCATCACATGTGTTTTCCACTGTTTCTAATGAGCCAAGAAAATGGCCAAATAACAGAACCGGAGGTTAGATAAACGTCAGCTATCCTTTAGGCAGAGGTTTTTCTATCATTTTTTTCTTCTCCATTGAGGCAGTCACCGACCGAACCTCTACTTTCTTTGGAACTTGAATATTGATGCTATCAATTGTTTGTATGTTGGACAAAAATATTTTTTTGTCTAAATTTTCAGGCTTATTTCTCTTATTAAAATACAATAAATAATAAAATATTATATATAAACATTAAGATGATCATTCATGAAATTGTTCCCATTTACATGAATGAAAAAAAAGTACTTTTGTTTAGTTTATTGTGAACAAATACATCAGAAATATACCATCAGAAATGGTACAGATGCGTTCGTTCTCATCCTCAGCGATTATTCGCTTTGGTTTTCACGTGACAATAAAACATTGGACTCATGCCGCGACTCACAATGTCAACTTCTAACCACTTGTTTATTCAGACTCCGAGCTGTGCTCAATCGCAGCGTATACTTTACTGTGAGACCTCCACAATACATGCAACAAAGTCCCGGCCCCGTGCTATAACTGTTCACGGAAAGAAAGCTGGAATTAGTGCCGTGGCAGCACTTCATTACCCACAATGCACCCTGCAATTATTCTGAGGCAGACGCGGACACACAAAGGAAGAGGCTGGTCCTTGGTGCAAGGAGTGTAGGAGTGGAAGTGTTTGAGCACAGCAGGGGGGCGCTGTAATGCCACTCTGCTTATGTCCAACTGAGGAAACCGTTCTTTGAGAGTCGTCGTGTGACGTCAGGCTTTGTGAGGTATCAAATGTCCACGGTTCAACTTGTTTATATATATATATATAATCACAAAATATGCATATATGCACACACTTCTTATTATATATATATATATATATATATATATATATATATATATATATATATATATATATATATATATATATATATATATATATATATATCATAAATAATTTCCATCAATACGTTTTACCTTTTGATTATGTAAAAAAGTATTTGGTTCCCAAGACTTAAAAGAGTGAAATAAAATAAAATAAAATAAAAATAATATTATGATTTTAAACTCTGCTTTCATGAAAAATAAACATATGATGACCTTTACATTTTTTTTTTTTTTTAATTGCCAACCTTTTAAATAATTCCTATATTTCTTCTTCTTCTTTCTTTTCTTTTTCTTTCTTCTTTTTTAATTCCTATATTTTTTAAAAAAATAATAAAATTATCGTTATAACTTTATAACCACTTTTAAAAATAATTTTGGACATACTTTCTTTGTACAGCTGTGTAATAACATTTGAATCTAAATCAACCAAACATAAAGTGTTGCATTTCAAAAATGCCAAGAGAAGGGAATACATTTGCGTAATTTTAATATTTGGAGTGGCTGTAACTGAAAATATGCCCATTATGGATTCATTTATTCTTCATCTCTATTATGCGGAAAACGCGTAAATTGACCTATTTCCAAGTGATAACAGACCGCAAGGCATTTCTCCTTTTCCTGTTGACGGAGAAGGAACTTGAAGGTTGTAGCCACTTGGTGGCGGTGTTGAGTCGCCAAAGGCGCGTTCGAGCCAGAGCGCGAGGTGAAGTGCAGTGTTGTAGATCAAGAGATGAGAATGCAAATCTTGACATTTCGGATTAATGAAATGCATCCTAGAGCAGGAGATGGCAGAAGAATAGAGACAGAGGATATGAATGAAATGTCCTTGTGAAATATCAAATTAGATGATTTTATGTATAACACCAAGTTCTAATTCTAAATCGGAAGTCGTAGATCTGGCTGTTGACTTTCACATGAAGTTATTCTGACAGAAAAAAAGTCACATTTCGGACCCAAATTCCACTTTGATTCTTCCTGCTGAGGCCTGTTCGGGGAAGTCAATAGGTCAAGCTCTGAGTAAATGTTGAAAGACCATCAACGGCAGTAGAGCGCCGCTGTCCTGATCCACTTTTACGATGATTTGACTCTCTGTTGTGTTTTGGGCTTGTTGTACTGTGAGTGAGTGCTTCTTGTTTGCTCTGTTTCCAGATTTATTCCTCAGTTCAATCTGTGTTTGCTTCCTGTTCAGTGACACCCTCGGTTCGTCCTTCTGTTTACTGTTGTGTGACTTCATGAATGAATAAATTGCTGCAATTATTCTCATTGTCGAGTCGCCGACTAGTTACTGCTTACACTTGTTCTGGTTCTGTGCAGAAGCAGGATATCATGACCAATCCTGCGTTCTAGTTATCCTCTGAACTGGGAAATTCCCAGCTCTGCTCCCAAGATGATGCCACCTGGCATCAAATTTCTCAGTTGGGATGTGGGAGAATTCTCACCTCCACGATTTTGCAATCCAAGATGGCTGCTCAGAGTGTCAACAGCGAGGAGACCTCTTGTAATATTGCATATATTTAACCTTTATTTCTCTAAATCTAAATCTAAAATTCTCACATTGTTCAATGCAAATACATATAGAAACGTGTCTGTGGTGTAATATTGAATCTTACAACCATGCTAACGGTGGCTATTGCTAGCATGATCGATGCCTGCGTCACTGTACATGGGAGTGTCTTCCTTTAGATAGAAGGTTTTTAAAGAACGCAGAAGAAACAGATCTCAAGGGGAACTTTACCAGAGGATGTGGAACAACCATCTGGCAGCGCAGACTGGAACCCAGGTGTAGAAATCAGCAAGCTAGATCAGAGGATGAGCTCCAGCTGTGCTGCTATGAAGCTGGAGGGAACAAAGGAAACAGAAACCACAGTGATGCGAACAGGAAATTACAAAATAAAAGCACTCAAAAAACCTAAACATGACAGTGGGCCTCCCTTGCAGCTGATAACAATGATCTGTCGTGATGGATATTTGCATTTTTCGCAATGAATTCACAGCTGAGCGGTTGGTGAAAACCATATTTTGGAGAAACTTGACATCGCCTATTTGAAAACTTCACAGCCCAGGTTAGTATTTGATGGCAAAGTCTATTCATATTTAGTTGTTTTGAAATCTCAAACCGATATGCTTCAAACCGATATCCTTGAGATTCTCCCATATTTGTTTTGTAAGTCAGGAAACCTCCTGTTATCAGGCTCACAAAAGGGTTGGCTAGATTCGTGAGGCATCAATAGAAGAAACCAAAAAAGAAACATCTCTTAGTTCACATAGTGCCCAGTAGGGGCAGCAGATTACCATATAAACTTCCTCTTACCTTTACAAATAGAGGAAGTTAACCTGAGGCTGACATTGTGCTGAATTACATGACTCATAAAACATCATATTTTCTCAGCGACCAGAGATAAACTATCTTCTCTCCCTGTGGTTTGTGGCTTTATGAACAGTTTGTAAGCAGTGAATTCAACACGAGTTAGCAGACAGCTTCACACTAAACAAACACAAGAAAGAAGCGAGGCGCTGAGGCTGCAGTTAATTAGCGAGACTCGTCCTAAAAGAGAGTCGGCGCTGGTCGACCCCACTCAGTATGAAGAGATGCTCATCCTCACATGTTCCCTCCTTGTCTGACTCACCCGCTCCGTCAGCCCTTCTCCCTCCAAGGGGATAATCCGTCTAATTTTCTGACCTGAGAAGACCCATTATGTTGTGTAACTGAGCGGACTGACACGCCTGTCTTTCCTCATTGCGCTGAAATATCACTGTTAAGTGTCGCTAATGACTTGTAGCGGTCGTGTCCGTGTCACTGAAACACCTCCATCAATATGGCTGTGTCACCCGTGCCAGTCACTCTGCTGCTCTGGCGACAAACAGAGGACAAAAGAGAAGAAATCCTGCGTATTCTTCCTCATATTACTAACTGGAATACAGGGGAGCTTGGAAGTGTTTTGATTTTGCTGGTGTTTTATCAGGATTTCTGCACAATTTGAAGGTTTTTATTGTAAGTAGATTGTTGTGCAACCTCTCCTTCACACCTCTTTTGTGTTGTAAGAGCTCCATGAAACTACTGGGTAGTGTTGCCATTGCAGTCGCTGATATTTCCAACCTGAATTATACAGAAAAAAAAGACTCCAGTGAAAAAATGTGGGAGGAAATCAGTGGTTTGACGATGCAATGCACTCTCTTTGAAGTTGCCAATTATTTATTTGTAATTGGTAGGTGAGGCTTCATGAAACAGTATTGAAGAGTTGATGGGGCTTCGTGATGCAGTGTCCTGATTTTGCTGTTGACTTGACTGACACTTTTCTCCATTCACACTTTTGTTTTCGCGACACAAAAGGTTTATGTAACTTCTGAAGGCTTTTAGATTCCCCACAATCCTTGCACTTTCTCATACACAACAACCTTCCCACGTTGTTCCTGCTGTCCATGACAAATCTGTGACTCACGTCACAAGTTGGGTTGCAGCCCAGTGAGGCTCTGTCCATTGACTGACACATCTTAACAATGTCTGTCACATGTGCATTTGTGCTCGGTTTGACAGCTATTTGACTGAACTGTATTTTCAAGGAAAGCTTTTTGCACCTTTCACACAGGAAAACATGTCTCAGTGGCAGGAAGGAGATGCAGAACATTTGAGATCATGCCGGCCGCTTGCTGTACTCTGGAGGTTTCACCCAAAATAACATCAGTAAACTCTGGTGACACCACATATTTATAGTAGTAGTCATACTTTGAGTGGGTAGCACATTCATGTTGACATTGTTGACATTTAGAATGACTACAAAAAACAACGTGTTCAACAGCATCATATTGTAGGTCACAGTAGCAACAAGCTCTAAAAGTGAACTGAACTTCACGTCCACATGTTTCATTTCTCCCACTGCAGTATCTCAAGTTCCTGTGGGCCATTTGGCCCCAGGGCCTTGAGTTGGACTGGAATGATCCCATGTTCCCATCCCATGGCAGTTCTCCGTGCACATGCTAAAATAATTACCATAATTTCTGGACTATAAGTCGCTACTTTTTTCTCACTGTGTGAACCCTGTGGTTTATACAATGATGCGGCTAAAATATGGATTTTTACAGGCTAGAGAGCGTCATGCAGCCAAAATACTGAGCCTTGTCACATCAAACAGATGACATCACAGGTGTTTTATTGACCTCACCTGCGTGTCCGCAGCGCCGCCATCAGAGCTGATCTCCTGGAGGACATGAGACGAGAAGCAGCCGCTGAGACCGGCTGTGGTGTCGGAGCTTCAGACACAGCACATTTTTTATGTGACGGGTTCATGATTCAAGTTCAGAACATTGCTTAGTTTGGTTCATGAATCAGTTTCGATGCTGGATCCCATTTTCAAAACTGGTTTAGAAGTGATCCTCGTGCATTTTTACGCCGGGTGCACCACTGACCTTTCTATGGTGCACACAGCACCACTGCACCTGCGGCTTATAGACTGATGTGGCTGATCTACGAACAACATCTATTTTCCTTCTTTAATTTAGTGGGTGTGGCTCATAGTCCAATTCGCTTAAAATTAAAGTAAATGTGGCTTCAAAAGGACAAGGGTCAACTTAGTTCAACTGAAGTGGTCTTCTTCTTCGGATTCTCACTGAGACAAATACAAGTAACGTCAGACTTACGACCTACTCGACTCGTCCACCTGTACTTACGACCATGGCCAATGTCTGGCACCGCAGCACGTAGCAGTCTGGCACTGTGTACAACAGTTACGGCAGCACAGTATCCCAGCATCTCACTCTCACACAGTGATCTACCACTACAGTAGCACCTATAACCCTCGCGTCGGCCATTTTGAATGGCATTCGACTTACGTCCAATCTGACTTACGACTGGTTGGTCGGAATTGAAACGTTACTTGTACACGTTTGTTATAAGAAAGCGATGGGATTCATGAAACTCTGTCCTAATTTTGTTTGGTGGATTATGTCTGGCTTGGAACAAATACTTCAATGAAACCTCTTATTATTACTAAACCTACAGCGCCATCTTGTGGCCTTTGAAAATGTTGCTAGTCCTAGTTTCATGACACCACATTAACCGAACAAACCGATCAAAAAAATCCCTCACAGTCCCTGCAACTTAAGTGCAGAGCGAGCACCGTGGGACACAGTAAGTTGGGTGTTACTTCTTGGGCACTGGTGGACGCACAGGCTCTTTGATATGAACTCTAAAAGTTTCCTCACAGATGGCTCACATCGCAGAGCTTCTGCAAGCTCATTAGCAGGAGGAACTAAGAGTGAGCAGCACTTCCTTTCAAACGGCGGCTGACACACCAGCACACAGGAATATCTGCCTTCCTCAAGTTCCATCACCGCCACCATTGATCTGTCATCTGACACCAAAAACAGCAGATTTAAAGCTGCGTATGTTCATCAAAACTTTTCATGAAAAGTGATTCCTCCACTGTTTCAAGTCTCATTAATTCACATTCTAATCATTCTGAGCGTGACATTTTAAAGGGAAGCCAAGCGCACCAGAAGAAAAGTTGAATGATGCATTGACAGACTTTTTCATTTCCTCTGCCAGGTGCAGGTGCGGCAGGTTTTATTGGCAAAACAGAGTTGGATGAAGTGATGTCTGGTGCAAACATGCGGCTCTCTGAGCCGACGTCGGTGGCGCTCGCATCGCTCCTCGCAATAAATATCTCAGCAGCTGAGTGAAAAGCACTCGCTGACGGATGGTTGGGTTAAAAGAGACAGAAATGCGGAGGACGGAGAGAAGGGAAGATGGATATGAAAGTGCGGCGAGTGAGCCCATCTGCATTCCTTTCACCTGTCACCGGCCGTGATGCATGGCACACAGCAGACGGACCAAGGTTCCCGTTCTATTTCACTGTTGGTGGCGCATGATAGGCTTCGGTAAATGCAGCACGAGATGTTGCTTTTAAAGGTCCCACTGTTGAAGAGGGTATCAAGGGCACTGAGCAAGTGTTTGGCGGCAACTCCCCACCACCGGCAACATCTTACTTGTACAAGAGATTTTAAGCCAAATAACCTATAAACTTACAGTGGAGATGCATGGGAACATTTATAATGGGAAAAGGAACAGATTAAAGTTTGGTGGATCTGGATCCTCTGGAGCAGTGGTCCCCAACCTTTTTATCACTGCGGACCAGTCAAGACTTGATAATTGGAGCGTGGCCCGGGGGGTATGAAGTCGCCACTTTGACCCGTCATATAAGGCCTCGGCATGTTTATGTGCCTGCTAAGACTCACATACGCTCCTCCTCTCGACCAGTGCCCCCACTCTCTGACTCTGTTCGCTATGGTAACGCTTTGAAAATAGCATGTAGATACAACACAAAACTGAACATAAAGTGCATGAAAATTTTAACTCACCATATTGTTAAATCAATGGGAGCCCTGAGCTTGTTTGAGATGGTCCCATCTGAAGGTGCTGGTAGAGGACCTCGATAAATCCATATTTCAAGTACGACTCCTGGTATTGTTAAAAACTGTCTTCTTCTTGGAAGTGGCCCAAAAGACTAGAACTAAGTCTAAAACTGAGCTGGCTGCCAGAAAAGACACTGTGAATAATGTGGTTTCAATTTATTTATCTCTATTGAGGTACAAAAATACTGTTGAAATAGCCCATGAAAGAATGACATTTAAGAATAGAGAGGTCAGCTTGATGTAAATTCTATTTAAGCTGATTTTTTTTAACGTTAAAATTGAAATTTCCTTGTAATATTTCACTCAACAATATTTTGTTCTGAAAGTATTTTTTTCAGATTAGAGTAAAAATCCATTAATTGTTTCACAGTGCATCTTAAGTGATTTAAACTACATTTATGTGTATAGAAAAAAATGTGGTATTGACTTGAGGACATGTAGAGGATGTATATGTATGGAGCTTAAGTTGCCGATCACAGAAACATTATTAGCTTCAGTACCAATGAGGTGCTGAGGATTATACTGATAATATATAGAATAAAAGCAAATATTAAGCATATTAATTTGAAGGCTTTTTGAAGGCTGTTTGAGTGTTGTAATAATTGGCCAAAAAAACTTGGAATAGATTGAAGGTTTTATACAAAAAGTCCCTTTGCCACACAAGAAATAAGTGATTATTTAAATGTGTGGTACTTTAAAAACAATGTTTAAATGACTAAATAGGCAAATAAATCTTCTATTTAGCAGTAAAATTGAATTGAGTTAACAGGTCACACAGTGACATCAGTGACTTTATAAGGACCTTAAAATCTCAAGTGAATGAACGACGATAAATGGCCCATTGCCTTAGAAAGGGCTAAAATTCTCTTTTGCAAAAGGCTGGCATCACAAACTGGTTCACATGTTGGGAATTAGTTTTGCAAAGTGGCTTCAAACATTGTGTTTCTGTCGTCCTTCTCCCAAACCTATTTTGATATTACATCCAAAATGGCTGTCTGAAAAGCAGTTGAAAATAAATATTCTTGTACTCTGATAAAATCATGGCGTGATGGCATGATATATATATATAAATATATATATTCACTTCAGAATAGTAAAGCAACTATACACACTCAGAGCAGAGGTGTTTTGAAACAGGATGTGATGAATGAACACGATTTCTGGTGGCATTTATCAAGTAATAACTACCATGAAATACCGTGAAAAGTATCATGTTATGATACAGGTAAGTATCACAACATAACATGATGCTAATGCAAAAATGTTTTGCCCAGATGGCAATAGCCCAGATATGAGTGAATAGATCTGGTATTTAAATGAAGGCCTTATATCATATTGTTGATACAGGATCAGAAAGAAGTAAATAAGCAGCGCAGACCAAGTCAAACTGAACATCCACTCAGTGGAAGTCAGTCATTACTCAGTAGTTATTTCAATTGACATTCAACTGATGTGTTCTCAGGAAGGAAAAAGTAAATACCAAACATGTCCGTGAACTTCTGAACTGACTTGATTGAGTTTTTTTTTTTCTTTTTTTCACGAGGGCTGCGTGTTTACAGAAGCACCCTCTGAGGAAGTGTCCCACATATCAGTTTTTACGGCGATAATTACAGCCTGGGTAAGTTGCACTCAGCAGAGGAGCCCTTCACGTCTGCTGTGGAGGGAACCAGCTTTGAATCAATGCCACTCTCATTGTGTTTTTGGAAGAACGTCTACTCAAGTGGAGAGTCTGGTGTCTCCAGTTTTAACACCTTCACAGACCCGGGAGACTCCTGCAGGTTCTTTTCCTCCCTCCCCTCTGGCTGAGCTGAGGGAATTACATGGCTAGGAAGTGTTTTCAGCGGGCGGGTATTTGTCTAGATTCATCTGGAGGCTCATTCATAACCATTCTCCTCGTGACTTTAATGTGTGAGCCACGTCCACTGGCAACAGATCCATAGAACATGGCAGCAATGACACACTCACAAACATTTCAGTGAAACCTCACATCATTTCTGAACCCATAGCACCACCTACTGAAAAGACACAGTTTCACGAAGCCTCATGAGCCCTTCACTGTTCTGCAGGTGATACTCCAGGGGTCTCAAACTCGATCGACTTGGGAAGCCACCGGAGGCACGGTCTCTGTTTCCCCTCTTCCATTTTGCCTCGAATGATTTGCTTTATATTTGCAGTAAATAAATTCTTGTCCGTGATTCCACGGAACTTCTTGAAGAGCCATGGAACAGACCAAGTCCGAAGTGGACTTGAGGCGTCCCATCATGCACTGCTGGACTGAACGGAACTGAACCACATTCTTTTATCCTGCTATATGGATGTCATCTGGTCACAATGTTAAAATCAGATGTGGTAACAATGGCAGCGTTTGTATGACATGAAGTGCCTTGGAGTTATTTGGTGGTTTTGCACTGTAATAAAAGTCCTTGCAAGGTAAAGCCAAAGTATCAACCATTGGAATTGACTTATGCAGTGTTTTCTAAGCATCTCACTTTGGACCAACAGGGGATCTGGGGATTGATTCGACCCCTGGTGGCGGGCTGCAAAACTGCATCCTGAGACTGGCAAATGGCCCGCAGGCCGCATGTTTTTCATTTTTGGCATCGACACAATTTAAGCCCGGGACATTGTATTTGATTTAATTTCAACACAAACCTGTTTTACAAACATCAAGTCACAGTTGAGGCTGATGTGTCTGTGTGTCTTGGAACATTGTGAGCTTATGTATATTGAAAGAAAAACATTTTTTTTGCCATGAGTACCACTTGTTTTCCATTGAAAACAGATTTGTGACGCTGTCAGGAGTTAAATATTTGAATGTGTATTCTAGAAAAGAGTTGACTGACTCCACATCAAACCCACATGTTGGTTTCTCCTCGTCCATCACTCAAGGTAAACACACCAGCACGTCTCATATTTATACGAGCACCAGTTGATGATTTTTTTTAGTTTAACTGTCAGCACATGCAGGTGTACAATGAAGAAAAAAAATACTTTGTCGCCGACTGTGAAATCGTATTCATAAATCTGGGTCATGCGACTGCTGTTTTCTTTTATACAATTTGAGAAGATGTGGCAGAGAGAAAAAGAAAGATGCTTTTTCTCTCTTCTGAGTTTTTTTTTTTTTCCCCTGCATCTTAATCTCCAGAAGAAGCGGCGCAGGTGTTTACTTTTGGCAGCAGAACACTCCCTTCGGTACATAAAATATCTCCCTTTATTGTGATGGTGAGGAATTCCAATTTTGTTTCTGTAACCAAGACAACAGCGCAGGTGCTCTTGATGTTACCCTTCACATCAGAAGGATGTGTAGGTCTCAGTATTGGACGGCATTTATCAAGGGTGCCCCAGACAGCGTGTTGATAACACACAAAGCTCAGCACATGTATAGCAGGTGCACAAGTGTATCAGTCTCCCTGGTTCGCCCGAGTGTCAGGCTTTACACACGGTTTATGGTGACTTCAATGTGGATTGTGTCAATGTGACTCACCCTATATTGAAAGGCAACTCATTTCTGATCATAACAGAGAAGTTTGTTAGTAAATATATCTTTAATTCACAGTTCTGCTGCAGGAAAGCAGCACAGTTGTGTTTTAAACAGTGGAGTCACAAGCAGAGATGTCAGTGTGTGGCCTTGAATTGACAGAGCAAGAGGCAAGACTTGTCCTAGATTTTGAGCAACTTCACGTATTCACGGTCGTCCATCAATAAGTTTGTAAATCCCATGCCCATAAAAAGAAAGAAAAACAGAAGGTGTGTTTGGATGCTACCATGGTAAATGTCTTTTTTGTGAGTGTTTTGAAATAAGTGAGAGGACTTGTACACTACTGTACTGAATCGGCTGGTCATCATGTCCAACAATGATGACATCATTTGTTGTGTCCGCTGATCTCAGGTCATGGATGCAAAACACAGGCCACTGTTATTGAGTATAAAATGTGTAGTAGCACGGGCGTAATGGTTTTCTGTTGTTTTCATTTGGACATTTCTGAAAGTTTTTTTTTTTTTATCTTCATATATGAAAAACAAATACCTAAGGTCAAATACTGCCTTGATAAAAGGTGCAGCATGGTTGCAGGTTGAATGAAGCTGAAGGAAAATTTGTAGCAACCTAGCAACAAAAAGGACGACTTTATCATTTTGAATGGATGAGTGGTGGTTGAGGTCGACCCTTGCCTGTCGCCCCAGGTAGCTGGTAGTCAGTAGCCCCCTTTGACAATGAGCAGACGAAAATGAATTGCCAAAAATATTTCTTTTAAAATAGGTACATTGATCTGGGACCTGTATTACGTCGGTCACATGACTGACCTTCACATCTCACCTTCTCCATGGCTGTAGCTGTTAGCAAGACTGGGCTACTTAGCCGCTGCGATCCCCATTCTAATCTACTACAATAGACCTATCTGTGTCAGTTGATAGACTTGAAGAACTGCTTTGAACTCCTTTGTTGACAATCTGTGGCAAGATATCTTTCAAACCAATGTGTGGTATAGCCATAGGAAATGCTCAGAACTAGGACTTAGCTAGACTCTCATAACATCTATGACAGGAGCAAATTTAATGTCCATGACAGAGACGTTTTCAGGAGAATGATCTTCAACGCTAACTGTAGACTCCATACTTGAAAAGTAAGGAATGCTTTCTCCAGAGATAACTCTGACCTAATGAGAGGAATACATGCCTCTGAACTTAGCGGGTTAGCTTCTAGAGAAAACAGTCTTCCACCAAGGAGATTTTAGAATCTAATGCTGAGGATTACCAAGTGACGGAAGGAAGTACCAAAGTGGAATGCTACAATAGCAGAAGCCTCTTTTGGGATTCACTTGAACTGAAGGAGATGATCCAAAATCGTTGCATGTTCCTGTCAGTTCAACCTCAAAGTTTGAGAAAAGTCACAGCACATGAACGCACGATAGATTTCACACGACATTTCCATGAATTTCTGCTAACCACACCGTGAAAACTAAATCTCTCTACGCTCCATATCTTCACCAGCAACCCTATCATCTATTGAAGAGAGTACGTATTCCCTCCAGTTCATTTCCTCTAGAGTCTTTTGGCAGTATCCGACTTAGAGCCTTGCAGTGAAGCACTTGGTTGTCGGCATTGAGGGACTATCTGCATGAAATCCTCCGAGTTGTGAGGGGCGAGGGCGTGTGGTGGAGGAGCTGACCGACCAGGCTCGGCATGAGGCAGCTCCAATCGTGGGATGTGTGAATCACTGACTGAAAAAAGAGAAAAAAAGTTTGTCGCATCCTGACATTTTGTATCAACTGACAACTCACCGAACGTTACCATATTCATAAGCACTGATGAAATAAATCGTGTTCTGATCGAGTAATGCGAGGGACGATTTTGTGATTTCAGGATGATGCGTGCCCAAGATTCTGCGGTGGCAAAACATGATTTTTTTATGATCACATCATCTGTCACTAACATCATCGTAGGCTTCCAGCCATTTTGAGATATAAACAATGTTGTAGAAATTATGGGGCTTAGTTTTGAGAATCCGACAGACCGTTTTATTCTATATATCTGAAACAACAATGGCTGGAGATTCTGCCCTTCCCCACCCTTCATCCTCACATCGGCTACCAAAGGAAGAGGAAATCGAACAAGGACGATGTTGGCAGCGCAGCGGGACGCACACCTCGACGGTGGCGGGGAAGAGGCGGCATGATCCACATACCCACCTAAAATTGTCACCAGAGCCAGATGCTGCTACGATGCCACATGCTGAGGAGGCGCCGCAGAGTGACAAGCAGCCAGGCGGGAAAACTCTACAGAATACACAAAGACAACAAGAGGGGCCTCCAGGAAGACATCGGTGAGCAGAGGGTGTTATTACTGCGGAGAAAAAGTGCCTCTTCAGACACCATGCAACTAATGTAGCTGACAGAAATATGGTTTCTTGGTTTCTCGAGTTTTCACAGCCCTTTCAATGAAACCTATCATCATTGGTAAAGTGTTGCCTATGTCCAACTGAACCAACCGACTGAATTATTCCCCTCATCTTCGGCCCCAAGGTTGAGTTCCGCATGTACTTTGGAGTGTCCAGCAAGTTGTAAAACTTTTATGCTTCAGTGATGTACGGCTCAAAACTACCGGTTGATTATTTGCCACACTTCAGCTAGCGATACATTGAATAATAAAATTGCTAATGAACGCATTAAAGTTCCCTATTATCAGCTTGAAAGTGCTTCGCAGGCTCTTACACCCACTTTCCAACAGAGGACACTGAGGGGAAATATGACAAGCCACCAGGGGATAATTATTTCAGAGCAGCAAATCTGACTCGCAGGTTCACACCCCCCTGCTCTGAAAAGTTACTGCATCATTATCTGGGTGGCAAGAATTCCTCTCTGCAGAGGACGAGATCGCCAAGACAGGAACTTCCTGTGGTTCAAGACAGTTCCAACAGGTTGAAGAACAGGTTGTCGCACTTTTTCTGGTGCCCTTCTGCCTGTGAAACGTCTATATTTTGGCACGTTTGTATACATCCCCTATGTCAAAATGGTTCATCCAAATTATGAGTCATTCTTTTCCTTCACTGGAAACAAGTGTACACATGGCCCTTTTGGAGTAGAGTAGAGTTTGACCTGAGAGCGATCTTCATCTTTGATCTGAGCGCTGTCCTCCCTACAAAGACGGAAGAAGGTGTGTGGCTGTCGCATTCCAGGATCACTGACTTCTATTCTATTATATTCGCTACATTACTGTAGTACTATCTAAGAATTTACTGTCTGAATGTTAACCTGACATAAACAAAGATTCAACAACGCCCTCATTGTTCCCGGGTTGCACTCTTGTCTCTTCTCTTCACATGTCAGTAAACTATTTCCTATTCTTTTCTCACCTTATACCTTTCTTGAATGGATGATTTACAATTTATGTCTTTGAAATAAACTTCACAAACCATTTCAAAGATATGTCCTAAAAGTTATCGTTCACTTGTAAAGGGAAAGATATACCATAATTTCCAGAATATAGAGTGCAGTGGAATATAGGCTGCATCCACTAAATTTAAGAAGGAAAATAGATCTTGTTCATATATAAGCCGCAGCAGTCTATAAGCCGCAGGTGGAGTGGTGCTGTCTGCGCCATAGAAAGGTCAGTGGGGCTTAAAAATGCATGAAGATCACTTCTGAACCAGTTTTAAAAATGGGGTCCAGAAAGGAGCCTGACTCATGAAACAAACTCAGCAATGTTCTGAACTTGAATCATGAACTCCTCACATCTTTTATTATCATTACATTAAAGCGCTCAAAATGCGTTGTTTTCGCCAGCGTGTCTGAGGTTTCGACACCACAGATGGTCTCAGCTGCTGCTTCTCATCTCCAGTCCTCCAGGACATCGACTCAGTTGGCGGTGCTGTGGACACGCAGGTGAAAAGAGAAGTTTTTTAAGGTAAATAAAACATCTGTGATTTCATCTGTTTGATGCGACAAGGCTCAATATTTTGTCTTGTAAAAATCCATATTTTAGCTGTGTCAGACCACAAGAAAAAAGTAGCGGCTTGTAACCTGGAAATTATGGTAGATCACAATCAAAAGCAGGTGTTAGAATGAAAACAGCAAGATGTCATGAAAATCAAGGTAGAAAAAAATACATTAATCAAGTTAAGAAACTTAAAAATGAAGTGGAAAACAGAGGTTTTAAGGGGATGAGAACAGTATACAACCTCCTCAGGAAGGCAGTTGCAGGCTCCAGGTACCCTGAGAGAGAGAGAGAGGCTCTGCCCCCTGGATTTATTTCTTGACTTTCAGACATGCAACGAGGACAAACCCTGGGATCTGATGGTCCTGGCTGCCTCTGACAGGTTCAAGATGAATTAGATTTCAGGCAATATATGCCTCGTGTTCAGACAAGGGTCTGATACTTCTCTTTCTGATTGGTTCAAATAAAATGGAGAAATCAACTGACCTTTCTGCATAGATATGAACATGCACAGCACTGAAGTTTTCCTCAGTTTAAAATACCATGTATAGTGGTGCCTTACTTTTCGAACGTCTTGGAATTCAAACAAAAATTTCTAGATTTTTTTGCGTTGGATTTCGAACGAAAATCCAGAACTTGAACGCCCCCGAAAAAAGCCGGAAAAAAACATTACGTGCGCGGACCGATCAGCTGACCCTCGACGCGCTTTGTTATTGTGTATAACGCAGCCTCTGTATGCAGCCGTGTCCCGTTAGCTACATTTACTGATTGTTTTTTCTTCATATTGAGGTGTAAAACCTTTCCTGTCTCCGCACTGGACCGTGGTAGAGTGTCACAGGGGAGGTGCTCGCTCTCCACACCTCCGAGGCTGGAGCGCTCACTCCAGGGTTTGATGTCCTGTTGTGGGCTGGAGCTGGGACAGGGATGAGGCGAGTCTGGGACAGAGCTAAGTTACTTGGTTTATGACTTTGTCACAGCCAAACTGCACAGAAGCGCACATTCAGAGCTGGACACGCACCGGGCACCTCTTCACTTCTGGAGAGACGTCACTCACTCGGCAACCCCTCCCACATGCAGCGGCCACACACATAGAGGAACAGCGCACCTGCAGCAGACACTACATTCACTCCTACAAAAGCCTCTTTTAAGGCTTGGAACGCATTATTTCTTTTTCCTTTCAGATTTTGAACAATTCGCTTCCTGAATGGCCAACTGGAACGGATTGTGGTTGAGAACCGAGGTGCCACTGTACTTTACAGTCATCCTCTGAAGTTTGTCCATTCATTTTGCTGACCTTTAACCCTTCTGTGTCCCGTCTGTAGCATCTCCCCCGAGGTAGAAGAGATTCATTTAATCATCCAACCTTCAGCACCGATGCATCCGACATGAGCGAGTTCATTTGATTCCGACAAGCAAGACTGTGGACCACATTCCAAACATCTCTACGTTGAAATGTCTCTTGCATTTCCATCGCAAACTGGAGACAGTCTGCCAGTTTTCCCACACGCTCACTAATTACTCTTGTCTGACATAAACATGACAGATGCCACGATTTATTTCGCCACAAAACACTTGCGGCACCCGCGATCCTTCGCCCTACTTTGTTGGCCCACAGCGCGTGCACGACCACCCACCCACAACGCAGCGCAGTCAGTCACAGGGCTTGTTCCCTGCCTGCCGTCTTTTCCCGCTCATCTGTCACAATTTGGCAGCTTCAGACACAAAACGCTGGCGCAGCGGCAGATGTTTCCGTCAAATAGGTCACATCCCAGCAGCCCTGCCTAATTCCACGATTGTTGTGCAAAAGGGCCGGTAACGTGCGTTATTACCAAACCATTACTGGCTTTCATCAATCATCCCAGCCTGTTCTAATTGGAGTCGGTGAGGCTTGTTTATCAGACGGGCCAGCAGCCGCAATATTTGGGTTCTCTTCAAAGCAATAGGAGCTTATTAGCTTGTTGTGTCAGCGCGCAGCTGCAAACATTTGGACGAGTTTTTTTTTTCGCAGTGCACTGTGAAAGTCTTCGGGATGTCAGATGAATTCTCTCGAGGGATCAAAACAACCATTGTTTTGTTTTTAGTAGTGGTGAGACTTTTGATTTCTTCTTTCGATGAATAAATTACAACAAAAAAGGTGTTAAAATATTTTAACTTAATTTAATTTAATTCAACAGTGGGCTCATCTCAGATGGCTTACAGGAGGGAGGTGGAGCGGCTGGTGTCCTGGTGCAGCCACAAAAACCTGGAGCTCAACACCCAGAAGACAGTGGAGATAGACTTCAGGAGAGACACAGTTTCTCTGTCCCCTCTCATGTTGGCTGGTTCCATTCCTATTGTGGACTCCTCCTGCTTCCGAGGAACCACCATCACTGAGGACCTCAAATAGGAGCCAACCATCAGGTCCCTCATCAGGAAGGCCCTGCAAAGAATGTTCTTTCTAAGGCAGCTACAAAAACTACGACTGCCGACGAAGTTGCTGGTGGAGTTCGACACAGCCATTATCCAGTCCATCCTCACCTCCTCCATCACCGTGTGGTACATCAGCGCCACCTCCAGGGTCAAGAGCAGACTGCAGTGCATCATGCGTTCTGCTGAGAAGGTGATCGGTTGCAGCCTGCCACCTCTTCAGGACCTGTACGTCTCCAGGACCCAGAGACGTGCAGGTCGGATCAGAGCCGACCCTTCTCACCCTGGACATGGACTGTTTGTTCCTCTTCCCTCTGGCAGGAGGCTACGGTCCATCCAGACCAGAACCTCCCATCACAGGAACAGCTTCTTCCCCTCGGCCGTCAGACTGTTGAATTCGTGAACAGCCTTGTTATTATTTCATTTTATTTATTTATTTATTTTTTTTTGTCAGCACTTTATTCCAAAGCAGCTTCCTAGTTGGTGGGCTCCCCACTGACTATGGCAATAAATTATATTCTGATTCCGATTCTCTCCAGACAACACAGAACCTTTTTAAGTGCAGGAGTTCCTGGTCCACTGCTCTGATAAAAAGTGAGACTATGATAATGCTCACACGCGGGCAGATTATCTGAATGAAGAATGGAGAACAGAAGCAGAACGAGGATGATCAAAGAACGAAGGAAGTGGCTGAAGAGGAGTTCAAACGTGCACAAGAATTTGGAATATTCAAGGGTTTAGCGAGAACTGTACGTTTTGGGAGAATTACCAGGAATACACCATGTGACCATCTGGCCCCGCAAGCTGGAACCCGGGTGTAGAAATCCATGGAGGGTTGATGATCAGATGAGTTCCAGCTGCGCAGCCATTAAGTTGTCGGGGGAGCAGGAAACGGAAACGACAGACAGTAACAAAATAAAAGCACGAGAGAAGACAAGGAACAGACAACAGAGAAAACAGTAAAACGAAGACGACAGTTTGCTTTTGTTCAGGATGTCTTTCGCTACACAACGGGTTTCCACTACTCTGAATGTGCTTGAAATTCTTATAAAATTGAAATTCAAAGTCCATGACTTCCTCATGATAGTATTCAACAGTAAGTTGAAGCGCACCAAGTCGACTGACTGAGACTGGTGTTTTCCTTTTGCTGGTTGCATGGCGAAGCAGGGTTCTCACACCGGTCCTCTAAGAGCTCTAGTGGTGCAGGTTTTTATTCCAGCCAATCACCTTTTCACCAGTTAGGTGTGTGAGGACTATAGCCAGTTGATAGTCAGTCTTGTGCTGCTTGTTTCAACTGACACCTGCTTGGCTAACTGTGTGTGCTTGTTGAGTTGGAAAAAAAAAAAAACTGCCTTGACTGTGGCTCCTTTGTGGATCAGTTTGGGGCGTGTTGCACAGTCATGAGGACTTTGTGAGAGGTGTTGGACACATGCTTTCCCACCGCTGCCAAAAACCCAACGCTAACCACTGTAACACCAGCTCAGTTTTCAGCGAAAATTAGGATTTTTTATTGGAACTTCAGTGAAACAATAACACGACATAGTCCTAGCAGAAACAGATTAAAAGCCTGTTGTATAAAATGCTTTGAAACGTTGTGCAGTCTGCTCAAATACTCTACAGTCAGCCGCTCCATCTGCCTCTTATTTGGCAACCAAATTAACAAGAGCTAATTTTGTATTGCTTTTTGCTGGTAATGGAAACTCACAATTATGGCACTTGACCACAGAGACATTGATTCCCCCTCACAGTCACCGATGAAGTTGCTCCTGAATTTCATTACTCAGGTCAATTACATGCAGAAATGATTTGCATGAGAGGTTCAGTGCTGCTTTATTATTTGCAAGTTTTATTCATTGATCTTGTTATGGTTTGATATCTGAGCACGAACGCTCACGTTTCAGAAATTAAACTGAACTTTGGAGTTCTGCTTAGATTTAACGCAAGCACCAGCTCAAGTGAAGGAAGTCAAATATGGAATCAGTGAAGTGTCTCATTGACGTGCCTAGCCTACTGTACCGGCAGAACCTTCGACCGTCGGAAGTGCTGTTGACACCAGCACCGCGTTGTTTGGGTTGTTTACACCTCCTCGCCTCCCGCCTTGACCACGCTCCTCAAATTCTATTGGGAGTTTCCCAACAGGCTGTTTTGAAGATTCCATTTCCTGTGTCCAGCACTTTGTTCCGTTACGAGTGTCATGTCTGCCAATCTAAGCGACCCAAGAGCAGATGACTCCAAACTCAGAGGACTCGGACAAAGTGGGAGTTCTGTTAATCACGAGATTTATTACAATAAACAAAAGACAGAAATCTAAACTGAAGGCGACGACACCAGAAGCGGAGCACGGAGAACAAACACGAACGGAGGGGATAAACCTGAAACAGAAAGCAGGTGCAAGAAATACAAGCCTGAAAACAGGGACATCTAAGAAACACTCAGATATAACTCACACGAGGCTAATACAAAACTAAGGATGCTCAGTAGTGGTTTAACACACATACAAAACCGAGGAATACCACAATGGTAGAACTAAAACAGCGAGTAAACAAACACTCGAACACAGCCAAAAGCGCAGTAGAGGGAAGAGCGAGAGAGAGACAAAGCTGACAGAACAAGAAGATGAACGCGGAGCAAAACAGAGAGATAAACAGGGTCACAATCGAACAGAGCAATCGAGAGAGAACGTACCATGAGAACATAAGACAATCATCTGGCAGCACATGCTGGTGATCCAGGTGTATCAATCTCTGCACAGGCAATCAGTGGTTTGAGGACCAGCTGTGCTGCCATGAAGCTGGAGTGGGAGAGAGAGCAAACAGGAAAACAAGGAACCAGAACACAGGAAGTGACAAAATAAAAGCACGAACCATGACAACGAGGATTTGTTTGCCTTGACTTCCTGATGAAACCCAACGTCATTATTTCTGTGGAGATGTGGGAACTTTTTTTTTCATCCTTCAATGTTGTATGTGCAATGAGATGTACCCGTCGTAACCTTTGTCGTGATTTGGGATTTATTTTTTAATCCCTCTCCTGGACAACTGGTGAACTGCTGTTATATTTCCTGCAGACCTCCGACCACCACATGGAGCAATGTAAACTGGCCCCTTATTCATGAAAGTAGCATGACTCAAACTGGGTTATTTATTTCAATATATTTATAAATGGCACTGCAATTGAGGCAACATGAAAATTATTCTATATGGTGAGCAGTTATCTGTTTAAATGAGTCAGATATGGAAAAGTCGGACCAGTAGCCCATGCAACACCCATTATTCCTCCTTTTTTTTTACAAAAAAGAAATGCTAAAACTCTCACTCTACTGCTAACCTTCTGACTCCCGTGTGAGGTTTTGGCGTGAATGACAAATCTCCTCCAGCCTACAAATGAACCGTCGGAGTCAAGACCGCACTTTGAGCGCTCAAGCGAGCGCCATTACTCTGAAATATAACACAGGGTATTGAATTACGCAGCAAATAAATGACCACAAGGAAAGCAATTAAGCTCCGAAAGAAGCCTGGACGGTTAAATTAGCCCTTTAATGCAACAGCCGTTGGAACATTTTGCGAGCCTTGCTAGCTTAATACAGCCTGGGGAATATAAAACCTGAAGCTTGGTAATACTGAAGCGCGGGTGGGTTTCAGTTACAGCAGTAAACTGTGGTCTCAAACTGCTGCGCATACTCATGATGTGGATGATCACATTATGTGTTAACACGACTAGCTCCATCTGTCGAGTCGGACGAAGCTTTGCCTTATGACGCTCATGGCTGAGACATAGGAGAAGCTCATTGGTTATGGTGGGGGAGGCTGACCTGTGATGGCAACCCCTGACGGGAAATACCGAACAACAGTCTGAATCTTCGTAATGTCACTACTTCCTTATTTACTGTTACTGTCCTTATAATGTGTAATTACAGTGTTGGTTAGCACAAACTCCTAGCTATCGTGCTATGAAGGGTACAGTTCCATATAGTCATGCTGAACATGATACTTATTACAACGTAACCTACTTATTACTACCCTTTAAGTCAGGTGGTATATAGGGTAGCAACAAAAGATTTTGGGTCCTGAAACTGATGTTAGGCCTTCAACTCTCTCTCCTCTGTCCTGCACCAGCTTTTCTGATGTTGCTTTGTTCATACATTTCAGTTCATATTCTAGGTTGTGTAGGGTCATGATCTACACTTTATTTTATGTAGCCTTTTGGAGCAGAATGTTGGTTATGTCAGTTGTTGCTTACTTGCACTGTGTACTGTGTCTCCAGTCAGTTTGTGACGTTGTTGCCTTCAAGGTGCTTTGTGTCTCCTATTTGAAAATGTTTTTGGGGTGGAGGCTCATCACCTCTGTCTTTTTCTGGTATAACTGGTACTAGAACAACTTTTGGTTGGTTAAATACTTGGCTCACACTTGAGATTGGGGAACATATAACATAATATAACATTATTAAGCTAATTACCAGCTTGTTAATAGTTAATAAACAATAATTACGGTGTAAACTTTCAATCCCCATTCCAGGGAAAAATATAGTTAAGCTCAACAAGACGCAAATCTAATGTGTAGCTCATGTACATATGAAAAACTACTTATACTACTACTATATATCTTCCCTAACCCAGGGATTCTTAACCATAGGGCCGGGGTCCATAGTTGGTGCTGCGAGCGCCTCCTAGAGGGCCACTAAAAATTTTTTTGTTTTACACCTCTGGGCCGTGAGACGCTCAGTTTCAATACGTATGGTGGAAGAAGAGTGTCACTGAATTGACTTGACAGCTGCAAATCTGTGATAGTTACCTACTATGCAGAAGTTCTTGAAAAGAAAAAATGATAAAGTGATATTGCCCCCAACAGTAAAAGCTGTTCATGAAGGCCTGTTGAAGCAGTTTTGAAATGGCGATACTTTTACTTTCACTTCACTTATACCTTCTTTGGAGTTTAAATAAAATATAATATTTTTATTTTATGATATTTAGACATGGTTTTATTATATTATTCAGAATTTTATTCAGTTTTTACAATTTTCTCAACAGTTTAAGTATATTGTTTCCCTTTTTTTCTTTAGTAAATTTGATGAACATGACTTGCACCTGGTTCTGCTGCAGGATGGACTTTTCGATCACATGGTCTTATGTCATTTCACAAGGTTTTGATTTGTTTACGTGTAAGTAGATTAAATATAGTTATTGAACACCAATGAAATCAAGATCAATGAATCAGTTCTATGACATGAATGGTTGTTTTTTCCTTGCACAATGATATTTGTAAAGGAGATCAAAACCATTAGACACCACTGCTTTGGTCTTCAATAGTCGTCCTCTTCCGCCTTCGCTCCTAGATCTACTGGAATAACTAGCTATTTTGTTACTAATATACATCTTAATAACTAGTGTTCGGTATCCGTATAGTGTTCCCTACTTTTAAAGCTTTGCAAGTGGTGTTGCAAACCTTTAATTCCCACATGTAGTTTGCTCCATTTGCATAAGAGAAACAGACAAGTATGAGTGGCTTAGTGCTTGATTTATCTGTATAAAATTGAAAGAATTATCTGCCTTTTTTCTCTCCGACATTACAAAAAAACAAAGGGCTGGTGTGGGCGTTACAAAGTCGGCTTCTTCGAACAACAAATTCACACGGTCAACAGCATCAAAGGCGGACGATGAAGAGAGGAATCGCCGCTGAGCTTCCTCCCGTTGGACTTTCCTGCATCCACTCTTAATCTGGCTGTCCTCCCACCTCCCCTTTCTGTTGCCAAACGGAGAATGAAATGTGTAAGACCACGGGAGCAGCAGGGAGAGCTAATAGTTCCTCACAAGGGATCAAAATCTCATTACTGTTAACCTCATGAGGAAAGTCAAGTTGTAAAACGGCCCCCTCACTTGGACAAGCCATTTACTTCTAATGTGTTTCGGGCAAGTTGAAAGCCATCAGCAAGTAGATGGAGCGAACCTTGCTGTCCTACCATAAATAGCCCGTGAAGCCTTATTCATTTTTGGAGGAGGAAGTTGTCGGTTTTTGGGAGAAAATTGAATGCCAGCGTGGTTGAAAACATCCATTTGTTCTGGCATGTTTGCTCTTTATAGAGCTTCCTGGAAGAGTTCAGTGATGTGCTTTGTTTATTTCTGATCAAACCGACCAGTTTATCTCATGAGGTCATAATCTGGGTTGAGGCTGGACATTAGTAGCCAGAGTGGGGGACAATGCTTCCTTTAAATGACTCCAGCACTGTCTTCTATCTTCACTAGGAAAAGGTGTGACTTCATAACAGGTGATGGCATCACTAAACAAGTATATTATGAACAAAGCAACACCTGGATTTGACGTCTGTGGACTGGAGGTGAGGCTTTTCTGGAATGAGGGATCAATGGCCTCAGTGGAGCCCACCTCAGTGCAGCGGTGTGTGTGGGCGTGACTTGTCGATACTGAATCTATCTGTTGTTCCACTTATCTTCCTCACGCGATTAAACAGAGAGAGAACCAAAGAGAAACAAAAAATTCATGAAGGTTTGGAGAAGATGAGCGACATCTGCTGGAAAGCACACAGGAAAATCCAAATCTGCTCTGCTCAAGGGCATGTTAGAGTCACTGGGCGTTACTGTGTAGCTTACTGTCAATAGTATGTGTTTGCTCTGTGTTGGAGGTGGTGAGGTCCAGTAGATAGATGCCGATTCATGGATCCCTATATCTTCATTTTCAATTTTGACTTTGATCTTTCACAAACAGACTCAGAGTAAAATGAATACCTATATATATATATATATATATATATATATATATATATATATATATATATATATATATATATGACTCCAGCACTGTCTTCTATATACATACATATATATATATATATATATATAGCAATTAAGAAGAAGTACCATATATATATATATATATATATATATATATATATATATATATATATATATATATATATATATATAAGGTACTTCTTCTTAATTGCTGTCAGCATTGTATGGAGTACTTTCCCCAAATCGTTTTTCTACATGTCAAAGAAGTCCAAAAAAACAAACAAAAAAAAAAACGGCAAAGGGCTGAAGCAATTCAAAGCATTTTAATTTGAAATGACCAAGCAGCCTTGACAGGATGCCGTCAATAGCATCCTTCCTCCAATTCCTGCCTCCATTACCGTCATAACAAGCCCTCTCAGCTAATAAACAGCCAACTATTTCCTTGACTGGTCAATTGTTTGGTGACAGAAAATAAACCACGATCCTTGTATACTTTACAAGGATGGTAATCAGAAATATGATCTAAAAAAATAAAATTAACTCAACTAAACTAATAAAAAATAAACACAATAAATACAAATTAATACAAAAAATAAAAGATGTCAAAGGAGACAATGTACTGACCACGGGATGTTTTTGGGGGGAAGTCGCTACGCAGAGATCTGGGCATGTCCACCTTGTTCTGTGGGAACTTCCATGTGTCTATGTGTGTCTTTTCAAACGCATTTTCAGCCCTATTTACAAAAAGGTGGCAGTTTTTGAACGTAGCAGCCCAGCAATGTGTGCTACAGTTACGGCAGCACAGTATCCCAGCATCTCACTCTCACACAGAGATCTACCACTACAGTAGCACCTATAACACCTATATAACCTATTTCGAATGGCATTCGTCTTACGTCCAATCTGACTTATGACCGGTTGGTCGGAACCAATCCCGGGTTAAAAACATTAAGCAAAAGTAGAGGTAAAGATAGGAGAAAGGGTGGTGATCTAGCGTCTATATTGTGTCATGTCCCGCTTTATTTTGCTTGTCCTGAGCGCTTCCTGTGACCTGCTACTGGCACACACTGACTCTGGGTACATCCGACGTAAACAGAAGTGATGGGTATCATAAAGCTTTTCGAGACAATGGCACACTGTGCTGATACTGTGTCGATACTGTGTCACTGAATACTGACACCTGCTGGACATTAAAAATCTCTGCAGGCAAACTACTTGACAGACTGAATTGACACCGATTTGATGACCTACTGTATATAATAATATCATTTAAGTCTTTGCATTCATGACATATTTTTAAATAATGTGACTATGTATTATAATTTGCAAAGCTTTTTATTAAAAAATCCAATGTTTAAAATCCAATGTGTAACTTTTCTAAAATAAATTATACCTTAAAATTAATTTGAATTAGAATGGAAAAGAAAATTGAAGACAAACTGGGTAAAAAAAGCCCAAAACATTATTCTCCGATAGCGGGTCAAAAGGGTCCCACACTGCAGACTAGTTTCGCTTCATAATCCACAAAGACATTCACAAGGAGCGGTGAGATCAGATTGTTTCAGCAGTTGCATCCTGTTGACAGATGCGCTTCCTTATAAACACAGATCGGCCTGTTTTTGCCCTTCACTGGAATTCTGGCTGTAGCTTCTCTGCAGCGTCTCAAAGGGGAAATTCTATGACGTCACGGGCATTTCTCCCATGCAGGTAGCTTGGCTAGTTAAATGTTATGGACCAGACCAGTTTCATGAGACCACTTTTTCCCCTCTTGTCTCATGTCTCTATGGTCTTTGTCTCACCCCCGGTCTCTGGCACTCAGCAGTTTACAGCCCATAAAAAGAATGTTTGCCGAAGAAGAAGTGGAATCATCCAGTGTTTAACAGAGACAATAGAGACCACTCTGGTCACCAGGAGCGAGACCCAAGAGCACATTTCCAGGCATAAACTACAGCCAGTAGCCACCAACAGTTTTCATATTCTTTTGTGTCAAATTTCATACACGTACAAGACACAACAGGTATGTGTGATGTTCACTGTACGGCTTTTGATGTATCAGTTTATCGATCTGTTCTTTGTTTGTGGTGTTTGAATGAGACGCTGAAGCTCAGATCAATCGTGTCATCTCTACTTCCTGTTGATGTACATTTTCAAGTGCAATTTCATGTATTCTGTTTTGCATTTCACAAATCGTCTTATATATTTGTTAGGTACTGTTTCTGCCAAACAATTGTGTTATTTGACTAAGTAGATGGCATCACTGACCGTTGAGTGACATCTTCATGTCGTCTTGTTGACTAAGCATCCGGTCTAAGCGACTTTAGAAAAACATTTATGTGGGCTCCGACACTGGGCCGATGTTTCAATCTATTATTTATACTATAATAAACCCATGTCTGTACGGAGCTGCTGATCTAAAACTCACACGTCATGGTGGAACTACTGTTATTCCGTCTCGGTCTGGGTTGTACCTCGGTTCAGGTGGTGTAAAAGCAAGTCTCGATTAGATGGGGGTTCAAATACAATAACACTAGTTGTGAGTCTAAAACATTTATTGGCGTTCATCACCCAGCTGTTTGTTGCTGGGTTGCCTCGACGGCCTTGTTGAATCATTCACCTGTACAGATTTTTTAAGTGAATAAAGTGTCTTGCCAAGTGATCGTTGGTCCTCAAGGTTGTGCAATGAAAACCACAGAACACACAGCGGTTGTTTTGAGTTCATAATAGATCATTTTGAGCGTTGTTTTTTTTTTGTGATTTTTGTTTGCTGTATAAATAAATATTCATGTATTATTAAATGAATTTTCAACAGCTCCAGCATATTATCATTCAATAAATACAAACAAAATGTAAGGGATACTGGGCTTTTAGTTGTAGTTGTGGAGACTTGCACCCCAGTTATCCAGTTGTTTGTAATCGAATGCAGTTGCCTCAGACTGTATCTGAATTGCCCCTAGTTAGAAACTACTGTGATAACTGCTTCCCCCTCAAAAAAAAAAAAAAAATTCTTCACCTAAGAAAAGGCTGACAGAATTTGGTCTAGCTGATCTGGCTTTATTCGTGTGCAGGCTGATGTCGGTCAAGTTTTCATCAATAGTAGTTCCAGGGAGAATTCTGTTTCAAGATAAAAACATCACATTTTTCACATCATTTTGTGCTTTTGAGCTGTTTTTTCATCAACCAGGTCTCGTGTTCTGTTTGCTCCCATTGTCTGCTCATTCCGAACGTTTTCATATCGTACACAGGCCGATGTTTATCGCCCCAGAAAAGGGGTCTCAAACTTGTGGGCCGTGGGCCATTTGTGGCCGTCAGTATACTGTTCTGTGGCCAGCCCAATTTTCAAAAGGGTGTAGCCCCCCACATTGCAAGTGGGAACAAGACCTTGGAAACGTGTTTGCTCACAGTTGTTGCTGACATTTTGAATTCCTCGGTTACTTTGTCGCCTATGAATGTGCTGTTGTTGTGCAGCTACATCAGCTGTGCACAAGTGAGATTCTCCCCCCCCCCCCCCCCCCTCATCATACCGAGTGAAGTGCCTGAACAAGTGAGAATACCGTGCCAACTGAGATGACCAGGATAGACAAGCCAATAGCTTGTGGGAGTTTGAAGATCTTATTCCAGTTCATTGATACTGAGTCCATGATCCCATATCGCTTCCATACGCAGGTGAGAAATCTCCACCGTCTCTCTGTGGATAGACGCCATTTTAATGGGCTCTAGAAATGGCTCAGCTGGTCTAATGTGATGGTTTGATGAGTTTTGTTCAAAACGAAAGTGCTCAGAAACGTGGGCATCCCTGGCGTGAAGTGACCAAATAGAGTAAGTAAAAGAAAACGTTGCCCTTAATTAACCTGCTTTATTAGCCAGACTTCTGTCAGCGTGCTCTGAATCTAAATGCATTTGCTGTGAGGGGGGAAAAAAAAGCGGGTCTCACTTAAGAAAATGAGACTTTAATTAAAGCTCCTTGGACGACAGACAACAATGATCTCACATGAATGCTTCTCGCTCGCCATCGCATGCAGCTACTTCATCCACCACGTAAGACCAGACCGATCACACTGCTGTTCTGAATCCTTCCGTGTTGAGCAATAACTGAGTTTCCTGAAACACAACCTGGTTACATCTCATGCCAAATACAATCCCAAGTACAGCAAAATAAAAGCCTTATAATCTTAAGGCTGTGGATTTGGAAATTTGCCTGTTGCCTCCTCAATATCCCTGATGCCTTGTTCAAGTTGCTGGAGATATTTTTTTTTGTCCCACCATGTGGAAAACCTGACACAGCACTCAGCATAAATGATAGTCCAGTCGCTCAAGTACATGAAGCGCAGGTCACCTTTATAGCACTTTCGTCTGAGAGTCTTGGACAAAGCAGGAGAGACTCCTCCCACATCCACAGTGACAGTCTTTGCATTTCTCACTTGACTTTCAAGAGCATCTCCAGGTGCCAGCCACTAACACCCTTTCTGTGATGGCAGACGACCTCGAGTCAGAGACTGGTCACATCCTGGATCAGGACTGGATTTCTTTAACTTTTTTTTCTTGCTGTTCAGTTTCAATTGCATGTCCACCTGCTGATGTAAGAACAATCCGAGCCACATCGCAAAAAATAGGATTGAGATGAGGGTTAATATTTTCCAGGGTTGGAACTGCCAGGCAGAAGGTGGAGAGGAAGGCCAGAAGATAAAAAAATAAAGTTTGCCGTTTACAACTCCTCAGATGTTTTCTCAGGGATCAGTTGAAGACTACAAATGGTTGGCCATGTTAGTCACTGCTGGCACTGCAGAGCCAAGTCGAGACATGAAGGTGAAGTGAAGATGGTTCAATGCAGGATTTCAATCGACATGAAGCATAGTACATCTGGGAAAATTTCAAAAGACATCCCAGGAGCGGACGGTGCAGAGAATTGTGATCGCTTTAGTTTCAATGAAACAGCCATAGTAACAATGAAACAATGTTGTAGGAGAAAGACACACTTGTCACTGAGGTGTGTCGGACTTGTGAAGTAATCTTTTCCCCAGACATTGGTCTCTGTAAATGGAGGAAGATCCTACGGAGTTCCGTTCCTCGCACTCTTGAGGGAGCTGAAGACGTGTACAGTCTCACCCAGAGATCCCTCAGAAACGGGATCAGGTGGGTGTCACTTCAGCAAACTGCACCTGGACTGTGAGATAAAGTGATGAGTCAAATGCAGGATGTTACTTTCTGAGGCCACGGAGTCTGAGCCCGGTAAATCTGACTCTCCACACACCCACATCTCTGCAGAAACTGTGTTGATGATAATTATAATGCAGCGGTTAAAAAATCAACGGCTTTCTCTGGTTCGCTGTGACAGACATGGAAATCAATGGTTCGGTTCACGCCTCAGCTCTCAGTGGTGATGCATCTGCACGTGGTGAGTCAGTGACTCACACGCGAAGACAAGAGAAGCATGTTGGACTGCTTGATTTTGGTTTCACGTCGTCTGAAAAAATGTCAAACTTGATCAGAGGCGCCGAGAAAATCATGAATAATACTGGTTTATTATCATTAACCTCATGTCGTTTCATCATATGAAACCTCAAAAAAAGACTCTTCTTCTTCTTTGACATCAAAGGACACATGGTTTGCTCATGAAGAAAAGTTTGCTTGAACTGAAGACATGATAAAAGAATAAGTGTATTTGGCTGAAAAAGATTTTAAAGTAAGACTTGCAGCATGATGGGGGTGAGATTTTAGATCTCAGGGGGCGCTCAGCAAGAGCTGAACCTCTCGGAGAGCGGCATGAATAATCTTTTTGACTTCCTGGTCACGTCTGAACAATAAAGTAAAATACAGCCAGAGAAGATATTCAATAAACACGTTTTATTGTGAAAGTTTTTTTAAGTTGCAAGCCAGGCATTATGCGTTGACCCGAGATTTAATGAATGAAGTTAGAACTCCGTCCAAGGTCTTGTTTGCAAAAGTGCTACGAGTCTGAAGCTGGAGGCAGCCTTGAAGTGAAATCACCTTTGTGCTGGAAAAAAAAGTGTATTCAGCTCCAAGTCATTGTTGGATTATCATTGTCATTGCAATGTGTGCATTCCATTGCACCTATTTGAGCCAATTTTACCATGGAATTTTTGACTTAAACTTAACTCAGTACAAACAAGTGCTTCACTGGTTGGACTTGCACTGGGTGGGTACCGTAATATTCAGACTATAAAATGCAATTTTTTTTTTCCTACAGTCTGAAACCTGGGAACGCAGTGCATTTTGTGTGCTTTAATGTCAAAAGAAGATGTTTTCAAAACTAGTTGAAAAGTTATCCTCATGCATTTTTAAGCACCACTGACCTTTCTATGGTGCAGACAGCACCACTGCACCCGCGGCTTATAGACCGGTGTGTATCAACAAGATCTATTTTCCTTCTTAAAGTTTGTGAGTGCCCTCAGTAGTCCGGAATTCACGGTAAATCAGTCCATATATATATATATATATATGAAAGGGGAAGTATACAAAACAGTGATCAGGCCAGCAATGTTGTATGGTCTGGAAACAGAGCTGGAGGTAGCAGAGATGAAGATGCTGAGGTTCTCTGTCGGAGTCACTAGGGACAGCACATGTCAGGTGTTTAGGAGACAAAGTCAGAGAGGCTAGATGGAGATGGTTTGGACATGTACAGAGGAGAGAGAGCCAGTACATTGGTAGATGAAGATGTTGAGGTTGGAACTGCCAGGCAGAAGGTGGAGAGGAAGGCCAGAAGATAAAAAAAAATAAAGTTTGCTGATTACAACACCTCAGATGTGTGAAGTTTTCTCAGGGATCAGTTGAAGACTACAAAAGGTTGCCCATGTTAGTCACTCCTGCCCTGTCAAACCCTGCGATCCAGGCAGGATTATCTGGTGGAGGCTGAGATTCTCAAGGCTGTTGGTGTCAGCCCACACTGGCTTTCCTGCGCATGAATCTCTATTATAACAATTACTGCAATTGTGTTAAGCTTATTTGGGGGTTGTATTCATGAGAATATTTTATTAAAAACGAAGCTGAGTCAGTGATGGATTGTTCGTTCTTTGTTGTTTGCTTCTCTTACACCTGAGTCCTCTGAACAATACACTCTGACATCACGCAGGAGTCACATTCAAGCAAGTTTTTTCTGTTGTCAAAATCCAATTTGCTGAGATATTGAGCAACAACACCTCATGTTGTCTTCGTGTGCATCGGAAAGAGACTGAATCAAATGAATTGGAAGTCACTTTTATTTGATGGGAAACACAGAATTATGCAACATGCAGCCTCCAAACTATGTGAGTAGAGATTAAAAGTGGAGGATGAGAAATCTATCTAGACGAACAAGTTAACACAAGTTTAAATGAACAGCAGTGGGTCAATGGACAACAGAACGGTGTCTCCACAAGTTAGGCCTTTCAGCTCTGACCCTTATGAAATGTTAAGGGAACAAGGGAATTTAACATTGGGGATATGCCCTGACAAAGATGTTAAGATTCCGCTGAGATAGACTGTTACAACCAGTCCAGCAGGTGTCTGCAGGTGTCCACTCCTCGCGTGATGAATATCAAACATGTTTTATAGCTAGATTGCAATTTACATCTGCGGTATTTTGCACATGTATTTTTACTACTCTCATAAATCAGAAGTGTAAAGACCGTATATTTCATTTCCATTTGGTAGTATTTGGTCCAATCCTCCAGACCGAACTTGAGTCGGATTGTTGTCTCCTCCAGAATTTGAAAAGCTCAACATTTGTGTAGCGTGCCTCTTCATCTCCTCCCTCAAGTTTGTCATACACTCTGAACATCTGACGCTCCAACAGAAACTAAACCAGGATTGTCACAGTGGATAAATTCAAACCAAAAAGTCCAAGGCTGAAGTCAAGTTAGTCCCACAGTTGGTGTTAGGTCGATGTTCACAACACACATGAATTGGAGTCTCTTCATGGTGTTTGCCTGAGCATCCTGACAGTCATGTTGATGTCAAACAACACGTGTCTTGTGAGTGGATACACTGCGGCCCCTTGAAAGGGCCGGAGCCCTCAGCCAAATGGCTCCACAACACTGTAGGGGAGGACCATGAAGGAGAGTGACCTCTGACTTTTTCCACTTGCTTTCACCCAGTGTGTGATGACGTCACACCCAGCTGTTATGCTCGGATTTAATAAAGATAAATCTAAAAAAATAAAATTTCAAATTTAATGAGTAAATGAAACTTCTAATGGAGACTTTGGCAGCACTTTCTTCCACACAGAAAATGTTTATATGAGCAAAAGATCATGTATGTCATGCAGGTCTGATGAGGTTTCATGAAACAGTGTCATGATTTTAAGAGGCCAGCAGATGGCGCTGTCTACTGTAACATGGACATGGTCAACAAATCCATTGACACCTCTGATCATTTCTGAGCTAAGAGCGCCATCTAGTGGCCTCTAAAAATATGAACACCGTTTCATCAGCCCGGCAATAAGGTGCCACGATACCTCATCTACCCATCACTCCTTCTCACTACGTGTTGATGTACAGAGGCTCACAACACTTGCTGACAGTCCCCATGATCACCGCTATGCGTATCGTCCGTTGTGATGACTAAAAACAAAGGTTTGGCCCGTGTAAATCTGAGATGGGCCACTGGCTCCAGGGTCTCTACTGTGGATACCTTGACCAGCGCAGAACCAGAACAGTCAACTCAGTATTCTGTAGAGACATCTATCAAAGCAGTTCAGCTGTTCATTTCGGTTCGGTTGTGAAAGTTAGTTTGGTTTCGTTGTTGAATTGAGCAGTATGCTCTGAATGTGATCCAACACTGACCCTTGCCAGAGCCAGTGGCTACCCACAGTGAAGCCCTGTGTGGGTTAGCATCTACTTTGATTCAACCGCCACACATCTAGTCCTACACCTAAACTGCGTTTATCCGACAACTTTATCAGGGCCACAAATAAGACCCTGAAGTAGCTGGTGGGTCATTACAGTCCATCAAAACACCTCAGTATTCATGTCGTCGTGCTTCTCCTTCGGCAGACTTGACGTAAAGCTTTCAATCACGACAGATTAAATGCATCTCCAATTGTCTGCGCGTCATAAGTCTTCGCTGCTCTGCCAGTCAAGACGTTTCTCAGGGTTGTGAGACAACAGCAAGTGCTTTGCATCAGTAATGAGGCTTTCAGAGGTAAATGAGAAGCAGATGAGGAGACAAGCGAGCAGAGGGTCATCGTACCACCGATCGTGAAGTAAATAAAGTCAGTGGTGGTCCAACAGTGAGCCACAGACGGACAGGTGTAGCCAAGTCCCACAATGGTTAGTTTGGTTTTCCACAGATACAGAGGAATATGAGGACGATGTGTCTATGACAACAGTGAAGTTTGTAGCATGAGGCCCCAACCTGCCACTTTGGTCGCATCTACAGAGTATTACGCAATGGTGAATGCAGGTCACGCACACCTGAAGAACCATAATCCCAATTTTTTTTTTTTTTGGCACATACCGAAATCGAAGCGTAAAACATGCCATGGCACAAAAAACCAAGACAAGATTTAAAGATTCCTTTTAAGCTCTGTTCACTCAATTTCACCACGGTCACTGACATCCCAGACACATACTGAATGGTATTTTTTAACAGCTTTTTATACAGACATAATAAAGTTGACTCATGATCCTGTGAAAAGCCATTACTTTTCTTCAGTGTTTCAAGCAGTTATTCAATGAAGTCCAATTTCATTTTATCAACTGTTTGTTCAAACCAAAGTCTGCGTCACTAAAAAAAAACAACTGTAAAGTTGTGATGTGAGTGTGATTTGCAATGATAAATAGTGAGTGGATAACTTCACAGATCATGATTTTGCCGCATAGTTGTTATTCTGTTGAGTGGTTCACAGTAAATGTTGGTGAAATTGTTTGAGTATCATTTGGCTGTTGTTTTTAATGTGTTGCCAGTCAAACCCCCTTTCTTGAACTAGTTATTCCCAAAATGAGTTACTTAAATTTGTGTTGAAACTAAACCCAGATCTACAGCGTGTACTGTATTGCCTTTTATTTCAAGCCTGCCTGACTTGCAGCTTTGAGTTTTCCTGACATTTATGTTAAAGAAACAATCACATTATTAGTAAACTAAAATGTATCTTTTTTTTTGCAGAGCATTTATTTGCAGTCAAATGTTTTTGCTCAAATTCATCTTTGCATGGTGATTTAAAAAAATAAAGTTTAATATATATTTCACTTGACTGTTTCATATTGAGTTTGCTGTAATGTTTTTGTATCTTTTTGTGAGCGAAACATAAAATGATACCATGCTTGTCAGTTAAAGATATAAACACAGTCTATTTAGAAAACTCACACATTCAACTAGCTTTAAGAGAGAGTAGTACCTGTAGTCAAGAAGTAGGAAGCAATAAAATACATCACACAACATGGTCTTTCTCTGTCGGCATGGCACAATATACATCAAAGTCTGTTCCTCTAAACGTTGGCGTTCCTCAAGGCTCCATACCAGGACCTAGCCTCTTCTCCCTCTACATGTTGCCCTTCAGCTCAACCTTCATCAATGATCTGCAGATTTACCCGCCTCTAAAATCTGACTAGGGATCTGTCCAAACCTTCCTGGGATGTGTCAGTCATGGATGTCAATAAACCGCCAAAACACACATGTTAGGTTTCAGATTTTTGTCTCTGATGGACAGGTTGACGGTGCCTTGTCCTCCTATTGTCGCAGTAGTATAGTATATCATAGTATTTCTAATATTGTGATTTAATGTCACTGTAAAGCACTTTGCTCAGCATCTTGCTGTGGAAATGTGCTATATAAACAACCTTGACCTTGATCTTTAAAATAGCACATTTACTCTGCTCGACCCAGCTTCATGCCGCCCCCACACACACCATTGTGCTGATGTCATCTCTGTCACCAACACTATGACTGCAGTTGGATATTCCTGCGTGCCTGGCCTGCTCCTACCTCACACTGCATGGGAACCAGGCCAACTCTCCAAAAACCCAACTCATATAGTCTTCTTAAGAAACTGTGTGTGATATTCCCCAAAAGATTTAGCAGTTGATGAACGAATATAAGAACTAATACATTTGTTTTTATCCTTAAATTCATTTAAAAAAACAGTATGTCCTACTCCATTTAACTGTCGAACCAGCTCTTTTTAAATGGCTCCGCATTCCGGCAGACTTTCCATTGAAGCCTCTGCTGTGATCATTCGAGCTCTGTTCTGCACAGACTCAGTAGTGCAGAGGTGAAACACAGTACTGGAACATGCATTCATCTCTATTCCTATGAAGAAAACTGTGTGAAGCTGTTATTTTTAGCATCTTTATCAACACTCAAGAGTCTGTTATGACTGTTTGAATTATGCAATGTCAACTCCACGGCGATGGGTGGCGTGTGACGTGTATATATATATATATATATATATATATATATATATATATATATATATCGCAGCCATTCAAGTGAGGGGAATGTTTTGTCACTCACTGAATTGGTGACAGCAAAAACGCCCGTTTTTAACTATGAGACGTAAAGCGTCTGCTCATATGTCCGGCCAGAATCTGTGACTAGAGGTCCGCTAGCAATGGACTTTTGCGAATAACATGTGAAAACCGACAAGTTCAAGACCACCTCTATGATGTTTCCACTTTGTTTTCATACGTTTGATCTCGTGAAATTTCATCATCAAAGAGAGAGAGAGGTTTTGGCGTGGCGGCTCTCACGTAAGCTGTGCTGCACCGCCAGGCTAGTTTAGACGTGGCGGAAGCCCTGCTGTATGCTCATTTGCAAAGTCTCAGTTTCGTATCAGAAAGACTCCAACAAGACGGCCACAGTCTCCCGACAGCAACACAAGAAACATGTCAGAGTAGAATCACACAGCTGCGCCAGTGCTCCCCGTCATTAACATGTTAAACGCGAACTAAATATCTCAAACGTTGGCACTCACCGAGCCTGTATTAGCCGCTTGATTAGAAGTGGCGAACTTTCTCCGCCTGGTTATGTCGCCAGTGTAGATGCCGGGGAAATGCAGGGGCGGAGAACCAAACATCTGTGGTGTCATTGCTCTGAAGCTACTTTGCCCATAAAAATCTGTATACAGTGGTACCTCGGTTTTTCCCATTACAATGAATGGAAAAAGAAATAATGCGTTCCAAGCCTTAAAATAGTCTTTTGTAGGAGTGAATGTAGAGTGTCTGCTGCAGGTGCGCTGTTCCTCTATGTGTGTGGCCGCTGCATGTGGGAGGGGTTGCCGAGTGAGTGACGTCTCTCCAGAAGTGAAGAGGTGCCCGGTGCGTGTCCAGCTCTGAATGTGCGCTTCTGTGCAGTTTGGCTGTGACAAAGTCATAAACCAAGTAACTTAGCTCTGTCCCAGACTCGCCTCATCCCTGTCCCAGCCCCAGCCCACAACAGGACATCAAACCCTGGAGTGTGCGCTCCAGCCTCGGAGGTGTGGAGAGCGAGCACCTCCCCTGTGACACTCTACCACGGTCCAGTGTGGAGACAGGAAAGGTTTTACACCTCAATATGAAGAAAAAACAGTCAGTAAATGGAGCTAACGGGACACGTCTGCATACAGAGGCTGCGTTGTACACAATAACAAAGCACGTCGTGGGTCAGCTGATCGGTCCGCGCACCTTATGCTTTTTTTCGGAGGCGTTTGAGTTCTGAGTTTGAGTTCGAAATCCGAAGCAAAAAAATCTTAAAATGTTTGTTCGAACTCCGATTTGTTCGAATTCTGGGACGTTCGAAAACCGAGGTACCACTGAATGTTGAGAGCGAGAAAAGAGTAGCGGTTAGTGCTGAAATTATAAGTCACGTTCAACGTGAGGCCAGTTAGAAGGCCTCGCTGTCCCCAACTTGTGATCTGATTGGCTATCGCAACTATCCATCAACTACACGTGTCCGTTCACTCTGAGGGCACCTGCGCCTGTGCTGTTGCTGCTGAAGGCCTTGGACATGATGACACAAGCCATCTGAATTCTGTTTGGATAAAAACTCTAACCTACAAAAACAACACTGGCATACACTATGACATGAGTGGAGCTTCTGTCTAATTCTATACAGCAACAGATCACCATCTACCATCATGAACATGGCTGAGGACAAGCTTTTCTGTTCAAATAGCCTTGTCAAAAGCAGGTATGGGCAGTTGAGGTCTCATGGAACAGTGTCCTGATTTTCAGAGGCCACCAGATGGCACTGTCTGCTGTAAGATGTTTGCACTTGAACAACAAATTCCTTGAAAGCTCTCATCAATTCTAAACCAAGAGCGCCATCTAGTAGCTTCTGAAAATGAGGACACTGTTTCATCAACCCTGCAATGCTAATGTCCACTGCAGTCGGCAAAGCTTTGAGACTGACTTCCACCGTGTGCATCCTTGTTCTTTTGTGCATCCACTTGAGCAGAGCCTCTCTCCAAGAGACCGAACTGGAATGAATCAGAGGTGAATTTCTGCTGCATTAGCCCTAACCAACACAAATGAGCATCCAGAATAGGTAATCTTAATAAATGACTTGTCTTCGATCAAGCAAATTGGAACATGGAAAACATGCCGGGGACTCGATTACCATCAATTCTGGGACTCCTGCCAAACAAAGTCCTCTTTCATTATTGGTTGAGCTGCTCTCAAATGAACAGCTCTGACAGAGCGAAAGAAAAAAAAACCCTGCTCTGTGTGAAGAATCAAAGTCACGTATTTTCATCTGAGCTCGTGCGTTCTTCATCATCAGGCAGAGTTTGGTTTGGAATTAATGTAAAATTGGCTTTAAGAGAGATGGAAGTGATCTCAACAGTGATGCAAAGCCTTGAACACCGCGGAATAAACCGACACGGTGGACAAGACTGAGTCGGTCCTCGCCTCATCTTTTGCCTCCGATCCTCATAAAAGTTTCACAACACAGACAAAGTTTGACCATTGCTTGTCCAGTGACTCCAGTTGAATCACAACATCCTGCACCCCACATCTTTTCCTCTCATGAAAAACACACCGGAATCCAAACACATCATCTTGAGGAGCTTTTATTTGCAAGTAGCTGAAGGTTGTAGGTTTGATTCCTGACCTCTCTGTGTGGAGACTGGATTCTCTCCCAGTGCTTGTGTGGGTGAATCTGTTTTACCGCACGCTAAGCAGGATGTATTGAGACGCTCATTAAACTGTTTCAGAAGCGTTTATTGACTATATTGCTTTGAGTCTGAGTGCACGGTTGCTCCCACCTGAGGTCCTCTGGTGCATAAAATGGCTGAGCACAATTCTCTGCTGACTGCCGTGTTATTGCTCAGCCATGTAGTCGCACCAAGTGGCTGAATCTCATGTGGTGAATCTGCGAGCTGACGATTAGAGCAGGGAAATAGAACATTATCAAATGATGAGTCGCCCACATGTGAGGGAATCACCTTGACTCAATACGCTGGATTGAAATATTTTGTTTAGAATTTGACAACATTTAAAAACAATAGTATTTCATTATTTTGTTCAAAATGTGAAGCAAAATGAAGGATGACAGGCCAAATCAGTCGACACACAAAACTGAGGATGGGTTGGTGAGGTTTCATGAAACAGTGTCCACATTTTCAGAGGCCACTAGATGCCGATGTCTGCTGTTTAACCTTTGGCTTTGAACTCCCATTTCAATGAAACGGTCACTCACTACTACAACAGAGTGGCGACGGGCTCATGAGGTTTTCTGAAACAGTGTCCTTATTTACAGATGTCAGTAGGTGGCACTCTCTGTTAAAAAGAAATGATGTGAGGTGTCATTGAAATAGCAGTTCAAATCCCAAGATTGTGAGAGTGTCACCTAGTGGGCTGGTTCAACTCTGGTTCGACTCTCAAGGAAGTGTCAGTTACAGTTTTATCTCATGCTGAATTCAAACTTTGCCTCTTCTTTTTTTTACACTTATATTATATCTGGATCTCAACATTCCATCGGTTGCCCTACAACAAAGCTGATTCACAGTCATTCAGTCCATGGACAGTCGTCTGACATGTGTTTGCTCGGTCCATCACTATCAACTTTATTGCACACCCAGACTTGACACTGTGGATTCAAGTTCATACAGAAGAGTGGCTCTGTTTCTGCAGTGCCTCTCTTTACTTACCTTCAAATAAGCAAGTGTAATGACATTAATTTTAAGTTTCAATAACAGTAATGTTTTGCTCCATGGTGCCCCCTGGAGTCAGTGCACCCACATGAATAAAACTTCATCACAAACACGATGGATGATTTGTCCTGACATATCAAAATCATCTGATCCAAAGCACATTTCTGACGCGAGTATTTACTCACTCCTGCGTCACGAGCGAAAACATTTCAATATTTACACCATCCTTCTGCCCCCCAGCTTTTGTCAGAGGGTCATCCGTCTACTCATAACTCATTTCAGCCCTTCCCTCCCAAACGTCACCTTCCCGGCTCCCGTTTTCAATCTCCATCACTCTGGCTCTGCTGTGACGGAGCACCAAGGCTGGAAATCAGGGTTAGCGATTTATAGCGGGATCAAAAAACAGAGCCAGGACTGTTTATGTGTGACTGCCAAAAGCCTCAGCCAATGATAGAGGCGCACAGATTTCCCGCCTTCTGCTCCCACCGCCCCCCTCCCTCGGTCTTGCGGAGGACTGGTCCCTCTGTGCTCTGTACTACGTGAGAAAGAGAGCAAGAGCGAGCGGGAGACAGAATACAGCATCCAGACGCGCTCTGTGTTTGTGTCACCAACTCCAATTTGGATCTAAAGAAGCGTCAGTGATCCTGCAGACGGGAAGGAGAACAGATCCTCGCTGACAGCCGAGGCAAAGTCTCCAGAGGAACAAGTTAAAGAAGCAAAGTGGGCAATTCTCTAAAGTCCTGCTGTGGGCAGCTCTACAACAGAAGACAGACTGAGAAAGCAGCAGGCTCGGGGAAGCATGTATAATTCATTGTGTTTGATCATCTTGTCCTGGGTGTTTGCCGCGCTCGTCTTCCCAGGTAAGACTTCTCTCCTCTTCTCCACGTTGACGTCCCTCATCAGTTTGTCGTTGACTGCCGCTCACTTGAGAGCCTTTCTCATCCCTGACAATTGAATTGTGAGGCTCGCTGAAGTTGAGGCTCTTCCTAAGCGCCGGGAAAAACTTCCCCACCTGTCACAATATCTCTGAGCCCAGAAGATGAGCACGGATCCTCTGTGTACCAAAGTCAGAATCAATAACTGCTCAGCGTTTTATGTAAAAATCCATGTTTACGAGTTGATTATATCAACGGCGTGTCTGGAAATTGATTCTCAGTGTTTATGGATGTGCTTTGTTTAGAAGACTCGGATCAATGGAGCAGAGAGGATTGAGGTTTGACTACTGGAGTTCAGAGGTGCTTGTTCGGTGTTTTATCACGGTGTTGCCCTCCAGACAGAAGAGCATTGAGGTGCTCACTACTTAACATTGGAATCATCTATAATGGACATGTGTGCTGCCTAGCAGAGTTTAACACAGTGGCCCACATCTGGACGCAAATATTTTCACATCACGATGGGGAACTATTGTGTCAGACGTTCTTCTACACTAGCAAAGTTCAGATTTCTCAATAAAGAGTTGGCAGGCAGAAGCAACTGAGCGATTTCAACATATTTTGGAGCCATTATCTGTGCTTAGCCTCCATGGCAGTATCCTTGTTAAAATCCTGAAATAAACCATTTCTATCACTGTTTATTTCTGTTGGTCTGTTGTATTTTTAAGGGTATTTTTTAACCACCACATTTCTCTCACAGTGAAGTGATCTTGGTACACAGACCACTGAAGAAGTGGTTCCGAATAATTTACTATATTTATCACACTAAAGTTACGGTACAAGCTAGACATGAGACACTAGTGACCCTAATGTTTTGTGGGTGAGCTTAAAGCTAGAGTTGCCCTTCATGCTGAACATTGCATTGTGATGTTAATGGCTGCAATTTTCAAAAAGCATTCATCACTCCATCACAATCCAATGAAAATATGACAAAAAAAATCAGTTGTTTCTGAAGTTCGAAAGTGTGAGGTTGTTTGCTCTGTCGCTGATGCATAGCGTTTGGAATATAAACAATTTTTATGTTTCCATTTTGGTACTTATACAGAGTGTAATTTTGGTCATTCACACTGTATTGATGGGCTTCAAGAAGCAGTGCCATTTCCAGAGCAGCATAGCAGGCATTTGGCTTTCGACTCCTGTGGCATATCTTGACATGTGGGCAGCACATCATGTGAAGGAAAGATGGAGGTGTGGGTTACGAACCTCAAAAGGTGATGCGCTCCAGAGACCTTCACTAAATCGCAGAGCTCCATAAGGAGTCTCCAGTCACCTTTGACTTCACTGAAACAGCAATGTGTCAACATGCTAACTAGTCGCTAGTCGCTATTTGACGCCTTGCGAGTGAGAATGTGTGGAAGCAGGTTCTGAAGAGACCCTATCCTAGGTATTTCAGGGGCTTTAAAATGACATTCAACCAGTTTTGAGTTCTTGAAAAAAAACCCTAATGTTGCGTTTAGTCAATGCAGGTTGACTTCTGAGATGCAAAAGTTCTCTTGATGGTAGTCGATATGTGACGTCTTAGGAGTGAGGTTGTGTTGTTTAGTCAAGGTCATGCTTGTCTTTGTGTGAACAGATGTCTCACTGCATGAGAAAAGTGCTGCTCAGATCAGGTGAATGTGGAAAACTGAACTGCTCTAACTTGAATTCACATGTTTATGGTTCTTCTGATAAACTCTCCCACTCGTCTGAACATCAAATGTGCGTCTGTTTTTTTGATATTTCCTTTCCTCAAGACAGCGCAATACCTTTTCTCTTTGACTGTAAAGCTCCACTGCCATGGCTGGCCTGCTTTACATGCAGCGCAGAGTGAACCCAATGATTGAATAATGTTGCCTCCATCACGAGGGTCAGCCCTTCCGGTTCAACTGTCAATAGCAACACTGGTGAGGAGACACTCTCAGACTGCTACATTAGACTCGCCACACAATTGTGCTGAATGATCACCTTTGCTTAATAAGATCCAGAAACATCACGCTGCAGTAATGGTTCGATGCCGCTGCCATCCTGGCGTGGACCAGAGAGCAGCAACTTGCAAGTTTCAAAATAACATTAAACAGTGTTTGGTCACTTTTTTCACTCAGTTTTCTCTTTATTGCTGGTCTTTATTTTTTTTTCTTGGTTTCAATTTCATTGTAAAATGAAATGTGATGAGATGCTTATGCCCCCAAAGCAACAAATCTTGCTTATGACAACCAGCCTCTTAAAACTGGACCAAAGTGAAGGTGGTAGAAGCCTGTATCTGTGTCATGTTGCGTCATAGTGAATTCACAGCATCAGCAATGTGAAGTGAAAGGGTGACGTCACTGCGGGTTCACGTACTGAACTGCAGCAAATAATGTCGAGCCACAGCGACTTTATTATGTCTAAATGCTTGTTTGATAATTTCCATCAGTTGAGTTAAAGTAAAAATGCACTGACAAACACATACTCTAAAAGCGCTTCTTGAGTTGCTGTACTTCAGTTAAAGTTAAATAGAAGTACATTACAAATGCAACTAAACGTAAAGAAAACAGATTCACCAGTTTATACGATCATTCTCTAAGAACATTCGAATATTCTATCTATGATTAAATTGAAGTATTTTTGAGCTCACCTGCTATTATTAGATACTATTAAGTATTAATACTGTTGGATAATATTTCCATAATCTGTTAAAGAAATGGTGAGATATCAGTGAGTGTGAGATCATGATCAATTTTTCTGCACAGCTGTGCATCTGGTTCAGGTAGTGAAGACCATTTAAAGCTTGAAGCATGGATTTTTTACCATCTGAAGGTTCTGATTCTGAGCTTAAGTAATGACCACCTTCAGTATTAAAAAATAGAATTATCAGAATAAAAATCACCTGGACAGTACAAGCCAGTATTCAGAACTTTTATTTGAATGCAACTGAGTTTAAGTCGACCTGTTTCCTGTTTGACAGAAGTGCAGGTTTGATATGGGCGTCAAAATAAAAGCACAGAACCAGTGGAGCGGCGTTCAATAAACCTCACTTAATTCAAACTAAAGATGATATTGAACGCTGTGGGAACCCTGCTGTTTCTCCTGAACAATAACTTCTGGTTATTTCTCAAACTGTGGAGAAATGCAGCGGAATAAAGGGGCAAATGAAAGTTTGATGCACCCACAAGGTAATGCACAGATAATAGATAATAACAATAACATTTGTCTTTCGTGTCCTTGTAGCTTTTGTCCTGCAAATACTTGAATACTGTGATGGTGTTTTTGCTGGTCACTTGGCATCAGAATGCAGATGCAGATGGGAAGAAGGAGCATCAAACCAGGTTGGCCAACTGTGCATCGCTGGCATGGTTCTGACAGGCTACTGCTATTACAAGGCCACCAAAACACATACTTCTGCTTCCTGTCCTGATCGCGTGAGCTCATTTCACCTGACTCGCTGAAGGAGAGAGGAGCGTTCAGAGGGAAGAGAAAGCAGCAGGGAGGCCGTGATGGACAGATGAGATCGATGATACACATTGCTCCATGAAAGTCTGAAATATTCAACTCAAAAGTGCGGAATGCATACCAACTTGTGTGGAGTTACAATCCTAAAAAACTCCCTCTTCAGATAAGTTATGGATGATCCCAGGTGGGGCTTGATAAGATTTGAACAATTCTCATGCCATTATCAATACTGTTCATCGATTCGGTTCCTTGGCGATTCTCATTGGGGGAAAGAGGGAAGAGAAACAGGTCAATCGGTACGTATTGTTTTAGAATTTTTAATGTAGAATTCAACTCACTCAAAACTGGTTCTCAACCTTTTTCAATTTTTCAAGAGTCACATCAGGTTGTACACCATGATGAAGAATTTTTAAGTGGATCAGCGAAACAGGAATGTGTCACGATCAGAAGTTAAATATCCAGGTCTAAACTGGAACATATATTCACCCTGTGATGCCTGAACAGCGCTGCTTCTTTAAAACAAAAGCCTTCATTGGTTCATATGAACAATTTGAAAACATCAATGAACGCATCTGTAACTTAAGAACGCTTTACGATCCGGCACCGCTCAAACTCCTCCGTGACAGCGACGATGACATCGTGCTGTGAACATGCAGAGAGTTGTGTTCAAAGTGTTGGACTTCACAGGATTCCAAAGAATTTCTTCCTGGTTCTGAATAGGAGGCAGTTTTCAATGCCCATCCTTAATCCAGTGGGGACAGTGGAACATTAAGGGTAACTTTGAAATGTGTGACGCCCCACTATGTCCTCCAGAAAAATCCATGCTAATGGTTCAATTTTATCCCGAGAAAAGGATTTCCAGTGCAAAGATATCGAGTTCAGTGGAGCGGTGAGACTTTGTGTTGATCATGGTTGTTTCTTGTTTGTGTTTGTGTGTCAGCTTTGCCCTTTACGGAGGAGAGGTTTTGAATATCTGACACAGAAACCTGGAGTCGGTCAAGCGAGGCAGCAGCCTTGCAGTGATGTCGCAGGGGAATAAGACGACTTTAAGATGCAAATACATGCCACCGAGTGGATAAAGCCAAGACATTATTACTTCATTAACCTCCAGATATTATTTTGGAGCTTGAACCCCTGCGTTGGAAATGAAGCGTGGTTACAGGCATTTGCTTTGAAACACAAGTTTAGGGGCGAGAGAGATGACTGCTTTTGGAGCTGCGTCTTATGATATAGCTCATGAGTGTGAAGTCAAAGATGAGAGGAAGGAGGAGATGCAAGAGATCCTGGTTTTATTTTATCAAGCCAACCTGCAAATCCTTACATTTTCAGTCTTCTTACAGAGCCTATATCAGCGTACCATCGTTTTTCAATTTCCTTTAAGCATAAAGGTCACAGCATGTCCTATCGCTCAGTAGTTTGCTCATATCACCAAACAAGTGTCGCAGATGCTCCATGCTGCTACTGACAGTTGCTATATCACATTGAGAGGCGTGTGCGCGTCCCCTGTGCGAGCCACCTCACAGCGGGCTGGAGGGGGGGTAACAGATGGGCACTTGTTCCTGTTAGTTTTCTCAGCTGTGATAAATTTAGGAGGAGTTATCGTTCCATCAAGTGAAGAGCAATGGTTTCACTCACCTTGTAACAACGGCCGGTTTCTGACAGCAGCAGGTCTTAATGATGATGCCTAAACTCCCAGTCAATACACTCAACTTTCCGACCATGAAATTCATATATGCTAACATTTAAATCGGACAATGCAACAATAGGTTTCTTGAGCGAGACGTTGGCCAAAGTGATATACAGCTCTTTTAGGATGTAGATCGCTGCGCTTTCTTTTGGAACCAGTCTTGAAGGGTTGTACAAGAGCGAGTCGTGACCAAAACCTGAGTATCAGGAGCCTAAGTCTACGTCCATTCCGGTGGGTTATTTTCTGGTCCACTTGGCCTAATGCATTGGATCACACATATGATATACCTGAATTTAAATGATAAACAATGAAGTGAGTTCTGACTAGGTAAAAACACATAATTATCTGGACAATACATGTCACATGTATGACGTCACAGCATGTCAGAATCCGACTGCTCCGGCGTGAAGGCAGATGCTTAAGGTACTTAACTGTCAAAGGTAGAAAAGTACTCTTGAAGAGTTGTTGGCATCCAAAAGCGTCCTGTGTTGACGCTGAAGTCAACCTTCCATGTTCCATGTTGGCGCTTTTTTCAAATACATTTTTTGTTCTTTCTTAAGTAGTGTGTGAAAACATTGAACCTCTCATGACTACTTCAATGTAGATAGGTGCCATAGAAGTCACGTGATCCGCTGTCATATACAGAGCAAAGCGAGCACCATCCATTGGCTGACCATAACCCCAACCTCCGTTGTTGTTTTACGTGACTTGCTACGGACAGTTCAGGATGAGCTGCGTAAGGCGGAGCCTGTGCTTCAATAGAAGGTTTAATGAGTCAACATGCTACAGACAAGTCTGCCTTCTGCATTACCAAAGATGTTGAAGTAACTATTAGTCACTAATAGTCACTATCTGATGCCTTTGGAGCGAGCTGCAGAATGGTACAGTCTTGTTTTGAATGTATAGTGACAATGAATCTCTGTATTATTATTTATTTCAGCTGACAAATTCAGCTCAGTGCCACTGCGACAAAATGGATTTGAATCTTTGTGGTTGTATGGATGGGAGGTAGATATGACCAGAGGAGAAGGAAGTTGACCTTTCCAGAAAAGATGGATTTTAAATCTTCAGAATCTTTTGCAGTATAAATGTAATTGTACGTACTTGCATTTGTGCTCTCACAAAGTGAAAGGCAATTCAGGTGTCACTCGATAGTAGCTTTACCTTTTCAAGGTAATTTGCTTTACTGACTGAAACTGAAACTGAAACGTAAAATCCTCAGAAAGTCTGAGGTTAATCTTCCTGCAGAATTCTACTTGCTTAATGTATGCGTTCAACTGCGGGAGCCAATTCAAAACCACAGGTGCGACTGCAGCAGACTGCGAGTGGGAACATGGTGCCAGGAATGAAGACGAGAACATCATGTATATATTCTACATTGTGGCAAACACTGGAAAATCCTTTGCAGCAAGAGCACCTTTTTGTCAAGTTTTCAGAACCTGACTCCCGGAGCGGAACAGCTGCACCGCCAGCATCACCTGCTGTGCTCAAGACATTGACCTAACATCAACTCCCAGCGCAGTGTCACCCTGCATTAGTGAATATGTTCAGTTCAGACACTACCCCAACTTTCTTTCTCCCATCTGTTGTGCTCTGAAGATGAGAACAAGGTGAGAGGCCGGACAATGTCCTGTCGTCAAGCCGGGGATCTTTGAAGTGAAAATAATCCGTCAATCTTTCTTGACTTGTAAAAACCGTCTGATCCAGAACATATCTAGAAAATAAAGCTAAATTGTCATAGCATTTCAAACTTATTAAAGAATATTATTTAACCCTATATTCAGCTAAATAAGGATGTCAAAATATCGATTATCTAAAAGATTAAAAAAAAAAAAAAAAGAACCACATGTCCACCGCTCTGCGAACAGAGCCGATCTCCTGGAGGACCAGAGACGAGAAGAAGCAGCTGAGACCGGCTGTGATGACGGAACTTCAGATACATGGGCGAAAACAGCACATTTTGAGCGCTTTAATGTCAATAAAAGATGTGATATATATAAGATGTATATATATATATATATATATATATATATATATATATATATATATATATATATATATATATATATATGCTCCGATCAAGGTTTTTGCTGCCGATCACCGATACCTACCACATGTTTTTAGGTACCTCTTCAAGAAGGCAAAAAATAGAAAGAAACAACTATTCTGTCAAAAGGACAAGTGAAAAAACATTTAATTAAATGTGAGACAAGTCTCTTGAGACTTTGCTATGTCCGTGAAATATTTACAGACTAGCCTCACTGCATTTCTGAAAGTTTCCACGTTTTCAAAAGTTTCAGATTCAGGTGGCCGAAGAACGCTGCACCTGACTGCAAAGCGGCGACGGATCCAGTCCTTTCCGTCTCCACATAAATGACACCTGCTCATCATCTTTAAATGCTTCATGTAGTCAATGCTTTAAAATTTGTTGTACTGACCGGAATTTTTTCGTGACACCCTGCATGCTATTTTAGAGTCACAATTTTCAAAATGGTTGGCCTTTGGGGCTGATTCACAGATTAGTGCTGTGATTCACAGACTATTTAAAATAATAATAGTAATAATACATATTATTTAAAAGCGCCTTGTACAGGAAGTAAGAACAATAACAATAAAAGAGAAATAAAATCAATAAAAACACACAAAAAGACACTAAATGGGATGTAGATGGAAGAGTGATATTAGCTGTTGTATGTGGTATTTAAGGTAGTACATAACTTTCTTACCTTAAACCTTAAAACCTTTTTCCACCACAGATCTCCAAACAAATTTAAGAAACGCTGACGTACAGCATCACGGATAAAAGCAATTTATCGTAAAGTGCGATAATTGATTGCTGTGGTTGGCGGCAGCGCAGTGTTTCATGCTTTTCAAAGGCAGGCCTCCTGCTGTGCGTGGCTAGCTGTGTGCTCAGCACGTTCCACTCCTATGTACAGTGTATCAACTGTGTGCGGCACGCGTTTTTATTTATTTATGACTTTTTGATGAGCACAGCGGCGAGAGCATATGGCATGAGACTGTATTAGAGAGTCTCGAGTGTGAGCATAGAGGAGCCAGTCGCAGCTCAAATTCTTCTAATGGGCATGTGGAATGTGTGTCGGATTTTGGCGCTAGTTTCGCGGGGTTACATGCTGCAGCACGCTATTTCAGTGACAACAAGAGCAGATCTGCGAATGCTTACAATTACTTTGTCCACGACAGCAGCAGATTATTCATGTTTTCACAAGTGAAGATAAATTCATCTGAAGTCCACATCCATCTTCTTCAGTGGCAACTTAAGTTTTCCTACCTTTCTGTGTGTGGAGTACACACTTACTCGAGTAAGAATCCATCATGGTTAACCCTGGATTTGCACCCCAACGCTCCTCGCCTCACCTCATTCTGGGATTTCGCTGATCTTGCATGTACAACTTTGTCCTGCGGAACATTCTTACAGACTTTGAACATGCACTCTCACACCTGGGAGCTGTGCGATATCACTGCGGGGGAAATTAACTGCCCTGACTGAACAGCTGCTTCTCTCACCCTACACTGCACAAGGGCGAGGTGACAAGTGTTTTATTTGGCCCCCAAAATGGATATTTGTGACCCAAATCTGCTGCACCACATATATTTGAGACACAACTATTGCGTGAGCTGTAAACTGTTGGTTTTGTTGTGCAGGTGAAGAGACCTAACTTCAACGTGTCATATCAGTGCTGTCCTTTGCTCATTCAGCATCCTTATTTTACAGGAAGAAAGCTCAGATTTATACGTATTTAAAGGAAAGAGTCCGCGCTGAGGAAAACAACCACATGAATGGAAGGTATCGCTGCCAAGGTTGTGCTCATTGCATTCATATATCTCTCAGTCAGTGGGAACTAGCTTGATGTTCTGAGTGTCGGGACAGTTTTAGGAAATGCTCATAATGAGAAAAGATTCAGGCTGTGTCCCATTTCTCTCCCTAACACGAGCACTTATCACTAGTACTTGGTTTTGAGTGGTCTCCACTATGAAGTACCCTCCGATGATTAAGTGAAGAGATTGATATCTCGAAGAATTGGGACAACACTTCATGACATCACACGGAAAGAAAACGTGTCATTGGCTGCCGTGCTGTGTTTTGTTTCCTGTATATCGAGTGTTAGAGACGTTTTGGAAATGCCATCCCCAACGTTTTTGCAAGCTCTTACATTGGCGCTGACAACCTCAATTGGTTTGGTGAACCCACGGAGAAGAAATGGGCGGAGTCAAAGCCGCCAATGTTCCCTCCAATGCGTCTGAGCAAACGCACAATCTTTCTGAGCGGTCACCTGGACCAAGTTGAGCGATATATATATATATATATATATATATATATATATATATATATATATATATATAATTTTGTCCAGTGGAGGCCACTGTATTCTGTGACCGCTCGTCACGGAACAGTGAGCATTCCCTCACCTGACTAGCGTGTCGTCTCTATGTATTGTAGTCCGAAACTTGCGCTGCAATGATTCTCTCTCTCTCTCTCTCGCACAATTGCGCGCAGCTTAGAGGGAACATTGTTCGCCGCTATGTTGCGGTGATCTGTTAGAGGTATGACAATGTTAACGTTAGCATGGATGCTAGACTGTTATTGTTAAGAAGGAATGAAAACATACTGTTGTAGATACTTGTTGTATTGTTCATGTTGTTGGACAGTGACCATTTGGGTCGCTTACATGTGATACGAGAGAAAGTAAACAAACAGAAGAGTAGTCCTTGTGACTAAAAATGTCCCTGTTGTCCGATTTAACATTGTTTTTAAATAAAGTACTTTGGTATCCTGGAAATGTAACCACACTTCATATTCCCACTTTGTTTCAAGTCAGCTCTGGTTTGAAGGGATCATTTCAAGTGGTGAACGGCAAGTGCCCTCGCTGTTAGGAGTGTTGGGACACACTACACTTACACGTGAATGCACAAAACTGAGCGCTAGGGTCAAAAACAAGTGAGAAATGGGACACAGCCTTATCCACACAGAACATTTAACTGTACTTCCGCAGTTATATCTTCATTTCACCGCACGCTCTACAGTTAGAACAGTTCTCTCACACCAAACCTCTTTCTTCTTTCACAAAAGGAAAAATACATGGGAAAGCAAAAGAAGCAAAAAAAATGGAGCAAATAAAAAGGCTAATCACAGAAAATTCAAAAACGCAAGGATGAATGTCACAATAATCTCGAAACACTGATCAGTTTTCTTCATTTGAACCACTGCCGCGGCTCTTTCTCTCAGAACTATCTCAATACGGGTTCATGAACCAACAAACAAGAGAAAACTTGTGTTAGAACTGACATATTGAAACTGTCAATCATTTATTTTTTTCTCGTAAACAATAAGGGTTTAGAGAGGAATGTGACCCACAGAGAATTAAATATGATAAACAGATACGACTATGCCATGTTACTGGTTAGCTCTTCTTTATCTCGCCCCCAATGGACACATTTTAGCAACTGAAGCGGCTCTATTTCGTGATGGGCTACTGAGGCTTCATGAAACAGTGTCCTCGTTTTCATTGCTCACTAGATGGCGCTCTCTGTTCTAAAACCTTTAGATTTGAACCACTGTTTAAATAAGACCTCACATCATTTTTAAACCAAGAGCGCCACCTACTGAGCACTGAATATTAGGACAGTGTTTCATCTCTTGCATATATAAACGTTTGGTTGTTACCTGGGTGGTTGTCAAAACCAGGATTCTGAAGTTTGTCCACTGTAAATGTAGCCACTTCACACCATCAGTGTGTGCGTTTGCAGATGAAATTCTCTTGTCGTTTGATGGACGACCATATTCCACCATACTTCCACGGTGACGCATTCATAGGTCAGCCCAAACTAATCCACTTGGTCCCATTCTTGTGTGACACTGTGTCAGCATTCCAGACCTGGTAATCTGCGGTTTCCTTCTTGAGCTACAGTTGCTCTTAACTTGACAGTTGACGGTCCCTTGTACCTGCATATAGCATGTCCAGACACATTCAAGACACGAATTGGTGGTAATATTTGTCATCTTGCTGTCATTTTTGAAGCATATCTCACCCACAGAACTGCTCTCACTCTGTGAAGAGGTTTGAAAGTTTACTTTGTGAGCTATTCATCTTCTAAAACACGTGCGCCAGGTAAATCACAGTGGAAGTGAAGGGGAAAGAAAGAATATAATTCAGAAAGATGAAAAGGATTCAAGCGCGGGAAAGCAATGGGGAATGAATGGATATAACTCACGGAATAAAATGTAATTAAATTATGAAAAACATGAAAAGAAATGTCATAAATTATAGCATGGTTTAGTTTTTGGTTTCAGTTGAATTATGAATGGAAAACACAAACACAAAAAAGTCAATTAAAGTCGAACATTCACTCATAATGCTATGTATAAAGTATCAGGTTCAATCGGAAAAGAGTGATCTCTCATCCATTTACTTGTAAATCATCAATATTGTCCACATTATTAGGCCTTGTAATGACGTTGAACTGAGCTTTAACTGAGCTTTAACACATCCAGTCTTCACAGTAGACACTTGAATGGCCCACAATGAACGTAGTTAGACAAAGGAAGGAGTGCTGCCATGCGTAGAACCTGATGACCTGGTGAAGTGAACGCTGGCGGTTCGCTGAGTAAATGTTTGTTTGGGTGATGTCGACTGCGGCATTGTCAGCAGGTGCGCTGGATAATTAGCATTGGCCCGAGCGCTAACCGCCGAAACAATGGAGAAACAGAGACCGGAGAGAAATTGGAAAGACACACACACAATTGATCACTTTTAGTGTGGGAATATTTCATCGCACCACAGAAAAGCTGGTGTACTTTTTGCAGTCCCTACTGTGCAAAGGCGGCTGTTGACAGCCCACTAGCTAGATGGACTTAGACTTAGACTTAGACTTAGACTTAGACTTAGACTTAGACTTAGACTAGACTTTACTGATCCCTTTGGGATGACTCCCTCCAGGAAATTTACATTTCCAGCAGCAATAGAGGCAAGAAAGAGCATCACACAGAGAATAATAAAATAAATGAAATAATAAAAATAATAACATAAAAATAAAAAAAATAAAAAAAATTAAACTAGATTAAAATAGGTTATTGCACCAGAGAGACGGGTGTTGCACAAGTGTCCAGTACTATGTAGTGTAGCGTACCCTGCTACTTCCTCCCCACAAGTGAGGAGTTGTCGAGTACGATGGCATGGCGCACAAAAGAGTTCTTGAGTCTGTTGGTCCGACACTTGGGGAGCAGCAGCCTTTCACTGAACAAGCTCCTGGCTTCAACATGCTAACAAAGAAACTTCAGCGACCCTTAAATCAACTTTTATTTTTTTACTTGGGTGCGGGTTGCCAGCCCAAGGTCCTAAACAAAAACCTGAGAAAGGCTGGCCACCTACTTTTATGACTTTAATAATTGCTTGTAATAATAATTCTATTGACTTTGTTTTCCCAAATAAATGTCTTCCTTCCCATGAGAGTTCACAAGTGTGTGTGTGTGTTGTGATACCAGCCTGTGCACTTAAGCAACTAAGTAGCAGCATTATTTCTCCCCCATTATTATGAGCCTGTCGCCATTAACATTCATGTCTGCTGAGGTGCGTTGCTGATGCCGCTCGGATTTATTCAGAAAAAGTGACATCCTTTCATCCTCAATACATTGAAATAGCCACATATTTCCGGGCACATTACAGAGAAAGGCTTCATCAGCTTATTCCTTTGACTTAATCTACTTTCATTAAGAAGCACAATTGCTTTTGGACTAAACCCAGTGTTAACAGTGAAACTTCTAAGGATTCAGAATTTCCTGTGACATTGAATAATGAAGCAGTTTCATTTTGCATGCGCGACTAATTGGATATACATGGTGGAGTCAAGGCAGCTACTTACACGTTCACACATGACCAAAGTGCATGTAGTTTAGTCATTAATAAGAAATATAAGTAACATCCGACTTACCACCTGCTCGACTCACGTCCACCTGTACTTACGACCACAACCAGCAGATGCTTTTTTTTGTATTCACTGTCTGGCACCGCAGCACGTAGCAGCCCGTCATCGCGTACGACAGTTACGGCAGCACAGTATCCAGCATCTCACTCTCACACAGCCATCTACCACTACAGTAGCACCTATAACCCTCGCGTCGGCTATTTTGAATGGCATTTGACTGATGTCCAGTCCGACAAATGACTGGTTGGTCAGAACCGATCCCGCTCGTAAGTCGGATGTCACTGGAAAAGTCGTGATGTATTGTGCCAACAAGGGAGTGAACGTCCTGCATTCAGTCGAATTTTTACTGGTTTAAAAACAATGTTTTTGGTGTGAGTCCCAGCTTAGTCTCTGTCCAGCTCTTCAGCACCCACGTACACCTTTCCTGGTAATCCTACTCCCAAATGGAATCCATACTACACACCTCACCCATGACTCACTGTCCGCATACATGTGCTACGCTGCCCTCACTTAGGTCTGTGGTGCTCAACCAATCGATCTAATCGTATTTTATGGATCATGACGCTGTACAGAATTCATAGCTTGTACTTTGATACAACTGCACTACACCAATGTGGTCAGTAGAGATCTAAAGTGACGCACATGGGTCACAATGAAGTTCAGGAATACGGGTTTTCAATAGTCTCAGCCACATGGACGACTGTCCCAGTGGATGAGACGCTCTCTGTAAGATCAGCTGGTAGAACAAATTGGGAACACATATTAACTCTTCATAAGCACATGACTTGTTTATTTAAATATTTGGCGATTACTGTGTTGGACAGAGCGAACGTTCAGTGACTATTGCAGAGTCAAGTCTATGTGAGATGAGTGGTGCTTATTGTGGCGTAAGGAGTGAGTTTATTTTCATTCCAAAAAGTGTCTGAAACACCTTAAGATGTCAGGTGCACACAATGTCTTTTTATTATCTGAGGCCACTGATCTTGTTCATGTCGACCTATGAACACATCATATGTCAACACCAGTTGGAAACAGCGCATTTGTTCACTTGTCCAGACTGTTGAATGATCCTTGATCAGGATTATTTTGTAAGAGGAATATGAGATGATGGAGATGTAAAGTAAAAAAACAATGATAAATATATTGAGTGACACCTTCAATACATTGTCCACTGGTGCTGGAGGTATAAGCATGCTTCATGCAAGCAAAAAAGAAAGTTTGGAAAGCCTGTTCACTTCACAGTCACCATGCCCAACTGTCAATAAATGAAAAACTCTCCTGAAGAATCTATCATAAGGACAACTTGAAAATGAGCGAGGAATATTTAGATGCAGGACATGGCTTGTCTGAGACAGGGAGAAGCTCCACATCCTCCATATTCTTCCGCAGTGGGAACGCCCTCTTAAAAGCAGCAGACGAGTGCGGCTTGGGTGACTGAGCTGCCTGATGATTTTTTTGGCCCCTGACCTCCCTCGCTTGTAATAAATGTCCTCCAGGTGGACGAGTCTGCTGGTGTTGGTGCGCTTGGATGAGCGGCTTCTTTAAAGGGTTGGTGCTGTGAGCAGCTGAGCGTCCGGCCGGCGAGGCATTCAAATATGACGCTTCCTCTGAAGCAAAGTCATCCAAGGTGTTTATGTTGTGGAGAATATGATGAACATTCTTTGGCCACTGACTTCCCCCCGGTATGCACTCAATATCTGACCATATCTGATGGTTTTCTGGGAGAAATCCCGCAAGCTATATGCTTATCTTTCCACAGGGCATTCATGCAGCACCCCTTTGAATATTTTCTCAGTACCTTTTCCAGGTATATACTTCATGTGTATACACATAGAAATCCTTTGTGGCGTATTGATATTCACATGTTGCTCTCACGCTGTGGAATCTGCTGCATACACGATGGTATTTGCTCACACGGCATCCAGTACTAACTCGACTGTAGCGGGTTTTCACATGATCGTAGCTGGTCAACTCATGATGCTCGCCTGGCTTCCTGCTCCTTACCAAAATAAAAGCCTTCAGAATTCTTTTTTTTTTGCTTTTCAGATCTTGAAATGTAATGTAAATGTAATAAATGTAAATTACATTGTTTGAATCAGTGACATGAACATATAATCTATACCTTATATATCCATATTTAGGGACCATCATAAGAACATTAAATTGCATTTAGTAAATATGACACAGCCTGGGGCTCACTTGAATTACATAGTCGTAACTTGTGGCATTGTTACTAGTAGTCGCAGTAGTAAATGCTGGTGATGGGTAGATTAGGTTTCATGGCACAGTATTGAAGGGTTGAGGATGTTTCATGAAACAGCGTCCCGATTCTCAGAGACCACCAGATGGCACTGTCTGCTGTAAAATGTTTGGGCTTGAACAACATTCAATGAGACCTCACATCAATTCTTAATCATCATCACCCCTGAAATACTGTTTTATTAAAATCACCACTAGTGCCACCTAGTGAGATCTGAAAATGAGGTCCGAGTTTCAATGAAACCTTACAACATTTTTTGATGGATAGCGCCATCTACTGAGCTCATAACCATACACAAATATGGGAATTCATGACATGCTTATTGTCAGGAATTTTCTTTTTGAAACCAATTCTATTAAACTTTTTCTTGCTATACTTTTTGTTGTTAACTACCACCAACTGGCAAAATAAACCATCGGTCAAAACAGTAAATAACCGACAGCAATTTCAGATAAACCCTCCTTTAAACCTTCTCAGCGTGTCATGGTTACCCAGGGGTCTGTGCATTATACCGACTGTGGCGTGAGATAAGGTTCTGGCCATAACGCCTTCAACTTTTCCGATCTCAGTGTGACCCGCAGAGTACAGCTTCCCTCGCGTCAGGGGATTGAACCATTTATCATAATGACACACCTATAGCCGCCTGCATTCACCATCACTCTGCAATTCTCTGGATTGAAATTATTGAATTATTGGCTATTAAAATGGACCCTTGTTTGATTGACTGTGCAGTAAGTATCCACTTCTTCTGATTCATATGCCATAAACTGTCAGTGATGCTTGTGATTCTGAAACATTTCGGTTGTCATCGCTGCTACAAAGAAGCCCACATGAAAGTCGGCCTGACTTCAAGGTGTTTTTTGAATTTCTCTCAACACAGCACACAAAATATGAGGACATGCATCGCTCATTTGAAAACTTGCAAGGAAAACACATAGCGTGCGGCCACAGGAAAGTTTGGTACCATAAAACGTACGCGACAGTGGGAGCAGATATAATTGGCGGAGAGAGAATTGACATTTTTTCTGGGCTAAGTTTTAATTCACTCTTGCCCTTTCTGAGTTCCGCTAACTGATAACCATGTCAAACTGTTAGAGGAAAATGTAATTTTGAACAGGGGGACATTGTTTGGAACGACACAATGAAGCGAGCATTTACAGTGAGTCTGTGCTCCTGCACAGCCAGGTCATTGTAGCAGCGATGCACAAAGACATCCATTCCAGACATACACCAGTGAGCAATTCCCGTGGAGCGTTCATCGATCATTAGGAACTGAATGACTGGCCAAATATGAGGTCCTTGCTGGGTGGAAGGAGGCTGGCACCAGGCATTGATGCGTTGGAAAGTTGGGGTGTCCCATGAAAGAGGGGCATGTATTATTTATAGGGCAAAAAAACAGCTCTGTTCTTGTCTTAAGGTCATTAGCTTAGTCATAGCAGCCACTGAATGTTGTAGCATGTCTTTCCCATGACCCTCCCAGTCTGTGTATACGTGCATGTGATTTTGATTTTCAACACATAAAAACTGTATATAAATCATTGCCTTACTATGGTTGAGGTTGATATACCTGTCGTACAATTTTCACTCGGCAGCAATGACTACATTTCCATCAGCAGAACGCACTGGGTCTTGTGTGAAGGTTGCTAACCCGAACTCAATTTTATGGTCATGAAAACAGTCAGTGTTTTGCTGAGTTGAACACCTGTTTCACTTCCTTGAAAATGCGGGCGAAGTGTAGCTTTGCGGCCACAAAAGCCGCTAAAACCATGACACCAATAGTTAGAGGTGAGCTTATGAGGCTTCATGAAACAGTGTCCCCATTTTCCGAGCCCACTGGGTGACGCTCTCTGTTCCTAAATCATTGGAATAAAACAACCATTCCAAATGAAACCTCGCGTCTTTTTTTAAAACCGAGAGCTCCACCTACTGAGCTCTGAAAATGAGGCCACTGCATCATGAAACCTCATGAGCCCATAACTGGTAGTTAGTGCTGGATTGACGGAGTGAAAGAGTGTCCATCAGATGGCGCTCTGGCTTCGGAGATGATGTGAGGTTTCATTGAATTAGCTGTTTAAGTCCAAACATTTTACAGCAGACAGTGCCATCTGGTGGCCTCTGAAAGTCATGGCTGTGTTTCGTGAAACCTCAGCTACCTATGCGACTGCTAGCTAGTATGCAGCGTCACCATTTGAAGTGTCCATTAGATGGCACTCTCAGCCCCATAACCTTCAAAAAAGCATTTCATTATTTACTACCAGTAGTGCCACCAACTGATCTGTGAAAAAAAAAAAAAAAAAAAAAAAACTCTTCATCAGCTCGCCACTACCAATAGCTTTTCTGCTAGCTACAATAGTGGTTTAAGTTTGGCATGAATGTTTATTTGCAAACAATTACTAATGAGTAAAACTGTCTTGTATTTGTTTCCAAATCACTGCACATTTGTTGAATGTGTTTTGTTTGCTTGTGGGGCTGCTGGCAAGAATGGATTGAATGAATTGAAAAGAATGAATTTAGCCGTCACTTGCGCACAAACATGGGACCCAGCATGGGAGATCACACGCTGTGCAGAAACGGTTGAGACAGGGGGGTGTAATAGCGCACCATTGGCAGCGGGTCAAAGAGGGAGAGTCCGAAAAGGAACATATGGAGAGCACAAAGTGACACGTTCGAGTCAGGGGGTGAGGCTCTGGATTCGGAGGGCGTGCAGTACGACTCTATAGAGGTGGATGTGAAGAGTCTTTCCCCCTGACAAGGCGCCAAGGTTTGGTTTTCCCACTGCAACAGGGTTTAAGAGCAGACAACAGGAGTTTTGTACCTTCTCCTCTTCTGGCTCATAAATAGTGCGGCGTCACTTACTCGTTTTCGAACTTCTAAAAGAGCTTACCACGCTCAAATACGCAGCATAAAATAAGTTGGAACTTATCATGAATGCAGGTCGAGTTCATTGCTACAGAGGACAAACTTTCCCTGACACTTGTCTCTCATCACAGTCCACATTCTGCTGAGCCCTGCCAGCGGATGACTTGGCATGTGCTGCATGATAAAACTGAAACTCAGCGCCCGAAACAATTCTCTTTTTATTGCTGTTGAGAAAAGTGTCACGGCGAGGTCATCGCATCATCTCTCTGTTTACACAGTAAGTGAAAAAGATAGCGCCCCAAATAACTGCAAAGGAGAGTGACTGTTTTGTGTGGTGTTTTACTCATACTGATAAGGAGCCACTGTTTGTTCCAGTGAATCATGGATGGGAGTCCTGCCGTGATGTGCGGCGTGTTGGTAAATATTAATTATAAACCTGTCCCCTTGGGCTCCAGACAGTTATTAGATTCCGAATCACAGTGCATCGATAAACTACAAGTCACTTAAGGAAAGTTCAGCTTAAGGGAAAAGGACGAAGTGAAGAGTGAATCAAGTGAAAAGGTCGAAACTTTAAATGGTTTTTAGGCACATTCACTCTGAAAAATGACATGAGACGTTCCTGATCCAGACGTAAATATAGTACAGATTGAATAGAGGGATGTTTCAGTCAAAGTCAGGTTTATAACATGTGTTTTGTAGATGAGGAAAGCTTTACTTAAGGATGTCTGTTACAAGGACGGGACCAGTTACATGCACACACGCAGCCTTTGGAGTCAGTATAGGACGCAAAAGTCCACTTTCCTAATGTCAATATATTATTCCATAGACGTGAGGAAGGGTTGGTATATCAGAATATTGTGATATATAACAATATAGTCTTCTTCTTTCCTTTCTGCTTCTCCCTTCAAGGGTCGCCACAGTGGATCATCCTCCTCCATCTCACCCTGTCCTCTGCTTCCTCTTCTCTCAAACCGACAAACCTCATGTCCTCCTTCACCACCTCCATAAATCTCCTCTTTGATCTTCTGCCTGGCAGTTCCAACCTCTACATCTTCTCTCTACTCTCTCCTCTGTACATGTCCAAACCATCTCCATCTAGCCTCTCTGACTTTGTCTCCTAAACACCTGACATGTGCTGTCCTTCTGATCTACTGGATCCTGATCCTACCCATCCTGCTCACTCCCAGAGAGAAGCTCCGCATGAACACAGTTAAAAAAAAAATAAAATAAATAATAATATTTATTTTCTTTCCTGAAATACTGAAAGCGAAATTTAACATGACACACACAGATGCAAGTTTGGATGCTTGAACATTTGTGACATGAGTCTAATATTGCGCAAATAAGTAAATAAATAAATTAAAAAATGACAAGAAGAGTTGTAATTGTTGAAGATGAAGAGCTGTAATTCCCACATACTTCTATTGCTCCACTTCCATCAAACTCCACTGCACCATTGTCTGTTATGTTACTGTACTTGGTTGTAGAAAATGAAGGTCTGAGTGTCACTTGACCTCTGAGTCTGTCCTCTGCCTGAGTGAGCTTGAGCTGTTCACTGGACCCATTCTTTTGCCTCATTTCATAAGGACTCTCCTCTCTTTGATCTGCTTGTCAACGTTTGCCTTTTAGAGTTCATTGCCTTGCATGAGCTGGTATTTACCTTTTTTTTTATTTATTTTTTTAAACCCAAATCCTTGCAAACCTGTGTGAGCAAAAAAGAAGTGATTTCATGTGGCATGTGCGTGTGGCTGTCTGACTCGGGTGTCACGTCCTGCTGGTGACACGTCAGAGCGAAGTGGAGCAAGACTAAGCACATCAGCACATGCGAATGGTCAAGGAAGGAACATTAGCATCTCGATCAGCTGTATGAGTTGTTGACCAGCAACCCTCCGGCGTCTCCTGTCCCAAAATGACACTTTATCTTTTAGGCGCCCAAAATGGTTCTTGAAATTGTGTGAAAAGTAAAAGTAAGGGGAGGAAAGTTTTCAGTTCTTTTGAGATGAGCTGGTGGATTTGAACTTCCAAGTTACAGAACCTATTGCTTGCAATGTGTTTAAATGGATTGGGAGTGAAAACAGTTGGAGTGAAAAAAAAACCCACAAAAAAAACAAATAGATGCAAATAGAAGTGCACTCAAACAGGACCAGCAAACTTCCATCCACCTTGTCTTTATCATTATTTTAACCCAACATGATTTCGCCTCACAAATGATGGGTAGATGAGGTTTCATGAAACAGTGTCTTGATTTTCACAGGCCATCAGTTGGCGCTGTCTGCCGTAAAACGTTTGGACTTGAACAACTCAATTCAATGAAACCTCACATCCTTTCTAAACCAAGAGCACCATCTAGTGGCCTCTGAAAGTTAGGACACTGTTTCACGATACCTCATTTACCCAACATTACCCTATAGTTATTTTGACCACACCGTTCAAACGTAACCAGACAGCAGTGGGCGATAGCCTCACATAGATCCTTAAACACACGCAACATAGACCTGACAAGAAGATGTGCCACGGTTTGTCCAGGCTGAGAAAAATCATACAAAACATTTTAGCATTCAATTATTTACTCTCTCTGAAAGACAATCTTTTTTTCTTTTTGCATGTGTCAGACGATACTATACTACTACTATATCATGTACTACTATTATATATTGTGTTTGTCCTGACAGTAGTTCCAGTGGACTCAACTATACCACCGATACAAAAGACCCTCTGTTCTCCTTTTCGCCCCATCAGCAAGGCCTTTTTTTTTTTTTCTTCCAGCTGTCACATCTCATTTGTTGTTCTTTTGCCATGAGCGATGCAGACACCGGCTCTCAATGATGTGTCACTGCTTTTGGTGCTGCTCGGACTTGGACTCGGGCAATGATGAGGTCATCACTGTTAAAGAGGAAACATCTTCCACCAGGCAAAGTCACACAGCATGACTCTGTGGACTAAAGTGCTCTGGGAAGGGTGTCTGCTGCTGGCGTCTCCCACATAGATGGTTGATATAGATTCAGTATGAGCCGCTGCACTGTTTGGATACATTATTGAAGAGATCCATCACCTTCCATGGAGGCAGTACTCAGGAACAGACATTTACCCTTTGACACATGTATTTCACAAGTCTGGAGCGGCGCCTCCAAGTTGCTCAAATGTGGCATTCCCGAAGAATCTGGTGCCACCGAAGTGAGAAGCTAATGGAAGGTATCCAAAAGAAGCCGATAAGACAAGAGTCAAACTCATGGCCCCGGGCCAAATCCGTCTTAAAATCCAATTCAAAAGCACATTAATTTAATTTGCATGTTGATAACATATCATCAGTTTTTAGGCAGCAGATTCTAAACCTCAACAATTAATCTCCAGAACGCAGACGGGAGGGGATTTGTTATCGATTTTTTTTGCTTCAGAAGAGTGAGAGTGTATTTTTGTATATTGACACTGAGAGGTGCTACATTCAAATTAGACTGGAATAAATAAACAGATGCTTAGAGTGCATTCACTTTTACTCTCATTCCCTGAGAATAAATAAATATAGTGCGGTCCATGAGGAGCCAATAGTTCCCTAGAGGTACTCTTCTGAATTACAGTTCATGGTTTTACAGCTAGCGCATGGATGCAGTATGTATATCCAGCCCAGTTACAAGTTAAATGCGGATTATATTATGACTCATTCCCACTCCTAAGGCGACAACTCAAGTGGCCTTTCGTGCCCAGCGATGCGCTGAAAGGTGACGATCAAAAAACTTAACAGTGTCGTGTGATGATCTGCTTTTAACATGGTTTTATTTTACTCCCATACTTCGTCTTCTGCTCATCTGAGCTTCACTAGCGGTGCTTAGCTGGGACCGATCTATTCTCAACTACGGCAGCTACTTAAACTCATGTTGTCCTGACTGACAAAGGCCTCTGTGTAGCTTGTAGTAGGCTCCTAAAGTCCTTTTGTACTGAGTGAATGTAGTCAGTTTTGCATGTTTTTATGTTTTTTTATTCTGGACTGTGTGTGTTGAACTCCGAGGGTTTTTAATTGTGATTTTACGTGTAGACTATTATACTTACGTTGCTCATGCTTCTACATATGAACATTCGAACCCCTTGTGGTATATATATATATATATATATATATATATATATATATATATGTACAGAGATGTATGACCTCTTCCAAGGAGGTTGTTTTCCAACGCGCTGGTTTGTCTGTCAACCTGTGTACAAAACCACTTGGAAAGAACAAGAATTTATTCATTTTTTTTGCATCTGCATCACCTTCTGGATCTTCTGGAAATTTTTTAAAGGATTCTTTAAGATCGGGAGACCGTTTTCTGAATTTGGGAAACACAGATTTATTTTACTTAATTTTTTTTCATAATACTTTGACAGTTTTTTTTTTGGCTTTTCCAACTCTCAACCAGTTTCCAGTCACCCCATATAAACTGCCCGCCTTGATAACATCTCTTGAATGCATCACAACTATGGCCGGAAACACGCTCAATGGAGCAGCCAATCCAATCCAAAACATAACGTTTAATATACGTTGTAGACCGAGGATGGACCCCATCACTGTGATCGAGGGTCGTCCTGTGCTGGAAATGGTTGGTTAATAGTTAGTAAATCCAAATAAACTTTCTTCTGCAGCATCTGAGCACAGGTCTCTATATGACGCTGACTTGCGATCATTGAAACTGTTACAGCTAGAAGGTGTTCTTGCACCTTTAGGAGTGACAGTTGTGTTGTATATACTTGTTTACTTTTTTTGCCCTTTGATCCATGTAGGATATATTTATAATATCCAGCTGTGTGATATAAGTATCTGAAGCTGGGTGTATGTTTATCTGGGAGAAGAGTCACGTCTTCACAGTTTTGAGCAGACAAAGAACATAGGGACGGTGAACCAGACCCACAGCGCCTGATCACAGAGCCAAGTTATCTAATATAAAGAGAACATTTAATGTCATCAATAGTTTAAATTTAATCCAGAGTCGCTGTAGTTATGTTCCCTTCAAGCTTTAAACATTTTTTCTAAAACTTTTTTCCCCAGTTAAATACATATCTATGTTCAGAATTCAATTTTACAGTTGTGTATATGTAAAATTGGATCTTCCATCTGACAGCGTGCGACACTTTTCATGAAGGCAGGACTCTGGAACAGTGTTCTGTGCCGCCGCAGCTGGTGCTGACCTTTATTCAGCTCTCCACCAGCGACGTTTTGGCCGACCAAAAACTGATGCCAATGACAGCACGTTACAGGAAAACAGAATCTCCTCTGCTGTCTGTTCTCATAACTGTGACAGCCAAACAGTGGCACGTCTGGTATGTAGTGTCCCTAGGCATTAAAAAAAGAGCTTTAGATGCAACTTTACTTCTTAAAAAGCTGCGAGAGACGTTTGGCAACGTCGACATGAATTTACCATCCTTGAAAGTGCTGCTCAAATTGTGTGCCGTGACGCTGGTTGAATAAAAATAGAGCATGAAAACAGGAAATGTGAGTTGTACTTGGTGCAACAAGGGTCTTGAGGGGCCCGGCGGGTCTACAGCTGGCTCAGTGGCCTCACGGGCAGAAAAGCCTTTCCATTGACCAACCGTGACCCACCCATGACTCCGCTGAGCCGCATCCCTCCAGCATCCCTTCCGCAGTTATCAACCACTGAATTTGTATAAGTCCATGACGTCAATTCGCACTTGGGACCAGTTGTTTGGGCTCTCCCTGCTCCCGCCGTGATTCAGTAGGCATTTATGTTGACTCTTTAAGACTGGCATTATACAATGAGCCGGCAGAAAGAATGGGTTGGGTCTTCAGCAAAGTGCAGCAGTCATTCTTAAAAGTGAGCTGTCGATTGCATTCATGTTTAACCTTTACTGCAGTGCGTTCCCTTAGAGATGATAAAGTGAACTTTTTTTTTTTTTTTTTTTCCGAAGTCACAATGCAATGTGGCCCGAAGCTCTGGGTTTAAACTTTCAACTTATGACAAATCTTCCCCCGCTGCTGTTTAATAATCTCGTACAAGAATCCCCAATTTCACACTTGTCAGGAGGGAAATGTAGCAGAATGGTGGCGCAGTGGGGATTTACTGAAACTGTAGTCATCCAGTGGGGAAGTGACAGAACGTCGCCGAGGATCCCTGCGAAGGAGTAATTACATTAAACAGCCCCTGAGAGCATTTTCTTTTTCAAGTTTGTAATTGTTTGCAGATGTCTGTGAATCAGATGTTTGACCCCGTTCACACTTCGAGTAGCCTGCAATTGGATCTCTGTGTGGTTCCTTCCTGGACGTATCGGGCCCATTGCAATCAGTGATTGAGTGCTCGATTGTCAGAGGCAGTGGAGACTTGGTCTCAAGTTCACTGTATTTCTCCTCTGCGTGGCAGCTAAAGAATGACATAAGAAAAATGTCAGAGGCATATGCTACACAAAGGGGATTTTTTAATCTGATGATGAAAAAATGAAACACTTAAGGTGAAATTGTATCTATCTATCTATCTATCTATCTATCTATCTATCTGTCTGTCTGTCTGTCTGTCTGTCTGTCTGTCTGTCTGTCTGTCTGTCTATCTATCTGTCTGTCTGTCTGTCTATCTATCTATCTATCTGTCTGTCTGTCTGTCTGTCTGTCTGTCTGTCTGTCTGTCTCTCTGTCTGTCTGTCTATCTATCTATCTATCTATCTATCTGTCTGTCTGTCTGTCTGTCTATCTGTCTGTCTGTCTGTCTGTCTGTCTATCTATCTATCTGTCTGCCTGTCTGTCTGTCTGTCTGTCTATCTATCTATCTATCTATCTATCTATCTATCTATCTGTCTGTCTGTCTGTCTGTCTGTCTGTCTGTCTGTCTGTCTATCTATCTATCTGTCTGTCTGTCTGTCTGTCTCTCTGTCTGTCTGTCTTTCTATCTATCTATCATCTATCTATCTATCTATCTGTCTGTCTGTCTGTCTGTCTATCTATCTATCTATCTATCTATCTATCTATCTATCTGTCTGTCTGTCTGTCTGTCTGTCTCTCTGTCTGTCTATCTATCTATCTATCTGTCTGTCTGTCTCTCTGTCTGTCTGTCTATCTATCTATTTATCTATCTATCTGTCTGTCTGTCTATCTATCTATCTATCTGTCTGTCTGTCTGTCTGTCTGTCTGTCTGTCTGTCTATCTATCTGTCTGTCTGTCTGTCTGTCTGTCTGTCTGTCTGTCTGTCTGTCTGTCTGTCTATCTGTCTGTCTGTCTGTCTGTCTGTCTGTCTGTCTGTCTATCTATCTATCTATCTGTCTGTCTGTCTGTCTGTCTGTCTGTCTGTCTGTCTGTCGATCTATCTATCTATCTATCTATCTATCTATCTATATATGTATGTTTATATATACTGTATATACTGAATCAAATATTTTGCATCAGTTTGACAATAGCACAATAAATCATGATGGTGGCGATATTCAAGTTTTTATATCACCTTATTTGAAACTAAAACTCTTTCAATGTCTTGAAAATATTTGTATACGAATTTGAAGTACATTCAGAGCAGTGGAAACTCTGGCCATTGTGTAGCAAAAGACATCCTTGAACAAAAGCAAATGGATGCTTTTGTTTGCTTTTGTTCAGCAGATTCCTCCATGTTTGTTGTTGTTATCATCCTGGCTGTGACATGTGTGTAACCTCTAGAAATGTTTGAAAAAAAATGTTTAGGCTTACAAAATAATTTGAAAAAAATCAACAAGTTTGCTAATACATTTTTTATTTTTTTCTTCCTTTCTAACTCTAAGATGAAATCATGCCGTAAATTGTGGACTATAGAACGTACCCACTGAATTTAAGAAGGAAAATGGTCTTGTTCATACACAAACCGCAGTGGTCCACAGTATAAGAACAGGGTGCAGTGGAGTGTACCGTAGAAAGGTCAGTGGATCACTTCTAAACTAGTTTTGAAAACGGGGTCCAGCATAGAGACTGACTCATGAAACAAACTTGCCAATGATCTGAACTCAAATCGTAATATTTAAACAGAAGTAATTCAACTCAACATGTTTTATTTACATTAAAGCGCTTGGAATGAGCTGTTTTCTTTTTATTTTAGGTCAATAAAATGCCTCCGATTTCATCGGTTTGTTATGACAGTGCTTAGTATTCAGGCAGCATGACGCTCTTCAACCTGTAAAAATCCACATATCATTGTTATAAGCCGCCGTTGTGATGATTCTTCTCAATTCAAGGATTGTTATTAATCATTATTTATATATTTATTTTTGCCATAAAACAGCATAAATAAATTGTTATACATCAACTAAAGCGGAGATCAAGAAAGGCAAATAACAGCATTGGCTTAGCAAAGTGAAGCTATGACAAGTCACCCACACAGATCAACATTTATATAAATAACTGAGTCTCTTCATGAAATAAGAAAGAATACAGCCAATGGATTTTCAAGACCTCATTTACTACCGCAATACTGTGGTAAGCAGAAGCAAGCATGTATGTCTTTGACTTTCTTTATGTCAAATGCAAAGTCTGCGGCTTTCTTTGAATACCTATTGTCAGTATTCATTGCAATTTTTATTTTTATTTTTTCTCTGATTAGAAATAGATCAGTGTAGTGCTGAACTGTCATGACCTGCTCTGCAGTCAAGCGCTATACGGCAACAAAATACATACAATCAGAATCAGAATCAGATTTATTGCCATGGTCAGTGGGGAGGCCACCAACTAGGAAAGTGTTTTGGAATAAAGTGCTGACAGAAAAATAAAATAAAATAAAATAAAATAAAATAACAACAAGGCTGTTCACGTATTCCAGCTTAAATAGAACCTACCTGAAATAAATTCACAGAAACTACGTAACTAACACCAACGCTAGTCAACAACAATATTACATCTAGAAATGTGCAACATTCTCTGGATATAAAACTGTACACTGTGAAAAGACATGTATTTTGGAGGGCTTTCAAAAACTGCAGCCCTAATCCCAGTTGTTTTAGCAGTGAATTTTGTCTTCACACCACAGCACATTGCACAGCATCTGTAAGACTTCAATAATAATAATAATAAGTGGTGGGGGAGCGACAGCATTTCCACAAAAGGAAACCTGTTACCAGTCATTTGAAAGTAATTGCCCAATTTTCTCCGAGCACCAACGGTCCGAGTTAACAGCAGCGTTCGAGTAAAGCCCAAAGCCGCGTTTCCACAACGTGAGGGTGAAAATCATTTCGATCAGCAGACTTAACCTCAATTAACACATCAAGCCGATTATTTGAGATCAAACATGGGATTCATCATCCTGGGGAAATGACTCCCGCTGCCCTTGTGTGTGCGCCAGAGTGCTTTCAGTGACGGATGTACGGTCAGGCGGACCTCAGCTGTCAACCTGCTCTGTCACGCCTGTCAGGGAGGAGATCCATTCATCATGTGGGACTCCACACAGGGGACCAGAGTTGCATTTAGCTGGGGTCAGAAACACCTGTGGCATGGGGCCACGTGTGCTGCCGCTCACTGAGATCACGTGTGAAAAAGCCATATGTCATAAAGGGGAGGCATCAGATGGATTGATGTCCAGCATCCGTCATTCATTCGATGGTATCAGACTTTGATAAGATTAAAAGATGAATTAAAATGGGTGGGTTCAGATTTATACTGGTTGTGTGACAATAATGACGAACACAGAAAAGCGCGTAGTCGGAAAGTATTGCTCAGGCAAAGTACATTTCAGCGTCTACATGTGCTTCCTGAAACAGTGGATTGTAGTTGGTAGTGACGGACGAATAAAGCTTCTTGAGGCAGTGTTCTTTTTCTTTTTTTTTTGGAGCTCAGCAGGTGGTGCTCCTGGTTGAAAAATAATGTGCCTTTCGAAAATACGTAACAAAAGGGAGGGTGCAAACTGGCGGCCTCTGAAATGACGTGAGTAACTAGAATACTAAAATATTAGAAACAGTAAAATACAGTAATTGTAGCGTAGTAGATATTTCTTATGTTGAAACCATGAAAGCTGGTAGTATGAAGGACATCCTGAATCACATGAAACTGGACTCACTAGTTTACAGACTTGACAATATTGTCTGAAAATATGCATCTCCGCTGACTTCAATGTCCGAGCAAAGCTTGAACAAACTTGGCAACAAAAGCTAAAAACAATGTGGTTCAGTGCAGCAAGCCTTCTGAACATCATGACTTGGACTGTTGAATAGTAAAACATTGTGTTTCACCGCCTGATGTGTGGAGTAACACGAGACTTAAGTTCTGACCAGAAAAGGACGTCAGAAAACAATAAAATCCCATCAGCAGACAAAATCTTGTCTCGAAACAAATGAGCAAGTTTGATTTGACACTGAATATTTATTATATCCAACATAGATATTTGGAAAAGTTACAGGAAATAACCAACAAAAGTTTTCATCATTTGATCAAGAACGACTGACTGAATGAGTGACATGAGGCTGATGTCTGACGTCAACAACAGAGAGGTTTATGGATGTGATAAATCAGACGTAGGCTATTTAATTTCCTGAGGGGCCACATTATATACTCTGTCAAATGTGAGGGGCCATCAAGCAAAAGGGACCGACACAACAATATTTCAAAATGTGAATACAGAAACGCACACGCAAATACACCCCAACCTCCTCGCCTTCTTTTACTTCCTCCGCTCATGTTTCAAAAAAGAAAACTAGAGAAGGTATTCTCACACTCTTGTAAGTGATATTTGGCTGCGGTACGGCAAGTATGTATATTTAGAGTAACAGAACCTTGTCGAGACGAGAGCTTACATCATATTTACTGTGTTAACTTGATATTGTAACGCAACAAATGTAGCTTATTTCTGCTCATGATGAAACTATGCAAACATAGGTCTCATTTATTAAAAATATAGAGTTAAATAGGAAAAAAGTGTAATGGCATCATGATACTGTATGTGTGGAAATATAAATAAATACAATTATCCATATAAATCCTAAATATTGCGACATCTTTTTACAAAAATTACATAATTATGGGGAAAATACACTTCATTATGAGCATTTTTCCCTACACATTTCATAATTTTTCTTAGATGAACAAGAAGTGGGGATAAACTGACATTACATATACAATTTAAGATTTAAAAATATTGCAAATAATGAAAACAAAAACAAAATAAATTCCTAAAATATTTAAAATATTATATATATATATATATATATATATATATATATATATATATATATATATATATATATATATATATATATATATATATATATTTTTTTTTTTTTTTTAAATATTGATATTTTATTTATGTTCAGAATTGAGAATGAACAAAAAAAAAGTACATTTCACCCCGCAGTTTTGACCTCATAAGGGCTGCATGAATACAAGCATGTGCATCTGCACGTGGCCCCTAGGATCCGAGAGCCGAGGGAAATGCCGAACACAGAAGAAACTATGGGGTCGGATGTTGCACTTGCAGAGTTTCAACAAATTTAGCATTATGCTAATCTGACTTTTTCTGGTATTAAGGTTGTTATTTTGGGATTTTGGTGCCTAAGCTTTGCTTAGTCTGACTGCCTCTGTCACGCCCCGTCACAAAACATTTAAATAATTTTGTGGAGCATTTTAAGGAAGGAAAAAAAAGCAGTGTAGTTTTCCACTGGGCTCAGAAAATGAGAATAAAACCAGAACTATTCTGACTCTTAACTCTGTAAAACTTCTCCAATGCCGGCAAACCTGTCTGATGAAATCTTCAGGAGCAAACTTTTGGGACTTAGGTGGAAGTATCAGTGAGCGCAACAAGTTATTCCTCACACTCATGAAAGTAACATGACGTGGTGTGGCGGAGTGACGGAGAATATAACGCAACCATGAGGCTGATCATTTGTTATTTGAAGGTGTTGGTCTGAGGTTTAGTGAAATATGAGTTAAAGTAAAACATGCTGCTGGAATGTTATCATCAACGCCTTCAGACGAGAGGTTCAAATTTAAAAAAATAAAGTCGGCAATCTATGTGGGATTTTAAAAAAAAGTTTTTTTTTTGCACCAGTGCTTTGAGGCACGATGCTAATACCAGCAAGCTAACTGTTTGAAGGGTTAGCAGAGAGATAACATTCGAGCCTGAGGGAGAAGGAAACATCTCTTCACCACCATTTGATGATAATGTGTAAAGTTGAGAGCTGACTTAAATGCCAACACGCTGGTGGCAGGGGAGATCAGGGTTAATCCCCTGTGCATGTGGCGCTGTTGCGTGCAGAAATGGACTCAACCTCTTGTTGTTCTTGGGAGGAAAATAAAACATTTCAAAAATATAAGTCTCAGATTCGGGACGATAACATTGAAACAAAGACAGAGGCTCTATAGATGCAGCTTTTTGGACTCAATTCTTTTCATTTTATAATTCAGTAAACGGTGAGTAAATACATTTTACAGACTGTGGGAGGGGGAATCAACCCATTGCAATCCTGTATGTATAAATAAGTTGGTGAAATGGAAGGCTGTGTTGGTCATTAAATAAATTCATGAATTCAAATAGAGTCACTGCATATTTTAGGAAACACCGTTAATGCTGGCGTCTACATTTGCCGCTCTAACATGGCAGGCCGGCTTGTTTATGTGAACACAGACCTTTAAAGGAGTCTGCAGGAAGAGTCGGGAACTAAAAATAAGGCGGTCACAAGCACCGTTCACGACGATAGGAAGAAACTTCTGATACATTAAAATGATTCCAGCATCCCAATAACTTTTGCGATTATCAGTCAGCAACTGAGGCCCTCATGTAGGCCTTTTTCATTCACACGTGCGCGTGTATCTCTCTAAATGTGCGTCAAAGGTATGAACGGAAGATACACAAACAAGAACACCGAGAGACAGAATTGCAGTCTAAAGCTCTGCTGCTTGTCCCACATTCAATTCCATTCATACAAGGTCTGTTTTGTTTTCTGGTGCACCAAGTTTTGTATCGTCACCACCACCACCAACCTCACTCGCCTCTCATAAAGGCGATTTGGGGTAATGTGTCGTCTCAAGTGTGTTCTCGGCACCATGAGGCAGGACAGGAATGTTGAAGAGCCAGGTCTCAGTTGTGTTGCTCTTCTTGAAGAGATATTGGTTAAACAGGCTGACTCATCCGTCCACTCTCCTTCCGTGTGAGTCACCAACTCTAACTGTGCGGGGAAGTTTCCACTCTACCATTCGAAAGGTTACATGCCTACAGAACACCTTGGCTGGCCAGATGGTGCTCTCCACAGAATTTAGGAGTTTGTCAGCAACTCACTCTTTCCTCTTATTGCTATTGTTTTATTGTAAGTTTTAACATTTCCCAGACTCCTCATCACAAAGTGGTGTGCTTTCTTTCTCTTGCAAATCATTTCCAATCCAACTGGATATCAGAAAAACAGGCATGAGATCGGTGTCTTCTTTGAAGCCTGAACGCCGTAGAAGTGATGGGAAGGTGAGGCATCATGAAACAATGTTACAGGTTGATGAAACAACGTCCAAATTTTCAGAGACCTCTGGCGCTCTTAGTTTAAAAATGAGATGTTCTTGTCCAAACGTTTTACATCAGACAGTGCCATCTGGTGGCCTGTGAACATCATAACTGCTTCGTGAAACCTCATCAACAGTGATGCGCCCATGAGGCTTCATGATACAGTGTCCTCAAAATCTTTGGGTTTTTAGAAAAACATCTCAGTGCGCCATCTACTGAGCCCTCAACCAGGTGAAACTAAAGGTTGTGGACCAAACATTTTCACTCTCGGGAGTGATGGACAGAGAGGCTACTCTATAGGGGCTATTCATATTCATATGACAGTGGCCCATGTGCTTGTCAGGAGCTTCAGATTTAGCCTTCATGATAATCCCGCTTCTGCAGTCGTCCAAGTCCTTTGACTTCATGCTGGGTTTGTGTACACTGACCATTGTGGGACCTTGTGAAGACAGAGGTTATTACTCCATTTAAATTGCAGGCACTTCTCAAGGTCAGGGGAAACACCTGAGCTCAGTTTGACCTTCGTGGCAAGTGCTTACGTGATGCACTAGTTTTTATATGTTTGTGGTTATGGAAAAAAATGGAATAACACTTCATCATAATAAAATGGTGGTGTGAGCACTCTTTTTTTTTTATATCGCAGTGCCTCAATTAAGTGTGGACCCTAAAATAAAATACAGAACACAAAGAACTCTGAACACGGCTTTGAATTCCTCCATGTCTCAGTGGGGGGGGGCAGAATGTCTGCAGGTGGTTACCAGAGCTGTGGGATGCCGGTGCTGTTGAATAGACGCGCAAAAGCACATACCTCTGCTGGACTTTAAATAGACACATTTCCATCTTACCGTATGTGTTTTTTTGCCCTCTTCAAAACCTCTTCTTGCTCATTGAACACTTGAAAACACATCTGCATATGCAGCTACTGTATTCTTAAGTCTACTATGGTTAACACATAAACATTTGGAGATATGTATAGTGTTTTTTTTATTATGAATAGAATTGTCTTCCTGGTTGATCCCCAGTTGGAGGAGTAAAGATCTACGGAGGACCAAGTCTCCTCTGACCCCCGTTTCCATCCGGGGGGTCAATGTGGATATGGTCGCGGACTATAACTATCTTGTGGAGCCTCATAGACAATAAACTGGACTGGGCCCTTTACAAAAAAGGTCAGAGTTGTCTCTTCTTCTTGAGGAGGCTCAAGTCCTTCAACGTCTGAGGGACAATGCTGAGGATGTTTTATGAGTCGGCGGTGTCCAGCACAATTCTGTTTGCTGTGGTTTGCAGGGGAAGCAGATTAACGGTGGAGGACACTAACAGACTCAGCAGAAGCTGGTGATGTGGTGGGGGGTGGAGACGGTTCTGGAGAGAAGGATGCTCCTGAAACTAAGGAGCATCCTGGACCCACCCCCTCCATGAGCTCCTGGTCCAATCCAGTAGCACATGGACCAACAGACTGAGACTACCCATCGCAAAGACCGAGCGCCACAGGAGGTCCTATCTTCCTGTGGCAATAAAACTGCACAATTCATCCCTGAAAAAATTACAATGAAGGATTCTTTGGCACATTTTTCTGTTCTTGAACTGCATTTTGTAGCACATTGTTTTCTAAGCTCTTTTGTATTGTTTTTTCTTTGCACTTTATAATATTATTTCTTTTTAATTTATTGTGATATGTTGTGTCCGGAACATGTTACGAACACAATTTCATTTGGGATTGATAAAGTTTTCTGATTCTAAATAAATGCAGTGTTGACTCCTGGAGTTATACATTAATATCTGAAGAGGCAAACTGTGTCCAGATGTGTGTGAGTCTTGAAGAAGCTAGTCACAGCCTGAGACAAGCCTGGCATGGTGCACGGCAGGTATGAGCTGCTCAGACCTTTAACCAGGCTTAACTCACATTCAAATGTCATCCAGTTAGTTGGTGTTTTCAAAACCCAAAAAACAATGGAAGATGGATGAAAAAAAACAAAAAAAAACAAAGAGACTGAGTGGAGGCAGAGACCAGGCAAATGGGAGCGTTTGTACAGAGCTAGCACAACGGAGGTGAGTCCAGCACAGGACTGAAACCTTAGTACTGATTTATACAGCACTACTCTGCAGCCTTTGTTAATAATTAAATGTTTTGCCTTGGATTTTTACTGCTTTTCACAATGAAACTACAGCTCAAACACAGAGGCAACTGTGACAGATGGGAGCGGTTTCAATTGAAAACGTTAAAAGCCCATTCTCTTATTTTGTGTGTAAGTGTGAGTCAACATATTCCTCATTATTGTTTCAAGACTGAGCCAAATGATTTGTCTAAAGCTTGTTATACACAAGCTACACACGCACATCACAGTGAATTTTGCAATATATTAATTGGCTTGAGTCGAGGTATGAAATTGTTTATTATATTACACCGACTGAAAGGAAATAGAATAATGAATGTAAATGACTTGTTTAGGCATATTCCCAGTTGAGTGGAATAATCTGTCGCACACAGGGACGGCATGAAACAATGTTTTAAATGTGTTGTCTCAGACCAGCTGAGAGCTGGGAGGTCTCCAATACTTGCCATTTTTAAATGTGCCAAAATTCCAAATATGTGAATTTGAGATTGATGCGGTTTACTGCTCCAATTTGCCAAAAGCAGAACAGGCCAAGTCAGACCAAAATTTAAGAAGTGCTATCTGTCCTTAAACAGTTTCATGTTCATCTGGATTCATGTTCCTAATGTGTGTTTGGAAGTGGTCACACTCCAACAGCTGTTAGACACTTTAGAGGACTCTATATCCCAGACTATAAAGTGCACTGGAATATGAGCGACACCCACTGAATTTGAGAAAGAAATAAATCTTGTTCATACGTGAGCCACACTGGTCTATAAGCCGCGGGTGCAGTGGTGCTGTCTGCGCCGTAGAAAGGTCAGTGGTGCTAAAAAAATGCATGAGGATCACTTTTAAACTGGCTTTGAAAATGGGGTCCTGCATGGAGACTGACTCATGAAAAAAACTGGGCAATGTTTTGAAATGGAGTCATGAACTCCTCACATCTGTTATTTAAAAAGATGTTTTCGCCCATGTGCCCAAAGTTCCGACCCCACAGCCAGTATCAGCTGCTGCTTCTCGTCTCCGGTCCTTCCAGACGTCGGCGCTGTTGGAGCACCTGCGGACATGCGGGCGAAAACGGCACATTTTAAGTGTCAATAAATTACCTGTGATTCCATCAGTTTGATGTGACTAGGCTGAATATTTTTGCTCTTTAGCCTGTAAAAATCCATTTATAGGCCACAATGTATAAGTCGCAGGGTAAAATAAAGTAGCAGCTTATAGTCCGGTGATTATGGTACACTGTTTTTTTAAATTTTGTCCAAATGAACAAACACAAATGAAAACAACTTAATAGTGTGTGCGAACATGAAACATATCGATTTTAAACTCCGGAAAAGTTTGACTCACCTCTGCAATTTCAACTGCAGTCTCAGGTTTCTTGGCTCTACCATGTCTAAGACCATGCCACCTGGTTTTTGCGATTCCAGATCAGGTGACAAACTCAACATAAAAATAAATGGAAAAACAACAAAATAAATAAATACGCATCCCATACGAGTCCCATGTGGTGTCTACAGAAGTACTGACAGCATGTCACATTTAGTGTTATTTATGTCAAGTTTCCAAGACATTTTTGGCATTTCCTTAATCTTATTACCTCCTTCATGTGCTTCTGCTACTGACTCTTTGTTCCTTGTCTTTGACAAAATGTACTTCATTCGCTTCATTTTATTTTTTCTCAGAACTCAGGTTAGAAATGTTACGTTATCCCAACTGCCTTGACCCACATTCTGTGCAGTGGCTCTTTGAGCTTTGTGCTTTGCTAGAGTAAGTTCACTTTATGGTGTGAGTGAGGAGCAGCGTGATGGCGAATACAACAACTCAACACCTGAATTTTAGCTGTCAGTCCAAAGCCAATGTGGCAGTGAGACACTCCGAGATCAAGGTAGCAATGCATCTTGTCATTGAATCCAAAGGTGTTCCATGGATCTCCTGCAATGAGAGACGTCTCTTCTGGAGTCTATAGCAGCCATGCGGGGAAAACATTTTTTGCACTATTGTGGCGTTTATTGAAAGTGGCTGGTCTCCGTCACAGGCTGCTGTTAATTGAAAAAGACATCTATGTCTGAATATTAACTGAACTCGGTTTCGGTGTCGGAGAGAGCCAAGCAAGTTTCATTTACATCTCTTCACTGTTGATCGGCTCTGTTTAAAGCGCTCGGAAGGAAAGTCTGGGAAGTGGACTGCGGGGGGAATTCATAGGTGACAGCCCTTGACCAGTATTCACTGGCTGGTGTAGGTGCTATCTGCTGGTGAGCAGCATTACCTGCAGCTCCTTCTGGTGCTTCATTAGAATTCCAGGAGGGGGACGTCTAGAAATAACAGCTTGAAGCCAGCGAGGAGTAATGGAGGCACAGGAGGCAGGGAGGGAAAGTTCCCACGGCAGTGATCGGTATACAAAGATCCTCCAATAGAAAAAAAAAGAAAGAAAAAACTTGTGATAGGAAAACAAGGCTTTGAAGCTGGTGTGGAGTAAAAACGGGCGTGTGAGACAGAGCCTCGATTTGAAGTTTTGTTGCAGTGACTTTACAATGGCACGGCTCTCGCTGGGAACATTATTGATTTGTGTTACTCCCAGGAAAAAGGGTTAGAGGCTCATGCAAATGTAGCAATGAAAATATAGACCCTCAAGAAATGCAGTGGGTAAAGCTTTTTCTGCATCCAACAACATATAAAAAACACTTTCATTTAAGATAAATGCATGGGCTCATTGGAATTGAAGTCTCGTGTATGTTCTGGAATTGTCCCATGAATACGTCTCAGTCCTAAGTCAGCATCATTATTCTGTAAACAGTGGATTCCTTGCAAATGTCAGGCACATTTTAACTGGTTTTGGACCCCAGTGGATCTTCTTTGTCGACCTCTCTTCTTCACATCCTCCTTTGTTTCATCCATGAAGGGGTTATTTCCTCTTCTTCCTCTACCTGGTGTTATCATCCAACGTGCCACCTGTCTGTCCTCTCCAAATGTCCAGAGTCTGTCCTTGCTAACTTTGAATTCAAACTTCTCTGCATGTCCCTCTGATATATTGGTTTCTGATCTTGACCTGCACTGATAGAGCAGGAGTGGTGCACGAGCACCTGCCCTCTTACCTGCATGAGAAGAGTGCCCTCTTGTGGAGCCCATTTTATTTTCCTTCATTCCTAAATTCTTGAGGAAAAAAATGTTATTCTCTCATCAGAGTTCTTGTGACAATAGTTCCACAATCTGCAACGCAAGTCTGCGCCACCACCTTAGTGCACCAACCTTACCAGTCCAGCGGGTCCTCCATCTTGCACGTTCATACGTGTGAACACGATGTTAGTGCGATCCCTTTCAGCAGTATTGTATTGACACAGTATTGACACATTTTATTAGGACATTTTGTACTGTTGATAAGCGGTTAAGAAATACACTAAATGCCCTTGTTATTATTTGGATACTACATTATGAAATACATTTTATTTAGAAGAGTAACGCCAGATCAGAACCGGCAATCTTAAGTTCACCTGAGACGTGCGCTGACCACTACTCCACCATAACGCCACAAAAGAAGGAGCTCTAGAGAAATGGTGTCGTTCTCACTTCATTCAACCAAAAGCCATAGTATCAAAGAGAACTCTTAAGGATGAACATTTAAAAGATCATCCCCCACTTGCGTCACTATTGCGCGGTCCTCATCTGCTGCGTTCAAAATGCAAACAGCAAATGGCCATAGTGTAGTGATGGGTACTGCAGATGAGGTACAGTGGTACCTCGTTTCTCGACCACAATCCGTTCCAGACGTCCGTTCGAGAAGCGGATTGTTCGAAATCTGAAGCTTTTATAGGAGTGAATGTAGAGTGTCTGTTGCAGGTGCGCTGTTCCTCTATGTGTGTGGCCGCTGCATGTGGGAGGGGTTGCCGAGTGAGTGACGTCTCTCCAGAAGTGAAGAGGTGCCCGGTGCGTGTCCAGCTCTGAATGTGCGCTTCTGTGCAGTTTGGCTGTGACAAAGTCATAAACCAAGTCACTTAGCTCTGTCCCAGACTCGCCTCATCCCTGTCCCAGCTCCAGCCCACAACAGGACATCAAACCCTGGAGTGTGCGCTCCAGCCTCTGAGGTGTGGAGAGCGAGCACCTCCCCTGTGACACTCTACCACGGTCCAGTGCGGAGACAGGGAAGGTTTTACACCTCAATATGAAGAAAAAACAGTCAGTAAATGTAGCTAACGGGACACGTCTGCATACAGAGGCTGCGTTATACACAATAACAAAGCACATCGTGGGTCAGCTGATCGGTTCGCACATGTTATGTTTTTTCCGACTTTTTTTGGGAGTGTTCGAGTTCTGGTTTTCCTTTCGAAATCAGAAGCAAAAAAATCTCGAATTTTTTGTTCGAACTCCGATGTGTTCGAAGTCCAGGACGTTCGAAAACCGAGGTACCACTGTATTTTAACGTTGATGAAACAGTGTCAGTGAACTTTCAGAGGCCACTCTTGGTTTAGAAGTGATGTGAGGTGTCATTGTATTCGTCATTCAAGTCCAAGCATACAGCCGACAGTGCCATCTGGTGGCCTCTGAAAACCAGGCCACTGAATCCAGAAACCTCATCTACCCATCAATGCCATGGAAACAGATGCACCTACAGTACACACAACACACAGTGATGATGACACGAAGACAAAACGAAACCATCCGTCTCACTGAAAGCAAACTTTCAGGGTCATTCTTGAGAAACAGTTTCTTCTTAAAGGCTCACTTTTGGGCCCAACACTGTGCTGATGAGATGGCAGCTGATATGTTTCAGTCACACCAAGTCATCCCCGCTACAAGTAAACAACTCTGATCTGAATCTTCTTCTTCCTGATAGATGTAGCCCTTTGGAAGTGATAGAAGCTGGCTGCCTTGTGGGGCTATTTAAGGAGGGTTGCTGGTAACTAAATGTCATCACGCACCTCCTCATGAGCAGCTGGTGTTTACTGGAATTAAAGGTGACAGAATCTGAATCATACTCGGAGTCCAAGGATGCACACAGTGAATGGGCACGGCCATAGATTTCCCCGCTCCTTGTCGATCACAGCACTTTCTTTGATGAAGCAGTCTGGAGCCTCCACACTTCTCTGGCATTTGCCTTTTCAAAGCAAATCCTGAAATAACCTCCTCGGTTGTCCATCCTAGTCTGAAGAAAGAATCAGCGCCGTCTTTCAACAGCTAATAGATATCTAGCCAAACTTCACAGGCAACGTCGTCCAAAGCCACCTTTAAGAAGAGCGAGCAAAGTCCTCTTATTGAGCAGCAACATGAGTCTTTGTCCTCACAAGTGACTGATCGAGAGCAGAATTGATTCGAGTTAGAAACAATCTCGGTGCAAAGCTTTGAAGAGAGATGAAACATGGAGAGAGTGGGGTGACCCCAGAGCAGTGTAATCCCTCAGAAATGGCTTTTTCTGAAGATGTAGTGACAGCAGCCTGTCACAGCAAGTTAGATTGTTCATCACGACCTTAGCCTTGTGCTGAACTGAAAGCTATGCACTTGCAAACCTTAAAGCCCTGGAGGCGCTTGAACACTGACAGTGAAGTGAGTGGCCGCGGTCAACAGCACGGCTAAAGACGCCTTCACAAACCTTGGAATGGTGACAACAAGAGACAAAAGGTCCTGGCAGAATTCTGGCTCCACTCACTAAACTCTTAATGTACGAGGTATTTTTAAGCGTAGCTTCTGTTTTCCTCAGTAGCCTTGTGGCATTAGCCTCCGTTACATTAACAGAAATGGCCCTGTTAATGAGGTACAGTTTTGCGCTGAGGTTATTTTAGGCTTAAAACCGTCGTTGACTGTGGTAATGAGAAGTAATGCTCGGGACGAGATCACGGTTGCCTGCGGTAATGACAGTTAAACTAAAATATCTGCTACAAACAGTGCTTTTCTGGCTTAAGGAACATGGCTGAACATGTTTATACTGTACTGTAGAAGTGCGTCAAACTCTCAAGACCTGTGAGTTCAGGGTGTTTCACTCATTGGAAACTCAAGAGTTTTGCAAATACAACACTGAAATGAATCACAGGGGGAAAAGTATTTGATCCAAGCCCAGGTGTGGCTCACTATGGATGTGCCACAATGCATGTCACTTCCTCAATATGTGGGTATCATGAAAATATTTAGATGTTTTTCTCAGAACAATTCTTCTTTTTGAGGGCGAAAAACTGCACGTCTTCAATGGGCGCTGACCTGTTGAGCCTTCACCATTTAAGACTGCTATTGCTATAGGCTGTTATATAGCGTTTGTATGTTCATATCCATAACTCGCGATGGACGGATATTCATGAAACGGTGACCTCAGTTCCATTGCCGGCTCGATGGCACTCTCTGTTATCTTATTTTTATTTCATGGGAGTAACTAATCCTGAATTTTGACCAGGTGCGATGATGGAGGGAAGGCGGAGTTTATGCTGTAGTGGCGTTTTCAATTTACACCAGCAACGGGGCAGTGGTGTGGAGTTGAGTGCTTGTCACTCCGTCAGTTCCGCAACTGCAAGAGGCAATGTCTTTATAGAGTTTATTCAGTTTCATCCATGCTTTCATGAAAGAAGCGATCCGTTAACTGCTTCGGAGTCAGGTTTGCCAGTTGGGACGTAATGTTTCCCCTGCTGTTTCACAGTGAAATGTGAATAACATCTAAAACATTTTATGGTGAAAGTTCCCGGATTCATATTGGTTTTCATTGCATGACTTCCGGTCTGAACTATTCTCTCTGCCCAGGTCTCCACAAAAATAGAGCTGTAGTGGAATCGAAGCGGTGCGCCTGCCCTTCGCTGAGAGTGAAAATTGACAAATTTTTATTTATTCTTTTTGAAAAGCCTCCGTACAGCTCCGCCCCCGCACCATAGAAATTGGGTGGAAATTGGGGGTAAGAAGGACAAGATTATAAACTGGTAGAGTAGAGGGACAGCTCATACAGAGGAGATTGGAGACTGTTTGGGAGGTCACACTCAGATGTTTTGGTCTCGTGGAGAAGAGTGACGGAGAACATGTTGGACTAAGAATGTTAAAAGTAGAAGCACATGGCAAAGAAAGAAGAGGAAAAGGAGCATCGAGGCTCCTGGCTGAGGACAAGGAGGACATGAAGAGGGTTGGTGCGACCAGGGTCAAAGCACAACATCAGTACATACCAAAAGACTAAGACTAAGACAAAAAAGCAATTTCTTCGCTCTGAAGTTCAACAGACTGGATTATTAAAATATGTATGGCACACTATATTCATCGTTTTTCAGCAGAATAACAAAGATTTTGGGAAAGTGACAACCTTACCTGGTACACACACACAATCTCCTTCTCACAAGTCCACGGGAACAACAGTTCCATTTCAAACACTCACAAAACGCAGTCGTGAATAGAAGAGTGCAAAATGGAATATTCCGTTTCTGCACGTGCAACGTTTCTAATTAATCCGCTCAGAATCTGCTCGAATGTACCATTCTCTGAAAGAACACCTCCTACATACCGTACCACTTTCACGCCTGGATGGTGATTACCTTCTTCTCAACCCAAAAATTAATTACACCCTCATAAATTGGCAATTTAGCCACTGAGGCACCGCTTGCACCGGCGTTAATATAATTCCTCACCGGAAGATGGATGGCGCCATGAAGGCCTGCCAAAGCGTGGCCCTTCCTGCGTCCTTGCTGAAGGTCAGAAGGGCCGGTGCGCTGAGCCTCCTGGATGGTATCAGGTGCGATCCCGGGACATGCAATCTGTTCTCACTGGTGACACACGGAGAGCAAGTGCCACACACATGCTCTCATCCGTCATCCTGACTTTTCTCTGTGTTGCAAAGCACTGTCATCATGCCACAGCTGGTTCCATGATCTGATCCGAAAGTGCTTCTGTCCTGTTGTCAGGTGGCCATGGAGAGGCGTTTTTAAACTAGGACAATCGTCCTCTCCTGTGAGAATGATGACTGAGAACCTCCTCCTGTCGGTGTCTATGTTCTTGGCATGTTCCTGGTTCATCATCTGATGTATACTGATGTATACTACCTCCATCCCCCATTGCTGCCCTGTGAAAATTCTGTAAATACAGACAAAGTGATGATTCTGCGACTTTAGTACTGAGCCACCCAACTTTTTATTCGTGACTGTAGACATTATGGTCCACATTTCAATGAACTGAATCCATGCACCCTCATGCATTTTTGGTTCACCACACCATGAAACCATCATCAACAATACACACATCATATATATATGAAACTAAAGTTGCACACTTGCAAATCGAGTTACACATTTGTGGATCAAACTACACATTTACAAGTCATATACATATGCACATTTGCCACGGGTGTTGCTACAATAATGGCTCCACATATAAAGTTTGTAGCTCAGTCGAGTGGCCACATTACATAATGAAATTACAGTGCGGGGCCAAAGCCAGTTGTGCTGAGGAAAAGAATATTAAATGTACCTTCAATTTTGATACTTCAGGGTAGTGATGGGATGATGTTTCAGTATTAGAGGATAGATGAGGTTTCATGAACCAGTGTCCTGACTTTCAGAGGCCACTAGATGGCACTGTCTGCTGCAATATGTTCCATCTCCATCTAGTGGCCTCTGAAAGTCAGGAGACTGTTTCGTCATGCCTGCAATACTGTTTCATGATACCTGATCAGTATGTCAGTACTATAAAATGTATCAGGCTGTCACAGCACAAGCTTAGAATATGGTATTTAATTATTCTCATTCTTTGATTTTTGTGCATTTGATTCAAAGATTATCATTATAAATCATAAATATTGGAAGAAACTATGAGTAGAAGGATGAAGTATAAAGGCATGTTTTTTCAAGATAAATAAATGGATTAAACCTTTAAATATTTATTTTAGTGGGACAGAAACTACTGTTAAAATGAGCATCACCCAAAAAGAAGAATGTAATCCAAAAATGGCAAAGTAAAATTAGTAAGTAGAAAGTAACCAATGACTTTAGTTAGAATTTCAAAAGTGAGGATAATGAACGTATAATAGCATATGAGAGCACTTTACTCTCCGCCGCTGTAGTTCTTCCGGCATCAGAATTTGATACATTTTCAGAATTTGTCTTAAATAATAATAATAATAATAATAATAACAAGAAGAAGAAGAAGAAGAATGATAATGGTAATAAGTAGGATTCAATAAATAATTCTGAGCCCTAGACAAAGTTTGTGCTCAAAAGTGTGGTTATTATGATTCATGCGGTTATTATTTGATGAATTATCTGAGCAGCTTCGATCAGATGAGTTGTATGGCTTGAAGTTGATGTAGCGACGCTATAACCACAGATAACTGTATTAATATGAGCATTTCTATAGTTTCAATCATTATTTTGGTGAGTGCAAGCGGTCTCCATTGTAATAAATGAAATAATATTAGTGTTAATAACCTTGAAAAAAATTATTTGCGCGTGCTGCATTTTCACTTCAAAGTCCAAGCTCATTTCTTCAAACTCTCCTCCAAAGCCACACCTTCATTTGCGCAATATTGTTTCACGAACTTCATGCTCAATATCCCCTTGAGCATGAAGGGGATATCTGGCTCTTGAGGGGAGACTCTTCTTCCTTAGTGCAATACAAGTCCATGCATCTTTTGAGGATAGCTCTTAATGTGCCGGAACACTTGGCTTCAACCTTATCAAATGGGTCGTTTCAATAGTAAGTTTCCCCTTGCATTTCATTACATGTAAATGTACTTGTCAGAATGACTTAATCTTTACTTTTGGCCCAGTTAAAAAAAAAAAGGGGGGGGTGGGGGAGTGGAGGGAAACCTTCACGGGAATGAATAAATATGCAGTGGCTGGCTTCGGCAGACGTATTCCGTCTGGGTTGTCCCTGGAGATCTTGGCAGCGCTTTTGTTTTTCATGGAAAAAAAAAAGAAAGAATACATTCAGAAGTTTCAAGGTTCAGTATCCTCACTGAGCCGCAAACCCCAAATGTGCTCCTGCTTGTTGAATAATGACTGCGAATGTCGGCCGCGGCAACTGTCCTTTAAGAAGGCACTTTTGGTAAAATTGGTCCGCAGGGGTGCATTAGCGTTTTCTTTTTTTTTTTTTGTGATGAGAAATGGATAGTAAAACCACGCAAGGCTTAATCACAGTCCCTGGTGAGACATGAGGCGACCTCATTCAACCAGCTTTGCTTCAGAAGGACTCATAACAATCTGTTAAAATTTGTCGGGCAGCAAGGTGGATGTCCTGTGAGTACAATCCCGCGGTCAGGAGCAGGGCATCGCTTTTCACTGCACATTTAGACTCAGAAGTTGCTGGTAATTATCGTGAATGAACCTGGAAAAAAAAAGATCAGAGCCAAGTCGTATCGTTCGCCCACAAATCGGGCTCAAAGAGGCGGAGATTTGGCAAAAATCGAAAAGTTAGAGTGAGCAATTAAACTGGTTAGAGTGGAGCAGTGGAGAAAAAAAAGTTGGTTTTGAGTTTCTAAACTGGAATTGTGGCCAAACGGTTTGTAGCCACACTTGTCCTCCCTCATAAAATGTGCTCAGAATTACTGTAGCACTTTTTTAATTTGCGTGAGAGTCGCGGACTCCATTGAAACTGCATTGGTGAGGAGAGGCTGCTGCGCGAAAATTGCGGCGTGACGGTGGCGCATGGTGCATTCACAAGCTGTTTATTCATAAACAGCCGCGTCTAGTTCCACACAACCATTGATCGATCAACATGTTCAGCTTTGATGCATGCAATACAAAGCGTCTCATATTGACGGTGGTCAAGTGAGCTTTTGCGTCCAATGTCGACGCACTGGAATCTCAGCTGAATCAAATGTTTCTCCCCCTCTGTGTTTACTGACGGTCATAAAGAATGGTTGGGATGACAATGGGGGTGATGATCCTCAGCTCTGGCGCTGTCACATGGCGATTGAAAAGTTGTGAGTGACTTGAGACTTGACATGGACTCGAGGGCAGCACACTTATGCACAATGTTACCATCCCCAACGTTTCCATACTGATCTCAGCACTGTTCCCCAAAGGTCATTCATGGCGGACGCTTAGGCGACTGTTCAGGTATGAACTGGTTAGCAGTGTTGGACCAGTCCTGCCATGCTGCATCAGTCTTGACAGTATAATGTAGCAGCTAAGAGCTTCAATAGCTCTGTGTTTAGTCACTGTTCTTTTCATGACTTTAGCTAAGTTCAATAAAAATGCAGTTTTAGTGCTGTTCCGAGTCCCGTGTTTTGCCAGGTTTCATGAGGGTCAAGGTAGCATTATAGTCAATTCAGCAATATGAGCATTGCAATTGCTATTCTCAATGGCCCCGTTGCTGCGTAAACATATGACAGTAACCATGCTAAAAAAGAAATAGCAAAAAGGCATCAGTGCAAAATTATAAATGGTCTAAAAGTAAAGAAAAAGATGAAATAAAAAGTTTAAGCTAACAACCAAAGGTAAACAAGACAAGACAAGAGACAGTTATGCAATAATATCAGATTCCAGTTTGAAGTTTATCTCTCTAAACTGAACACACAAGCCAATATTCTTATTATTACTGCTGCCTCAATGGCTGTGTTGAACTACACACAAGACCAGTCATGACGCTTATGTCACTTTCACATTTCTCCTTCTATCAGCCACAAGTGACCTCCCTGATGTCCAGCCTGTGATGTAGCCAGTAAAGCAGCTGCCATAAGTGCAAGCACATCATAAAACCATCTCAGTCGGCTGTCTGTACTGCAAGATCACCCACCCATGTTTTCCCAGGCAACAGATTTGGAATTCAATTATCCTCTCTCTGGGGTTTTGTGGGATGTTTGCCAACAAATGAACAAGTGTTTTTTTTTTTTTTTTCTTGGCCCTGTTTACTTCCTTAAATAGACAACAATGTGAAAAGGCGTTTCCTGTCAGCTAATGTGCCTATTGAAAACAAATGAATGTTGCATCTATCCGATCCTTTGATCACTAAAACAAAACAGTTAAAAACAAAATACAACTGTCCGTCAAAGGATTCAGTGGAACAATCCTGTTTAGAAAGCCTTTATTTCGAAGGGATGTTTTTGTTTGCACATAAATCAATGATTTCTCCTTTTGTCAAGGAGAGCAGACCTTGTTCACACAATGAGAAAATAAAAGGACGACGGCAGACAGAAGAGTGGCTTTTAAATCCAGCTATTCATGGTGCAAACGTAGCGGTTAGCATTAGCAGTGCCCCAACACAAACATGCGATACTTCCACTTTCATTTACGCTTCAACAAGAGACATTGGACTCAAACCCTCCTCGTGATTTCTGCTCCGACTCAATCACTTTGGAAAAGCAGGATGAGTCAATAAAGAGGCATTAGTTACGTTGACTTTTTTTCTTTATTATAAATTGTGGTTCGTAGTAAATGATACAGCAATACAATTATTAAGTTTGTTTGGTGCCTAAATATCAACCTTTCGAGTCAGTACAGCTCATTTTTTACACATTAGTAGACTTAAACATTTTTTTGCATTATTATTATTATTATTTTTATTATTTTTGTTGTTGTTGTTGTTGTTGTTATGTCCAACCAACTTTCAAAACTGGTTCAGTGAACTAAAAATAATTTGCTGAATACATAACTAATAAATATTTCATGTAAATACCCCTTTTTACAAATTACAATTGTAATGTAATTGTAGTGTAATTACAAGGAGCACACCATGTTATTCCGATAAAACTTAAAACATTTGTTCACCATCAACAAAATGGAATAGTGTTTCTGTCACACCTTCATGTTCAAATTTGAGATAAACTAAGGTGCAAACTATGAATCTTGAATGTTGCTTGTTGGATTTTTGCTGTTCCGGTTGCGATATGAAAACTGCAGACACCCACAAGCAGCTGGCAGCTTGCTGGTCCACAGACAGTGGGACATGAAAAGCCAAAAAGTCCAAAATATGTTCCTCCCATTCAGCGTGGAAGTGAAACATAAATTGGTGCCAGTTGAATTTGAAGGAAAGACGATGTATTGGAGGGAAGAGAGGCACTTTGTATGGACATGACCACTGTCTGTTACTCTCCAAGGTGAAATACCAAATGACCCATTCATCTCTGGCAACAATTGGGAAATGTCTTTTCACTCTTAATGTTCAGAGAACCATCTGCACCTGATGAAAAAAAAAATGTTTTGTCCTCTGTTGAGCTCAGAGATGTGGACACTAGAAGTGCTGAAATGTTGGATTTTGCTGAGCTATTCATTGTCGCACACAGTCCCCTGAGCAATGGCAACAATGGCTGCCAGATTGTTCATAAGTGTGCGTCAGAATCATGACACATTTTTAACACCCACCTTAAACTACACTGCGATCCTCGTGTCTGGAAGGACTCCAACATTGTCTGTGGAAAACAGCCACTCCATGTCAGTTAATGACAAGAGACTTGTGGTTCTTGAAATAGAGTCAATTCACAAACTAAGACAAGAGTCTACTTCACCCAGCAGGTGACTTTTTCCACACTGAGAAGGTTGCTGCAGGGGATTGAAATTCTGATTCAGCTTTTAGTGTAAAAATAAAAAAGACCATCCCTGAAATATGGTTCTATTTAAATGTATTTTAGGTTCCATATGAATGACATCATTGTTATCTGCAGTGATGAATTTTTCCACGACTAAACTTTCTGCGGATGAAAGGAGGCGTGGCCAGAGCAAGGTGCGGACAAAGGCCCTTTTGTGATGCCTTTATGTATGAAAATGTACCTGTACTTTTCAAATTATGATGTACGTCAATCCAGATACAAACATTTATGACAACAGCAAACTCCAAGACAAACATGGCGACTGTGGAAGAAGTATTCATAATGTATCTTGACAAGGCCGTATGTTACTGCCTGATCTGGTTCGCCGGAAATTCTGTTGGTGGAACTGTAAATCGCACGGTTTACCAACTGCCGTTGACTGGTAAGCGCATGCGTACATGGTTATATCGCGCAAAGGTGATAACTTAATATTTTTTTACTTAAAAAAGTCTAGATTTAGAAATTGTATTTGTTTATCTAATAATCTGTTTTTCTTTTTTTAATCCAACAACATAAACAAACTCCGCAGCGCACCACGGTAACAGACATAAACCTCGTTCACAGGCAGAAGCGCTCACCCCTGTTAAATCTATGTGAAACAAATGTAAAGAGAAATGTTTCCCATACAATAATGTAACTATTACACGATATAAATAAATCCTGCATTATTGAATCAATAAACATTCCAAGCTCCACCAATACATTTGACCTATGCAATGTATTGCTTCTGATATGTTTGGTAAAACATGCGCAATTTCCAGTTCCAGCACCAGAATTTCCAGCGGACCACATAAGGTAGTGACAGTAACCTTTGTGGAAATGAGCAGAAAGAAATGAGCACTGACAGATGGCTGTTTCCCTGTCCTCATGTATGTAACATTGAGCTTAAATGGGCCGTAGTTTATGAGCAGAAACTTTCAATACAGATGTACTCACAACTTTTTTTTTTGCTTTTGAATAGATCAGCAATCTAAATCTAAAACATGACTGCTTGTTGTTATTTATTTGTTTTTAAATGAATGCTTGAATTGTGTTGTGTTGTGTTGCGCTGTTGTTGTTGAAGGCAAGAAAAGCCTTTGCAAGTTTCTTACACCGTTCAGTCTGTTCATCTTGTCATTGTTTTGCTCTTACCTTTGATACTTTTAGTCATCAAAGCAGGCGTCCTCATTGAAAATGGAGTGCTGAAACAGTTTGGGTTGTCAAGTGTTTGTTGGCACAGCCACACAGAAAAAAAGGTGCTGGCACTCATTAAATCGGAACTTGCATATTTACTCTTTTTCATGTGGTGTGGAAAAAGAAATGTGAAGCAGGTTACCAGCTCTCATCCGCACTCCTGCTGCACTTGTTCTCCCGTCCTGACACTATTTACTCCTCCAGCACATGGCAATGCACTTGGAATTATAAGCACTTAACTGAATACTTGAAAGGTTTGGTGCCCTTATGTTCAGCTGCTGCACAGGCAGCCAGCTTGAAAAAGAGAAACACTGACATCTGCTGGGACTGCAGGCTGATAGTAGCTGTGGAGGAAAAGGAAAGCCCTGCTCACTCGTCTCAACATGAGAAATATTCAGATCACTGTCACTCAAAATCACCATTCATCGGTCAAGACCTCTTTAAATCAAACTTCCGAGTAAAGCTGAGTGATACTTCACGACTTGTCTAATAAGAAAATAAAAGTTTATCCATATACCCATATATATATATATATATATATATATACATTTAAAAAATATATTGGAAAAAATGATAGGAAAAAAAGTGCTATTTCATTCCTACTTTTATAGTTTATTTCCATCAACCTAATGCATCAAAATGTTTGGATCAAGTTCTGACCTCTGTGTTCAAAAGGTCAAGAGAAAAGAAAGAGGTGAACACAGCTTCTAGAACTGTTGTTCTATATCATGGCTTCTTCTCTTTCTTTTATATATATGAAGCTTCACTGTTAGTCGGTTTAGGGGTCATGGGGCTTCATGAAAAACCATCTTCATTTTCAGAGCCCAATAGATGGCACTATTTCCTCTAAAATCTTTGAATTCAAACAAGCATGTCAACGAAACCTCACATTATTTTTAAACCAAGAGCGCCACGCAAAAATGAGGACACTGTTTAAAGAAGAAGAGAACTGTTTTTATCAATGCAATATCAGCCTTCATGAAGAAAATTCATGCATTATTGCCAGGGTTTTATCAACCCTGAAAATGACAAAATGAGTTGACAAAAAAAAAAAAAAACATTAACATTATTATGGTGTTTTATATACAAATATCATATGTACCTAGAGCCATACTGTAATTGATGATGAGTTCCACTATATACCGAACTGAAGTTGCTTTAACATGATATTCAGGTGTTTTGCTGACTCAACATATTCATTACAGATGCATATACATACATGTGAATTTTTGTTAGCATTTATGCTATGTTTCATTGACACCATTGATTCGTGATGGGCCCATGAGGCTTCATGAAACAGTGTGCTCATTTTCACAGCCCACTAGATGGCGCTCTCTGCTCTAAAGACTTTGCATTTGACAAACCATCTCACTGAAACAAAACCAGATTTCAACCAAGAGCGACATCTACAGAGCTCTGAAAATGCTGACCCTTTATCGTCTGCCCATCACTACAAGGGATTTATTGCTTCAACTCTGCGTAGCTGTAGCTTCACAAGCTGGCTGTCAATTTGTCTAAAGCACAGGCTGAAGTCCAAGTACTTTAACAAGCTACGCTAAGAAAGTCATTGCTCCGACACTGCTAGTAATTCACATTAAAAAATAAAATCCATATCCTGACTAATCATGAACTGCCAAGTGTTAATATGTCCCGCCATAATTTGTCATTTATATGTAAATCCTGACTAAATCTGTGAATCCGTCTGCGCACAGTCAGTCATTAATAGTCACGATTCAAGTCAGATGTTGAAAAAATACCCATCACATTTCTTGTTGAGAAGACACTGTATTGCTGTGGAGCTTGTGAGAACTAGTTCCGATGAGAGATCGGACGGCACTCGAGTCTGTGATGTGTCTGGCTGCAACTGGGTGGCGTAATATGTCCTCCAGGCTGCTGAGGAAAATACTACAAGCTGTTCGCTGCCCTCAACTTAACTCTTACTCTCTCTGTTTTTCAGGTAAGAAACATCTCTCCACTGCTCACCTGCATCTTCCCAGGTTTGACAGATGCATTTTCCACTGGGGATTGTGAAGATATTGATGAACACATGTGTTTGCAGCGGGTGAATGGTGTTTGTGTTTGTTGGAAGTTGGTTGTCTATTCGGGATGCGCGATAACTTATCATACACGATATACTGCCAAACACAATCTCCACGATGACAAGTCTGCATCTCACGATAAATCCGATAAACACGCGGCTCACTCGCTGCATTGGACTGTGACGGCGCGCCGCGTTCTCCAGCTCCACAGCGTTCGACAGCCGACACCGATGTGTAACAGTTGTGGAGAGTGTGGTGTACATTGGTTCAGATCGCAGTTTTAAACTTGTTTTTAATATAGGGACCTTTGATAAAGACACTGCTCGACTCTGAGTCTCTGGATCTGTGTTTATTTTGTTAGATGGAGTGGTCCTCATAGGTTCTCTGACACGGTCGTCTGCCTTGGTTCATGTCAACACACGCAGGTCTCACGCTACGCTGGCGCCTCGCCACGACACCGTGGTGAAAATAGTTGGATACGGTCAGACCTCCGCTCCGGTATTGGCAGCGGTGTCCTCTTCCACGTCCCCATTAGGATTCACTGATCGCGGACACACTCTCACAGGCAGCGCTAAGGCTACACCCCGGCATCAGTTAGGGACCATCAACAAATTCTAAAGCGGTAAAAAGCAAAATCTTCAATAAAACAATGAAAAACAACCATTTTAGGAGAGAGCATTGTGAAAAGATTTTCATCACACAAGATAAAGGCCTGACAGTTTGTATCATGATTTTGAGAATAGAATATGACTAAATGATAATGTATTCCCATTTCTTCAATAGCATCTAGGAATTTTGTCACAATGTAAACCATTAAAAGACATGAGACACAGCAGACAGACGGCTCAATTTAACCCCTAAATAAAACTGGCAGAGCAGTCTGTCAGACACGATCGGGTTCTACCAGAGACATGACACATTAAATTTCTCATCTCTACACTGAGTTAACTATTATATTTAAACACAAACAAATAATGATGTTGGAGACAAACTCCACTAATAAGTTTCATCATAAAACAGTTTCAAGAGAGACTGTAGTGTTCAACACATGGAATAGAATATGATATTTATTGTTATTTCATTATTGTCCAGTATGAAAGCCTCACAATGGTCATGTCTGGAAGTTCAGAAAGGAATTTTGCAAGCTGTTATTGATTGATTTATTTATTTTTGTGTGTCATGCAGCAGATTTGTGCGTGTCTCTCGGGGTGTGCGTGTCTGAATATGAACTGAAAGTGTGCACAGCAATACAGGCTGAAGCTCCAGCAGATTAGACAGAACACATGAGGGTAGAAATTGAATTCAGTGTCCTCTGAAGTCCCGAGCAAATGAGTGTCTGTGTGTCCTGCATATTAATCTGAGTCACCCGGCCTCCGTTGATATCCATCTGGGTAATTACTCTAATTCCTTCATTCCTGCAGAGACTCGTCATTTGCCCTGACCTTAGTTGTTGCCCAGAGACCCGAGCGGTTCATGTCTTGTGTGTGGACCTGTGTCGATGAGTCATCAGGTTGCTATTAGGACACAATTAAGTCCAGTGCAGTTTGTTTGTCTCTAAATGCAAATGAGCGCACCCACCTTGAAAACGTGTTGGGCAGAAGTTGCTGCGCTGCGCGGTTAGCTCTGCCTCCGGTGAGTCGCAGCACACAGCGTGCGCCGCCGCACGCCGCCTCCCTCTGAACAAGCCTTCTGTTTTCATCACAGCGCTGGGCCACCAGCACCCGCCTTTCCACCCATGATGGTATTTTGATTTCACTTTCCCATTTCCAGTTTATCACAGTTTGATAAGGTCAGCTCACGCCATCACCTGCAGTATCCAACTCCATTTACTGCCACCGCCCGTGTAGCTGTTATCAATATGAAATATTGTGCAGACAGACCGGCGCTCTTCCAACGACGGCGAGAAAACATCACTATTTACGCCGGCCCTTCCCCCGAGTGGCAGCCGCTATCTGTCCTCTCTCTCCGAGGAAAAAAACCGCGACTGGGATTGCTAATCCTCGGCTTATTTTCGGCAAAACAAGATTATCCTGGTCGGTGTTTACAATCTGGACGGTGAGATGAAACGATAGCGCTAAGAAGTATTTATTTAGTTGAATCGACTCGACGTAATCCTCTCAAGTAGGCAGCAGTTGTTTTAGTAATTGCGAGGAAATGGCGTTTCAAGCCGCCCAGGCTGCCAGTGCAAGTCTTTCCAGCTGTGCGATAATATGATCAGGGTAACCCAGATTCTGTTCTCCTCTAATGAGCCACTCAGTCATGTTGTTGCTGGGCTTTGCTCACGATTTTACGCAGGATTAGATGCAATTTAGATATCAAAACAACCCCACACTGGATATATCCCCGTAGAGATTCAAGCCTTTTCAACCTAATCACTTAGGTGACTCGATGAATGAGTCACCCGCACCTTGTGTGACGGTGGGAATAATACGAGTGATAGTGTGTTCATGATAAACTGTCAACACTTTTTGTTATTGTTCAAATCCTCATGTAACCCGGAACATATTTCACTTTTAGAAAGACAAAAGGATCATATGTATAGTTTGAGTGGTAGGACACCTTTGCACCAAGCTGGAGGATCACTTGTTTTGCACATACTGACTCACCTGTTTCGTTCAACTCGTGTCGTTTGGCAAGTACAAAAGCACCGCAAGAACTTCCAGTGAATAAGTAACAAGTTTCTACAACCTTCTTTACCACAGCTCCCTCTGTTGGTTGACAAAAGTTTAACCAAGTACCTTAACCTGTTCATTGGTCCTATGCAAATACCAATTTGGTACAGCAAGTCGACAAAGCTTCATTGACCTTTCATCCAAGAGGGGAGCGGTCGAAGGATGAGAAAATCTGGTGAGCGACTAGAAAAGCCCTTCAGTGAGGCAGAAAACAGAAGCCACGGGAACCACAGTTAGCAAGCAAAGAAATTGTTGCAGAGGCCTCGGATACTACAGCACCAGGAGTTGGACTGAAGCCAACACAAGGGTTAGAAGAAAGAATGCGGCATTAAACAGTGACTGTGTTAAAGCGATGGCTGCCGACACTGCTCCACGTACTGACTATTGCTAGTGGAACTTACTAGAAATAACCTGGCATCTCATTTATTGGCAGCTTCTGGTGCTAAAATCCTCGTGCATGGTGAGACACACCTCCCATTCACCATACATTAGTGCTGAGGCTTCATGAAACAGTGTCCTCATTTTCACAGCCCACCAGATGGCGCTCTTGGATTTGAGAAACCCTCTCAGTGAAACATCGACTGAACTCTGAAAATGAAGACTCTGTTTGTCAGGAAAGAGGCCCATCGTGAGAAAGATCTTCAACCCAAGATGATGTTGCTTTCATGTTATGGTTTATGTCAGATCAACCCACAATTCAGTTCCGTCAATTACGTTTTAACATCTGTGTTTCCCATATAAGTCTAATGCCCAAGGTGGAGACTTACATGTTTATGCGTCTTCTCCTGCTACTTTCTTCATCCCATTCTCTTCTTCTCTCTGAAGGCCTTTACCATGACTGAGCAGTTCCTTCACAGAAGCCGTACTAAGTAATTTAATACAAGTCAAAGAGGCGTTTTCATAGCGTTCAATCCAAGTAAACTTGTTACACTTTTCGTTTTCGCTGAGACATCAGTATTCCGACATAAATGATGACAAACCACGGTGAATACAAGGGAAAATGATGTTGGGGGTCATTATAAATCCATTTGTGACAACAGATGATGAAGGGAACTGGTGCTTTCCTGAAAATGGTGCAACACTTTCTCTGAGGTGCTGAATGTGTCAAGGCTGATGGGTTGGGCCAATACCAGCTGCCTGTTCTGGTAAAAGGAGAAATTTCACAAGTTTTGCATCGACTGATCTGGGAACACATAGCATTTCCGCAAAAGGTAGGCAACGTTTATTGCAATACAGATAAGTAAAATGTGATAATGTTAATTTATATATTTAAATTTTAATGGTTGTAGGTCAACAGATCAGAAATAAAATGTATTTGTCGTCCAAAACCATCATCTCACATGCCAATAGATCAGCTTAACATCAAAATGAAATGTTTTAACTTGAGTGGAAATGTCTCTTATTTTGTCAATGACTTGAGTATCTGCTGATACTGACAGCTGATCCAGTATTTCAAAAATGTGTTCTTAGCTTTTCAATGGTGCAGAATAACAAAAGTGTTAAGCACAACGTGAGGGTGAAGGTGAAATAATTTCGCAATAACTGCAAAATGACAGAAGCATATAGCTTAAAGTTTACATGCCGTGTTTGTAAATAGCTGTGAATTAATGGTGTCCTATCTCATTTGTCGCTCATCTTAATTGATGCGACAAACAAGAGCACACACACTCGTCCGCAACATTTGTTCAGTGAATTTTTTTGACTTCTCCTCCTCTTTTCATCCTGTCTGTAACTCGTACTTTAAGCTCCTCTGACCCTTCACACCTGGTGAAGCTAACAGGAAGTGGCATGAACAGCAGCTTCCTCTTCCAGTTTCATGAAGCAGCTGATGGTCAGGAGACGAAGATCAAGAAGCAGCATCCTAGTTGGCTCACACTCACAGAGACAAAAACATGGCTGCGACTGGAGAAGAATTCTATCTTGGCGAGTCTCATCCACGCTGAGATCATAAAGAGCAGCTTCTGTCGAACTCTTCATGAGGAACTAAACTGTGATCTTGCTTTTTGGACAAATGGTGGAGCGAGCTTGTCATGGTGTAGGACCAAACCGGAGTGTCCGGAACACTAGATGTTGTGAATTTGCCTTGATAAAAACAAACTCAAGATAGTGATGAACAAATTCTCCTGGGAACAGTTGACCCCTTGATTCCTTTCTTCTTCCTTTTTTCGCTCTGTGAGCAAAAACCAACCACTCATATGGAGGAACTATGATTTTGTGATGGATAAAAATGTATGTTACCATGTGCTACGATGTTTTCTCCCTGTTTTTTTACTATCAATCAGAATGAATTGATCACGTATTTGTGAGCTGCAGTGGAACCTTGGTTTTCGATTTCAAGATTTTTTTGCTTCAGTTTTCGAACGAAAATCCAGAACTCGAACGCCACAGAAAAAAGACGGAAAAAACATAACATGCACGGACCGACCAGCTGACCCACGACGCGCTTTGTTATTGTGTATAACGCAGCCTCTGTATGCAGACGTGTCCTGTTAGCTACATTTACTGACTGTTTTTTCTTCATATTGAGGTGTAAAACCTTTCCTGTCTCCACACTGGACCGTGGTAGAGTGTCACAGGGGAGGTGCTCGCTCTCCACACCTCCGAGGCTGGAGCGCTCACTCCAGGGTTTGATGTCCTGTTGTGGGCTGGAGCTGGGACAGGGATGAGGCGAGTCTGGGACAGAGCTAAGTTACTTGGTTTATGACTTTGTCACAGCCAAACTGCACAGAAGCGCACATTCAGAGCTGGACACGCACCGGGCACCTCTTCACTTCTGGAGAGACGTCACTCACTCGGCAACCCCTCCCACATGCAGCGGCCACACACGTAGAGGAACAGCGCACCTGCAGCAGACACTCTACATTCACTCCTACAAAAGCCTCTTTTAAGGCTTGGAACGCATTATTTCTTTTTCCATTCATTGTAATGGAAAAAATCGATTCAGATTTTGAACAATCCGCTTCTCGAACGGCCGACTGGAACGGATTGTGGTCGAGAACCGAGGTGCTACTGTACTTTATTATCCCAAACCCTGCTAAAGACAGCCACATTCATAGTAAGTAACACCGACACAGCCAGCCTTCCATGTCCTGGTGAGTCTACCTGCCACCTGTAGGAGCCAGGGTGTGGGCTCCTGGATGTTCACCCATCTGTTGTACTAGATCATGTCCCCGGCTCAACAGTGGGAAAACACCAGAGATAATAGGCGGAAAGTAGACAGTGGAACGAAGAATTAAAATAAAATATATAAATCATTTATGGCAATAAATGTGCAGTGTGTGGGGAACATAGAAAGATACACTATTCTGGCATAAAAACTGCATCATAAAAGCGCCGTAAAAAAGAACTAACATGAATAATGAACAATGCAAAGCTTGTTACGGAGCTCCTCACAAAGGCGGAGACTGATGGGCCATAATAACTAAAAGATGCTGTTTATATTTTGCTCTTGACCGTAGGAACGATTAAAAAGCCTGAACTTTCCAATACAGACTGAAAAATTGCTTTGTCTCTTGCGAGCATTTGTACAGTAAATGAGTGAGCCTATAGTTTACCTTGTGCCTGGTGCCGTCTTTAAATCAGACCTCAGCCACTTCACTAGAAGAAAACTACTTGAAATAGCTCAAGAGTGTTATGGTACAATAACAAAATAATAGCCAAGTACATTATAAAAACATGGTTGAGTGCTTTTCCAGAGAGAATACACTAAGAGCTAAAGTGCATCTTGAAAAAATGCACTTCTAATGAATAACTAAGGTTCTCTCTGATCCGACTGCTACTTTTACTTTCAAAAACGACACTGCAAGGCCGAGGCGAGTCAAGACGCTGGGAGGAAACAGGAAAACCTTTCAGCGAAGCGGGGATCAATTTATGCAAAACATCACCTTCTCGCACCATTGGGGAGGAAGTTTACCTGAGCAAAAAGCTCCAAAATGATTTCGATAGTCAACATATTGTAATGGAAGAAGCAGAAAATGTGTGTTGTTGTACTTTCGTGTTTTCCGGCAACAACCTTTACTCACCTATTTTTCTGAACTCCTTTGAGCTTCCACCTCTCCGACTTGTACAGTAGATTGGTTTGTGTCATGCAAATCGTGTTCTACTTCTATGAGAAGATGATGAATTTTTTCGTACTTTTATTGTTCCAAAAAAAGCCAAAAAACATGCAGTTGAAAGCAGACTGTCTTTGTTCCCATTTATCAATAGATTACTTAAGATCTTCAAAACTATTTCGATTTGAGAAATAATAATTGTGCTTTTCTTTTTTTTTTTTTTTTTCAGAGCTTCTCTTTTAATCATTTTTTGTTTCTGTTGCCTGTATGGCTTTGGTGAAACATTCTCTTTTCTAAGATCCGCACAATAGTTCAACATAACTGTTGATCCATTTGCCGGGACAGTCATTTTATAAGCCAACTCATTGGGACATACCTTTTTGGCTCTGCCCCATGTTCAATACTCAGATCAGGACTTTGTGATTGCAGTACAAAAAGTGTTTTTTTTTTATTTTACGTTGCTTCAGGTCATTTAATATTTGTCCTACGTTGCTTCATCAGTTCCCCACAATCGTCTTCCATTTTTGATGCCTTCTCTTCGGTGAAGCGCGCCGCTCTCTGCTGCAGCAAAGCCACCCCACGACATGGAGCTGCCACCACAGTCCCTCACAGTTGGGGTGGCGCTCTCAGTCTTGCAAGCTTCCCCCTTTCCTGTGAATGTAATGATGGCCATTATGGTCAAGTGGTTCAGTTCGACTTTCATCAGACCACAGACAACGTCCCTGTGTGCACTCGCGCATGGCAGTCGGCCTTTTTTGTTGCTTTTGGAGTCTTTTTTTCTTCTTTGAGGTCAGTACTGGATTCACTGTAGATAACAACCCCCACTTACCAGCTTCCGCCATCATCATCATCAACATCACATGGTCATTTGCTTTTGCTCTTGGGTGGACATTTTGCACAAAAGCACTTCCACCTCTGGGACACAGAACACATCTTCCTCCTGAGGGGGATGATGGCTGGGCATCCCCATGGTGGTAATAACCAAGTGAACGGATGAGCGTGTCACCCGGAACCTGACTAGTCGACAGTTCTCTCCCTGATGTCTCTGTCGGTTTCTTTCTTTTGACTTTCCCCAAAGACAAAGACAGTGATTCTGGTGTGCACCACAACCTTGATCAAATTACATCTGGATAAGTTAAGGCGCGAGATGTTTAGGAGATGGACGGTGGACTTCAAGTCACCATGGGGGAGAAGACTGGAAAGAAACACAGACAGCAGATGTGGAAGCAGTTTGACGATGGAGTAACACATTGTGACTCCTAAGGAGTCTCATATTGATGCATCCAAGGGTGACACGGAAGACAGGTTGGGGTTAGGACATATATTATGCCTTATGCGTGGTTCTATATATAGAAGTGACATTAAGAAATTCTCACTTCAACCACTTTCTTTTTCTATGTGGTTGAAAATCCGCTGCCCAATACGTCACGGAATAGACACAAAGATGCCTATCTAGCCTGCGTTGCACGAAGTAGGAGTGGCCGAAGGAGCAAGGTACGATGACCATTTATGGACACTTGAGTCGTGAGTGAAAATGCTATGCACTTCTACCAAGCTTGGGACAAAATGACAAATGCATCTGTACCTTAAGTCTAGAATTGAAGAACACTTTCTAGAGCTCATGTCATACAAGGGAATTCAGTCATACAGTGTTTTCTTAACAGCTCACGTTAGACAAAGAGGGAGTGCCCAGTTGTGGCGACACCCATTCGAAAAGAGGACGCCTAGTGGCGGCCCGTCAAACTGCATTCTGTAGTAGGCCTGCACGATAAATGGTACAAATTTTATTTTCAATTAATTTCCATTCACATTTAATTTACAAATCGACCAGATTTGCATCACAAATGCTACTTGCCTTTGTGAGTTTTACGCTCCCAAGCCGCGCCGCAAGCCACTACTTTCTGCGTTCCCACAATGCTCGTGACTTCTCCTTCAACCAATGACGAAGCGCCTTGCAGTCACGTGTTTCACTGGTCACGTGAACGCGGTAGTCATTGGGCAGGTCGGCGACAGGATAGAAACTGAAGGAATATGGATGACAAACCAGGAACTAGTGAGGAGAATCAGCCCCCGAAACAGCCTCAAAACGAACATGTTAGGAAAGAAAGGACGGCGCATGGAGAGTGTTCCGGGGTCATGAAAGTGAGAGCGCTGGTTCCTCAGCAGCTGTTAGCACAGCTAACGCTTAGCAACACCCGCCGGTCCTGAGCTAGCGTTTTGGAGTCAGGTGCAGCGTTTGTCAGCCACCTGAATCTGAAACTGTTGAAAACATCTGAAGTGGAAACTTTCATCAATGCAGTGCTCTCTGTCTCGGAGTCCCATATTTCACGGACACAGCACAGTCTCTCGAGATTCACCTGCCACGTCTCACATCAAATGACATGTTTTCAGTTGTGTCCCTTTGATATAAAAGTTGCTGCATTCTGCAAGATTTTTTTTTGCCTTCTAGAAGAGGTATAATAAAACCTGTCTGAATTAAAATGATTTAATGGTTCATGTTTTCACATCTTGGACACAGAAGGTCTCATCATATTGATCACAAATCGTTGTCAATCCATGTGATCGGTGTCCTGATCGGCAGCAAAAACCCCGATCGCAGCATCCCTACCACAAGTCTTTGTCAGCACCACAAACGTCATATGCCTGGTGATGCAACTTTGTTTTGTCATGGTTTATGTGTGCAATAAACATATTTCATGAGGAAAAAAATCGGGGCAGAGAATCGTGATATCAATTCTTGGCTAAAAAAATCGTGATTCATATTTTCCCCTAAATCGTGCAGGCCTATTCTGTAGGCATGGTGGCCCATGGTGGGTTTGGAAAGGTAGATGTGACATAAGGAGGAAAGGAACGTTTATAGTTATAGGCAAATAATAAACCAATGGCAAAGAAGAAATGCAAAACATGTCCCATCAGACAAACTCAAACAAAAATAGTCCATTATCCAGAATGTAGTAGAGTAGCTGAAAAGTCGGTCAGGCACGGCTAAAAAGGAGATGAAACCCAGCTGAAAAAGATGGCGCCGACGAAGGCTGGCCTGGAATTAACCTGCGTGTTATTGTGCATTTATAGTATTAGGAAACATGCTAATTTGGTGGCTTGTTCCGGGTCAGGACACTATAAAAGGGAAAACGTATTCAAACAAAGTGCATATTATGATATATGAGCCAAGCACGCTTAACAGAGAAGCCGATACGAGGGGTAAAGAGCCTGTTTAATTCCCCCAGCACCACAGCTACTGGCCATAAAACCTCAATAATACAATACAGGGTGTTTGAATACAGCGAGTTCCTTTCGACGCTCCCCGTATCTGCGCGTTAATCAAAGGGATGAGGCGGCCGGCAGATCTCAGGGGTCATTTTATTTCACACACTTCATAATTACGGCGTTGTTTGGAGAATGGCGCCGGGCGAGGAATGATAATTGACTGTGACAATGCAAACACAGCTAAGTGCAGTTCATTGGAATGATGCTTTCCGACTCTAAGCATGATTCATACAGCCTGCTCATGTTTCTGTCAGCCAGACTCCCTCCGTGCGGCGCTGCTCCCGCACTCTCTCATTAGCCCGAAGGATGCGATATACAAGGGGTTGTGTTTCTTTTGCCCCCTCACATCGACAGGCCTAATATCAGGTTGCTTTAGATGCCACGGAAAAGCAACCGATCAATTACTTTCCCTTTGAAAGCCTCTGCTGTTGTGGGCGAAGGGGGTCATTTTCTGTGCAGGGGAAATTAATACTGTGCAGCGCGATTTCAAATCTGTGGCATCAAGGTCCGTGGAAAATTGGTGGAGAGATTCTTCCTCGGTGAAGCTTCAGCAGAGGCATGGTCTGCGCATTTTAGTTTTTTCCTCAGTGACAGTCGTGTTTGTGTCTCTGCATGTACTGTAAGTCACAGCAAGACATTAAAAGGTGAGCAAGGTGTTTTGAAATCACTCCTATGCAATTTCAAATGACTCATGATAGAATCCTTTGACAAATACATTTCATAAAAAAGAAGGAAGATTTTTATCGTACATTATTGAGCGAGTGAAAAAGAGCCGACTGACTGACTTATTATTTCTAACCCCCTCTTACGTTGATTTCTTTTGTCCATTTAGTAACATCCTCTGACAGATTTCTGACATCTCAAGTTCCGCGGAAAATGTCTTAGAATAGATGAAAAGTTTTTCTAGAAGAGTGGAAATTAGATCTCACTAAACAAATAACAGCCAACTTTATATCTTCACATGAAAAATCCTTAGTGTGGCCCCGTTTGGGAAAGCAAAACTGACTCACGTGATGAGTTGATGAGGCTTCATGAAACACTGTCCTCATTGTCAGAGTTCAGTAGGTGGCGCTTTAAAAAATGATGTAAGGTTCCATTGAAACGGTTTGATCCAATGATTTTAGAGCACTGAGTGCCATCTAATGCAAAGCGAAACTTCCATGACTTCCATGTCAGGGCCACTTAAAAATAGTCACTATCTGATGCAATGAGACTCCAGTGATGGGCAGATGAGCTTCTTGAGACAGTGTGAGTTGATGGTGCTCTTGGTTTGAAAATGATGTCAGGTTTTATTGAGATGGTTGCTCAAATCCAAAGACTTAAGAGCAGAGAGCGCCATCTAGTGGGCAGGGAAAATGAGGACACTGTTTCATGAAGCCTCATCACTATCATTTTGGTGAGATGTAGCTGCATTTGAACACGTAAACTAACACACTACCTCCTGACTGATAGGCTGGTCCCTGTCAGGAGCAGAAGTCCTCCAGATAGTGTGCTGACTGAGCAAGTGGTTTTCCACAAGACCTGCAACGGTGGTCTTGATAGAGTCATGAACCCTCTGTAGCCTGGCTGTGTTGGCCACATGGTGGTGGTGAGCGACAATGAGAGCTTTCACATCCAACAACATCAGCATCTGATGCTGTTGATGTAAAGTGACATTTGTTTTTATTGATTGACTTAGTTATATAGGGTAGAACATAGGCACTTTGACAAGGAAGCGCCATGAAAAACCCTGCCTTCATAGCAGTGTCTTAAGGAAAATACATGCTCCTCTCACTCTAACACTCTTCTCTCAGGAACATCAGTGCAGGAGACGCAGCAGAAATGTCGCTCCATGATGCCCTGATCCTGTTCAGGTTCTATTTCCCTGCCTGCTCACTACCATCAGTTAGGGACCATCAACAAATTCTAAAAGGGTCAAAGTATTAGTGAAAACTTCAATATGAAAATGAACCATTTTAGGAGACAGAATTGCGAAAAGGTTTTTCATCACACATGACTAAATGATCATTTATTCACATTATTTCTAATAGTTATTCAACAGCATCTCACATTATTTCTAATATTCATTCAACAGAATCTAGGAAATGTGTCCAGCCTGGTCCATAGTTAAAGTCAACTGTTAAGAGGCATGAGATACAGCAGACAGACGGGTCAATTTAACCCCTAAATAAAACTGGCAGAGCAGTCTGTCAGACACGCCTGAGTTCGGGCCAGAGACATGCAACATCTCTCAGCTCTACACTTAACTATTATATTTAAACATAAACAAATAATGATGTTGGAGACGAACCCCACACATAATTTTCATCATAAAACTGTTTCAAGAGAGACTGTAGTGTGTTCAACACATGGAATAGAGAATCACTTGTCCCTGCAGCTCACGTTCACGTAACAATTATATTTTTGAAAACTAAATTACTCCAAAGTTCTATCTCTTCTCCAGTGTCTGTAACTCAATATATGGAAAACAGTATGAGCTAAATACTGACTTTATTGAGAAGCATGTGCAATGTAGTCTCAATAAAACACAGTTTTGTTATTTTTAACCGACACAAGAAGTTGCAAAACAACTCTACATTTACATATTGTCCGTGACTCATGACCATTTGTTAAAGCTATTAGCATTGTTTACACCAGCAGACCAGTAGTTATCGGCTGCTCCATACAGAGAGCGTGAGCTGCAAATCAAAATTATGTATTTCTCCGCTGTGGCTAATAGACCAATGTGCCGGAGCACTTAAACCAAAACAGCATGTTAAAAGTCAACACACATTCAGGCGTAGGTTGGAAAAAAAAAAAGTTTTGAAGCACTCTATTCTGAAATGTGAATTGGATTCATACAGCTGTACGAACAGCACAGCTATTTGTGTACTTCACAAATGGTGACAATAGTGTCTCAATCCATGTCTTGTACGTAAAATTAAACGTTTTCTATTCAGGAAGCCGAATCATTGTTTAATCAGATGTGCTATTTTGATGTAACATGACTCATTTTCCAGAAGGCATGGACACAATCCTGCCTCCGCCCACAGTCTCTCACAGCGCAGGGATCACATTCCCAAAATGTCACATGGATTACTGCGGAAATATTCAACCTGGATGATACAGTTAAAAAAATAAAAAGTACTCTTCCTCCCTCAAGCTCCTCGGGGAGTCAACAGGCTGCAGACGGTGATAAAAAGCTGCCACGTGCAGCGAGTCTACACGCCACTGGGGGGCAAAGTGGCACTATCGACGTTCAGCAGAGACCGACCCATTTTTTCCAAGTGTTCTGCTCCTCTGCTCCTCTTGTTGTTGCCCCTTTGAAATTAAAATATGTATGTGAGCATAAACATATAAAGCATTAGCATATCAGTCTCTGCAGCTGAACGCCGTGTCACCACGGTGAAGGCGAAGCATATCATTAACAAGTCTCGACGACGCCACGGTTCTCTCCTCTCTTGTCATTAACAGACACGCAGAGCGACACGAACATGATCGGACCTCGGAAAGGCGTCTAATTATTATCCTCAGCGTGTCAGTCAGGTGGCCGGGGGGGCGCTGTGGAGAACAGGATTTGAGGTCGCAGTCGTGTCGCCCGTCCACATCCGTTTACGCTTCAAAGAGATGTTGGCTGAAGATTAGCATTTTCTCGCCACTTACCAGGGAAATAGCTAAAAATAGTCGGGGACAGAAGAGAGGTATCTCCCTCTAGTCTGCTGTCCATTAGCTGTCCTTGGGTGAGAGTGTGGCCGGACCCCTGGGTTCTGATGGAAATAGAATCCAGTGCACGAGTCGGAGGAGAAAATCAGGAATGAGAACAAAGCTGAGAGGGAGTCTTTTGACAGAGAAGATAAACTCGCTCTTCATCTTACGTCCGACCCACGCACTTCTTTTTCTTTTTCTTTCTTTCTCTCGGTGTAGACCGTTTGCTGGTGTGTGCGGCCGCCCAGCTTGTTTGAGGAAAACATTGTTCTGCTTATCACAGTTTTCAAGGCTGTCAAGACTCCAGCGTCTATTGTTTGGACGGAGCGGCGACATTGGATACGACGCATAGAGGGATTCGACTGGGTTTAGTCTGCGGAGAGTCTGACTCATACGAGGAGTTTGCAGACCTAAAACCTTCACCATTGTTGTCATAGCAATCATGTTGAAAGCCTTGCTTGGTGCAAGGGGTTAAGTGGTCTATTCTCGCAAGGTTTTTTTTTCAAGTGGGGCTCTACTTTTTCCTGAATTTTGTGACAATGGACTTAGACTTTCTTTAGTGTCATTGCACAAAAACATATCATTGTTATGGCAACAAAATTTGTTTCAATATAAAAAAAAATGAATTTAAATAAATGAAAAATAAAAATAACCTCTCCTTTATTTTTCAGTTGAGAAATAAAATAAAATAAAATGAGAATTTTATCTAGTTTCAAAATGTGAGCATTTTTGTTTATTAGTGCTTCTAAAAAAATGTTTTTTGTCAGAAAAAGTCAAAGTATAAAGAACTACTGAGCACACATAAAAGCAAGCTCCACCGTCTAAATAAAAATAAAAAAAAATCGTGATCATCTTGTAATGTGCACATGCCACACTGTAGTCCCTATAAGCCACGTGCCCTGATATACAGACCTTTACCTCCTGTACTGTAATTTCTGGTCTATAGACTGCACTGGAATATCAGCCATACTCCCTGGATTTAAGCATGAAATACATCTTGCTCATATATAAGCCGCACCAGTCTATAAGCCACGGTGCAGTCTGCGCCGTAGAAAGGTCAGTGGTGCTTAAAAATGCACGAGTATCACTTCTAAAATGGTTGTGAAAACAGGCTCCAAATGGGCAGGAGACTGACCAGTGACACAAACTCAGCGATTCTCTGAACGTGAATCATGAACTTGTCACATCTTTTAGATGAAAAAGCACTCAAAATGTACTGTTTTCTTCCGCGTGTCTGAAGTTCCGACACCTCAGCTGATCTCTGCTCCTGCTTCTCATCTCCAGTCCTCCAGAAGATTGGCTTTACTTGCAAGATTTTGCATTTTAAGCGCATTAAGGTAAATAAAACGCCTGTGGTTTCATCGGTTTCATGTGAAGTGGCTCTGTATTTTGGTAGCAAGACGCTCTTGAAAATCCATACATTAGCTTCGTTGTTGTATAAGTTCAGTCAGCAAGAAAAAAGTGGCATCTTAATGGTCGGAAATTATGGTACTTGAAAATGGACAAAGATACAGAACATCGTGCCTGAAGTTCAATATTTGAGAATTGAGAATTTGAGAGTGTAGCATGGAGACTGTAACTGATGGAAAACTCAGCAATGCTCTGACAGACTTGAATCTAGTTGCAACGCATAAGTAAGCTTCATCATTATTTCAGCAGTCGGGGTGGAAGCAGCGAATGTGGTGGAGTTTGAAGGTAAAGTTAAGGAGGCCAGACTCTTTGGGTTTGAATGAAAAAGGATGTTTTAAAGGAGACAATCAATGATGTGCATGGATTAGTGATGGGCTGATGACGCTTCATGAAACAGTGCCCTCATTTTCAACGCTCAGTCGCTGGCTCTCTCCGTGAAAAAATGTATGTGAGGTTTCAGTGGAATAGTTTTTCAAATCCAAATATTTTAGAGTCGAGCATGCCATCGAGTGAAAATGCGGACACTGTTTCATGAAGCCTCATGAAGCATGCCATCTCCACCAGGGATGCTGTCACGTGGAGAGGATCGACATGGGTTTAGGTGGAGGAGGCTGACTTGCTGTGGCAGCAACTCACCTCAGTGTGCACGACGTGACAGATTTCCTGATGCTTAGTCGATAAAAAAAAAAGGCGTCAAATACTGTACATACAATAATTATATTTGTCACTTAATATGTGAAATGGTTTCAAATGAAGATTTTCTTTGTTTACCGTGCTGAAAATAGAGATCAATATTTTATAAAGTTTATTCCAGAGAGCTTATCATTATTTTCAGGCGTTTTGGATGAAAGTCTAGTTAAAACCGTCTATTTATACGTGTCATTCTGCGTCTGTTTTTATTTTTTAATTCATTCATCGTGACTAAAGAAACGTCCTGAGATTTTCTCCAGTCCTCATATGCCAAAGCATGCCACGATGTTGGATGTCCTTTGTGTCACCGTTTCTCAAGATGCGGTCATGTCCAATTGAAGTCTGCTTCTAGTCTCGTTGGAAAATGAAGTTAACAAGAAACTAAACAATTCAACTCATTGGCACCGGGAATGACTAATCCTCCATTTCCACCCACACCACAAAATAAAGCCTTGCAGATATGCGCCTTGTTTATTTCAGCTCAGATTGGTTTGTTTTCTTTCGTTGAGACAGCGTTGACTGCACCTCCGTTGGAACATGTCGTCTCTGCACATAACATGAAACGTCAAGGCGCAGGTGCGTTCTGGTTGTTCAGCGATTATTTTTGTTCACGCAACATCACGTCTTAATCTGGAATTATTTTACTGGACAACATGCAAAGTTTGTCTGGCATTACACTGCACTGTTTTGTAAACCCTGAGCAAATCATTGTCTGTTATCTATATTTTTGTAATAAAAATACCTAAAACAAACAAAAAACAACCCAATATGAATAGATCAGCGTTAAAAACATCGCAACAGCAGAAGAAAAAAAAATGTTGGTCAATATTAGAGATATAGAGTTTTGTTGATGCTGAAAACACATTTAATCAAAAGTTTCATTTTGCCAAAAATGACTTGTTTAACTAAATTGCTTCTGTTTCAGGAGAAGAGCTCTGAACGACAGATTGCAGCTTGTGAAAGTTTAGCTTGTGGGACGTTGCAATACTCAATAATTGTGTCGTGGTTGAGAATGCAGATGGCGGATCGCAGGTGTGTTTGGCGTCTCCTTATTTGCCTGCACTTCACTGACAATCATCAATTCATTGCGGAGTCAGTCAATGAAACTTTCTCTTCACGATTATATTTAGAGAATAATTGGAATTATATGTAGTAGTTTGGTATATTGGTTCCACACACTGATCTACTCTCACTGGATGTGTATGAGCTGTGCAACTTCCATGGAAGTAGATAACAGACATGGTGCAGTCAGACTGGACCAAAATCCTACTTCCTGACCCAACTTTCCGGGTAAAACTGGAATGTAAAATGATATTAAAGGTTTTAAACTAATGAAAGAGATTATCTGTGTTGTCAACTAAATAATTAACAGTTATTACTTGGTAATTACGGTGTTGTTTCGAGCAGTGATTCACAAACATTGGGCCATGTGCGCCTCCTAGAGGGCCACTAAAGTTTTTTTGTATCACACCTCTGTGCCGCGAGACGCTCAGCTTTAATACATTTGCCACATATGGTGGCTGTAGTGTGTCAGTATATTGACTTGACAAATTTGCGATAGTTACCAAGTGTGGAGACGTTTAGAAAAGAATGATTAAGAAAGTGATACCACCACCACAAGGGTAAAAACTGTTCATGAAAGCAACAAAAGCAAACATTTTATGGCGGTATTTTCGTTTACTATTTATTTATATCTTCTTCATGTTTTATTTTGAAAATATAATGTGATATTTTTTATGATTTTTTTCCCCCTTGTTTTGTGATACTTTTATTCTGAATTCTATTCATGACATACGATTGTATCAATTCAAACTCAAAAGAGTTTGCGTCAAGGGTTTGCTTGAAAGACAGGACAGTCAGTCAGACTCTTGAGTTTTCAGTGGCCTGGGGATCTAGTCTCTGCTTTTTGCAGATGATTTGGTTCTCATGGCTTCATCACGGTGCGACTTTCAGCTCTCGGATCTGAGTGTGAAACAGCTGGGATGAGGATCTACACCTCTAAGTCCAAGGCCATGGTTCTCAACATGGCAAAGGATGGTTTGATCTCTCCAGGTGCGGAATGAGTTCCTGCCTCAAGTGGAGAAGTTTAAGTATCTTGAAGTCTTGTTCTTGAGTGAGGTGTTAAGGGGATTGGAGATAGGTCGGCAAACCGCCGCAGCAGGAGGCAGCATTGCAGTGTATGTATATGCAGCATCGCACTGTTGTGTGTGAGAGAGAGTTGAGCCAAAAGGCAAAGCTCTCTTTTTACCAACCAATCTTCATCTCGACTCTCACCTACTCATATCTCATTCAACATCCAACACCAGGTTCTGAAAAAATCTATATGTGCACAGAAAACACCCAAGAGGACGGTTGCAGTTAGAGACGGGTTTCCAGCAAACCAACTCGATGAATAAAAAACTAAAATTGTGCACTAACTGCTGGATCATTCTGACATCTCAGATCTTGGTGGTCGATGACATCCCAAGAACTTTGCTGCAGGATGACTGTGCTGAGAGGAGACACGCAGGACTATGAAAGCACCAGAGGGTAGTAGATCACAGCCCCTCCAACGACTTTAATGTCAGATTCATGTTTGACACTGAAGGTTGACGGATGTTTTTTCTGAGGAATTACAGCAGAACGGCATCACACACAGGTCCATGACACTAATGTGTCTGAACTAACATTTTACATGCAAGCAGGGAGACATCTGGTCGACACGCACATGCAGACACCGTGGCTACGCTGCTTTGAAGTATTGGTGTTTCGATCCGCATTGTTCTGTCTGTCGCCTCTACGTCAGCGATAATGTGCTGGAATATGTGTCATTTGATGCCTGCATCCCCACTGACAGAGGCAAATATGGAATGGGAATGATTTTATCTCACTGTCGCAGTCGGTAACAACATTCTAGAAAGCGAAGAAACCTCAAAGTGAAGTTTGATGTGCTACGGAGAGTTAAATATAGAGCTTTTTGTCAGGCCATTTAATGTATGTGACAGTGCTCAACATCTTGTTGACATGAAGATTTTGTTGCCATTTTCTATTTTCTACTGGTGAAAATAAAATAAAAAAGGAGCGCGGTGGAAATAAATAGTTAGCACTGTTAGCTCAACAGCGGCTGGTACAGAGATCCCTGTCTCCCAGCCAATTACAAAGGCGTCTGGCATCAAGCTGCGAACCGGAATCTCAGCGTTTATCCAGGTGAAAAAAAAAAAGAAACGGCTCAGCTCCTTTTTGTATGTCAACACAGGAGCCTTTCACCCCAATTTAATTTCTCTTTCACCTCTTCCAGGTTCATTTGGCATGGACCAGCAGCCCTCATGTCTCCTCAGATCGCCTCCACACTTTCCTCATCTTCCCTGTTGACACACATTATCCAACCGTATTTAGGCCACGTGTTCCCGGAGTACGGTATTGGAAAAGCGCCTGCAGCCTAATTTTTTAGAGTGATACATTAATGTGCGTATTGTTGCTAGGTTACTGGTCAGCTGATCCAGGCTGTCGATAAACTAGACTGAGGAGAGTTTCAATTGAAGAGTCAGCTTGTGTTTTACTACTCACAATAGAGCACATACCTCCCCTGCCTTTAACACAGCAAAGCTTCTTCACTTTCTTCTGCTGACTATTGTAAATGTTCTTGGTCTTCAGGTGATTCCGTCAACATTCATGGAAGCCTCATCTAAATTCTAGTCGCCAATTTGGTCCCTGTTTGAAGTGCGTTTTTGGTGGGCAACATTAGTTTCGCTGCATTTGCTGGTTTGTGCCACCACTGGTCACATGATGTGAAGTCTTTGAGGGCGTCTTTAAGTTAAGCGAACGGCGACGGTCACAATGTTGAGTTGCAGCTGAATCTACAGCTGCGACTTTTTTAAACTTAAATTATCTAATTGAGTCTCTTTCATCGTGGATGTTTGTCACGACATAACATTGTATAATGTGGTGCCCTGAAAAAAATGATGCCTCTGAAAGAAAGTCCCTCTTTAATCTCTTGGTGTCAGCCCTTAAAATACAAGTAACAGCCGACTTACGACCTGCTCGACTCGTCTTACGACCACAGCCAGCAGATGCTTACTTTTTTTCTTCAATGTCTGGCACCGCAGCACGGCAGCACAGTATCCCAGCATCTCACTCTCACACAGTGATCTACCACTACAGTAGCACCTATAACCCTCACGTCGGCCATTTTGAATGGCATTTGACTGACGTCCAATGTGACTTACGACCAGTTGGTACCGGAACCGATTCCGGTCATAAGTTGGATGTTACTTGTAAACCTTTTTTCTATCCGACCAATCCGACTTACAGCCAGTTGGTTGGAACCGAAACCCGTCGTAAGTTGGATGTAATACTTATAACGTTTAATGTCAGGTGGATTTGTTTCTTGTATCGCTTGCTGTATTTTATATATATATATATATATATATATATATATATATATATATATATATATATATATATATATATATATATATATATATATATATATATATATATATATATATATATATATATAGTAGATACACAAAGAACAGTTCCCCTGAAGCAACATGTTTCTGGGCCGTCATTGGATGAAATCTTGTTGCCATCTCATGTCAGTCCCAGAGCTGGCGACAATATTTCTGGGTAATGCAAGCGAAAAAAAAAGGAAAGGAGAAAGCAAAAAAAAACAAAGCAAAACAAAACAATAAAGAAATGTATATTTGATGACGACAACAACAACAACAACAACAACAACAACAACAACAACAATAATAATAATAATAATAATTTAAACAATAAAATGTGAATAAATAAATTGATACACTGGGATTAAAGACTCACTGAAATAAAAAATAAGACTTCTCACTAAATAATAACATGATAGTTGTCATGCAGAATTCATGGATCATATTATGATGAATAGTCTCAAAGTCTCAACGTGAACACGTGGACAAATCAGTTCCTCAGGATGCTATGAAATGTATACAAAGTCTGAGGTTGCAGTTCATGAGGGGAGTCAGCAAGTAGCAGGCGCTAACTGCGCGAGCAGAGATGACAGTCGCGCTGCTAATCCTCCCAAATAATTTGGCTGCCTGTCTGTGAACTTCCACATTATCTTCCTCTGCATACGGGTGACGCTTCAAACGCTTGACCTACTTTCGACAGGTGAACACAAGTTTAAAGCTTTTTTTTTTTTTTTTCCAAAGGCAACATATTATGGGCGGGGTGGTTTTCAGTCTGCAGTGATGAGAGAAATAGCAAAGTGAGCCTTGAAACATGCCTGCACGCTGGTTGCGAGGGAGTGGATCATTCTGGACGACTTTATTAGCTGCCTCCATGTTGGCACGCAGACCGAGTTACATCTCATTTCATGTGTTCCCTCAAGTGTCCCCAAGCAAAGAACAAACAAATAAACATGTCACAGCTACAAACAAGGATGCGCTTAATCCCAAATGTGCTCATGTTTTACTGTGACAATTTCATTCCGCTCCTCCCTGCATGCAAGTCCACTTCATAACAGAGACAAATCCACTTGAAGTGAAAATGGGAGGCAGCGTTTTTCTGAAGATCTGGGCCACTTAATCGATGCTTGCAATAAACACCGCAGCATCTTCCTGGAGGTTTATTGTCTTTCCAGGGCCCACATGGTTTTGTCATTTCGTGACATCACAATCCACCTGCGCAGACAGGAATACTGCATCAGGATGAAGAGTACAGTAGCATTACACACTTCTACTGTCTGATAGCCGTCGGCAGTGAGGAACCGTTCTGATCAAGGGGATGATAAGTCACTGACTCAACTCTCTATTCTCTAAAGATCATCTTTGAAAAGGATTCGAGGAGCTGGCTGTGATGCTCTCAGTGCTGTCCCTGATCCTCCTCCTCTTTACCTCCCTTTACCTCGTACTGTCAGGTTATAGGGCCCCTGAATATCCTGCTCACATGTGGGGTTTTGACAAGAACGAAGCCAAGTGGAAAAGTGTCACAAACTTCTCCTAAGGGCCTCGCTTCACATGACATTATGAAAACACAGCATACGATCAGTTGAATACAGCAACATCCATGATGCAAGAAATGTACTGGTTCATAGCATTTTACTTTCCGTTGACTTACATGATACGCTACATTTAGTTTTCTCTGTAGGTCGAAAACAAAATAGCTTGTCAAACCAAAGATTCCAGTGGCACATATGTGAACTGTAGAGTACTGTTGATCCAGGTGTTTTGATCATCAACACTATGAAGAAGACGGCAAAAAGTATTAAATATGAAAGTATTTATTGTTGATCACATGAACATTACATCAAGGATGAAGAGACTAAGGTAACAAAGCAAATACAATTCACACTCTCTTCTGAAGCAAGGCTCATTCCCAATGGTCCCCCAATGATGATGTCACTCCTCTTCAGTGATGTCACTTCCTCCTCCTCTCATTGCCAACTCCTTGACTAGTGGAAGTAGCACCACTAGTACAAGTAACATCCGACTTACCACCTGCTCGACTTACGTCCATCCGTACTTACGACCACAGGCAGCAGATGCTTATTTTTTATTCAATGTCTGGCACCGCAGCACGTAGCAGCCCTGCATCGTGTACAACAGTTACGGCAGTATCCCAGCATCTCACTCTCACACACCACACCACTGCAGTAGCACCTATAACCCTTGTGTCGGCCATTTTGAATGGCATTCGACTTACATCCAATCTGACGTACGACTGGTTGGTCGGAACCGATCCCAGTCGTAAGTCGGATGTTACTTGTAATGGGCACTGTTTTGTGAAACATGTACACATTTCCAAAGCACAGTAGGCGATGCTCTTGCTTAAAAAATGATGTGAGACTTAAGTGAAATGGCTCCTCATATCCAAAGGTTTTAGTGCCATATAGTGGGCTCTGAAATTGAGATCACTGTTTCATGAGGACAGTAAAAAACACTTCACCTCAAGCGCAATTAAACCTAGAACTTTACATGCAGGATTCAAAAAGGTATTTAAAAAAGGCCAGTTGGAGCTCACAGGTTTATACTAAGAGGCCGGTCAATTTAACATGCACAGCTGAAATAGCATATTTAGCGTCTCCGGTTTGCAGTAAGAACCAGCGTGCCGCTTCCACCATCTTAAAACTGCAAATCTCCCCAATGCCATTTTCAGGTTTATGTGACAGAGGGAGACGTTTGGATGCGGTTTATACCTCCTGATCTCTTAATATAATGGTCCTCAGTGATCACACCCTCTTCAGAAACATGGGGCTGCCGCCTTGCGATGTTGGTCTGGGGGATACGGACCATAAAAGCAAATGTTCTCCTGTGAATGTGAAGCATTAGTAAACGTGTGCAAGCAATAAGCCGGCATCACTCCCTCTAGAAAACCCTCCACTGACCTGCCACTGACATGCTGGCGCGTGTCCTACTTGTGTCTGCGAGACGGGGCCTCAGCCGCAAGATTAAGGCTTCGTAAGAGTCACTCCATCTCAGCTATTTGTTTTTAATACACAACGAGAAAGTACTTGCCAGGAGGTTCCACTTCATGCACCGACAGTGGTTCATCAAGCGCTGCTGTCAGCCAGGCGTCTGCTTCACGAACAGGATGACATAATCTATCCAGATCAGTTTAAGTGACGAATGCGATTCTGACAGGTGATTTTCGGAACAAACGCTAACTCGACTTTAAACAGCATCAATATTCGACTCCGGGAGCTGACGTTTAAATCTCCCGACACGGAAAATGGATGTTCTAAAACAGACGCGCTCGTGTTTCCGGATATCTTTGGTAAATCGCCGGAGGGGTTGCAGTAGGTGGAGCAGCGACTTTGCCTCGACGTGACATGCCGACGCCGTCGCATCAATCGCACAATTAATATTGAGGCGGCTCTGACTTGGCTGCGATTCACACGCCAATCACCGGCTGCTAGGCAATTAGGTGGGGAGTAGAAAGCGCCAGCTCAAGCTAATACGAGAGGAGAGGCAGGGATGGAGATGGATGGTCGGGGAGGGAAACGGGTGGCAACAGAAGGCGGGGGGGAGTCAGATATACAGTGAGCATAGATGGGAGCTGTGAGAGCGAGATGGATTGCTGCGGGGAGGGAATTTGTCAGAGATGATACAGGATGTATTTGGAGGATAGACAGTATGGACTCTTCATTTGGCGCCTGGCAGATGCCTAAAGACCTTGCTAATGGAAGACGGGTGCCCGCTAAACCAGAACTGAATGCTTGCTGAGGGCCTCTGGTTTCCTATTTTGCTTGGGAACACTGGGGCAAACTGGATGGGTGTGAGCCACATATAATAATATCAAGGGAATTGAAGTTTTGGAGAATAAATAAACTGTGTTTGGTGACGTTAAGGCCCACCAGAGGGCTCTGTGGTGCAGGACAAGACGGATCGCCCCTGACAACACACCCAGAAAACCTGTTGAGTCTCTCATGCCTTGTCAGTGAAATCAAACCACAGAATGTGAAACAGTTCTCTTCAATATTGCAAGCGCCGCAGGAAGCAAGGCTGCTTGTTAAAATTCCTCAGATACGAAAAAAATAAAACAAGTATGACTTGAACTACCAGAGCAAATCTAAATATGAGGCACAAAAATACTCACTCATTCCAAGATGTTATTTTGTTGACTTTTGCATCCCTGGTGCTACTGTAACAGTGTGCAGCTTGTTTGAGCATTCGCTCGGCAAACACACTCCCACAAGTCACACGTGAAAACTCTTTGTTATATATTTGAGGAACTAGAAAGTCAATCACAGAGATGCAACCTACAGGTTTTGAGCACGGTGCTGTATCAAATAATGGAGGGCTGATGAAACTTCACGAAACACGGCTGGAATTTTCACTGGCTACAAGAGGTTCCTCTCTACAATATCTGGATTTCAGTAACTGCTTTTTGTGAAACGCTCCTTCCCTTTAAAACTGAGCGCGCCACCTTCTGAAGTCTGAAGCTGAGTACAGTGCTGCATGAAGCTTCACCAAAACACCATGTTTAAATAGTGAGTGGCTTCCTGCTAAGTTAAGAGCTCGACAACAGTGTGTTCGACTTTGCCTCCTCACTGCTGCCTTTTAAAAATGGAAATGATGTTTTCCCTTGCAGAGATATGATTGACACTGACATATGGTTTATTCAGCATCACCAATTTGCAGCTCTATGAGGACGTCAGAGCTGTACAAGGCTGATGATTATGAAAACATTCCAACATTTGGATTTCTTGAGTCTGCTGTGAAGTGAACATGATCATTAGAGGACCAGCTGGAGGGTACATACTTCCCCCTGGGCATCGCAGTCACCGCTAGATGCAGAGGAAACGTCATCAACCCAACCATTTTGTTTTCTGAAAACTTTAAGTAACACGATGGTTTTGATGATTTTTTTAATACACGGCCCATTTGTAGTTACTTGTTTTTCGTAATGAGCTGAAATGGGTTTGTGAGCCCCACTGGAAATGACTGGTGAAGCTCCTTCTTCTTTTCGTCTGGCTTTATTTGTGCGAATTAAACTTTGATTTGAGCGCGAAAATGAGACATTAAAAAATCTATTTCAAATTCTATGATCTGTGTTGTTGTATTGATTTGTCAAGATACTGTTTTCAGTCTGAACAGGATTCTCAGTGCAGATGTTGTTCACCAAACTGTTTAGCGAAACTGCTAAATTGTTTCAGAGGTCCGATGACTAACACCGTTGATATATCATATGTGTACAATGATAGCTGAGTCTGTAACTGAGAAGAAGAATCAAATATATTGTCATGGTCAGTGGGGATCAAAAACAAAACTCAATTTTTTAACTGCTGACACTGAGCATCCTTGACTGGTTGCTATACACTTTATTTCTTAAGTTAAATAGCTGAGGTTGAATGCAATACAATGCAATAAATAGAGATGATTGATTTGTTCTGTGGTGAAACTCATAACTCCTTCTTCAGTGAACGTTCTTCAACAAGTACTTCAACAGCGCTGGTGACTTAACTTGAAACTCAACTTGAAAGTTGTGCCACTGTTTCTGTAAACATTCAAGATTTGAGTCAATGCTATCTGTTGCCATTTGTTTATTTTTATTTAATTGCAAGGATTTTAAAGACACACAGCCCCGTTTTAAAAATGTATTCATCTGTTTTAGGCTGTCTAAACTCTTAAACAAAAGTGTAGGTACGATAGAAGTGACCATGCAAATGAGACAGGAAATGACTTTGGAGGTAGGGCCACATTTGAACGACTCACAAACTGCTGGGCACAGCGCTTTTGAGAATATGTATCCAACTCAAAAATGCATGGGCAGGGATATTTAATCTTCATGCTGAGACTGGAAATAAATGAGGGCGACATAATGTCGGAAAACAAAGCAGATGGGCTTTTTTATTTTCATTTTTTATCTGTATTTAATAGATGTGACAATACAACACAGTGCAAGTCCAGTGCACGGAGATGGGGTTGGCAGCAGAGCAGGGTCATGCTGCGGAGTGCGGGGTTGGGGCTTGTCACCAAAATAATCATAATGCGTTCCAGTCAATACGCCAGCGTCCCATCGCTCCATTCAGCAGCAGAGAGAGCAAAAAGCTTGTAAAGCTGCATGTCCTCTGCCTGACTCATTGATCCCTCATTTAACTGAGCTCTGCTGAGCAAATGTAGAATTCTGACCCTGACCTGGACGATCTGCTGTCCTCACCTCAGCAAGCCGTGATACACCGATGATAATAATAAAACATCAATATTTCTATATTAAAACCCATGGTCTCATCTAGTTTAAATGCCCTATTAAATGGCAGCGGGTGCGGCACATTATTGTGCGCACCCCTTTTGTCACTTGTCTAAAATAAGGAGCTCCTCTTTAGTCCCGTGTTATGCTTCATTTCCTGCACAACAAGCAGTGACCTTCATTATCCTGAGAGCTTTAATTAAGCTTGTGAAGAGCTCTATTAATTCATCAAAATTTGCCTCATCAGATCGGCCGTCCAGATTGATCGTCTCTCCTTCCAAATAACAGCACGCGCACATTTGCCGTGACATTTTGTCTCGCCGCTCCTGCCAGCCATGTGTGAGAAAAGGCCTGCTTAAAATGACTATTGCTTACCAACCCAGCAGCAGAAAAATATGCTTTTTTTTCCGCTCTGAATCAGATTTTAGTTTTGTCAGAAATGCAACTTCAAATGCACCACACAGTGACCACAAGAAAGTAGATTGACAAAATCTGAATCCGAATTTATTGCCATGGTCAGTGGGGGTTCCACCATCTAGGTAAGTGTTTCGGAATAAAGAGCTGTTAATAAATAAAATAAAATAACAAAGGCTGATCACAAATTTAACAGTCCGACGGCCGAGGATCGATCAATTAAAAATGGGGTGGATCCCTTCTTGTGTGTTCCAAGTAGCAAGTGCAGTTTAGATGGGGGTGGACCTTAGTATTGCCACCAAGTTTCTAAGGTTTGGTATTTCTTAGTTTGCACAATACAGCCACCAAAACAGCAATGAAACCATGTTTATTTAATAGCACATCTGTCATCGATAAGGAGATGAATAGAAGCGAGACAAAATAAACTAAAGCGTAGAAGCCCATTCTTACTCCTACAGTAACAAATAGAATAGAATATGTCCAAGTTATTCAGTGCCAGAGTGAGGCACTGGGCTTTTCAGTTGTGGCATGTGTGCTGCCTTCTGTGGGCCGTGTGACATGCAAAAGAAAGATGGAAGTTTAGGCATTTGGGTTAAGCCACGGGGAGGCCCTCCGTTCACTGTGAATAAACAATCGCGTCACTTGATGTGTTTCTTGACAGTGCAGAAGGGTTGATATGGTTTCATGAAACGGTGTCCTGATTTTCAGAGGCCACCAGATGGCACTGTCTGCTGTCAAATGCTTGGACTTGAACAAATTGAATGACACGTCACATCATTTCTAAGCGCCATGCAGTGGACTCTGAAAATAAGGACACTGTTTCATCACTGTTTCATGCACTACTGTTTCACGATACCTCAACTACCCATCACTAACACTGTATATAGGGCCTCAAATGATCATGGCAATAAGGTGGGAAGCTGCTTAAGGTGTCATGTCCACCAACTGAAGTAGCCATGACAATTCCAGCTCCTCACCGATCGACACACATCTTAACCCCAACATAAGAGGAAACATTTATCTCTGTTGAAACACCTATGCATCAACGTCCAATGTGCAATGCAAACATCGGTGTCAACATTGGAAGCACAAGTGCGCTTGGAAATAGATACTATCTGATGACATGGGAGTGAGAAAGTGGCAAAACATAGATAGAACTGTCAGCTAAAATGCACGGCCACAGAGAGCAACTCCCTCTGTTTCATCTGCATTTTGTCAATGTAAGAATGAAGTAATAATAATAATAATAAGAAGAAGAAGAAGAAGAAGAAGAATGACAATAAATAAACAAGTATGTCTTGATATGTCCCCCTGATGCATTCATATTGTTTGTATATATCATCAGAATATACCAAAAAGAAGACGATTTCTTTATCGAAAAGCTCAATAAATCCTCGGTTGTGTGTCATAAAATCAGTAATATAGACGCAGTTCAAACCAGTGACTAAATTATCCTTATTATACTGACTTGAGCGAGGTTCGAGAAGCAATATGAATAGCTTATTTTGCTCACAAGGACTCACCTCTACGCTTAGTGTGTCCTTAACATTGAGCAGTCAAGAAAGATGCTTTTAATTTTGTTGTGCAACTTAGGGGACGACCTTTGACCACACGGCTGTCACGCTGAATTGCCCGACTGAATTATTTTTATTCTTCTTCTGTGTTTATTTGGCTCCTTCACCTGCAGCTCTGGAGAAGAAAGGCACCCGACTCACTTAAACCAGGAAAGCAAAATAGAAACTTCATACATTCAGTGACCTCTGCAGTGTTGCAAGTGTTTCACGAGGAAACAAGGCCATTCACTTTTTCACATTTTAATAGCATTAAAACCCTGCAAAAATATGTGTTTCTCAAATATTCAATGAATGCATCTCTCACCCGACATTTGCAGGAGAATTTTAGAAATGAACACGCACTTTAAATAATGAAATGGCCATTTTCTATTATTTATTTTCACCATGAGTCTAGCTGTCTTCGATTCATCAACCACAGCAGCCAGTGTTATGACAGTTCCGACTGTCGCTAGTGACTTGGAATTTTTAAACAATATATTTCATATTACCTCGGTTGCTCCTGTTAGTTTTACCATTGATTCATTGATGAACAGGAAGAAGTGCATCAGAAGTTCTGGTGTAACTGAACTGTTTTCGCTGGAGCCTCCATTACTGACCCTGACAGCACCTTGGAGAGAAATCCATGATCCTGAAATCCTGAACTTAGCCTTAAGGGTGTCAGTGTTCAGTCAATGTACAGTGTCAGTTTGACAAGAAGGAAGTCACTTTGGTGAGTAAATAGCACGGTGATTGTTGAGTTTTATACTTCAGTTTGAAGGCTAAAAAATACAAAACAAAAAACTAAACAAGACATTTTTTTTTTCTAAAAAAGCCAAAAAAAAAACCCCAAAACAAAACAAGAAAAAAAAAAAAAAATTCTTGGACACATTTTCTAAAATGTGCAGAATATAACAACATAACACAGCATAAACATGTGTTGGTGTTTCCTTATGAGATAGAAAAGCCACCTGAGAGAAACTTGCAGTAGAGTACACCTCTATTGCAGGAGCAGAATTCATCATGTGTGATTTTTACCTCAGCCCTCACATGGGACCTACTTCTGCCCTCTGTGTTATGAAAAAAAAAAGGGGTTCGAACAAATTTGAAGATCCAAAAGCATGTTGAAAATGAATGGACACAAATACATGCTTAAATAAAAAAAAAAAATCAGACAAAACCACGAGTGCAAACGGAGGGTGTATTCAGTTTTGACGCCTTCAGTTTTTCATTTTAGTTGTGACTTTACTTTTTTTATTGAAAATGTGTTGTTGACTTAAAGCAGACATTTTATCAGAGAAGGGTGGTAAAGTATACTTACTATCAGAAGTGTGACAACACTGTTGTCTGTATCAAGTTAAACCTTCCAGCCACAATATATATATATACATATAATAAAAATAAATGGATCTGTATGAGTCATCCACAGAGATTCTTTTTTTTCAGTTTTACAAAATATTGAAAGTAAATAAAAAATGCCTTTCCACATTATTTCAGTAATAATATTTTTTGCAAAAGTTTGCCTGTAGACTACTACTATATTTCCTAACCTACTCTTTCAATAAAGGAGACTTCGCCCAGCCTTCTGTGTCGTGTTCAAATAGTAGGGGTGGGGTTGGCAGGATGGTCTAAAGCTAGCGGAAGGTCAACATGGCGTATTGGACGTCGTGATGCCACAAATGACACCTGAGACATTTGAAACACATTGAAGCTAAACCACCCAAGCCAACCTATCCTCACACCTATGGCGTAATATATTGATGTTGAGAAAGTGGGCTTTTGCGTCCTATACTGACGTCAAAGGCAGCTGTCTGTGTTGCATGTTGATGCATAAGGTTTTCAATGGTGTAATGGATGTTTTCCTTCTTGTTTAATGCACTACGCACGCGAGGTGTTTGCGAGGCAGAGGGAGATGTTCTATGTACTATATTGGATGACACTTTTTGTTACCCGTTAGGTGGCTCTCCACATAAGTCACCGTGACTGAAACACAGCCATTTGACGGAGAACGAAAGGAGCACCATCCTAAGACTTTCCCAATCTCTTTCATTTTTTTTACATGGTGTGCAGAAGACAGCCTTCGGCGTTAGCGTAAGTCGCAAAAGTCCACTTCCCAACATCAATGTATTTCTCCATGGGATGAACACGTCTTACCCAAACATGCTGCATCCTCCTCAACCAGATTGTAGCGCTCCAGTATGAAGCACTTTAAATAGATCCCCATACGTGTGAACCGAGCTGAAGAAGCACTAAAAGATATATTTCAGTCGATTTGAACACATAAACTCACATTGCCTCGAAGCAGTTTTCAGCGACTTAAAAAACACGAACCTGCACATCTCCAAAGTGACAAATCATTTTATGTAGTTTGCAGCTATCTTACATGATCAATGCAGAATTGTTATCAATCAAATTTGTGCAAGACTTAAAAAAAGCAAGTCTCAGATGAAAGCAACAAAGCACACTGTTAACTGAGCATATCCCATCACTACTGCGCGGAAAATCCCTTTCAAACCGACCACAGCAACTCTCTAAGGAAGCCAGTCCTGTATTCCCATTCACTACACTATTTATCAGGTTGCTATATTCTGGTTACTCTGAGGGAGCCAAGCTTTAAAAGCAAAAGCAGCAGACTGGCGTGAAGAAACACTACACTGTCTGCTTTGATTTGTAAGGCAACACATAAAAACAATATTTCCACGCTCTACTTGCCGAATCCTTCATTGTGACAGGTGAATCTGTTAAGAGTGTGAGAGAGATTTATCGGCTTTGCAAACTGGCCTATTTTCTGAGGGTGGACATTGCTGGCAGTGGGATGCAGAGTGTTTACTGTCCACTAATTCCTGTGCTTGAATGGGGGAGAAAAATGACAGTGAAAGCTTTGTAGAATGGCTAATCAATAGTGTATTTATGCTGAGCGAGGAGAGGCAGCGCTGCTCACTTGCCAGCAGAACGGGGCTTCTGTCGATGCGTCCCAGTGGATTTCTCCGTCAAGATAATGAACATTTCTGCATTTAGGGCAACCAAAACACAAAAGTCGATGGTTATGGTGGGAAACTCAATGTCTGGGGTAATAATGTCCTTGGAAACACGCTGCTGAGTGGCGGGCCCACTACTTTGCACTGCCTCATCACCAAATGAAACAGTGTTTATTGACGTTCTGTCTCTTTGAATTCACAAGCACTTTGTCTTTAATGTGAATGTGAACTACTACGTCTTGAGGAGGCCGGCTCTGGTTGAAGCTCGTATTGTTCTACCTCATTCAAGGGCACTTGGAAACATTTAACTGAGCACCTTCACCTTCTTCTGCCGCTTATCACGGAGGCAGCATTCGGAGCAAGGATGCCCAAACTTCCTGATCCGCACAAACCTCCTCCAGCTCCTCCCGGGGGATCCCGAGGCGTTCCCTGGTCAGACCGGAGACATAATCTCTCCAGCGAGTCCTGGGTCTTCCCCGGGGTCTCCTCCCGGTAGGACATGCCCAGAACACCTCCCCAGGGAGGCGTCCAGGGGGCATCCGGATCAGATGCCCGAGCCACCTCAGCTGGTTCCTCTCGATGTGGAGGAGCTGCGGCTCCACCCCGAGCTCCTCCCAGATGACCGAACTCCTCACCCTATCTCTAAGGGTGCACCCAGCCACCCTGCGGAGGAAACTCATCTCAGCCGCTTGTATCCGCGATCTCATCCTTTCGGTCATTACCCAAAGCTCGTGACCATAGGTGAGGGTGGGCACGTAGATCGATCGGTAAATCCAGAGCTTCGTCTTGTGACTCAGCTCCCTCTTCACCACGATGGTCTGATACAGCGACCGCATCACCGCTGCCACTGCACCAACCCGTCTATCAATCTCACACTCCCCTTTTCCCGCACTCGAGAACAAGACCCAGAGACACTTAAACTCCACCACTTGGGGCAAGAACTCTCCACCGACCTGGAGAGAGAAAACCACCTTATTCCGGTCAAGAACCATGGCCTCAGACTGGGAGGTGCTGATCCTCATCCCGGGCGCTTCACACTTGGCTGCAAACTGCCCCAATGCATGTTGAAGGTCCCGGTCCGATGAGGCCAGCAGAACAACATTAACTGAGCATTTATTTAAAAAAAAAAATATTCCACACAATCTTTTTGAGCCATTATTGAGTTTTTTTATTATTTATTTTTTATTTTTTAATTTAAAAAAAAAATTACTGAGGGAAGAAGTCTGCCTACGACCATCTTTGCATCAAAGATGTTCGATAACACTTTAAAGATACATGCTCAGTGATGTATTTAAGTATTTGGCAATGATGAAGTAGTGCAACTTAATGTACACCATACAGGACCAAAGATGGCTGTTTCATCACAGACATGTTTGGCATTAAACTTTCAGCTCATCCCACCAAGCGTAAATACAGTCTTATAGTCCTACAGCCCAAGGCAAAAAGACCTGTCAGATCTGATGCCATCGACCATGAGTCTCTGACTGAAGGTGCTCCTCCATCTGCCTCAGTTCACTCACCAGCTTATCTGTCCTTCATACGTGTTCTCCAGCACACTACTCTGAAGAATATCAACAGGAGTGTAATCCTTAAGAAGAACAGTGCAAACTGTGTCTTCTCGTAGACAAGGTGACGTCATCTGTGGGTCAACACAAACTTTGTTGTTCAGGCTTGTTGCTCCACAATTTCAATCTCCTGCCCTGATAATCTTTCTGAAAGGAGCCACATTAATGAGGATTTTCAAAATCCTAAGCATTTTTTTTGTCAAAGGCCCCACACATGAAGATAAAAAGTCTCCCATTGAGCGTGAGGATTGAGCAATGGGCTGCTACACACCACCCACAAAAAGGACCAAGAATCACGTCTTCATAGCCAGAAATCTCACAAGATCAAGTGTGATAAAATGAAATTGAACCATCACAACGATTAAAAACAGAACAGCATCAGAGCGCATCAGGTGATAGAGGTTTAACGTTTTTATTTATTTATTTATTTATTTTTTTGGAAGAATCCCAAGAGAGGCATCATCGTAACTAAATGAGAGGATCGCGTTTACGCACAACTAAAATACACTGCATGGACATATGAAGGGGCGGATCCTAACGTTTTTATTGCCATCTATTCACTGAATCTCTCCTTCCTCTACTTCCTTGTTTCTCTGCCGGATCCCTCTAGACTGCCCCCATTCTGTTCTACAGGGGTTGGACAAAATAATGGAAACACCTTTAAGCTTTTTTAGCTTTAGGGGTTGGACATTATTTTGTCCAACTCCTGTACGTCATAGTTCAGGTTGGGAATGATAAGCTCTCACCACAAACACAAAGATATTTGGTTGTAAATATTGAACATGTTTAACATTTATAACTGCCTGACAGAGTTTTCGGATCTGATTCTGACTATCGGAATATTCAGGTGTTCAGCATCATTGATCGCGAAGGAGCTAAATCATGTCAAAAACAGCCCGATTATCATCACATGTGTGGACCCCATCAGGCAGCCCTTCTTACACCTTAACAGCTTGCTATACCGTAAGCTTCCACAGCTTCACAGAGGCAAATTGACGCTCTTTTCTAGGATACAATGTTAGGTAAAGGGTCTTCTTCTGCCGCTGATCCAGGGTCGGGTCGCGGAGGCAGCATTCGGAGCAAGGAAGCCCAAACTTCCTGATCTGCACAAACCTCCCAGGCCTCCTGGTAGGAGTCTCCTCCCAGTAGGACATGCCCGGGACACCTCTCCAGGGAGGCGTCCAGGGGGCATCCGGATCAGATGCCCGAGCCACCTCAACTCTTGATGTGGAGGAGCACCTCGAGCGCCTCCCGGATGACAGAACTCCTCTACCTGTCTCTAAGGGTGCGCCCAGCCACCCTGCGGAGGAAACTCAACTCAGCCGCTTGTATTCGCGATCTCATCCTTTCGGTCATTACCCAAAGCTCTTGACCATAGGTGAGGGTGGGAACGTAGATCGATCGAGAGCTTCGTCTTGTGACTCAGCTCCCTCTTCACCACGACAGTCCCATACAGCGACCGCTGTTATGTAAAGGTGTCCTTTTTATTCAACCCCTGTGTCGAGATTTGGTCCGAGACCCAACTGAAAACAAAATACAATTTTCCCATCGGAAATGTGAACAAACCTATGACACAGCACCAAAATCAAATCCCTTCCAAGGTAGCTCTTTTCCAACGTTTTCCGAGTCTTATTAAAATATGTCTGTTTTTAGAGTAACTGTGTTGACAAGTGGACCAACAGAAACACTCACACATAACCTCCATGACTAAGGTAGATAAGTAGGTCGATAGATTGACGACATTAATGTTGCATTAAGATCAAGCTTGCAGCTCATAGAATGAGCTGGGAATTAGACAGATTTAAAATAAAAATAAAGAAAACTGAATTGAATCCAGTGTACCGCACGGCCGAACCCAACACGAGGCAGTCTATTCGAATGCAGTCGATTCAGAGACTAGACCAAGACCTTGAAAAAAGAAAAGTCTCACTATTCCCCGAAATACATCCACAATATTTTTAGGATGTGAAAGGTTTATGACAACGTAGAGAGGGATTTTCTGGAGAACCCAATATGAAGCATTCACCTCTTCTAACTAAAACAAAAGTAGAAGAGCAGAATGCGAAGTAAGCGAGAAAGGAGATTGAGTTTCACAAGTTTCATGTGGAGGACTCTGTGAAGTGAAACATTTTCAGAAAGTATCTTGTTAGACAACCACCCATGAAAGTATTTCTTAGATCAGGGTGGGAGATTTGTTGCATTGTTGCGAGAGAAGCCCCAGTATATCTTCGGTAGCTACAGGCCCTGCATCTCTATCTCTTGCTGATAATGCTATTAATATTGTAATCTCGATCGAATGAAGTTGGTTTTTCAAAAGTTTTCAAAAAGAGGTTTAAAAAAAAAAAAGGAAAACTTCCAAGCGATAAATACCTGTGTAAGCCACAAGGGTTGCTTCCAGTTCAATTCAACACATGCTAACATACAGTATATAAGAATCAAAGTGGAGCTCTTCCTACGCATCATATAGAGGAGGAGGCATCCTGACATGCAGCCAGATCTCAGAAGCCACAGGACAAAAAGGAACGTAAAAGAAGTTTGACCTATAGTGTTGGAGAGAACAATCTGACTGAAGAAAGGAAAACACCCTGCGGATCTGAAGTCCAGTGAGTTACAGTTGGGTACACCTTTGTCGAATATGTGTTGCCGTCAGCAGTACAGAAGGTCAGGCACTGTGATTCTGCTTGTTGGGACTTTTTTTTTTTTCTTCAATAGATGATCAAAGATTGATGCGCCAATAAAAGCTGTGTTCAACAATAACCGTGCATCTCACCTACAGCAACACATACAGAAATGCCGAGTTCACAGTCCATGTTTGGAGCAAATTGGGAAGCTTGAAAAGTGGCAGTTTTCCGGAGTGGTGCGAAAAAGTTCTTCTGCTTCTACCAAACCAAACTTACAGTATCATTTTACACTGCAAGCAATTATGTACTTGGGAAGGCTAAGAACACTATGTATTAAAGATGGTCAACAAACTCATTATTCATTGGAACAAGCCTGGATGTACATCCAAATAAGCTGCACAACCTTGATGTGATGAAAGGGAATGAATTTGTGGTGCTCTATAACTCATTACAGGTACTCCTTCAAATGTAATATTAAAAAATATATAGACACCAAAAAACTTTTTTTGACTAAAATCTATGAGGAGTGAAGTGTTTTATTTAGTGTTATTAAAATATGTCGGTTTTTGAGTAACTGTGTTGACAAGTGGACCAACAGACACACTCATAACCTCACACATAGATAGATAGATATGTAGGTCGATAGACTGACTCCATTAAAAAGATCAAGCTTGTAGCTCAAAGAATGAGCTCGGAATTAGACAGATTTAAAATAAAAATAAAAAAAATCTGAATGGAATCCAGTGTACCAAGCTTTTGGCCGTGCCTCAATAAAAATCAAAATACTGTTTTGAATTATATTGAGACACCAAAAACTTTTTTTGACTAAAATCTATGAGGAGTGAAGTGAAAGCTTGTGAAGGCCGTTGAGGAAATTTTGAAAAAAAAGCTATGACAAGATAGCTGCCCTCTTCGCCTCAGTGAGATGGTAAAAAATTAAACTGTACCAGGATGTCAGGCTGCGTGAAAGAGGAGTTGCTGTACGAAGCCAGGAGGTTCCCACCCGACTGTCAGGGGAGCTCCAAACTTAGCCTAAATTAGCAGGATTCCATCTCCCGACCTTTTTCTAAAGAGGGTCAACCTGCAGGGAAAGCTACGGAGAGGTAATGCGCACAAAAGGATGTGTAGGGAGGAGGTGGTGGAATCTTCATTTTAAAACTTAACACAAGCTGTTGGATGATTTTTGAAAGGCAATGATGGTGAATTAATACCATCATTGCCCATCATTGCCTTATATATATATATATATATATATATATATATATATATATATATATATATATATATATATATATATATATATATATATATATATATATATATATATATATATATATATATATATATATATATATATATATATATACACCTCTGTAATTTATATATTGTTGTCATATGAGAATTGCAACGCACAGAATGACTGAAAACTGAGAAAACTGGGTGGTCAAAGCTATTTTTTTTATTTTATTTGTAACATTCTAATTGTTTTTATTTAAGATTTTATTAATTCAGGTTCACTTCAGCAGGGTTAGAAGAAGTGTTGCCACAGTTAAAAAGTAATCTGACTACTATTTTATTACTGATTACTCCCTCAAGAAGTAACTTAGTTACTTTACTGAGTACTTGAATTTTAAAAGTAACTAAGTTACATTACAAGTTACTTGTCAAGTTACATTTGGCAGCCAACCACAGCTCTCATTGCCTAAACAATATCTTTTATCAAGTTTGAGGTTTTAGTTCTTGGGGCTCCAGTGTTTTTCCATGTTTGGGGTCATTTTTCTCGCACAATCTCAGTTATGTGAATGTACAGTCAATGTTTTGCTTTCACACACTCGAACCCATTGGAGCGGAAACCACACACAAAAAGCAACAAGAATGAAAAAGTGATATATTGCTATTTATATAATACAATGTTGGGAATGGCCCATTATTTTTTTATTATTATAAGTCTCAGTGTGTCACGTCTCCTGTTGGCCACCTGGAGGCAGTAGTTGCACTTAAGTGGCTGCTGTTACTTGCCTCTACGCTCTGTAGTGCCGGAGGATGGTTTCATTTCTGACTTTCGAGAGAAAATGCAACATCAGTGCATCACATCAGCACTGTTTCTTCCTGCACCAAAGAAAAAAAAAATCTATAAAAGTCTGAAAATCTATCATATATGTCGTTTAACTTGACATCAAGAGGATTTAAAAAATCTGGTACATAGTTTTTTGCGTCCGCACTTTCGACACATTTGCGAGGCTACTTTATTTCACTCTCTTTAACAGGTGATTTCTGCGCTTTGGTGGACCTGCAGGGTTAATACTGTCATCTATAGCACACACTAATTCAAAGATGTGGCTATATTTTCAGCTAGAAACGTGCATCTCTCTCCTCACGCCTCTGTTATTTACTGCAGTGTAGCCGGCAGCTTGACACCTGAGCTGCCCACGTGTTGAAACCGTGACTGGCGTGTCCCGCACATGACGCCATGCCCAAAGACGCAGGTGTAGAAAGCAAATGGCAATATTACAGTAGTAACGTGTGGTGACTTAGATAAGTAGCTTCAATTTGAATACTATGTTTGCTCCATTACATTGACACAGAAATGTCCCAGAGCCCTTCTTTGAGTTCATCCCTTGTCACAGTGGAGTGGCAGAATGCAATCCTCCCAAGGATCAATAGACCAAACTAAGTGCGCAGTTTTATGACAGAGCTTTGGCGATGAGGTGATCCACAGGTGATGGTTGTCTATACAGGTACTCACTATGTCCACTGCTGTGTCCACCAGGTACTCAGGATTTTCTTCCACTGGCCGCCACTGCAATGTATGATAATATTTTAAAGGTTCACCTGCAAAGCGAAGTCACATGCTGCCATTAATGGAAGCATGTGGCTTTGTGCACTATACAGCGCTCACACTTTTCATGAAGGTCAGGTAGCGCTGAAAGGTTCAGATTCCATCCACACACATTCTCTGAGATATTTGTGGGCTTCTATATGAGATGCCTCACCATTTAGCTATGAGTCTTGTGGTATGAGCACGTACGACCAGGGCATTGAGTCTGTGTTCTCCATCACCGGAGTAACTCAGAATCAGAATCAACTTTATTCCCATAGTCAGTGGGGATCCCACCAACTAGGAAAGTGCTTTGGAATAAAGTGCTGTCATGAATAAAAACATAATAAAATAAAGTAAAATAACTAATAAATAAATAACCCACAAACAACAAAGGCTGATCACAAATTCAACAGTCTGACGGCTGAGGGAAAGAAGCTGTTCCTGTGATGGGAGGTTCTTGTCTGGATGGACCGTAGCCTCCTGCCAGAGGGAAGAGGAACAAACAGTCCATGTCCAGGGTGAGAAGGGTCGCCTCTGATCCGACCTGCAAATCTCTGGGTCCTAGAGACATACAGGTCCTGAAGAGGTGGCAGGCTGGAACCGATCACCTTCTCAGCAGAACGTACGATGCGCTGCAGTCTGCTCTTGTCCCTGGAGGTGGCGCTGCTATACCAGACGGTGATTGAGGAGGTGAGGATGGACTCGATGATGACCTCCACCAGGAACTTCGTCGGCAGTCGTAGTTTTCGTAGCTGCCTCAGGAAGAACATTCTCTGCTGGGCCTTCCTGATGAGGGACCTGATGGTTGGCTCCCATTTGAGGTCCTCAGTGATGGTGGTTCCTCGGAAGCAGAAGGAGTCCACCATGAGAATGGGTGACTCAGCCAACATGAGAGGAGACAGAGAAACTGTGACAGATGTTACCCGCCCCAAATCCTGTGTACGAGCTTGTCTTTAATAGTTTTTCTTACGTGTGCATTAACCCTTTAGGCTCCTGTGTTTTTTTCAATGAAACATGAAACTTTGATATCACTCGACCAAATAGTTGTCACCTGAACAAGGCATACTGTAAATGACAAAAATATTCATCAGGCTGCCATGTTTCATAATGAATTTTCATAACTTCTGCAGATGTTTATGTGATTTGCTGGTGACACTTTGGTCTTTCAAGCGGCAACAGTGATGATGGTGGGCACCGTCGTTGTCTTTATGGTGCTATCGTGAGCATCATACTTCCATCATCCCTGTTCAACCATCTTGGTGCTATCAGTACTAAACAATCTCAGTCCAGATCGCCAAAAAGACACATCATCAAAGAGGTCAGACTCAATGCCTCATCACCGCCACTGACCCTGGTTGACCAATTGCGTAAACTCAAGGTTGTTTCCAGGAAAATTCATTCATGAAACTCCCACGTGCTAGTTTTTAATACTGTCTGACCGAACATAGCAAGAGAAACATCATTTTGAAGAGCAGCTTGTGGGTGTTGTGAGCAAGTGGGAGTGTACTTGGGGACAGAGGTCTGTCCTCCTTCTCCAACATCATTCTCACTGTGGAGCTTCACTGAAAATATTCCATGAAACATGCAACCCCCTGAGAATATTCTGTCTCTTGATATCACAGAAAGCTGCTCTCTATTTGAAGGTGTGCAATTAAAGGGAGTTTCGCAGATGTTCCTATCTTCTGTGACCAAGGAAGAGACGCGGTGAAGGAATCGATGCTGCTGATATGTGACATGATCTATGTCTAATTGATACAGCAGGCACTAAAAAGCCTTTCTCTGATGGTTTCCTGGGTTTATGGAATATTAGAGAGGCTCATCATCAAGAGAGGTGCCTTCACCAAGGGTCACGCTGCGTCCTTGATGTCTTGTTCTCTGTCAGAAGACTGTTGGCAGATGCGGCAGGTCTGTGTTTTGTTCTCCGCCCATCGTGCAAGTCTTCCATTTAATGAAGCCAAGATCCTATACCTCGCCTCTGCTGCGCATCACAGCGCACCCTGTCATGCATAAAGATAATAACAGCAGGGATCACAGAGTTGGTCCCCATGGATTACTGAACAAATCTCAGTTGAATTATATATATATTATTATACAATATATCTTCAGATGATGATGACTTATCATACTAGCTACTAGCTGGGTAGAAGAGGTTTCATGAAACAGTGCTGAAGGGTAGATTAGGTTTCATGAGTGATGGGCTTCATGAAACAGTGTCCTCGTTGTCACAGCCCACTAGATGGCGCACTTGGCTCTAAAGTCTTTGGATTTGACAAACCATCTCATTGGTGCGCCACATTATTTTTAAACCAAGAGCACCATCTACTGAGCTCTGAAAACGAGGACACTGTTTCATGAAGCTTCAGCTGCCCATAAAGAAGTTTCATGAAACAGTGTCCTACTTTTCATCAGCCACCAGATGGCACTGTCTACTGTTTAACGTTTGGACTTGAACTTCCATGTAACCTTGCATAATTTCTACAACAAGAGCGCCATCTCGAGGCCTCTAAAAATTAGGACACTGTCTTATCAACCCTGCAAGGCTGTTTCATGACACCTCATCTACCCATCACTACTAACAGCAATTCAATTTGTTTGTTTCTTAAGAGAACGTGTCAAAGACGAATATTAGGTTCCACTGACATTTCAAATGTGATAGGTGAAATCTATATTCTTTATATCGCAAAAATACTGGGTTAAAAATGTGGGTGGAAGGGAGAAGAAGTATGTGTCATCTTCATAACACCTCAAGTTTAAAACTGGCCTCCTGTGTTGGCTGAACAAAAGGAGGACAGATAGGACTGTTCAGTCAGTGGGTGTGAATGTCCACCAAAGTCAGCCTCACTTCGTTCAGACATGAAACTGAAACATGAAGACTGTGGACATAAACGGAATATCCATGTTCATTTCCTCCTCCTGTAAATCGACAAAATAACATCAAAGATCAAGGGGTTCCTGCAGTTAGCAAAGTATCTTCCCCACCCAAAATGGCTTAAGAAAGGTGTCTGATCTTCACACATTTAAATCTACACCACATTATTCACACTTCCAGGGAAACTCTGTGAGCTTCTTTGCGCATTGGCTGCACGTCTGGTGACGTTGCATGGCAGATGTTTTGGTGTTGGTGTGATTCATTAACACATATGAAGGTGGTCACTTCAAATCTTGAGGAATCAGCAGGAATGAGGAATTGTTTGACTTCATTGGTTCTTCAGCAACTATTCTGTACTTTTCTGCCGGTGGACCAAATACGAGTAGCAGGAAAACACAGCAGTTTTATTACTGTTGATAAATGTGTCTCCTTTCTTTGCGCCTGGAATCCAAGTGGCAACCTGCCATCAGAAGTGGACCTTCTGTCAAGGTTTCTGCCTCAGAAGGATTTTTCTTTCTTCCCTCCGTCACCAGAGAGCTTGCTCTCGGTGAATCCCTGTGAATATCCATTTCCCTTTACTGTCAAGCACTTTGAACTGCAGAGATACGCAGTGCGAAGTGAAATAATGAGCTCATGAGGTTGTGGTTCAATTCCTCTTTGCTCTTAACTGCTTCGCGGACCGTACTTGAAACAAATGTGTGACATACATCTTGACTCAGTCTTCAATCAATTGTCTCAACTGTAATGATGCTTTTCCATTTGGAGTACAGAGATTCTGTATTCATCGCTAAAATAAAAACAGTTTGATGCAGCTTTCAATATATGACATTGTAGTATCATTTCCATTCATTTCCTCTGCATATTCCTGACATCTTGGGAATGTAGTGGGCGGCTGCTAGTGATGGATTGATGAAGCTTCATGAAGCAGCGTGCTTATTTTTAGTCCTCAGTAGATCGTGTTTTTGCTCTTTGTTTGAGTGGTGGATGATTTCCTTGAAATAGTTGTTCAGAGTCCACAGTTCCATCCAGTGGGTTCCGAAAATGGCACTGCTTCATGAAGCTCCACCATGAACTGACAGGTTGCCAAATGCTTACCACTTTGTTTGGACTGCAGTTGTAAACTGAACTGCTGGATTTTGTTCTTAACTTTTTACAAGCTAGGCTTTTATCATGGTTCATAGCATGGTGACTGCTCCTAACTCTCACTAGTTAATGGTGCAGTACTGGTCTGAAAGCACTTTTATAAAGCTTGATCGTAAATAATCATGCCCCTCTCCGCATTGCGTGTGAAAAACAGGAACTATCCTTGGTGTTCCCCTGAGTTCTCCAGTATCCCTCAGGCAAGCAATGAAGTCTGCGCTAAAGCCAGATGTTCTGGATCTCAGGGTGACTGCCTGAGATTTGAACAGCTGAGAGATTGCTTAACTTAATAAGGCTAAATCAGATTTGTATGTTGACAAAAGCGCTTATAACTTAAGTGATCCTCAGTGGTTTTGGAAAACAGTCAAAGTTTCATTTGGGGATGAAGCCACAGATGAGTTGCTGCTGCTTGCACAGCTAATGATGCGCATCCTCGTAGTCATTTAATGAACAATTTGCTTCTTCAGCATCTCTGTCTCAGTCCTCACATCCACATCACTCTAGAGTGACATGGTTTGTCCCCCATGTGTCCAATGGCCCCTGGATTTATGGACCATAGACTATGTCTTTTAAGCATCTAAATCTACTTTTGAGCCTTTGTGGTTTTGTTGGCTGCAGGTTTTATTGTAAAATCTTTGTGTCATATTTTTTATCAATTCATTATCCTGAACAATGATAGGACCATATCCACATTTTTAAGGAATGGGGTGTACCTCAAGGTTGCATATTAGGGCCACTGTTTTTTACTTGTGTAATATGAACACACTTTTGGATAATTTCCCATCATGCTTTGTTCCATTTTTTTGGTTGGCGATTCAATAATTCAGTGTTCATCTGCTTAAAAGTCCCTTGAGTTCCTGCAGTACGCCTTTGAAACTGTTTAATCCGATTCGACTCAGCTCCAGCTAGTGCTGAGGGTAAATCAAAGACCATGTTATTCACAAAAGGCAAGCAGAATCCGTCTCACCTTTTGAGGTTGTCAATAGTTCATCGGGTTGAAATTGAAATGATCGCCTCGAATAAATACTTGGCACTCTGAGCAGAATGCGTCCTTTGCATTGCACATGTTTCGAAAATAAAACCGAAAATGTGTTTTAGGGTGAGGAGTTTGGTCATCCGGGAGGAGCTCGGGGTGGAGCCGCTGCTCCTCCACATCGAGAGGAACCAGCTGAGGTGGCTCGGGCATCTGATCCGGATGCCCCCTGGACGCCTCCCTGGGGAGGTGTTCCGGGCATGTCCTACCGGGAGGAGACCCCGGGGAAGACCCAGGACTCGCTGGAGAGATGATGTCTCCAGTCTGGCCTGGGAACGCCTCGGGATCCCCCGGGAGGAGCTGGAGGAGGTTTGTGCGGACCGGGAAGTTTGGGCTTCCCTCCTCCGAATGCTGCCTCCGCGACCCGACCCCGGATAAGCGGTAGAAGAAGGTGAAGGTGAAGGTGAAAATGTGTTTTTTTCTTTACAAATGAATCATCTTCGGAATTGGAAAGAGCTTTATTGTCATTGTTTACCACAAGTAGAAACAACAAGATTTCATGACTTCCGTCCAGGTAGACTTATAAGACATACAGGGAGGACAGAAGTAGCTGTTTTCAGAAAACACTCAGGACTCCCTCCACCGCCCCTTGTTGATCCATAGAGATCTGCTTTTTATACATGTTCCTCCCCAGTTACCATGCACACCATCGTTCCCTCCATGCTATCGCACATTGTCCATCTTTGTTTGCTAGTTGAATGTCTCGGCGACTCAGCTTTATTCATGAATCAATTCTTGGACTTTTGTTCTCGAGTCACTTTTGTTCTTCTTTTCGTCTCACAGAAACCTCAGCCAGCATGGCCTGCATTTTCAGGGCATAATACACATATGGAACCTGACAGTCAGAAATGAAGTTGGCATAAATGATTCCCAAAAAATGTGTTTTGTCTTCTATTTCTTGTCTCAGCCTCTCAATCTCTCCTTTGCCTACATCTCCTTCTCTACCTTTCTGTACATCATTCTCTCTCTCTCTCTCCAGCCACTGCCAACAAGCAACGAAGGCTCCGTTCAAAAAAAAAAAAAAAAAAAAATCTCTCAACTGTTGTTGACTATATTTTACCCTGTAACTATTTCGTGTCTGAGAAAAAAATAAATTGAACAAAATATCATCCTTCAGTTTAAGCTCACTCCTGTCCAAAGAATTCCTTGGCTCAGAACCGCTCCAGATGTGGTTCTCACACCTTCAGTTACTTTAAATCTCAACACCACTGAAGAATAAGCTCTCACAGCCACATCAGTCATCTGGTTATCTCTGGTTAGCCTTAGCATCATTTTTGAAGGAGTTCAAATTATTGTAAGTACACCTGCATAACATTGTATCCTTGTTAAAGAAGAGAAAAACGGAGGTAATATAGATCAACTTACACTCAAGAATAACTTTATAAACATTACACTTTATTCTAGTGCAGCTAAAAAGTATGTTCCCAGGGGTCACATGCGCCCCCCTGCCTTCCTTTCACTCTTGCTGATATGTTTCTGTCACAGATCACCCCTGCCAGTTGTCTCCACCCGTCCCACCGTGCCTGCACTCTCTTCTCCATCCCCTCCATTGCTACGCTGGACGAGTTACTCCCAAATATTTAAAGTGATTTCTCTTCACAAAACAGAAGCATTCAAAAGGTGCCATTTCAGGAGAGAAATAAAACATTCTATTCACTGAAGTTTAAAGTGACTGCGGAGGTCACTGGAAACCAAACAAAAACTGACAAAGTTATCAAACAAAAACTTTCTTCAACAGGAGAAAGAATAAAACTCACTGTGTACAGAAGCCACAGACTTCTTTTGTGCTGGCAAACTTTGCCTTTCACTCAGGGGATTCCGGATGTGACATAAATACATGAAGAAGTAGAATAGCTGCATTCTTTTCTGAGTTTGATTTAGAAATGAATCAAGCTAAATTTGTGGCCCCTGTGACAGCTGCTGTAACTTATGTCAAAAGTTCCTGAAACATCATGGGCGTCTGGAATATTCACTTAATGAAATTGAGAACTCCAGCAAACGCTTCAAGCGATTTTGGAAAATCGCTTGCAAACGCTTTTGTGTCATAACCCATGAAAAGTCAGGCTCCAGGGCCAAGAATGCTCATAATGCCTGACCTTAAAAGTCACTGAAAAACCATGAAATACATTCAGCATTTTTCTTCTTCTACAAGTCAAACACTACTGTGTGTCTGTGGCTTCCTTTAAAGCGGGAGCACTTTAGATAACACTGTCTAGATCTGTCTGATCTGAAGGTGCACGGCAGCCTATAGCATCGGCGCACTCAAGCGTCAGCCACGGTAATCAGACTCGTTCTTATCTTCAAGTAGGTGAAAGAGCGCGAGTGTCGAATCCAAGGAGCGGAGTGGTTTTGATGAATGGATTTATAAATGAATAAGTGTTGATCATCTGTCTTGTCTGTCAGACTATCTAATTGAGGCGGAGTGCACCTGTGTTGACTAACTGGCTCATCGCCAAACGGCTGATCATTCGCGATGTCCACTCCAGGAGAAGTAGACCAAACTGTCATTGAGATTTTTTTGCTTGTTTTTTTTCATCGGCTTGAAGTGTCAGCACTAGATATCTACACAATTCTCTTGCTAAAATAGTTCTGTTTTTAACATAAACATTACTTTTTCCCGACTTTTTTCCCGCATTCATTTGCTATTTGAAATCAGAATATGGATAGTATCAGTATTGGCTAAATACAAGCTAGATGAACTCAGTGGTCTTGAGCAAATACTAATGGTAACTCGAGCTAGTAGCATGCCTCTCACCATAAACCTCAAGATTTTGGTACTTCCTAAAACGGTGTTTCCGTCACTCATCACATACTTCCATGTGATCTTTATGTTAGTGTTGCTGTTCAGCAATATATCCACCGGGGGAGCAGCCCACAGTCAAAGGTTGATGACAACAACAAACTCCTAAAAGAACGCTGTGAGGAGACAGTGGAAGAAGTACAGTGGTACCTCGCCACAATCCGTTCCAGACGGCCGTTCGAGAAGCGAATTGTTCGAAATCCAAATCGATTTTTCCCATTACGATGAATGGCAAAAGAAATAATGCGTTCCAAGCCTTAAAAGAGGCTTTTGTAGGAGTGAATGTAGAGTGTCTGCTGCAGGTGCGCTGTTCCTCTATGTGTGTGGCCGCTGCATGTGGGAGGGGTTGCCGAGTGAGTGACGTCTCTCCAGAAGTGAAGAGGTGCCCGGTGCGTGTCCAGCTCTGAATGTGCGCTTCTGTGCAGTTTGGCTGTGACAAAGTCATAAACCAAGTCACGCTCTGTCCGAAAAACTGTCAGTAAATGTAGCTAACAGGACACATCTGCATACAGAGGCTGCGTTATACACAATAACAAAGTGCGCCGTGGGTCAGCTGATCGGTCCGCGCACGTCATGTTTTCTCCTGCTTTTTTTGGGGGCGTTCCAGTTCTGGATTTTTGTTCGAAATCCAAAGCAAAAAAATCTCAAAATTTTTGTTCGTAGTCCGGGACGTTCAAAAACCGAAGTACCACTGTATTCATAATGTACATCAACAACATTGTAGGAGCCCACTGGTCCATAATATGTTGCAGTCGATATAAGCAGTCGATGGACTGGACTAATGTATCTGGTGCACTGTGATTTCCATGGCAATGATACATGGCAACATCACAATATATTTATTCTTTCTTTTAAAAATCATAGTATACAGGAATTCCCTGTTTCAGGAGTCAACCACTGCCGGTTGAAAATCGATATCTTCGCTGAGGTGATGTGCAAATGCTGCATCCACTTATATTAGGGACCAGCACTTGCACTACTTCCGAGTCGACTGCCATAACAATATTTCCTGCAGTGTCACCAACATGATTTAGGAATCAGTCGTACCCCTCGAAGGCAGGGCAGGAAGTTAATGTGAAATATTTCTTTCTCCCCAAATGGAATCAGTGCCTTTGACTCTGGCTGGCTCAGTCACTTCTGGAGCTCCTCCACTGTGTTGTGCCCCTCAGTGAGGCTAAACATCTGACACTCACGCTCCACTCAAAAACATTGAAGGCATCAGGGATCAGAAAGGTTATTGTTTGCTTGTTGCTCAGGATTAAATGGCTTGTTCTTGTAATGACTGAGTCAAACACACAGCACTTTCACACTGGAGCTCAAGAGGTTGTATTATTAAGGAAAAGACAATTAGGGAATGGTACGGTCAGTTTCTTCTTAAATTGCTTGTAGATCACACTAGGACTGGGATGTTGTCGACACTGGTACCACTGTGCCCAGTTGTATCGCCTTGTATCACATTGGTTCACTCTTTCACAGTGCAGATTTTAGTTTAACATGTCGGCATTGCCAATATGAAGATTCATTCAAATTCTATATTTGGTTAATACCTGGATGAAAATAGTAATCTATATATATATATATATATATATATATATATATATATATATATATATATATATATATATATATATATATATATATATATATATATATATTTCATTTGAAAAATTATATATTTTTATAGATATTTTTTCTCTTGAAAAATGTTTCATTTGAAATTTTTAGTTAAATGCTTGCAGGGCATTGGACTCAGACATTGGGTTTTAGTTTCGCCAGATTGATACTATATATGTCGGCACTGTTGATGTCCACCCTTAAAAGACGCAAATACAGATATACTTTACTTTTAAATATCAATGCTAAATGATCGTGCCTTATGATCTGAGTGGCAGGTCAGCACCATATAGTTGCACATCTGTACGATCATCCCCATTAAACTGTACTCGACCAGCAAAAGACAAATGAATACAGGACTTTGAATTGAAATTTCAGCTCATGAAATCTGTCACTTGCCAAGCCTGTCACATTAACACATCTCACACGGAGCGGCACAGTGACAAGCCTATCAACACAAAAGCATCGTCTGCTTGGAAATGCACCAAATGTGGCGGTTTAAATGGCAAGAGGGATCTCTGTGTTCTTAAGCCGTAGATAATTCAGCACCAAAGCCTACAAACACTCCAGAATAATCCTGCTCTCTTCCGACGCTGAGAGCAACCTTTGATGAAAGTCACTGGAGATCAAGAGAATCTCAAAAGTGCTTTTCAATTTCCTTCAGCTAATGGAAGAGAAAGCTGGCCTTCCATGCAGATCCCCAGCAGTTTCTGATCTGCCACTGGTGGTCTCTCTACTGTCCCACATTAGCAGCCTTTGGATTGTGTATCAACTTGAGCAATACTGGATGTTAACACTGGGTGTTATGTCACAGGGAACAGACTGAGATCCGTGCCATTCATCTTTCAATACTAAATAGCAAGCAAAAATATGAGCGACAATTCTGTTTGTCCGACGAACAACATTCACACGAACCGAACCTGAAAATGTGATTCTATTTAGTACCTTCTTGGCAAGGTGGCATGGGACTCACGCGTCTTGTTTTTCCATAACCAATGGAGTTACAGATGGGTAGAGGAGATCTTGTGAAAAGGTTAAGCTGCACCCAGTAAGAATCCATAAAAAAAGTAAAATATTTGGAACCTATTCTGGGACCAATGAATATTCCATCAGTGAAAAAAAGAGGACAGTTCGTATTCTTGTGTTTTCTGGTCTACAGACTTCCAGGAGATTGGATCAGTTGGCTGCAAACACAGAGGCAAAAACATGGCATTTTGAGTGCTTTAAGGTGAATAAACCACGTGTGATTTCACTGGTTTGATGTGACGTGGCTCAATATTTTGGACGCTCTTTTGCTCTTACATTAGCTCTTCTGTTGTATAAGTCACAGACTGCGAGATAAAAGCAGCATCTTATAGTCTGGAAATTACAGTAAATGTATAATATAAGTGAACCAAGGTCAAGTATTGTGTGAAAACATCATTTTAAATGAATGTAATTTGAAACACCAAGCGCGGGAGGCATTTTCACACATGACCGGATAGTCACTATGAAACAGGAATCTGTTCCAGCAGCACGGCAGGCAATCAAATCCTTTGTCACACAGATTATTTTTTACAGCTATCTCCAATTTAAACATGCAAAAATTTAATTAATAGAGTTTTGAACCGCTGTGCTTGTGATCTCATATTATCTGTGGGAAATAGAGGATTGTAACCTGTTATGTATTCCTTAGTTATGTCTCAAAAACTCAGAACAATTTCATTAAATAAAGCCGTTTCTTCTCTCCAATGTTCCAAATATTTGCTTTGGATTTGGAATTTGATTCTGAGTAAAATATTCAGGTTATCCTCATCTCAAACTGAGAAGTTATTTGACAACTTGTTCCAAAAAAGTTACAAGTTTCCGACTTTGTTTTTGTTTTAAAACTAACAGAAGAAGAATGAACCGACAGATTCTTACTAACACCGCTGCGGAACGCGACATGAAAATGCATCGCGCCTCTGAAGTCACTTCTGAGTCTCGTATGAGAGTCAATCCTCTCATTGAGTTCTCAAACAAGCAGAGAGGTCTTATTCTGGTTTTTACCTGCAGAAGGTTTCTATATTTACTGCCGCATCAGAGACACCAAGACAGTTCAGCAGTGCCACACCTGACACCATTCGGCAACACTTAAACCCGCTTTGTCCTGGGACCTGCTAAGTAATCCCTAGCCAGATGGTCCTCCATCTTATTTGGTGTCTAATGGAACCTTTAATGGAAGGCACCTGAGGATTATTATCCCAAACCACCTTGAATGATTGTTTTTCAGCAAGAGGTGCAGCATTTTTATTCTTCTGACCTGAATAAGTGCTCCTGCAAAATACAACCTACTTTGTCGAACTTCTGGTTTCAGTCTTTCACTGAGTCCTTGAATACAAAGAATGTCTACATGGAGGGTTTTCAGCAAAAATAACTCGACTGATTCCTGTTCAAAGCTGCAAGTCCAAAGACAAAAACTCAGCCATTGATATGACGGCAAACCTTTGAAGGGTTTAAGTTAGTGGCAACTGTAGAAAATGTGTTTTTCCTTTCTTTATGTTACGAACGAGTATTTTTGTGTTGCGACATTGAGTAAGGACTTTTTGTGGATGAAAGAAGTGAAATTAAAATATGACTTTCCAGGTGTGTACAGTGGACTTTCAAGTTGGTTCTATTATATCTCACAACCATTTTGGTTTAGAGTGAGCGATTTCTCTCTTTTTGGTTGAAGATTGGGATGGCTGTGACTCAAATATATGAATTACTAGACAGGGTTTCTGCCTGCACCCCTCTGAAAAACCCCTCCCAAACTAGCAGGTGTAAATCTAGTGACAGTGGTCACTTTGGTCGGTGATCAGAGATAATGTGGAGCATCTACAAAACACTGGTTGGTATATTAGTTTTTAAAATTCTCTGCAGGGTTTCTGCTACGGCTTAAATAAGAGCCGCCATTCTTTCAGAAAAAAATACTTTTTAAAGATGAAAAATATCATAAAGATGAAAAATAAAATAAAATTACTATTTAAAGATAAAATTTCACGTGATAAGACAAAGCGGAAACATCGAAACAAGCGGACAACATGTAACCCATCGTGGAGGTACACATGAAGATGGTGGTTTTTGTCGTGTTTTTAAAGGACAAAATCCAGAGAGAAATGTCAAAGATTTATTTCTCATGATAATAAATCGCATTTAATTGTGACCTGAAAATGTTTCACTGTTCAGGTCTGTGTTTTGTTTTTTTCACAACAGTTGACAACAGTGACAGAAAGAAAAGTAAATGGAAAATTCCTTTTCATTTTTGGGCATGACAAGACTGGTGGTCTAGTGGCCTGGGCTATAGTGGCACTGGTGGTAACTGCAAAGACTCTTTCCTAGTCGTGCCGGGAACAGTACATGTATAGGAGTCTTTGCTCCAAAAGCAGTTGGCGCAAGTGTGCTGAACTCACAGTGTCTCAATTCACTGTTTTTAGGAAAGTACACTGCAGTATGTCTGGTGTACTTTTATGGGAACAGAGCTTTGCTCCGCATCTACAAGGCATTTTTTAAAATATTTGTATTCATAAACTTCACCTTGACAGGTCTAATGTACACCACTGGCTCCATGCTGCCCAATCCATTCTAACTGTGACCAGCAGCACGAGAGGCAAATGACTGAAGATGACTACAGTTGATACAAGTAAGCCAACTTGGAGGAAAAACTGTGAGAATGCTACGACTCTTGCGATTTTTCTGACGCCCCTACTCCTACTACAAAGGCGCATTGCATGTCCGTGTAAATGCTTTCCCACCCACAAATATTTATTGGACAATTTCAAGACATGGAGCACTGAACGGTATGACGTTTAAACGTGCTGCACAAGCAGACGGAGTAGCTATAACAGAAGGGAATGCAACGTGGAAGCCGAGAATCAATAGCCATTAAGGTTCCACCAGAAAACAAAAGGGACAATGAGATTTGAAACAAGGCACAAAGGCAATTTAAACAGAGTTTAAAGACAAACTAAATGCATATTCATGTCGTCAGACGGGAGACTGCTTAGGGAAAATGTGCGCTGAAAAAAGTTTTCAAGACGTGCGAAGACTTTGACATGGCGGACAAGGTGCCTCGATCTCCCGTAGAAGTGCCACAAGACCCACGGAGAAAAAGGTTTGTTGGACAGGTTTTGGTGTTAACAGTCAATGAAAACATCTCAGGAGGAAAGATTAGTATAGTAAGAACAGAGCAGCGTGGGTCTTGTGGCCTTAAATTGATGGACGTGGCATTATAGCGGGTGAAAAAATTATAATTAATTTGATAAGAACTGCGTGCATGAGAGACAAGCAGGATATAGAAACCTTGAAAAGACGCTGCAGTGACGACAGCTGCTGCCTCCTTTGTCCTCGGGGCCCTAACATCAGCCTTGTTCAGCGGCACTACACCTGGTTGCATAAGGAATTGATTTTTGTATTACGCCGGCCCACGACGAATGACATTCAAGGACTGACAACTCTAATGTGATTTCCCGAGATGCCGTTTATTTAGGCAGTCACTTAAAGGAGGCGGCAGCGCACAAATGAAATATGCTCCACTTCCATCCTTATCACCGGCGTCTGTGATAGAACTGTAAGAAAATAGCTGTGACTCCATCAAGAAATGAGGGCCAATAAAATGGCAGGATTCTGCGAAAGCTTTCTTTATCAGGGACCGACATCGCTTGCCACTGGCTGAAGATTTCTTTTTCACGACTTGTCGGTTATAAAATGCAATTCCGATACGACAGTGCTTCAAGACAGCTGGATGTACGCGGAAATCAATACTCTACGACCTCAATAAACTGAGAGTTGTTCTTGGAAATTAAGTTCACATACATACAGTTTTTTATTTTATATATATATATATATATATATATATATATATATATATATATATATATATATATACAGGACTGTCTCAGAAAATTAGAATATTGTGATAAAGTTCTTTATTTTCTGTAATGCAATTTAAAAAACTTAAATGTCATACATTCTGGATTCATTCATCATGCTGGAAAATGAAATCATCATCGCCATAGAGCTTTTCAGCAGACGGAAGCCTGCATTGCTTTAAAATCTCTTGGTAAACACATTCATTTATTCTGGACTTGATGAAACACAGGGGACCAACACCAGCAGCTGACATGGCTCCTCAAACCATTGCTGACTGTGGGAACTTCACACTGGATTTCAAGCAACTTGGATTTTGCTCCTCTCCAGCCTTTCTCCAGACTCTGGCGCCTTGACTTCCATATGAAATACAAAACTTGCTTTTGTCTGAAAAGAAGACTTTGGGCCACTCTGCAACTTTCCAGTGCTTCTTTTCCATAGCCCAAGTCAGACGCAAGACTTCAGAAGTGGCTTGACCATGGGAATAAGGCTGTTGTAGCCCATTTCTCGGACACGTCCGTGAACAGTGGCTTTTGATACCTGAACCCACAGTGCCAAAACCACCAGTCACTGGTGTACTGACCATGGCATTACTGTCCTGGATTGGCCTGCCAATTCCCCTGACCTGAACCCCATTGAGAATTTGTGGAGTATTGCGAAGAAGAAGCTGAAAGACACCAGACCCAACAGTGCAATTGAGCTAAGAAGGTCAAAGAAGGTTCCTGTTTAAAAAAAAACCTTTTCTGAGAGCTAATGATCCACAAATATGGCTTCCTGTAGTGTAGTAGATTCTTTTCTTGCTTTTTTGTTTCAAAATGTGCCTTCATTTTGTTTGAATTAGTCTATGTAAAGAGTGATTTGTATCGATAATGACTGTTTTACTCTTTATAAATACACAAGGTGCATCAACACCTGTCAGCAAAATTTAGGGGCCTGGTCGGTTGAGTGACTTTGTCTATAGGGAACTCAGTTATATCTACACCTACACTTTGTTATTGTTGGCAGAACGTGTTAGTCATGGTATCAGCTACACGGATCCAGAGTTCTGCGAACACATTCAGCAAAAGTTCTTGTTTAAAGGGATTTGAAAATACATTTTTGCAGTTGGATGTCAGGCAGAGACTCACAGACTGACAGAAGTTCTGGGCATGTGATTGGTTACATTGAATGATGTCGTGAATTGTGTTTTTTTTTCCGCTGCAACTTAATAATCATAATATACTTGTGACAGTGCCACCCCAAGTAAATACTTGATTTTATTTACTGTTGGCCCAGCTTTGAGTCGACCCTCGAGATCTGACCAAATGCAAAAGAGGGGGTGTGGTGAGGTATGGAAGCTTGAACCGATGGGAATCTATATGCATCAAACATATGAAAAATAATGCATGTTTCCCTCAATGCAACCTTGAGAATTTATGGGGTGATTTATTAAAAGAACCAATGTATTCCACTCATTTGAGCAACCCCTGAAAGTAGCACGACTCTCTGGACAGTTTCTTGCCACATTTCAGGACCACATTTTTTTTATTTTTTTTATTACTTTTTGTTAGGGAAACTAAGCCCACGCAATCTCAGCCTATCAAACTGTCAATAAAATTCACATTTGAAATAAACCCAACCTGAATTTAAAAAATCTGAAACAGCCATTGAATTTGAAACCAGCGTGTTTCAAAATTGATTTTCCTTTTCACCCGTCTTGAAAGGATGTCCAACTTCAAACATTTGTTTGGTGACTTAGACGTGTTCACCTCCTTCAACTGCAGCTCTTTTGAATTTCTTTCGATGAGGGAAATGTGTAATGAGCGCCTTGTGAAGACGACACACTATTTTTCAATTTTATTTTTCCCCGATCTTCTTTATTCATGGGGAGGAGAAATAAGGAATTGAAATAAAGGGAAAACGTTTTAACCCTACGCAGTAGTGCGATGCACCTTTTTACCATTATTGAAGCCTCCTCCAAAAAGTGAAACCAATAATAAACAAGAAGTGCCTTGATGTTGTGTGAGGCAAGTAGTTGGAGGGCTGACATCTACACACAATCCAAGTTCTTGAGGAAGACTTCTGAATCTCTTAGCCCCTTTTCAAACACTAGTTTGACCAGTGACAAGCCTCAGTGGGCTCTAGCTTCGCAGCTCTGAGTCTGTCAGTTGGGATTCACCTGGTATGCAAGCATTGCTTACCACTGTCCTCAAGGTTCGGGTGAGGGGGATCGTCCACAGTGTCGTCTCTGCTTATGTGACACATCCATTTCTGAGTCAAAACGTATTGGCACTCTATGCTATGGAACCCCAAACATAAATAAACAGGCTTTCCTTTGAGATGTGTTGAACAGACAATTTATCAACATCAGCTCTATCTATTGTTTAGCTTCCGAGTCAATTGGGCAGAGAGCGGGTGAGCGCTGTAATTTCCTTTAACATTACCATGCAATTATAGTCATATCAGTTTTACAAATGTGATTTTCTTTTCCATTTATCTGTTGGTGTTCTCCCTCACATTTGCTTTAATTCATTTCATTGAGTGCAACATTTTTCTCATTGGGACGTGGGAGTGAATCGCCTCACGTCGAGTGTGTGACTTTTTTTTTCACCCCATTGTTTGCCTCATTTTGCAGTCTTATTGTTGAGAGTTGAATTAGAATTGCCTCAACGTATTTTTGTAATTGTTCACTCTGTCATTTATTACCATTCATAGTCACATTGCTGCTGCAAACAGCTTAAAACCGTGTGCCACAAGGCAGCAGGCCTGCAGCTGGGACAGATTCACCCTTAGCTCACATCCTGAAGAGCTGAATATTTTATTTTATTTTTTTATAAAAATAGAGTACTGTTAATAAAAAAAAAAAAACTAAAATATATATATATATATATATATATATATATATATATATATATATATATATATATATATATATATATACATTTGGGATTTATCTCAGGACCAATGGAAAAAAATGCTGTTAGGGATCAAGTGGTGATGACCATCTGGCCTGTGAATTTTATTGTACTCTAGGTGGCCAACATTTATATTTCTTACCACCCAGCCACCACTCTTTCACACGGCAGCCTACAGGCATGTTTGCTTCCACTACACACTGACTTCAGACAGGTGGCTGGTCAGTCATCCACTCAGTCAGATGCAGTTTTTATACATGTTCAAATCAAGAATGGATTTGAAATGTACCTGTGTTGTCACAGTCATAACCAAAATCCTGACTGGGATTAATATGTGAGTCATTGTGTTGTGCTACCATGGAGAGCGGAATGGGGAGAAGGGAGAGTTCATGGGACGCAAAGTCCTGGCAGCACTTTCACCTACTGGCTTCTGTCTATCACAATAGACAGAATATGAATATGAAAACCTGGCATGTTTGTCATGTTACCCTTCCAGGCAAATAGTCGGAAAGCACCAAACTCTTTGTTGGTTTTATCGCAACAAATATGAAAAGAGTTGCATGACCTGTGTGACCGCTTTAGTGTCTGTGGAAAAGAGGTCAAACATGGGGCTTGGCAGCATGTCACATTCTGCCCCGTTCCATCTGTGCTGCTTCCATTTATTCCGTCCACATTATCAAACCCTGAACGTGCTGCCATCGTCCTCTGCACCTTTGGCGTGCTCTGGCAGGAGGGAACTGAGCCTCTGTAAACGATAACAGGCTTTAAAATGTCAGTGTAAATAGCATGGAAATAAATATCCTTCAATGCATTTGAAATTAAGTCGGGATATTTGCTGCAACGAAGGTGAGAGGCCTATTTAAATAAGCTCGAGGTCACGCTGAAAAGAAAAATCTGCATGTGTGTGTGAGTGTATTTATAATCCCCATCCATCAGAACATTATGACCACCGTCTTGGCCTTGCAGTGATGAACTCTGCATGGTGGGAGTAAATCCTGATTTTCCAGAAATGAAAACTAAAAACGTTTAGTCATTTTCAAGCTGGGTACATGAGTGCATGCTCCTTTTTCTAAGCCAACACGACACTACACAACTCTTTTATTGTAAAGGTCAACTTATTTCTGTTTCGCCAACAACCTTCTCCGACAGGTGCCGTACAGATGAAACCCCATGATAAGTAACCTGTTATTACGCTAAATCAAACGACACCAAGCCTCAGCAGTCTGTTGCACAGTCTGTTTTTTTTCCCATTTCCTGTTTTTCTTCACTCGACTTGTCAGTTTGTCCAGTCGCCGATAAGAGTCAGAAAATCCGTCCTTCCCCCGAACGCCGCCATCGCTGCTTATTTTCGCTGAGCCCTACAAACTGTCAGCAGATAGCCACATTTCAAATGACAGCTGCTTATCGGAGCAAGCTCCGGCGCATTTGCTAAAGCTCAGCTTGACGATACACCAGCACATTACTGTCGCCACTTCTGCATCCGCCTGCCTTTTTAACCCCTCCTAAATGTCTCTCCATGGCCGACGGCATCAGCCAGCGTGAAACACAAGATCAAAGAAGCCTTTACACGTAACACTAGATCGGACTCGAATCGTCACCATGCATATTCAGTGGCTAATTAAAACCATTGTTTTCTTTCATCTCAAAGAGCAAGCAACTTCATTGAAACGTTCCACTGGACTGCAGATAGCGCTACAGCGTCCATGATACCGGCTCGCATCTGAAGATACGCCGGCAAAAAAAGAGAGGTGGAATAATTACGGCTGGTTGTAGTGCATCCAATTACTGTCAAAGGGGGCTAATTTGACAACTGCCCCTGACAGTCGGCTCCCTCTGCTCTGACTCATCTGAAACACGGAAAATTAATTATAGGTGTTCCAAAGTACAATTGATATCATAATAGCACACAGGGGGAAAAAATCATTTTGTCCAAAAAGGCAATAAAGCTAAATCAGCGGAGAAATTAAATGAATAATATTTAGATATTCTTCCATTACATCTCCGCTTTTACCCACTTTTTCTGTTCTGTTCGGAACAAGTCACTTGACATCCAGCAGCAATCCTTTTCAACGGCAGTCTGGACGAGATTGCCTTGACTGAATTTACTAAATGTGCATATACAGTCAATATTATTCAACCCCCATTGCAGTTAAGTGTAGAAATACCTTCACCTTCTTCTGCCGCTTATCCAGGGTCGGGTCGCGGAGGCAGCATTCGGAGCAAGGATGCCCAAACTTCCTGATCTGCACACAGCTCCTCCAGCTCTTCCCGGGGGATCCCGAGGCGTTCCCAGGCCAGACCGGAGACATAATCTCTCCAGCGAGTCCTGGGTCTTCCCCGGGGTCTCCTCCCGGTAGGACATGCCCAGAACACCTCCCCAGGGAGGCGTCCAGAGGGCATCCAGATCAGATGCCCAGAGCCACCTCAACTGGTTCCTCTCGATGTGGAGGAGCAGTGGCTCCACCCCGAGTTCCTCCCGGATGACCAAACTCCTCACCTTATCTCTAACGGTGCGCCCAGCCACCCTGCGGAGGAAACTCGTCTCAGCCGCTTGTATCCGCGATCTCATCCTTTCGGTCATTACCCAAAGCTCGTGACCATAGTTGAGGGTATGAACGTAGATCGATCGGTAAATCGAGAGCTTCGTCTTGTGACTCAGCTCCCTCTTCACCACGACGGTCTGATACAGCGACCGCATCACTGCTGCCGCTGCACCAACCCGTCTATCAATCTCACACTCCCCTTCCCTTTTCCCTCACCCGAGATACTTAAACTCCACCACTTGGGGCAAGAACTCTCCACCGACCCGGAGAGAGCAAACCACCTTATTCCGGTCGAGAACCATGGCCTCAGACTTCCGGTTCAGGAACCACAGAATGTCATCTCTGCTATTGGCGGATGATGTTGTTCTGCTGGCTTCATTGGACCGGGACCTTCAGCATGCACTGGGCCGGTTTGCAGCCTAGTGTGAAGCGGCCGGGATGAGGATCAGTGTAGAAAAATTTAATTTCTTATCTTGTTTGTAATCCACTTCGATATGGACTAGTAAAGTGGTCAAATGCACCCTTATATTTTGACATTATTTTTTTGTAATAGACAAGCAATTTTCCTTTTTCTGACTACCTCATTGGCAAGTTACTCTACTCCTTAGTTTCTTGCCATAGTCTTCATTTTTCATGGGCAATGGACACTTATTTGACATTCTGTGGCTCGCGAGCTTTAATTTCCATCTCCAAGTTCCACCTCTGAGTTTCCATGGGATTTAATTCAGCTGGGTGTGACAGTCACTCCAGAATCTTTGAGCGCGACAGGCCTCCCATTATGCTTCATAGAAGATCTTTATACTCCTCATTCTTCCTGCTCCAGACAGATGTTTGTCTATAGGCCAAAAGAGGGTGCAGTCTTGTCTTGTTGCTCCACAGAACAGCATCCCAAAACCATTGGTGTTGGTCATCTAGCAAGACCGATTCTAGCTGCTGGGATTTTTCTACAAATTTAGCTCAAGGTACCAGACATTGTTTGCCATCAACATTCTCATTCTATAGTGCTTCATGGCAGAAGCAGCTCTATAGCATTTGGCTTTGAACAACTAAAATCTTTTAGTGAAACTTTGAGTCAAATTTGAACAAAGAGTTCCCCGGGACAAGCTCTGACGTGAGAACCACATGAAGCTTCATCAGGTCTCACCAATCCAAAGCCCATACAGGTTTCTATGAAAGGTACTTACTAGTAGTGATGGATCGATGAGGTATCATGACACATCTTCGCAGGGTTGATGAAACAGAGATTTCAACAAATAATAAAACCTCACATAATTTCTAAACCAAGAGCGCCATCTACTGGCCACAGGAAATTTCATTAACCCTGCATCACTGTTTCATGATACAGTGGTACCTCGGTTCTCGACCGCAATCCTTTCCAGGCGGCCGTTCGAGAAGCGATTTGTTCGAAATCTGAATCGATTTTTCCGATTACAATGAATGGAAAAAGAAAGAATGCGCTCCAAGCCTTAAAATAGGCTTTTGTAGGAGTGAATGTAGAGTGTCTGCTGCAGGTGCGCTGTTCCTCTATGTGTGTGGCCGCTGCATGTGGGAGGGGTTGCCGAGTGAGTGACGTCTCTCCAGAAGTGAAGAGGTGCCCGGTGCGTGTCCAGCTCTGAATGTGCGCTTCTGTGCAGTTTGGCTGTGACAAAGTCATAAACCAAGTAACTTAGCTCTGTCCCAGACTCGCCTCATCCCTGTCCCAGCTCCAGCCCACAACAGGACATCAAACCCTGGAGTGTGCGCTCCAGCCTCGGAGGTGTGGAGAGCGAGCACCTCCCCTGTGACACTCTACCACGGTCCAGTGTGGAGACAGGAAAGGTTTTACACCTCAATATGAAGAAAAAACAGTCAGTAAATGTAGCTAACGGGACTCGTCTGCATACAGAGGCTGCGTTATACACAATAACAAAGCGTGTCGTGGGTCGTGCACGTTATGTTTTTTTCCGGCTTTTTTTGTAGGCGTTCGTGTTCTGGATTTTCGAAATCCAAGGCAAAAGAATCTCGACATTTTTGTTCGAACTTCGATTTGTTTGAACTGTACCTCATCTACCTACCACCACTCACAAGGATTTAGTGTGGGCTTATGAGGCTTCACTTTCAGAGCCCACTAAATGGCCCTTCTTGCTCTAAATTCACTGGATTTGATTTGTGTCATGGAGCCTCATCAGCCCGTTACTAATAGGATGGGTGCGATTTCCAGGGTCAGACTTGTTTTACATCTTTTTATGATTAATGTTTTAATTTATATCAGGTAAACCTGATGACATTTTATTTTGAAGTTTGAACACTTTTAAACGGAGAGGTATTTTTTATGCTATGCTGAAGTTGCTTTGGTGTATTGGACTGAAAAATGAATCAATATTTTTAATAGACTCATTCTGTTTTCTCCGGGACTTAGCTTTGAGAGGCCATTTGTGTCTGTCAAGTTTATGTGCTATGCTGTGAAGCGGGTCACGGATGTGTGCTTTCACATATTCAAGAGAAAAAAATAATCGCTAGCCTGTCCAACTACTTAAAACCGGGGAACCTTTTTAGATGGTTAACAATAGCTTCAGTTGACACGTGTTTGGAGAACGGTCTCTGGAGGCATCAAAGGATTCCAAAGCAAGTATTCAAGTAAAAAAGCAAATTCTGTTTGTAACCAGGAGCAGAAATTTGGAGATGCCTCACTCTTACTTCACAGAAAAAAACCTCTGTACTGTGCTTCAGTGAAACATTGTCTGGACTCAAATATGTGTGATCACAAGTCGATATTCTTTTTCGGAATATCCCTGCTGCATCTTTTTGCTTTCATTACACCCCTGCCCGCTCCAAAGAGCACAAGAGGAGACACAATGAAAAGAGTCTAATATTTCTTCAAATCTATAAACGTCAGCTCCAAGCGAAACGGAACGCGGTCAATAAATAGTGGAGGGACTGAAATGGTGTCTCGGCGAAGCAAACCTCCTGACAGTGAAGGATTGTGGCTCCACAAGTCCGTCCTCCAATGACATTAGTCATCATTGCCAGTTCAGTCGTTTCAGGGTAAGGTTGGATATTCATCAAAAGACGACCTGACTCCCGTTGAAATGAAGGAGGTTTCCGAAATTTATGGACAAAGGCAGCGCAATATTCCAGATGCCAGTGTTTGGAAGGCGTTGATCGTCAGTGACCTCGCGTATTTATGACGAGACACATCTTAGACTCACTTTAGAAGATGTACAGTCTCAGACTCGCAGATGACAGGAGAAATGGATGCCTTTGGAGTTACATGAAAAGAGCATATCCATCATATTTCTCAAGCTACAGCTTGCATGACAAAGCAAACAAGCACACACAATGATGAGGTTTTCGCCCTCGAAAACAGGGGTTGCAGCAGAAGTCGAAAACATTTCATATTTTGACCAAAGGGCGGTAAACAACTTGTTTTCCAAGGACCGCAGCACATTAAAGTTTGTGACTCACATGCTGACCTTGGCTTTAACTTTGACTCCGTTAGTCTTCAGTATTGACTGAAGGAGAACTATAAATGCGCATCAGATCTTGAGCCGAGTTGGTCGCATTTGTGAAGAAAATGGTGTGACCCAGTTTGGGAGGTTTAAAAAAAAAAAGCCATAAATAGCAAGCAGAATATTGTTTACTTAACAACAAAGGGGATAGAAAAAAAAGAGATTTGCCTCTTGGCAAGAGTGTGATGGGCAAGCAGCAGACATCATTTAAACAAGAAATAGATTTAAAAATAGAAATAAAAGTGCAAGGGTTGTAACCAGTTGAAATGCTTGGATGCACTTCCAAACATTGGGGTTCGATGACTAATTTCCTAAGGCTTTTAAGTGTAAATAAACTGCTAGAATTTTGAGTGTGTTTATCCTTTTATCTTGATCCTTCCTCACTATATAAAAACAAAGAAATAAGAAATCGCCGCTGTAGTCGCGAGACACGCCATGCACCTATTGTCGACTACATTTTGTCGACAGCTGCAACTGTGTGTGGGGCTCTCGGTCTAGATGATGGCTTTTCCCAGGTGCTCCCCGGCATCAACCCTGTATAGCTGGGACAGCTTGCTCAATGATGACCATGACTCATCATCATTCAATCATTTTACTTTACACACAAAATCTTCAAAAATATTTCCATTATATTTGTATTTTAATAGCTGCACCATGACTCTGTACTGAACACAATTGCTTACCAAGCTGGGGCTCTAAGTTCTTTGGGTTTGAAAAACCATTTGGATGAAACTTCGCATCATTTTTTTAAATTAATTGAGCTCTGAAGATGAGGACATGAAGCCTCATCCTCCCATCTTTACCTTTCACATCTAAAATTGTTTTAGTGTGTCCTGGATTTTAATATTTTTTTGTCAATAAACCTGAGCAATATACACTAACCACTTACATTAAGCGCTAATGTATTGCTAAAGCTTTTTTAGCTTTAAGGTGTTCCCATCATTTTGACCAACCCTTGTGTGTATCTTTCATGTATTATTAGTACAGATATCATAATGCATTTTAGAGGCTTCACAGAAGATGTTCTGAATGTTTTTCTTCATGTATGGTAACTACCAGGATTAATAAAACGTAATAGACTGTGGACTTCACTTCAGCTAGTTATAAAGACTCACCCAACTCTAACCCTGAATGTAACCACACAGTATGATGTTATTAAAATGCCACTATTCCCTCAAATGTTACAGCTTATAATACTTAAAAACATTCTTGAAGTTGTCAGAAATGATGATAAACATAACATCAATAAAGTGTTATGGACACAAGTCATAGATGAGACCTTTAGCGGAGGTGTAACCCATTATACGTACAGTATGTAGTTTGTCTAGCTCTTGAGATGTGTCAACAAGCCAGTGCACAACACTTTCATTTGAGCATGTGTTTTTGGGTATTTTGTGTTGGACCTTTTGCACTTCAGATTGGGGAACATTTATTGCTCTAAATAAACTACTACTATTCATATATGTATCTGTAGCATATAAGCTAGTATTTAAACATTATGAAGCATCGAGTAGTGTCTTGTTAAGACAGACTAGATTTTACCCTGGAAGAGCCACCAAAACTTCCCTCTTAACCAGTGATTCATAACCATAGGGCCGGGGCCCAACCGAGAGGGCCGCTAGAAGTATTTTTGTTTTACACCTCTGGGCCGTGAAGGCCGCGATTCTGTTCTTATATTGACTTGACAGCGGCAAATCTGTGACAGTTACCAAGTATGGAGAAAAAAAAAAAAAAAAAAAAAAAAATATATATATATATATATATATATATATATATATATATATATATAAAGAAAGTGATGCCACCTCCACAAGAGTAAAAACTATTCATGAAAGCAACTCTCAAAGCAGTTTTTTAGAATTCATTTGAAATTTTTATGCCGATACTTTCAGTTACACTTTATTTATATCTTCTTTAAAGTTTATTTTGAAAATAAAATAGATTATTTTATTTAATGCTATTTTTACATAGTTTTATTATGTTAATTATATTTAGAATTTTATTCATGACGTCCAATTTTATCAATTTTCTCAGTTTGCATCAAGTGTATTTTTTTTTTCTTTTTTTTCTAGAGCAAGTTTGATGAATATGACTTCTGCCGATGGTAGGACTTTTTCATGACAAATGAATTTTTGCCATGATCACATGGTTTCATGTCATTTCACAAGGTTTGGTTGAGTTACGTGTATTACAGTGTATCTGTTCTGGAAAAGGTGGGCCCCTAGATCAAAAAGGTTAAGAACCCCTGCTCTAAACAACACTGTCATTACCAAGTATTAACTGCGAATATTTTAGCTCATACTTAATATATGTATCTAATCTGATATAAGTAGTCAGACTGCGAGTTATTCTAACATCTATTTATGACCTGTAGGAGGCAGTAATGCACAGGAAAAAGGAAAATCCAAGCAGCAGCAACAGCGTATAGAGCGCGGTATTTGACACATTCAAAACTTTTGCGTGACATTTTGAGTACAGAATGGAAATAATAGATGGTGACCAAACATACACCGGGGCAAACACAAGCAATACGCTAGCCCCTTTCACTGCTGCATGGAAAATTGCTAGTTTTGTGCGATATGAAAGGGGTGACCAGATGAGGCCCTTTTGTGGAAGGATAGCAGGGTAAACTTTTTGTCTGAACAAGCGTGGTCATGCATGGATCGTGCATTTCATGCCCAAACATTTTTTTTTTTTTTTTTGCAACTGGTGAGTTTTTGTCATTTCTGTTTCCACCGTAACAGAATGAAATGCTCGCCTTGGTCTTGTGAACCCAGTTGCATGTCTCGCCTCGTGCACATCACTGTGAGATCTATTCATCTTATTTAATAATTCAAAACTGATGATTGAGTCGAGAGTTCTACGATCATATGCACAAAAACAGTTCATGAAATATATGAAGAAGTCTGAAAGAAACTTATTTTCTTCATCCAGCCACCACATTCCCTGAGGCCACGTCTCATTCTCCAAGTCCGCAGTGTCCGACTCAGATGCTCGCGGGTGCTGACTGACTCTGGCGTGGGCGTTTTTCAGGAATCACAACTTGTCAACATATTTACTCAAGAGCCTTGTCGGAAAACTTATAAAACACCAAAATAAAATCAATTGTGTTTCTTGTACAATATTTAAGTATCTGTAAATGTTGATGCCACTGATGTCGATGAGAGCGTAGATGGTTCCCAGGAAGGTGAAGCGCAGTGGCAGGATGCAAACAAAACAATTGAGATTCAAGGCGTGACACTTGACCTGCCAGGGGGTTGATTGGAAAGAGCCATTCAGCCAAATATAATCCACTGGAGCAATCAGAGGACTGTTCCTCTTAGTCTTTGTAAATGTTTAAAAACACACAGAAACAAGGCCACTGCAAGTCTTCACAACATGAATAAGAAGAGGTTTAGTTTTGTCCAAATACAATGAAAACAACCCCCAAACCTGGAAGGGAGGATGAGACAAAGGCGGGAGCAGGAACTGGTCCAAAACAATATGACCAGACAGAGGGGATTCGTGACATAACCAATACATATCATGACCTCCCTTAATCTATTATGTCACTAAAGATATATCAGCATATCTGTATTTACTTTGTACTTTGTCACTTCCTGTGTTCCGGTTCCTTGTTTTCTTGTTTGCTCTCTCACCCCCTCCAGCTTCATGGCAGCGCAGCTGGTTCTCATTCCACTGATTGCCTCTGCAGAGATTTGTACACCTGGAGAACCAGCATGTGCTGCCAGATGATTGTCTTATGTTCTCATGGTACATTCTCTCTCGATTGCTCTGTTCGCTTGTGAACCTGTTTAGCTCTCTGTTTTGCTCTGCGGTCATCTCCTCGTACTGTCACCTTTGTCTCTCTTCTCACTCTATCCAGCGCTCCTATCGCTTGCTCCCTGTCATTACCTGCATGTTAGCTTCCTCGAGTGTTTGTGTTACTCGCAACTTTAGTCCAGCCTTTGTGCTAGTTATTTCCTCGGTTAGAGTTTTGTTTTCACCTCTACCGAGCGTCTTTAGTTTTGTATTAGCCTCATCAGATTCATATCCGAGTGCATAGTTTTCTGTTGTCCCCGTTTGCAGCGCTGTGTATCTCACGCCTGTTTTCTGTTTTGGGTTTTTCCCTCTCCCTTCGTGTGTTGTCCTCCACGCTCCACTTCACCTTAGCTTAGCAGTCATGACAATCATGTCGCCGATTCTCTCCTCAGACTCGGCTGTTGAGTTCTTCACATTTTCAATTTTGTTCCTAAAGTAGGTGTTCGTGGACACCACACAATGAAGTTCTTTTGTTCTCTTGTTCCAGTTCTTTTACTTTATCTTTCAGTGGTAAGATCTTCACTGAGATTCTTTCCATATCATCTTTTATTTTGGGATTTTCCTCCCTTTTGTTCCTTCTTGGACTCTTTCAGCTCGACTATTTCTTCTCGTTGGCTTTGAACTAGCTCACATAAAGCAGCCATCGTTACCTTCCAATCCTGGATTTGTTCTTCTGCCTTCATTTCCAATTTAATCAGCGGCTACATTTTTCAGAACTGTTTTCATTGTGCTGAGGTTCATCATCACAGTCTTCCCCACCTTACACTCAATGTTTTTTGTTTTCTTTTTTCCTGAGCTTTTTCAGTATAATTCTGATGAAGTTTAACTCTCCTCAATTTTTGATCGATATATCTGGCTTCATTCAGGAGTTCTGGCTGTTTGTGTGCATCTCATCTGTTGCCTTTGATGTACCAGAGAACAAAAGATCAAAGTACTATCAACCACTTTTAACAGGACATCCAACTACTGCTGGAAAGGGCAAGCAAATTTAAGAGGAGATATAAGAAACGATTCGCAACATTAGAAGGGACAGTGATAGCGACATGATTTCGTCAGTCCCAGAAGTTTTTTGTCAAAACCATAAGGATGAACAGGGACTCAAAGCTGAGTTTGTTGTGCACTCAGCATGACGGTTCAAAAAGTCAACCAATTCTGGCCACTTTCTAAGTGAAAGAGATGAAAGTCAAGGTGCTCAGGGCTGACCAGAAACATGAGGTTGGATCACTAAACCAGGGTCACACACCGAATGCACATAAAGAGAGAAAGATCCAAGTGGTAATAAGAAAAACATTCCTCGACTTAAAGGCAGATGCTCCCTTTCTTTTCCCCACAAAGCAGTTCAGTTTCAAGATGGCATGGTTCCTATATGAGGGGGGTGATGCTCATCGAAGCATCATCTACAGAACGAGGGACTATGACTGAGAGTGAAGCAAAACAGGATGAACTACATTCCAAAAGTCACCAAACATCATCTTCATACCGCAGAAGCCGTCAAAGTAATATAAATCACATTCACTCACTCAGCCACTCATCCATTCCTGGTAAGCACTAGCACACTCCCACGCTCCTTTTATATCTATTACATGGCATTTTCAGGACTTTCAGGATAGTAGACGTCAGAGATAAGAGAATGTTACGAGCTGGACAATCTGTATGAGAAAAGAAAATCACTGAAATAGGGGGCAGAAATAATAAGTGTTATTCACTACTGCTCCTTTTCAATCGCAGTAAAATGTATGATGTAAAATGTATGATGTAAAAGACATAAAAAAATCATGCTAAAATGCTAAAAACCAGCTCATATATATATATATATATATATATATATATATATATATATATATATATATATATATATATATAATAACCCTTTTAAAGAAAACCTCCCAAACTGACTCAAAGCTGACCACAAACTTGTTCATTTCCAGTAAATATTTTCACTGCGACTGTGGCATTTTCAGTATTTGAAAAAAAAAAGAAACAGACCCTGCCTCTAGCTGGGAATATCAGACACAGATTATTTTAATATCCTTATGATAATAATGCTGTGGATTAAAGTCTGGGACGTTCATTTGACTGAGCTTATAACAAGATATTAGCTCTGCAGCAGTGACAGAGCTTCCTGTTTCTGTCAGCGTCACGGCGAAACAATGACACTGACACAAAGAAGAAACATCTACTTTTGCTGTTGCCTTGACATCTCAACATTGACAACATCTTGGTGTTGTCAACTCTGACTGGAAATACAAAGAACTGTGGAAGAGATATTCTTAACAGGTGCATAGCAAACAATGAAAATATCTGCAAGAAAAAGACACCTTTTCCTGGCAAGTATTTAGATGACAGTGAATCCTGCTCCACGTCTCTTGCTGTTGTGGTTTCCTTAGGCTACATGTCTTATTCAGTACACTGTTTCATAGCCTTCAACAAACCATGTACTGTATCGGTATCCACTATTTGCTGTAAGACATTAAATATATGCGCACCTCTTTTTTGTTCAGTGGACCAGTCGAAACCTGCAGCATTTTTTCTACAATACTGTTCTTGACCGTTGTTTTCTCACTGTGTGAGACTCGCATGTGCTATTGAGCAAGGCAGGCTGAAAAAGCACTCGGGTTGTACTGACATCACAGTCCACTCCTGCCTGTGTTCCAGAATCAAGCTGGAGAAGATTCTGAAATTCGGTGTAGTTATCACCACTCAGTCTGGTAGGCCTCGGAGGCCCTTGTCGTATTGGTACAATGGAGAAGGGCCATAAGGTGTTAGGTACGTCTTGGTGGAGGCTCAAGGACTCTGGGATGAAGCACAGCAGGCTGAAAGGCGTTTGAACTTAGTTACCATCCCACATCTGACACCACTTGCCACAGAGAAAAATGGATGTTGTTGAACCCTGACTGTCGGTAGCTTCAAACTACACACTAAGATCTGAGTGAGGAGTCAGAGTAAACTGGTAGTTTCATGCTGAACAAAGAATGATCCTCCTGGGACGTAGAATAGGTACAGCACTACATGTCAGAGAAGAATGTGGACCAACACTGTATATTAATTCAGTACCTTCCTGTTAATGTGCACAAAAACCACAGGACACGTCACTCCCTCGGGTCTGCGGCCCAGCTACACCAAGACGGGTTATAGCCTTTAATAAGTGACATAAACCTTTATATCCCTGGTATAATGGCAACGCGAGACTGGTAGTGCTTCTGTCCGTGTTTTGGGAAAAAAAAAAAGAAACAAAAAATGTTTCAGCAACAGTCACTTTGTACTTGGGCCTTCAGCTAAGACGCTTCAAAACTCAAGACGATGACACAGAAGATCAGCCTGATCCCAGCAACTGTGACAGCACCATCAGAGTCACTGATCTTTGTGCTTGTTTGCCGTTGCTCACTTCACTTTACTCTGGTTACATTCCATCTGCCGCCGCTCCACTCTCCCCGTCATTCTGCCTTCACTTGAGTTTCTTATTTATATAGGTTTCAGTTTCCATGTGCGCCTCCTTTACTGTGAGCCAACAGATAAAGTTGTGCTTGTCGATAAGACCTTAAATCTTGAATATGGATGAGATTTGAGATTTCTCTGGCTATGTTTTCATGTTGCAACATGGTATCTAAATTGTTCTGACCGCAAGCACTTTTAAAATTCTTCTTTGGTTTCCCCCCATACTTCGATAAAGTATGTTGTCTGGTTCATGAGCATGGCTTGGTTCGTCTGCAGTGTGATGTCTCTTATTAAGACACTTTTCCATGAAGACAGTAGTCATATGCATCATAGAACCAAAACCATAAGGCTGCAGAATGCAAAGTCTTGAAGTTCCTCACTCTGCCAGACAATCCGCTTTCCCAACCTAAAATCCTGGTGAAGCGTGAGTAGAGCTCTGGGACAGGAGGATTATTTAGAGACAGAAAACCGGTGTTGAGCAGCTTTGACAGGACACCTTTCATTAACAGCATCTGTTTCTCCTGAACGAAATGAACAGCGTCACTCCACAGAGAAGCTGTGCATTTTCTTGGTGACACAGTTGCCCTTCCTTTCACGGATGTGTCCTCTATACAATAACAGACAAGTGAAGTTCGCCAAGACAAATAGAATGGAATTTTGATGTTGACATATGAATCATGTCACTCTGGTCAGATGTACTATTGACAGCAAGAATGAGGTGATCCATCAAGTTGCATTCCTACCTCCTGGTCTTCAATATTTGACTGACAGACCTGAAAGTTAGCAGCCATTGTTTTTAATGATCTTCTGAGCACTTATAGTTTCCTTGACTATGGACTTGTATTAGTTCCTCGCAATAGTTTAAAGCAGGAAAACACCTCTGAAAATGTTTATATGGTCAATCGACTCTGTCTTTTGAAAGAAGGTTTTTGCCATGTTAGCATGAAGCTGTGTTCTGAATAATGCATTGACTCACTTCAGGTCCTCTGCTTATTCCTGTCTGAGAATCACGGGGGGCCAAGCTCCCTATCTGCTTCTCGACCAACTGACTCCTTTCAAGTGATCATGGGTTCTCACAACACACACACACACACACACACACAGGTTTGTTGCGCCATCTCTGTGGGGTCCACTCATAGCCATAATGCTTTCCTCAGCCTTAACTTAACCATCCAAAACAAATGGCTCACCTTAACCAGGACTCTGGACCAAACTTAAATCGAATTCTACTGACCCAGTTATTTTGAAGTCTTCATGCTTATTGAGGCTTAACCTTGTAGGGTCCAGCAAAAGGCCCCCACAAAGGCACGAGTGCCACGTCAGGAGGTGTTTTCCCCTAAATTGGTCCTCACTAGGACAGATTTGATTTTAAAGAAAGCACACGCACACATTGTTATTGCTATCCCTGTGGGGACATTGTGAGATTCCTCATTGCCATATTGCTTTCCCCAGCCTCTCACTCTAAACCTAACCATCCACAACCCATGGCTAACCTTAACCAGGACTCTGAACCAAACTTAGTTTGAAGTCTTCCGCCTGAAATTGATGCTTAACCTCGTGGGGTCCAGCCAAATGTCCCCACAAAGTCACACAATCCTCCCAAGGACAACGTTTTGTCACAAACTGGTCCCACAAAATAAGACAAACAACACACATCTGTCCTTGTGAGGACCTCTGGTAATGCCTTCCCCAGCTTCTCACCATGAACCTAACCATCCAAAACAACACACAAAGACATCACTAGGGACTCACATCACATGCATATGACAGTGCTTATCGTTGGACTTTTAATCCATAGTTTTTAATGCTTTCCCTCATTTTCATCAGTAAAAAATGGACTAAAACACTTGCTGTGGACGAACACCAGTCATTTCCACATAATAAGGTCAAGGGTCGCCAGTGCCCGTGGCTCTGGAGGCTTGGCTCTCATTTGTGTTTGACCAGGAAGTCACACTGGGAACAAAGTAAAACACACCAGAAAACTCAGTACGATGGTGAGGGATTGCCTTTCACATCTCCAGAAGTAATTCTGATTGGCTGCAAGGGATTTGAGCTTCACTCTTGACTCTTTTATCAAAATTTGGAAGCGTGCCAGCAACCGCTCTGCAGTGGAGCTCTGTGTTAAATCGTATCTACTGGCCCAAACTGGGCGTGTCTACATTTTTATGTCAACAGAACCTAAACAGTTGAAATACGTACAGGGTAACTGCTTAACATTGTCTGTCATATATATGTCAAATGTAGGCAAAGTATTTCATGGAATATGTGCTTCGCAAAACATTCTCGTAAATCTGTAGGTCTTTTATGGGACATATCAAGCACTTTTATGTGGCCTATAAGAGTTCCAAATACATGTCGCTGACAACATTAAATAGTGCACTAAAAAGTAAATCACTTGGAGACATAGTGCTGTGAGTCAGAGTCGGCGGTGAGCCGCGGAAAGCACATAATCCAAAGGAAGAGTTTAGTTAGGCCACCTGTTAAATGAGTGTCAGTCAAACAGCACAAATCCGCCCCTGACTTGGACCATGTTCCACATTTTGGCCGCACTGAGTGTGACATCCCTGACCTTTGGCATGAAGAATGGGTCGACAAAGTGAGACTTCCAGGGAGCTTAACATATTTCCTCTCAGTAGGAAATATATTGCTGTTATATTCACATAAAGCCGTAAGTCGTAAGTCGGATTTTACTATACAGGAGTTCAAAATGAAATAGTTATGACATGCACAGAGTCGTAGAACTCTTGGTTCTAGAATGGAGGAGAAGTAAGAGTGTACAATAAAATTGTAGTACCGAAGGCAGAGGATGGAATTGAAGGCTAACAGGTGAAGTGTGTGTGTTGAGAAAGTCTAAGTGTGAGATAGCATCACGTCGACATGACACTTCCAGGTATCCATTTATTTCTGTGGAAAAGGACAAATGAGGTCACCCACCCACCAGAACGGATGACGGCAGGGCTCTGCTCTCCAGTTGGTGAATGTGTGCACCTTTGAGCTGTTGATGTGCAAGTGAGCGTCATCAGTCGTGCAAAAGGAAGCTGGCGGTGAAAGGTTTTGTGTTATGAAGAGCCAAATACGTCGTCGTCGTACGACATCCGAAGTGACCATGTTGCTGGCAGCTGAATCAAATCTTCTCACAGATGATCACATTGAATTGAAATGAGCACCATTCAACTCTAAATTAGCGAAACAAAACAAAAAAAGATTTAAAAGAATTAAGTAATATTAATGGGAAATAAAACAAGATTTAGAAGTCGTATTAATGGATGCCGATGGCAACATATTTATGGCAGAGTCGGACAAGCTCACGCAATTTTTACGGGCAACTCACATCCATTGATGGAAAATGGACCCCAAACCCGTATATCACGAGTGGTCGAGGATATAATTGGGATCCTGTCCTAGACTCTGACAGGGTTTTGGTGAATGGTTGGAATACCTGTTCCGACCACGCATTAGTTTTACCATGAAAATGTTTGTTTTTCGGAGAAACGTTTACGTCCAAGTTGATATAGACGCTGCTAAGGCCCACTTATGATGCCACATTTTTATTTTTTATTTTTTTGGGGGGTGACTATAAATTGGTCCATACCTAGTAATATACTGTACGGTATATTATAGTGTACAGTATATATCAATCTCTGGTTCATCATAGTGTTCATTTGATTTCCACCTAGCATTGTCAACAATACTCTACTAAGATCAGACCAAGATCCATCTCCAAAACTGTCTCCCAACAGGAGGCACATGGACATTTCAGTTTTCTGATTAATGTGAATGTACAGGTTGTGCAACCATTGTCTAGTTTCAGTCAGCCTGAAGTACCATCAAATGTAACACCTGACCCTTTTGCACCTGACCCTCAATGAATGTCGCTTCATGGCAGGTGGTGGAAGTTATGGGCCGATGATGTTTGGTAGGTGGTGAACTCAGGTTAAAAAGGATGTAAGGTGTCATTGAAATGGTTGTCCAAATCCAAATCCATTGGAGAAAAGAGTGCCATCTAGCGGACATTGATAATGGGGACACTGTTTCATGAAGCCTCATGTGCTTTGTTGGGTCAGTTATACATTTCTCATTTCCATCCATTGTTTTTGGAATCAAGTCTCAGTTTAATAATTGCCAATATGAACAACTTCTGTGTTCAGGTATTGTATACAAGTAACATCCGACTTATAACCTGCTCGACTCCACCCGACTTACCACCACGGCCAGCAGATGCTTTTTTTTTTTTTTAATTCAATTTAATTCAAATCATTCAGCAGCCCGGCACCGTGTGCGACAGTTACAGCAGCAAAGTATCCCAGCATCTCACTCTCACACAGTGATCTACCACTGCAGTAGCACCTATAACCCTCGCGTCGGCCATTTTGAATGGCATTTGACTGACGTCCAATGTGACTTACGACTGGTTGGTCGGAACCGATCCCAGTCGTAAGTCGAATGTTACTTGTACATGTAATGCGCCCTTGTCAGACGTCAGCAATCGCTCATACACTCCATCTTTGACTCCAGGTTGGCTCCAGAAACAAGAACGGCAAGTGATGAAATTTTAAAACGCTTTTTTTCCACCGAATTAATTTGTGATGAAATATTGAACTCAAGTCTTTATGCATTTGAGAGCATGATGATGGCGATATCTTGATCTCCTGTTGGACTGGCAGACGAAGGAGACAGAGGGAGATAATGCATATTGAATGAGCACATCTACATCAAGAATCATCCCCACTGACCAAATCCCACTGGCACACAAATCATCTGCGCGGCTCTGTCGAGTTAATTAAGATGTAGCGTGTGGATTTAATCGAGTCCCGCTATTGAGAATGTCTTCAATAACCGGACCTGTGCGCCTTTATCTGTGTGCAATTTCACTCAGGAATGAACCAGGTGACATTATGGTGGCAGCAGTAATGTAGAAGCTGACAGAAGTCGGCCTGAAAGCAACAAAGGATGGAAAATGTTGCCCAATTCTATTCCAGACGCACCAATAAAGACTGGGGTTCCAAGATAGTAAAGCCTGTTAAGTCGTGGCGCTTTACTGTTTGTGTGACGGGAATATGGTTCTGGGCTTTTGTCTGGGGAAATACTGCACCCTCATAGTTGTTCTAGGAACTCTACAGATAAGAAAAATGGCTGAGATTACACCTCATTTTTCTTCTCAACGCCAGAATTTTCCTCTCTGAAGCTGGTTGTAATTGTGCCCTCCAGACTTTTATACAATGAGTGCACAAATTGGTTGGACAGAGAAAACAGCCATGGCTCAACCGAAGTGCCCCACTGAGCTACTTGCTGGCGTCGGAGTGAGACACGCTGGAATAGCAATTTTCTCTCTTTGTGCAAAGTTAATTAAATATGTAAAGGAAGTCGTCACAATCCTACACAAGGAGCTCCATTTACATAATTGTAAAAAACTGACCGTGGTTTATATCATTTACAAAAGGCACGTTTTGCATGTTTTCAACTAAACATGTCACTGTGAAAGCCGTACACGTTTTTGGATGTATGGTGAAACTACTTCTATTTTTTAACTCTGTTTTATTGCTGAAAATGCATTAACCTTTTCACCATGGTTTCAGGTTTATGAATTGTATCAAACACATGGCATGGTTCAATGACATCAGCTAGAAATGAGCACAACCACCTATCTGATAGGTTGGCCTGGTCAACCCATGGCTCCCGAGCCACATGCGGCTCTTTTCCCAGTTTCATGCGGCTCTTCACCAAACGTTGTCATTCCCTAAACTAAACGTATGGCATGTGTTTCACCTCTTATTTATTGTTGTGTAATTCAGTGAAGTGAAGATGCGACGCTCCAGTCTCCAGCGTCGCTCACACCCACAGACCGGGGCGTCATGTTAGTGGTGGCATGAGCCACGTAAAAAAATATATAAGTAAAATAAATTGTGCACACATTTCTATCTACGTCGCTAGATATTTCAAGGAGGATCACGGTAAAAAGTATGAATTTTAAAAATACATGCATAAGAGACATACGCTGGACGTGAACCAGCAACCTTGTGACACACAGGGACGTGCTTTAACCGCTATACTGGCGCTCAGTCACGTGACCAGCTGTTCAGGTTGAGCGTTACAACCTTACATATTTGTAAGATGTGGCTCTTTTCAGCAACAAAGTAAAACAATGTGGCTCTTAGCCTCTGACTGGTTGGCCGCCCCTGACCTATCATCTCATAACTTAAAACAACCGCGGCCTGCTTTACTAAATGTTTGTGTGCATCAAAAGTTTAGAACACTAGTTTGTACATTCACACCAACGGTTTTGCAATTTTATCAATACAATATTATATTTTAATGATTCACCAACAGTCGTGGTTAAACGCTTTTATCGGACATCACAACTACACACAACCAACTGTGTGACCGCGCTGTTCCGTGTTGCTTAACATGTTTCAGGGCGCAAAATCACAACAGAGAAATAAAGACAAAGAGGTATGCAGAACACTCGAGTCACCTGCAGGAACACGGTTGTGATAGAACATGTGACACTTGTCCAAAGCGCTGAAGTTTTTTTTTTTCTGTCTGATAAAACAAGCTTGCCACAGACATTCAGTGCGAGCAGTTAATGTCCCATTTGGCTTGCTATATCGACACGATCCTTAAATAAACACAATAAAACAACTGGCGGTCACCTGCACGTTTGATAGCATCTCAAAAATATGAACATTTAATAGCACACCAAACACCCGCAGTAAACATATAGCATGACTTACAAGTCCAGTACAAACACATTTCATCATCTGAACTCTTCAGTCACGGTTCTCTCCAGGTGTGAACTCCTATGTCCACTCCTGGTCCGGCCTGTTGTCAGTCGGTTTCTATTTTCCTTCCTCACTTAGCTGCCGTAAAATGGCGGTCACATGGGTGACAACGACAGTACTCCCAGGACACGCCTACTGTCGGGTCGCCCAGAGAAAGTTACATTGTGTAGAGAGTCTTCAGAGAATAGCTGGAGAACTAGTCTCTGTGAGTTGAGCTGTTCAATATGTTGATGTCTTCCATCACAGAGGATATGACAATTATATATTTATGTCTTAATATGATCTATTGTTACTTTAACACATAATGTTTTGACATGAATTTATGTATTACTGGGGGTCTTTATGTGACCTGTTCATTAAAGGAAAATAATAATAATAATAATGATAATAATAATAATAATACACCTGAGGAGGAAAAATGTTTTATGTTAGTGGCTTGTCATAGATGTTTTTTTTTTTCTTTTAGCAAAATATGAATAGCACTGGAGAGTAGAGTTACTAAAGTGTAAGTGGCAATACAAAGGAAACAATGTTCCACATGTTCCTCCCTCCATTGAATTCACGTCCAATAAATGGAATTTTAGAATCCACCTAATGGCCAAGATGTTGACAGGCAGTCTGAAATAAAAGGTCTGCGGCTGAGCAAAGCCAACCTTAACCTTGCCTTAACCTACAACTGAACCATCCACTGCGAGGATTTATGTCACAGTCTTTCTTATTTTTAGCCCTAAAGGGAGCGGTGTCCCCACAATGTGACCGTCTGAAGGGATTTATTTCACAGGACTGTCTGCGCTGACACAAACACATGCACATCTACGTCTCTCCATAAGACACCACGAGTCGCATGAATTACCTGGAGACGTACCCTGGCTATAACCCCACCTACTCGTTCTTAACTGAGCTGATTTACATGATAAGGTCTTGATTTTGCCACCACGGGAGACCATAACTTCCACAACCTGACTATTAAAACTGATTTATGTCCCCACAACACCAGGTATTCCAAGTACACGCACACGTATAAACCCGGAGTGAAAGGTTGAACCAAGGTTGGCGTGCGAGGCCTTGACCACTGGCGGTTAATTGAGCACATTTCCATGCAAGCAGCTGCGTGCTGTTCAAGAACAAAATGAACTGCATAATACATTAGGCACTGTAGACACCCAGTAAAAGCTGTTACACTCTCACCGGAAAAAATATCACTCAAAGTGATTGACTGAATATAGTACCAGGCGACCGAAAAGATCAATGTCAGGGACACAAAACAGCACCAACCCAGCGACGCACGTTCCTCCTTGCTATATCCAGTGGTTTTGGGTTTAAGCCCAGTGGTCTTCATTTCTCTTAAGAGCTGTCACCTAGCACTCAACCACTGAACCGTGCTTCGCTGTCACATCAATCATGAGGTTTAAGCTGTGGGATGGTGTCCAGCTGGTTTCACTACACTGCACTTGACTGACCCAATAAAGTTGTCTGCAATGTACAACTGCCTGTTGGACAAATCCAGAGAGGCGCGTGACTGCTCCTGCGAAGGTTTGACTGAGGTCATGTGATGTCAGAGTAAGCCAACAGATCATTAGATAAATCGGATTTTAGTGAGCGTTAACTGGGTGATGGGTATAAGTGGGATCCAATCCAAAACAGTTTGTCCGTAGAGTACAGGCTCCACTAAAGAATGGTGAGGAAGTGGTTAGCGTTGCAGGTTCACTTATGGTGGCCACACATATCACTGTGTTTTTGTGTAAGCGGGAGCCAAATGACTTCATGAAAAAGACTCACAGGAGATCAGAGTAGCAAATAATAGTATTTAATGTAACAAAGAATTCACAATAGTCAAACAAAAGTAGAATCCAAACACAAAGCGTCACTGAACCGGGAGATCCAAAGAAAGTTAAACTGAGGGTGTCACTGAACCAGGAGATGTACACAAAAACGGAAATAAGTCCATCCAAAACATCACCGAACCGGGAGATCATGTACAAAGAGTCTGAAAATACAAATACAAACACGATGATCAGGGAAAAACAACATCACAATGCGGTCGTCAAAACAAACTCACAAGGGACGAAACTGAAATCAGAGGAAACAGAAAACACGTGGAGATCGGAAACAACAATAACTCAGGCACCAGGGAAAAACCTAGAGATCAGAAAAGCACAGAGAGCAAGGAGAAGGATACGAGGAAGCCATTTACTGACCAATGAGTGGATCCGATCTGGCGCACATTGCTGGAACCAAGGTGCTTAACAAGGGCCGGATGATGATCTGTAGATCAGTTCCAGCGGAGTGCCATATCCAAGGGGGAAGCTCCAACAAAACAGGGAAGAGGAAGGAGGCGAAAAAGGAAGTGATGCAAAATAAAAGCGAATCTTAACATTTTGTCCCGATTTTGTTGCTTCCAACCAGGATGGTACATCCTGGTTATTGTATTATTATTATTATTATTATTATTATAATTATTATTATTATTATTATTGTTGTTGTTGTTATTATAACTCTTATCAGATTATTTCATGAGACAAATCTTTTGTCCGAGTAGATTGAATTTGTCCTGACAGTCAGCTCTGAAAACGGTCGACAATCGTGAATGTTTAAGAAGTTCAACATTTCCGACCAAAAATCTTTATGTGTGTGGTGAGAGATGATCACTTTCTATCCAGACGTGAACAGAATGGAGTCAAACAAGAGGTGATTCAACCAATAAAAACGCTACTTTTTAATCATGAGAAGTAAATCCCACTCCAATTTGCAGCCGCTCTCACCTTTATATGTCTGCATTTAAGCTCTGCGAGCAGGAAATGTGAATCTGTCATTTAGTTATTTATGTGTGTGGATGAGTTTTAAAAAGAGAAAACAGAAAGTGCAGAGGTCTGTTGAATGCGCAGAAGATGATTCCTTGGTCTAGGAGCCACCACAGAACCGGCTCTTTTGCGACAGTGGCCAGTGTAGAGATGCCAGAATGGAGGGAAATATGTTCCTGTTTGTGAATTCCCTTTATCAGTTACAGAAGAGCGAGCCAGTTCTGACTGATCCTGTAGTACAGTACATTACAGAAGTCCAGACGGGAAGCTATAAAAGCACGCATCAGCTTTTTCAAAATCCTCCCTGGATGAAATCTGTTTTGCTCAGATGGAAAAGGCTCTGATCTATAAAACGTGTGTTTTTCAAATTTTAAATCTGGATCCATTAAACAGCAGGACTGGTGAGAGCTGGTTTCACAAAATGAGCCAAGAAGCATAGGTCGATACTGGAGCCAACACCGGAACCACGTGACTGAACTGCAAGCAACAGTTTATAGTGGTCTGTTTACCAATTTATACAATCTAAACTGTATACGTCAGTCGCTGTTTACAGTGAAAAAAGTATTTGCGATGGTCCACTGCTAAAGTTACCCAGACTCACACCAAATGTGGTTGCAATTGCTTTCAGCTCCTGACTGTATGCCCAATTGTCGTGTGGATGCAGCTGCTCATGTCATTAGTTCTCTCTCACTTGCACAAGAATTGCAATGCTGCACGATTGTTTATGCAAGAAACAGCTACTTGACAAGTCTGACAAGCTTGTTTTGTGTCTGACAATGTTAATTTTTGCTGTTATATTGCAGGCATTTTGTTTGCGTAAAAGAGCCCAATGCCCAGTTTTCACCCCGCGTGTATTCCCGGCACTTTCCACCCCAGCTTGTGTGTTCCTGGAGATCAGAGCCGCAGCTGTGACAATGTCCCCGGTTGTGGCGACACAGAGCTGCTCGGATCATTGCTGAGTTTGTTTGTCAGCAGTAATAAGTCTCCATTCTGGACCCCATTTTCAAACAGTTGTTGCTTTGCATCCTGTATTTTTGACACAGTGTTTGGTGGTCACAGACGTTTCAAAATGTACATAAGGTGGAAGAGCCAACACTGCTAGTAACCAGCGTCAAGTGAGGTCATGTTTGATCTGACTGCTTGGTACCAGCTTTGCCGCTGTCATGGTGACTATTGAAGAGTAGAATGTGTTTGGAAGAATACAAAATACTGCTTCAGTTCAGTTTAGGTCATTTAATCTCATGGCATGAATGATCCACCCATCTCCAAATGGACATATCAGAGGCTGAATTTATACTGCACGGGGTGAGAAGTACTAATGCTAGCCTTGAGAACTACACCGTTAATTCTAGACTATAAGCCGCTACATCTTTTTTTTTTTCTCGTGGCCTGAATCCTGCGGCTTAAACAAAAATGTGGCTATTTTTTACAGGTTAAAGTGCGTCATGTTGCCAAAATATTGTGCCTTGTCACACCAAACCGATGACATCACAGCCGTTTTATTGACCTTAAATGGCTCAAAATGCTGTGTTTTCACCCGCGTGTTAACTCCGGCTGACCCGAGAAGAGAAGCAGCAGCTGAGACCAGCGGTGGTGTCAAAAAACTTTGGACACATGGGTGAAAACAGCACATTTTGAATACTTTAATGTGAATAAAAGATGTGAGGAGTTCATGAGTCAAGTTCAGAACATTGCCCAGTTGGTTTCATGAGTCAGACACGATGCTGGACCCCGTTTTCAAAACTAGTTTGGAAGTGATCCTCATGCATTTTTATGTAGCACTGACCAGCACCACTGCACTGCGGCTTATAAACTGCTGCGGCTTATGTATGAACAAGATCTATTCTCCTTCGTAAATTTAATATGTGCGGCTGTGTGTGTTCAGTCAGGTAAAGATGTCCACTGTCTTACAAAACCTGAGGTTGGAATACAATATTTCAACAGCAGAATTTCCTTAAATTCTGCACCTGGATTCATCATGTTTAAACAGCTGCCGATTGGTTTGGTGCTTGGAAGTTTAGCAAGTGAGCAGTGAGCAAGTGTGTGACGGCTGTTGGTTCAGTGTTCTAAGCGAGTGACGTGGCCCCAAGTTCATGATAAGACATTTTGATTTGTACAGAAAAAGAATATATACTCAGATTTACTTTGATTTTTTTTTTTTTTTTGGAACTGAAAAGACATTCACAGCCGGGTTGTTTAGCTCAATTTCAGCTTTTAGCACAAGTTTATATGGAAATCCCTGTGGTAAACCTCACCTGAGTAGGTGCAAGAGGCAGACAATGTTCTTGCTCACAAAAATGTTTATTATTTTGCTCCAGTATGCAGTATAGTAAAAAAGATATACGTAAAAGTAGTCTTTTGGTCATAATCCCCTTTTGTTGACACATTCATGATAATAATCTCCACTGTAAGACACCTGAGGAACGGCACAATGTGAGGCGCTTTCAGTGAGCTGCACTATAGACGTGCATTGGAGGTGATTCAATTAGTATTGAATTTGGTTTTGTGCCAGCTTTACGTCTCTAAAGCTCTAGTGGGTCGTATAAAATGACGTGGCAGACTGGATTTGGCTGCCAGGCCTTGACTTTGACATGAGATTTACAGGGAAATCACTGTCACATCCTTAGTTTCCACTCTGGTTATAAAAACACACGTCATTTTGGGAGGTAAAAGCATCGAACCAGTGCCCCCTGAGCAACACTTTCTGGAAGATTCAGGGATTGAGGTGAAGGGGCTTTAGTTGAGGCTCAACATTTTGGTTCATGTCAAAATTTGGCTTCTTCTGCTGCACGCGGATCATACTTTCAAGATATAACTCAAGATTACTCACCGCAGTTTATCCTTATCGATCTTTCACTAACCACTGTCAAACACGGACGAACTCATGCCGCTGCTTCTTGTTACAAGCCGGTTATCAGATCCCTGTGATAGATTCAGCAGCGTGTCCACATTTCACTGCCCCAAGCCACTGAAGTGTGCAAATAGTTTTTTAATTACTTTTGGCTTTGAAAACTTTCACTCACCCACACAGCATTGCCAGCTCGCTTTTCTTCCCTTTTTATTCTTTCAGTTCTCCTTCAGAGCCTCTGACTCCAGCTGTATAATTAGTTTGACATTGTGACCTCAAGCCTTTCACAAAACCAATTGCAAGATTTAAATGGGCGATGTGGTCGACCATGTTGACTATTGGTGTTTTTGTTTAGATGTTCTTTGGGATGCTTTTAGAGGTGGTCACAAAAAATAATAATAGTATGAATTCATCATCATGCCATCCATCCAGGCGCTATCAGGTCAGCTTCACTGAGTTTTTACCAACATACAAGCACCAATATTTTACATTAAAAAAAAAGAAAAAATTGATCAGTACAGTGTGTGGATTAGTGGGTATTGGTCGATACCAGGCTTGAGTACTCGTACTGATACTGAAATGTCAAACTAAATGGCTCCTGATACCATGAAACCGACTTTACAGCAGTGTGCAGATTTTGAACGTCATCTTCCGAAAAAATTGTAAAATACATGTTTGTACTGGACAGGTAACCGTCACCCATGTAGAAACATATTTAAGACAAAAAAACCCCAAAAAAACTTGGTGTTGGCTACTTGTTTTGGGGAAATAAATGGTACCAGTGCGTCTCTAACTTCAACACAATGACTTTTGGCAATATTCAAATGAAACATTGTTGGGTTAGAAATGAGTGTCTTAAGCTTCAATTCAGTTGCGTTCAGTGAATACATTATCATCTGTGAAAACATCATAAGATCGCACATTTCAAACAAAGTCTTCCCTCAGTGGGGATTTTGCGATAAACTTTAACATCCAGTCAAACCAACCCCCTCTAGTGGTTACAACTGGTTCATGATAGTCCATTTATAGCACATTATAGTCCTAGAAATTGTTTCATACTTCTCACCTCTTTCAATACAATTGAAACTTTTGATATTTTTTTTTACAGATTTGTGTGAGCTTTATTGAATTACTTTTGAGCAGCTGGACTACTTTCACCAGACTCAAACTCAGTGTCACTGAACACCTCTTGCACCCAAGCAACTGCAACTGAAAATCGATTGTTTCAGGCTGTTAAATCGCCACATTATTGCTCCTATCGAAAAGAGAATTAACTTTCCTTGACATGTTATCTTTAATTAAATATATTAATCTCCCAAATACTGCTGCATTTTCAGTGTGCTGAGTGCAAAACAGCTCCAGTGGACAATTAAAAATGCAAAGGTCTGACTTGGTTTTTTTGCTTCGAGCTAAAAAGCAAAACACTAAAACCATGTTGTGTTGCAACGCCACACTGTGTGTGTGTGTGTGGTCTCAGCTGGTTGTCAAGTGTGAGTGTTCATCATGCCCGGGGCACTGGAATCAGTTCTCCAGCATTAATTTCTCATCTTTTTTTATGGTTTATGAATACAAGCTTTAATTACATCAGAAATGCAATCATGACTCTCACTCCTCTTCATCCAATTGAGATTGACAGGCTAACGACTGCGTCATATTTACCCGGGTCGCTTCTACAACGTTGTTTGGGTTGGAGGTGTGAGAGGGATGGAAGGGGACGGGCATCTATAGTTGGGTGGCTGAGAGTTTGAAGTGTGATTGTGCAGTAGTATATAAATTTTAAATAAAAATAAAATAAAAATTTACTTTAATGGAAGCAAAAAGCAAATAGAAATCATCCTTTAAGGAAACGTTACACAAAGCACTTTCACTGTGCAATGATCTTTTCCAAGTGGATGGGTGAGTGGTTGCATCAGAAGGCAGATAGTGAGCCAATATTGTATTGATCGATGATAGACAGCTGTCGGACTTAAAACCAATCTTGACCTGAAGACCAGCCTCATGTAAGCCATGTTGGACTTGGGATAGTTAGTCAAGGCGGGCAAGATCACAGCTATTGTTATACCTCGATTCCTGACCACAATCCGTTCCAGATGACCGTTTGAGAAGCTAATTGTTCGAAATCAGAATCAATTTTTCCCATTACAATGAATGGAAAAAGAAATAATGCGTTCCAAGCCTTAAAATAGTCTTTTGTAGGAGTGAATGTAGAGTGTCTGCTGCAGGTGCGCTGTTCCTCTATGTGTGTGGCCGCTGCATGTGGGAGGGGTTGCCGAGTGAGTGACGTCTCTCCAGAAGTGAAGAGGTGCCCGGTGCGTGTCCAGCTCTGAATGTGCGCTTCTGTGCAGTTTGGCTGTGACAAAGTCATAAACCAAGTAACTTAGCTCTGTCCCAGACTCGCCTCATCCCTGTCCCAGCTCCAGCCCACAACAGGACATCAAACCCTGGAGTGTGCGCTCCAGCCTCGGAGGTGTCGAGGAGCACCTCCCCTGTGACACTCTACCACGGTCCAGTGCGGAGACAGGAAAGGTTTTACACCTCAATATGAAGAAAAAACAGTCAGTAAATGTAGCTAACGGGACACGTCTGCATACAGAGGCTGCGTTATACACAATAACAAAGCGCGTCGTGGGTCAGCTGATCGATCCGTGCACATTATGTTTTTTTAGGACTTTTTTTGGGGGCGTTCGAGTTCTGGATTTTCGCAAAAAAATCTCAAAATTTTTGTTCAAACAAAAGTCCTGGACGTTTGAAAACCAAGGTACCACTGTGTGTGTGTGTGTGTATATATATATATATATATATATATATATATATATATATATTTATATATATATATAGGTTTAAAAATTATATAAGGTTTCTCTGAAATGGTTGTCCAACTAGTGGGCACTGAAAGTGAGGACACTGTCTCATGAACACAAGGGGTTCTTTTCATGCATTACGGAGGTTTCTTGTATTTGTGTGTTGTCACTGCAAATGTACAAATTGTATAGATTCCACAAAACACATTACAGTTTTACGAACATTTTTTAACCAAATGCTTACAGTACAAAGAGGATAGTTTCACAAGGTTCAAACGTGACGCACACTGAGCTCTACGATTACAACTGAGAAAATACACCATACATTATCTATGTAGAAACAAGAGCACCTACTCTACATACGTATTCAAACGATCCTTAAATAAGACGATGTCTCGCTCTGACAAGTACACCCACTGTTTTTAATGTTTTACAATTTGAATTCACCAAATGTATCGTGAGATCTCCGATGTACTGTATGTTTCCAGTCCCACCTCGCGTCACACATTTAATATTTGATTTTGGATACAAAAGAGGCTGAAGTCAGAGAGAGAACTTGTGCAGAGGGAAAAGGATTATAGAGAAAGAAGAAGGTCAGCGAAGAAAGAGAAACCAGTGATATTCAAGGGAAATAAGACGATGGTTGCTTCTGCATAAAGGTACTTGAGCACTGCCTTCCAATTCGTTTTAGTGTTTGAGTTGATCTTTTGACCCTTCTGGCTGAAAACTTTATTTCACTTTTTGGCAGTTAACTTTTGCATTTGGAGTTTTTGGAGCTGTCTAATAATTATCGCTGGATATCCAGGCGATACATACATTTAATAAAAAAAAATACTTCTAAAGTATATAAGACAAAGACCGCACATAATAGGAAATAAATAATCCTCATGATTCTAAAATATTCCTTAAACTATCAGTCTTCACAAGCAAAAAATAAATGCTGTACGCAGTTATGCTTCCAGGCTTCTAAACTAATCTTTTAATTTTCATCTTGAATTTTTATTTTGATGTATATCTCGCTTTACAACAAGTGGGGCCTGTTGTTTGCGGCTTCTTTAGTATTGCTTAGGGGATCATTTGGAAATTGAGTTGCGCTTGAGGTTATTTTCCGTCAGGGAAGTGTCCTTGATATTAAAAAGTTTGAAAAACACAGCGCTGCCTCGCTTTGAATTGTTTACGTGCCAAAGTTTCGGATGAAGTTGACCGACTCAATACCTGCTTTGATGGAGTTCTTTCCCAAACATTCCCACTCCATACGTCACTGTCAAATCCGCCACGACCGGGTGGTTCATTCATATCAGAAGGCATTAGTTCCATCTGATGAATATTTGGATTGAAGCCGCTCAGTCAGAGGCAGGGGTCCATCTCTCTTCCACACTTTGTTCTAAATGAGCACGGCGGTGAGGCGCTACCATCAGCCTGGATGCTGTTGTTGTCACCGTCAAGATTGTTTATGACCTGCGGGGCCAGAACACAGCCGCATTCATGTAAATGCAGCCACTATTTGGGCTTTTTTTTTTTTGCAATAGCTCAATCTTTTGAGGATTTTAGTGCGGTCGGGACATTGACCAGGCAGCGCCAGATTTGCCTTCTTGCTTCTTGTTTATAGTCTGCAGTGGTCAGTACCTAGCCAAAGAGCTTCTGGTCACGCAATGGATTTTATTCCGATCTGGGACCACACGCTGCATACTTTTCTGTTGACGAATTTTGAGTAAACATTGGTGAAACACAGAACTTAAGTCTTTGGATTTGAGAAACCATCTCAATAAAACATCATCTACTGAAGCTCTTCACATGCAAACAGAAGAAGGCAGTTCTTTTACCGGAATATTACAGTTACACTTTATACATACATACCTGCTCAGTTTACCATCGCTTAGTCCTGTACAGGGTTGCGGGGAGTGACCCAGACCTGACTCAGTGGTCAGTGGCTGAGAGGCAGGAATACATCCCGGACAGGTCGCCAGTCCATCGCAGGGCACACACACCATTCACACACATATCTAGGGGTAATTTTAGAGTGACTCGTGAGCATGTTTTTGGACTGTCAGAGGAAACTCGGAGTACCTGGAGAAAACCCCACACAGGCACAGGGAGAACAAGCACACTCCGCCCAGAAACGGCCAGAGCTTGATTTGAACCCTGCTATCGAGTAAGATACATGTGTTATCTTGAAACTGGATGGATGGATCGAGGCCACCTGCACATGTTCTCTTTAGAATTTAACCAACTATTCACCAACAATACGTCCACCGAGGGGCTCATTTCATGGCAACTTGTAAATGATACCACAGGATCAACTCCATCAGTAATTCAAGAATCATGTCGACTGAGGGTAAAAAGGAAGTAGCTGGACACACTCTCACCACGAGACCAGCAGCGACATTAGACTGGCAGTCTAGATTCAAGCAACTGCAAATCAGTGTTGATATTCTGCCACAGAGACGCATGAAAGTAGATTTATTTTAATCTTTCGCAAGTAGGGATTGGAACTTTTCACATTTGAACCAATAAAACGCCAATGTCTGGTACCAGGGAATTGGTATCAGTACTCCAGGGTACTAATTTTCTGTAGTTTTCCATGTGCTTATGTGGTAATACACCTTCATTTCTTTAATAATAAACCCCAAACTTTTAAAATAAATACATTTATTTCTCTGTATATAAACGTTAATAAATACAAGTAACACCCGACTTACGACCGGGATCGGTTCCGACCAGAAGTCAGATTGGACTTAAGTGGAATGCCATTCAAAATAGCCGACACAAGGGTTATAGATACTACTGTAGTGGTAGATCACTACGTGAGAGTGAGATGCTGGGATACTATGCTGCTGTAACTGTTGTACACGATGCAGGGCTGCTACGTGCTGCTGTGCCAGACAATGAATAAAAAACATAAGCATCTGCTGGCTGTGGTCGTAAGACCTCAGTCGGACCTCAGTCGAGCAGGTCGTAATTCGGACGTTACTTGTATTAAGGGCTCTGGTGTCAAAATGTATTATGAGCCCACAAAAAATTATAATAATAACATAGTTAATACTGATTTTAAAGTAAAAATGTCCACACGATTTGAGATTTCTGTCTGTTCTTCAAGGAGAAAAACAAGAGTAAGAAAACATGCTAGATGCTGGTACATGATACGGACTCAGTGCTAGTGGTAGACATTGGTCAGCCAGCTAGCAACTGGTAACAGAATCTGCAGGCCGTGGTTGTAAGTACGGGTGGACGTAAATCGAGCTTTTTTTTGCTCCATTGCAGATTCGAACAAATTTCGTCAAGGCAACCCTTAACTACAACTATACAGAGCGTTCAAGAACTGATACATGGTACCAAGTTACTCTGCAATACAGATGGAATTCAGTCGATATCATATTCAGGTCCCTTCCCTATTCACAAACTGTGTTTTATGGGGTAAATTTCTCTGGTTTTTGGTTCACAATCTGAAGATAGAAGCCATGCAAATGAGTGACAATTTCTTCCAGATTACCAAAACCACCGAAATCTATCTGTCCCTTGTCACATTGTCACACGAAACTATGCATACAGACACACAGATAGACAGGTAAGCAATACAGATAAGTCCCTGCACTCATTTTATTTGAGATTTTAAAAAGCCAGCCAGTCTATTCAGCTCCAAAGTCGAAGTGGCCCAATAGAAAACGCTTGGACTGGAGACTCAATTGGAAGATAAAGTCGATTCAGGCACATTTCGATCCTGAGGTTTGGCCTTTTGAAAGAGCACAAGCTTCCCGAGATACCAGAGAAGAGGGAGTCACAACAGTCAGGTCTGCAAGAAAGGGAATCCCTGAAAAAATATTTGCTGAAGAATGATAATTCTATAATTTCCTGGAATGTTTCACGACACAAAGCTTACTGTACATAACCCACAGTTCATGCTTGCAAATGTCTGCTCCGAGTTGAACGGCTCAAGGTGTTTCTTCAGCTCACCACTGCTGGCGAAGGCTTTCATTCTGTCCAACAGAAAAATCTGAACACATTGCTGTGTAAGTGATTGAGAAGACTGACCTTTAATTCCATTCAGGCAATTTGTCCGACACAAAGCTAACATCCATTGCGTCGGCGCGCCTCGGCTGCAGAAACCAAGCTAAACCATTTTCTTTTACATTACAGCTATAAATATGTATGACTGTGTCCAACAGACTTGTCGACGCCTTTCATATTTTTTTTCCTTGCCATTTTTAAATAAAAGCCGAGCGTTTAAATGTGTGACCTTCGAGCAGCTTTTACGTCAATAGGAGTCTTTCTAATGGTTTCACTATTGACATGCTGAGAATAATGAGGTGTGCGGAAGAGAAGTTACATTTAAGAGCTCAACTGAAATTCCTTTGGACAAAGGAATTTTTTTCATGAAAGCTTTTAATTTTGGCCCTCGGTGGAATGTCATGCTGCGGCAAATAAAAGCTTGCTGGATGCCAACAGGCTATCAATGCGGTGTTATGCTCATCAGAAACTCAGTTTGTTTGAACACTGGAATCGGGCTCTAAATGAAAGATTTGATTTTTGGTTTGGTTTTTGAAGGTGAATCGTATGTTATCCCCATAAGTGCATGTGCTATCGACCAATCCTAGCAAAGCAGGACGAAAACAGAAAGCAGCGAGGAAGGCGCGGTTATAGGCGGCGAGAGGGACATAGACAAGCTTTTGTTCTGACACTGCAGCTAAAGTTGATGAAAGCGTAAAGAGAAGTCCAGACGGAGGCAATCGCAGTTATCTGACATCAAAGTCAGGATCAGGAGTCGTACCGGAACAGAGAACAAAGCTAGCCTGAATTAAGCTACAATCTCCTGGTCTTCTAAAGTAAGATGAACCTGGCAAATGTAGATGTTTAGATATGAGTAAAATGAGAAAAGATCAAATGAAACACGCAGTGCTCAGCAAATCCCACAGCGACACATAACAAAATAAAACGGACTCAACGAAATACCAACTTCCTCCAACGAGAAGGAAAAAAAAAAACCACATCACACAGAAGTCAGAAGAAGTAGCCACAAGCGTCTCCACAAACACAAACCAGAGTCTTGTGTTTTATGATTTAATTTGTGTATGGAATTAAATGTAATTTTAGGCATTATGTTTTGTGATTTGTGTGTTTCTTACTGCTCTTATTTCAACTTTAAAAACACAGTTTTGTTTTTTTTTGTTTTGTTTTTTTTAACAGGGACTGCTTATCTACAGTGTTAGCAAGATGACAAGACATCACCACAACACGTGGATTTCTTTTTCATTTTGTCGTTTAATAAAGTCCTTTCTTTAATTAAATAAATACATAAAAAAAACAGCATGCAGTTCTGCAAATAGCACTCAGTAGTATGTGTTCAACTTAATAGCAGCATATATTTTCCCCTCCACTCAGCAATTTTATGTATGTGCCACAAGTGCACATGAAAAAATAAGGACTACAAGCAACAATTTACGACCGGGATTGGTTCCGACCAACTGGTCATAAGTCACATTGGACATAAGTCGAATGCCATTCATAGGTACCACTGTAGTGGTAGATGGCTGAGTGAGAGTGAGATGCTGGGATACTGTGCTGCCGTAACTGTTGTACGTGATGACGGGATGCTACGTGCTGCGGTGCCAAACACTGAATAAAAAATTTAAAAAAAATAGCATCTGCTGGCCGTGGTCGTAAGTACGGGTTCGACCTAAGTGGAGCAGGCCATAAGTTGCATGTTCCTTGTAATTCAGATATTTATAAACAACTCGGATTAATGCTATGAAATGACATAATAATAATGATATGTAATAACTGTAATAACTCACGTTTACAATAAAAGATGTGATCCTCCACATCAGAATTTTGCGACTCTGGTCCGTCTAGTCAATGCAGATTTTTGGTCAAAATATGGTGAATGCTTGGCCTAATAAAGTTTTTTGGGAAAAAAACAAGTGCTGAACATTGTGAGGAAATCTGTTAGGAATGCGCCGTTCTCCGACCGTTGTGAGTAGGGTGGCCATTTTGCTAACTTTAACTTGCTAAAACTTTGAAATGATAAACATTTCAAAAGGTGTTATAACTATGTACAATATTTGATAACTGACAAAAAAATGGGACCTTTTTTTTAATGGCACCTATTATTATTATTATTATTTTATTATTTATTTGCCTTGCTCCCTGCGACATACTTTCCGCCAATATTTATCATTTCCAATGTTGACTCACACGAATAAGTGTCCACTGATGCAGTTCTAGGCATATTGAGTCTATTGTTCCCCTGTTTCCCCATGAAAAACAAAAAAAAATCACCAGACTTGTGTTTACTCTTGGAGGTTAAGAGTGACGCAGAGTCAGCGATCGAGCCATTAGCGGGAGATAATTTACTCTCCCACAGTGATGGCAGTGAATGTGAGGGTGGGTAGATGGAGCAGGTCCCTAGTGGAACTCAGAGGCGGTAGATAGCGCTGGAAAACAGACTCGAGTCAATAAGAAAATAAAAGGTTGATGACGGGAAAAGACAGGGGAGTTGAAAGAAAAAAAGTAAAAAATAAGGAGTCAAATGAACACTGGACACAGAGAAGTGGAACAGCAGGTACATGGTCTATAACATAAATGATATGTATTGTAACATGTACAACAACTTCTATAAATAAAGTTTGTTCTCAGACTGGCTTGAGCATCAGCCCCTTTATTCACTCCACCCTTGTTTTTCCTTTGCTGGGGTATGAGCTCTCTTTGGTCAGCGGTGGGCTCATTGTCCGCTCACTCGGCCCGTCCTCTCTCGATATGAATGAAGATTAGCTTGAGCTGTTTGTACAAGCCACCCAGACTCTGATGTTAATTCAAGACAGCCGGAAATTATGTGAATGTCACTGCACGTGTAACTGAAATAAATGAGAAACACAACCCGCCTGGCGTCGAGCCGGACTGCACATAGCCGCAACCAATCAAAAAGACATTTATTTAACCGAAACGGCCGTGTTCATTTCAGCGTGTTAAAAATCAATATGTCCCTCCTCTTATTTTGAAAGCCGTTGATCTAGACCACCGGGTCTATTTTCCCCTTGCGCTCCCCATAACCGTGTTTGGGTGATACATCAACAGTGATTCATGCTGGCTGCGCAACAAACAATGCCGTTCTAATTCATCATGTTTCAGCAGCCCAGCGCCCGCACTCTGCGAAGCTTTAGCAAGGTCAGCGCAACAGCTGACCTGCTTTGAGGGGTCAAACACATCGTGGCACCGCTGGAAATGGATAGGTATCTATTTTATGCCACTTTCTAAAGCGGATTATTTTACCGCCTTGAATTATTTTTAGTCATGTCCAGTTACTACAGCAGTTTGTGGCAGAACCCCACACACTTTAGGTCAGCAGTTTCAATGGCTGCTCCTCAGAACAGACACGAATCCACAGATTTAAACCTCCAAAAAATATCTCACATGATCACAATATTCCAATTTTCCAAGTCAATGAATGCTGACTGGACGGTTTTGGGTCAACAATTGCATCGAGAGAAGAAGCTCAATGAATAGGGGAACCTGTTGCCGCTAGTCGACTATTATCGACTAATATATTAGATGTTCTGGGACCATCAAAACATCAAAATATTCAAACTACAGCAAACTATTCAAACCACCGTTCAACTAGAAGTTTATTTAGAATGTCCGACCCATGTCTCATATGTTTGCTCTAGTCAGTCTCACTCCTTGTTTTGCGCTCTATTTGACCACATTCTGGTCTCACTGTGGTGTCAAGCACCGATTGAGACAAGTTTGGCACGTCTGTGTGCTTATCACTTTTACCGGATCCACTTCATTTTTCAACTTCTGACTTTCTGCCTGAATGACCTGCTTCACACGGACCCCCTGGAAAAAATAAAGAAAGAAAGAAGAGGCGTGGATCCTCCGCAACATAGAGCAACGGGGTGCGTCTGGGACACTGCAGAGACGCCCCACTGCGTCCCTGGTGGACAACGCCAGAATGACTAAAACGGTAGTGTTTCAGTTCTGGTGTGTCAGTTTTGCCGTGCTTACGCCCTCAGTGGAAACCAGGGGTAATTGTTAAGATAGTCCAGTCGACAGCTAGTGGTTGTAATTTAACAAACAACTCGTGTTTGACAAATTACATCCATTTTTTTTCCTCACATTTGAATGACTATTTATACAATAGGCACAGAAGTCTCGATGTTTGTCTAGCTGTACACATCATACGACGACAAGTTCAATAACCGTTAAGATAGCCAGCGACTCGTCGACTATTAAAATGGTCGTTCGTTGCAGCCCTAGTTATAAGTGACCAACGGTGCCAACATTCAGCCTGTGTTACCAATTGCTAGCTGGCTGACCTATGTCTACCACTGGCACTGGAGTCCGTATCATGTACCAGCTGCTAGCATGTTTTCCTACTCTGGCTTTCCTCCTGAAAGAAAGGACAAACATCTCAAATCGTGTTGACATTTTTACATTGAAATCAGTATTTACCTTATTATTGAGCCAATTTTTTGTGGGTTCTATAAAAAGCCTCGGTCATAATACACCAGGGTCCTTAATACAAGGAGCATCCGACTTATGAGATGCTCGACTTACATCCACCCGTACTCAGCATCTCACTCTCACGCAGCGATCTACCACGACAGTAGTACCTATAAGTCTCGCGACAGAATGGCATTCGACTTATGTCCAATCCGACTTGCGACCGGTTGGTCGGAACCGATCTCGGTCTTAGGTTGGATGTTACTTTTACTGTGTTGTGCCATGTAGAGCGGTTCATTAAGTTCGCATAAGCTTGTGTCCTTCCAACATTGCGTGAACCATGAAAGACTCAATTGTTGTGAGTCTTGCGTTGCACCTCGTAATTCCTCACACTATCTAAATAAACAAGCCGTGATTCAGTCTGCTACTCAAACCCCACACTCTGTTCAGTGTGTGCGAATGGCGATCCTGGCGACTCATCCCCCAACTTCCCTCTCACTTTGAACCAACACTTGCAGGTGGAATCGGTGGAAGTATCCTCTCTTGCCTTGACTCTAATTAAGACACTACATCTTAGATTTTGCTGAGGTCAGGAAAATAGGTTCTACTTAAAAGCCATTAAAACACACACACACACACACACGCCGAGGACCTGTGTGGCGGTCGACGAAGATATCGTTTTAATTAAGTCTTATCTTGAGCTAATTTCTGCAGCACAGGCTATCATCACCTTTCCTGCACAACAGCCCGTCTGGTAAACCGCAGCACAGTTGTGTAGATCCACACACGCCACGTCACCTTAAACAACACCACCAATATATTCCGGAATATTCGTTAAAAATATTATTCATTTACAGCTTACGATCCAGATTTTGTGCTGCTGTGTTTGAACTGATCGTGGATTTTCTTTTATAAAACTTGCAGTCAAAATAATGTGAGCAGCTGATCCGTCATGCTGTTCTGGTTATACTCAGCAAATAAGCTACCAATGAGAAGGAGCATGACTTCTATACAAAGCAAATCCAGCAGGGCTTTTAGCAGCCCCACGCCAGATGAGAACAATGTCACGTGTCACTTTCCCCGATGGTAGCTGACACCCCGAAGCTTTCAGCGTATTGTCATTCGCTGCCCCCAATCCAATATCTCCTCGCAGACTCAAATGGATGTGAGGATAAAGAAATGGCGACTTGAGAGGCTCAGAAGCTGTCAGCGTAAATTCAGAGTGCTGCTCTTTAGCGATGTGCTGCCAAGTGCCACTCAGGCACCTTGGTGGTCAGCGGCTGTCAAAGGAATACAGATGTTTTACGCCATCATTAATCACAGTGGACAGGGTTCAGGTAAGTTCCATCCTGAAGTTGATATTGACGCTGTGAACTACTGAATCTGCCCATTTTTTCTGTTATGCAGTGTGATTTAACTTAGAGTGAATAAGTTTAAATAGTGGATTTGGTCGTTTTATCTTCACGGTAAGGTGATCAAAGGGCGTCTTATATTTTACTCTGACTTACTCCCCTCTGAATCCACCTTCTGCCTTTGAGTTTCTGTGGAAACAGATGGATGCTATTGAAGTTGTGAAGTCCGGACGCAAAATTCACGACACAGAGTCGTGCAGAATTTGGTCTTCCGCATTCCATGTTGATAGGAGGTGTAACAAAATGCTGAATTAATTTCACAGAAATCTCTTGTTTTAGCGTTATCCTTGACACCCCTGGAAAACACATGATGGTTTCTTCCAATGCATTAACTTCCGGGTCTGTGTGAGATGCGGTGATGCGTGTCACTACCTGATGTGGTCCGCCTGCCTATATGTAGCATTAAAATCTGGAAATTATACGTTTTTACGCGCATGCGTAAGTAGGTGCGCTGTTCGTCTTTGTGTGTGGCCGCTGCATGTGGGAGGGGTTGCCGAGTGAGTGACATCTATCCAGAAGGGAAGAGGTGCCCGGTGCGTGTCCAGCTCTGAATGTGCGCTTCTGTGCAGTTTGGCTGTGACAAAGTCATAAACCAAGTAACTTAGCTCTGTCCCAGACTCGCCTCATCCCTGTCCCAGCTCCAGCCCACAACAGGACATCAAACCCTGGAGTGTGCGCTCCAGCCTCGGAGGTGTGGAGAGCGAGCACCTCCCCTGTGACACTCTACCACGGTCCAGTGCGGAGACAGGAAAGGTTTTACACCTCAATATGAAGAAAAAACAGTCAGTAAATGTAGCTAACGGGACACGTCTGTATACAGAGGCTGCGTTACACACAATAACAAAGCGCGTCGTGGGTCAGCTGATCGGTCCGCGCACCTTATGTTTTTTTCCGGCTTTTTTCGTGGGCGTGTGAGTTCTGGATTTTCGTTCAAAATCAGAAGCAAAAAAGCAAAGTCCGGGACATTCGAAAACCGAGCTACTACTGTACTTCATTTAAAACTCTCTATAGCTGGTTATATTGATGCTTCCCAGGTCATAAGCTAAGCAGGGAATGTTTAAAACTTGGAATAAAAAAATAAAACCACAAAATACCAAGTAATCTATGTCATTTTACCTGGTGAGGCGAGGTACAATCTGGTATCAGATCAGTGTGTCAACACGGCTGTAGCATGCTGCGAAGCAGCCAGTGATGAGGGCGACAGCAAACAGTCAGTGAGCCAGCCTCAATTAACCTGGAAAGCAGGAGCACAGGCAAAAAGCAAACAGAATATGGAACCATCGGGGATGTGACCTCACTTGAGTCTCTGTGCTGTGTGTGTACAATTATGCATACATGATGTTTGCACCGAAAATACCTTTAAAATGTATTACCAGAGAGTTGGATTGTAGAGTGAGCTCAATACAAAACAGTTACCTCTGCACTTCACTTTGTGATCATTATGAAAATACTATCATAAGACTCCAGCAATAGGCAAAGCTTTCCTTTCCCTTCTAACAAACAAACATCAACACACTTTTTACTTCTCAAGAACTGGTGGGGATAATTTGTTAATAATGTGAAATTGCTTTTAAAAGTGGTATTTGTAAAACTAGAATAAATAACTTAAACACTATTAATTATTCAATATTCAATATTCTAATCACAATGGCCGCTGTCTGTCTTTTGTTTCTTTGCATTCATTTGTTTTTCACTTTTTTTCCCAAGTTCAAAAACTCAATTCAGTCATTATTTCTTTCCATAAATATGCTTTTTTAATCACTGAGGAATTATTCATAATACCTCTGGGTGCAGAGTTATGCAACTGAATCATATATTCTCAGTAAACTCAGAGTATCATTTAAATATTTCAACGTCAAGATGAATGTTCTATTCGAAAATGTTCCTCGTCAAAAAATATGACTACTTTAAGAACAACAAACAATCATCTCAATATGGGTATTTATGAACAGCAGACAGCATAGTTTATTGTATAATTATTACCATATTCCTGTTCATGATCTGTTCTGGTGAGTTGTTTCTTCAATATTTAATCTGGTACTTTATGCCCCTTTTTTGTGGCTTACTATAACGTATGAATACATGAAGTTGAAATTATATTCAAAACGAAATGAAATGCTTTGAAAAATACATCACCAACAAAGCACAGAAAATTTGTGTCTTACCTAGATAATTTGTCCTTTGGCGATTAAAAATGTTGTGAACTAAGTAAACAGCAATTTGATAGATTCTAAAAAATAAAATAAAATAAAATAAAACCACCCTTGATATTAACTTCATGAATTAGCAATACATATATGATTAGAAAACTATATATATATATATATATATATATATATATATATATATATATATATATATATATATATATATATATATATATATATATAATCATAAAAATAAATTAATTTAGATAATATGCGTCTCTTTCTTAAAAAAATAAAATAAATAAAAATGCTGGGAATTAGAAAGTAGGTGGATTGTTTTGGTGTTAATCCAAATCAATGGTGAAACTTTCACGTCTTGAATCTGGAGTTTTATCAGCTCAGTTCCCGCAGGAGTCGCGTCGGTTCCTTGGCGACCCGGTGGTCCTCAGCGTTTTGGGCATAACAGCTGCGCATGTGAGCAGACTGAGTCCATATGGTCCTCATGGCGAAGTGAGGGCGCGAGCTGGCGACGGAGAGAAAGCGCGAGAGAGGGAGGGATGGAGCGCGCCAGAGAGCGCATTCAGCTTCTTGCTCTCAGCGCGCACAGTCGTACGCAGTCTCGAAACAGTGAAGACTCTGAGAGAGTGTGAGAGGGAGCGAGAAGAGAGAGACGAGACGCACAACACACGCACTTGTTTCGGAGAGTGTGGGGGGCTTCTGAGTTGCGCGTGTGTGTGCGTGTTTGCGAGAGCATCCATTTCACGGAGATTACAGTTGGAAGCGGAGGAGGCGGCGGCGGCTGCGCGCATCTCCGAGGACCACGCTGCTGTTCCTCTCTTCAAGTCACTTTCCACGAACGGCTGAAGGGCGGAGAGACACTTTCCCCCTCCACCTCCGATCCGAGCATCCTCTCTGACAACTGCTCCCTTGACGGAATATCTTCAAGTTCACCCCCCCGTGTTCTGCATTGTTTCCCCCCCTGGAAGTTGCGCAGCGGCAGCAAAAGAGAAAATGGGAATTTGTGGACGTTTGGCGCTGTCTGGGAGATGCCTGGCGCTCCTCGGACTTAAATTGTTATTCCTTGTACCCGCAGGAGTTCCGGCCAGGAGCGGGGATTCTGTATTAAAGGACAACATCACCGTGAGACAAGGAGACAGCGCCGTCTTGAAGTAAGTCTGTTTTTCCCGTCATTGTGCTGAAGGCGCGACGCGCTGCCGCGCTCTTCAAGTGCGTCAAAGGTCATGAAACGCGTTTCTTTCCACTGAATCAAGTAGTTTTCTCGGGGAGCGAACTCTCGTCTGGCTTGTTGTCCGTCAGTCCGATTGATCCGGTGTCGTGTTTGGGTTGCTGGTGCTGTAGATTAATGACACAATTATCCCGTTAACTCTCGGGATTGTGTTATACAACTGATAAATGCTCCAGAAGATGTGGTGGTCACCTGCTTCCATTCGATGTTAACCTCGGTTTGTTGTCGTCTTTTCGCTCCTCAGTTGGTTCTCTGTGCTGCTGCCTGTGAAAGTGTTGTGGGCTGCTCACAAGTGAGCAGGTGCTTAACTGAATTCATGCTTGTACAGAACATCCACAGCACTATTTTAGTCAAATACTGTAATGTGGAGTCGAAATATTAACAGCAATGAGAGGGTTAAATAAGGGAAAAGTCAGTGTGCATGAGCCAGGAATGGCAAGGCTTATTCCTAGAAATTGGATTGGTGGGTGGGTCCAGCCTTGTTGCACTGGTCCCTGGATGGAAGGTGAGATCAAGTGCGAGTGAGGTGTCAATTCATTTTCTAAATGATGTTGAAGATGGGGTTAGTACTGGTGAAAACAAAGTTTGCTGAAACATATCAACTGGGTGGATGGAATGAAGGACCAAGAGATGGAGTGGAGTAATTTCTCAGGGGATCCGTGGGGCGGAGAGCAGGCTGGGTTTGGAGTGTGATTCAGAACGGTTAGTTTCTGAATTGTTGTGTGTCTAGAAATCCTAAAAAAACAGGTGAAGTTTTTAAGTGGATGGACTGTATTAAAAATGATAGGTGGATAGGCAGCTGGAGGAGGGTGAATGTTCACGTGTATTATTGGACACCATTTGGCCGTATGACGAATGGTAGAATGGCAAATGTGTCGAATAAAAAAGTCTGGTTTTAGGCGGATCAATGTGTTTATAAATGGCGAGTTGAGGGATGGATGGATGGCGAGACGGATGAGTTTAGAATTGATCGCTGAAGGGGTTGATTTATGAGTAGAAAGTTTTAATCAGGAATTCCTCCTGAAGTTTGTGGTAGAAGCGGGAACTTAGCTAACAACCTTCCCTGGTCTCACCGTTCTGACGCATCGATCGGTGGAACATGAAGTATTGCAACTGTCTTCAGCCCTTAGGGGTGACCTCGCGAAGACAAAGCACGGACTGTTATGTGCACTGTCACCCACTGTCTCACGACACCACACTCAATTCATATCATAGAAAGACAATACACGTCTTGATTCTAACTCATTGCAAATCTAATGTTTGTTTAGACTCAATGCGAGAGTGAGTTAGCTTCTAGCTTGTGCCGGTGGCCTGGTATTAAACACTAAATGTAAAAGGTGGATCGGATTCTGGCTGTAGAGTGAGACAATATCTGAAAAGAAAAGAAATTTACAGCTTCAATTGTGTTTTTATTGAGGCGCACATGAGTTTCTCACCATATAGCGCCTTTATTTAGGATGCAGGAATTCATAGACACTGATGAGTCATAGATGTTCGATGTGAGTGGGAAGTGACTTGTGGATTCGCCAAACTCCTCAGGATGGACGTCAGATCTCACGCGAGTGAGTGAGCGATCGCTCCGGCTGTTGACCGGGTTTCACTTCCTGTGCATGTATTCGCGTACAAACCTTCTATTTAAACAGTCCGATTTAAGAAAATATGTTATATAATAACTCTGAATCATATGAATGAATGAAATTATCAGTCCACATTGTGGGTGGAGCAAAATGTAAAATTTGTGGACCAACTTAAACAGAAAAAGGTTTCAAGAGTCTCCTCCAGTCATCACCAACCTTCTCATAACACACTGTTCTCTCTGAAGCTCGAACCTGTACATCCTGGTTTCCGATCTTCCGTTGACTTCCCTTGCATCGACATCGGGTTTTTTGGAAGGTGAATTGTGTTACCTCTGCCTTCTTGAGCATGAAATATGAATTTTGGACACTTGGAATATTTCAGCGTTTCAGCCTGGAATTTTGAAACAGCGGTGAAGCACCTTGATCTAGGGGCAGTTTTGTCCGATACAATGTTAAGAGGTTGGATCGGGCCGATACCCGATACCGAGATGGGTGCATCCCTACTTTCATGCCTAAATCCACCTCTTCCACTTTGTTTTATCACGTTTGATTTGTATCCTGGGGAATGAGCTTCTCATTCGGCATTGCTATCAAAGCCACATTTTTTCGTGGCTTTTGGCTGCTACCACACTCAGTAAAACCTGACAGGAAGTTGAGATTCAGTTTTTTCAAATGAAATTAATGTCACATTTGCTGAATGCATGGTTCAGAAATATTATATTTTCCTGGTTAATTGAGGCTTTATATTTATATGATTCCTGCAATATAATTGACATTTGTAACATCTACAAACATGGTGAATAATTTTATTTTGAAGTGGCGGTGCGTCCTTTACGTTTATACAGTGCGTGGTTTGCAAGTCTTGGTCTAAAGAAAAGCTTAATGGTGTGTGTTAAAGAAGGATTCTACGTCTGCATCCGTCCTCTTCTTCACCCCGGGGCACTTCAGTTCATCCAAGACTGTAAATTGACCACACTACAAGACAAATGCTGAGGTACTAAACCGGACCTTGGTGAAAGTATCTAATTGACCAACGGATGGCGGTGTCAGGGCAGTTGTTTCAATTATGTAACCGCGGCAGAAATGGGATAACTGACACTTAAGCAGCACGGTGAAAGAGCCCCAAAGCGACCATAAACTATCATCTCCACGGCGGCTGCCGGCACATACCAGCAAATCAAAAGCGAAAAGAGCTGCATAGTTCATTTCACCAAGCAAACAGGGACGTGTGGGCAGGCGCTCCAGCTGGCAACTCTGGAGGCTTGTATCAGGATCAGGTTCTGTTCCGACACTACTCCTCCCGTTTCACATGCACATGTTGGTGAGCACAATCTGACCTCCCAGTCCAAAAGCCAGCACAGCATTTATACAGCAGCGTGCTAAGATCAACCTGCCAATCCTTCAGTCGCAGTGAAGACTGTGAGCGGTTGATTTATCCGAAAGTCATTATCACTCCTGTAGAGGGCTAAATAAGCTCCTCAAGACCTGTTTGTTTTCTCATGTGCGATGTTCTTTTTTATTAGAGACAGAAACGGGTGGTGTCAACAAGAATCAAATCCAGCTTAATAAACCGTTGCTGTCTCACCATGGTGTTTTTTTGGCTCACACAGTAGCGGACAGAGGAGACACAGGAAGACGAGGGGAAAAAAAAGCAGCGCGTCCACTTCTGCTCCGGAAAATCTGCACCAATAAATTCTGTTTCTCTGGAGTGTGGTGATACCGGTGCTTGAGACCTTGAAACCCTTTTCATCTGATGTGAATAAAAGCATGATGGACACTTTTATTTTGGTATTTAATGTTGCCATGTGTGCCTACTGCTCGGTACACACGCTGTTAATTTTGATGGACTGGCTATATTGGAACTGAAGGTCAGAGTTATGTTTTATCACAAAAAATGCTTGGTACAGTACTCTGACTTAAGGCTGCTTTGAAGTACAGAGACACAATCTGTCATGTGAACAGTAGCAGTTGGTACAGAGAAGTTGCTTACTGAAGACTGCTCTGCAAATATCATTCCCGGATTCAGATTCGAATTGTGATAATAGAGTGATTGACCTTTTACCATATAGAAACTGGTGCTATGGAAGGACCATGCACAATTTAAAATGTACATTATGAGTTTGGACACATGCTCTGGAATGTCAAAAAAGTATGTGTTGCAGGCTCCTCCAACTGTTAGAACAGTGCAATTCCAAACCATGGTGAAAACTAGTGACTCTCGCAGATCAAGTCCATGGGTTCAACTTGGTGAACGACCACAACTTGGTGGTGTTGTTGTGAGCTGAGACCTCGTGTGAAGCATTCTGAAGTATTTTTTGATGTCATGTCAAGGTCATTGAGAGAAGAAATTTCATCATTGCTGTCAGTGTAGTTTCCCAGGAGTTCAGTGCAATGTTGTCAACGACACATGTAACGGTTTGATTTATCCACTTATCGAACCATTCGATTCAGAGATATTTTTTTTCACACTAGTTTATTTTCGAACCAAATTCTTCAACAAGCAAATTTCAGCAGGTCGGACTCAGATCGCTGCGGTGGTATCTGCTACCGTGAACTTGCGACGTAGACCATAGTCATTTTTAGGTCACACTTTAGATTAGGGAACATAAATTACCATGAATAAACTACTTATTCATACATGTATTAGCAGCATATTAGCTTGTAATTACCAAGAACAGCCACCAAAGGTTTCCTAGTCTAAACAGTTTAACAGTACACTTTGCTCTCACTTACTGGTAGTTAAACCGCCATTGTATTGTATTGTTAAATTATGTTTATAGGAGTACAGGCAAGTCACAATGTAGTAACATGTAATAAATAATTTGTCACTATATTATCGCATGACAACCCATTCGCAGTGCCCCCACCTATAGTGGCCTCAGGAGGAGATAAGGAAAATGTCAAAACACTGTCTGAATTTATACCACACAATGTGTTCATGGCAGACCTTAGGGAGTGTGCATTTTTCGGTGGTATATTGTGGTGTATATGTTTTTATGCACTGTATGTCAAGGGTCACCAACCTTTTAGCAACTGCGAGCTAGTCCTTGGGCACTGTGTGACCCAAAGGGCTACAGTCGGTTCAGTGCACACATCTGAAATCATGATAAGCAGTGGATGATAAATGATATTCCTCTCAAATACTTTTGTCATTGCTGAGTTATCAAATATGTTAAAAATGTTATCATTCAAAATTTGGCACACAGGCCTTGAGTTTGACACAAGCGCTTTCGAGCCAAGTTGAAAAAATCAAGAAATTCTCAAGAAAAAATTGTCACATTGTCAATATAACGTGTTATTTAAGCAGAATAAATAAATAAATGTTTTGCACACACGGGAACACAGCATTGCACTGGTGCTATTCTGCCCTCCATGTAGCCATTTGTGGACTCACGAATGTCACCCATCTGCAGTTACAGCATACATCAGGCATCGATCTGGCCTGAGTTCCCTTAATCTCCAATTTCATTCTCACGACTGCAGTTGACATGTCCGTTGACAGAACCCATATTGACATTACAAATGTGAACACAATGCTTCCTTGTAGTTCTGAAAGACGAGGCCTGTAAATGAACACAGTCTCAGACAGTTGATGTGCGGGTCACACAACCCCGTCCTCTCATACAGCGAGCGGGAACCATCTAGCAGGGACAGCGGCGGGATGTCGCCATTCTAAACCTCATTCATACATACAGTGAGGTCAAGCATCATCTGGGTGCTGAAGGAAAATAGAGCATCGATGGCCGCAAAACAATGAGGGAAAGCTCAACCAGCAGCCAATTTTTTCGCTCGCTATTGTTGCGTTGAACACAATCGTGTTTGTATTCTTAGCCAGATGTGTAGGTTACTGTGGCTACAAATGAGTATTCAGGATTTGTCCTACATTTCAGGTCATTTGGGCTTTCATGAGCTCGAACGGCGTCTGTTTGTTAAAGCTGCCATGTTGTAGAACACAGAAGGAAAACAACTGGATCAAATCATCAAAGACATTTGATCAGAACATAGAAAAAAAAGCTTTTTTTGCAAGATAAGCATCGCTGGTAAACTCAAATGGAAGACCCAACCATGTTATTTTAATTGAAGCAGTTGGATGTTTTAATAGTGGGGACTGAAAAAATTGCTGCTCCGGCATGACTTTAAGTGGAAAATGGTAGAATGTCTCGCAGCATAACAAACTGTAGTCTATTTAGGACACATTCTAAATGCATGGAATTCCTCACTGTTTATTGACTGGTTGTTTCTTTGAGAGTTTAATTGGATCACAGCATGCCTGAGAAGCTCATTGCACACTCAAAGGCGGCCCGACAAAAGCACTGCGGCAGAATGTGAAGGCCAGAGATAAATCCATCAAATGCCCCAGATATTTGGAAGAGGAGACCTCTAAATGGGTTTTGTCATGGATGACCACGGGCCTGTGGTCAACCTCCCTCTGGGTGGTTGGGTGCAGTCGTCCTCAGACCGCAGCGCAAATCTTCTGTGCAATATTCCGAGGTGTCACTCTGTGGACAGTGGCCCTTTGGCGCGGGACCAGACTTATGGTCTTCAGCTTTTGCCCCAAAGTTTACTGAGGAGGAGTCATCAAATAACTGCAGCGCTGCCTTCTTGACTCAAATCCAAAAATAAGAGGTGAGAAAGGGGTGTTGTGAAACCACCACAATGAGATGCTTCATCGTGTGTCCAGCACTTTGTCCTGGAGGAAGATGAACTGCCGTCTGTCAGCAGGCGGCCAGGACCATCTTTCGCTTGCCTGGGAGTGTTAAAGGGCTGCAGAAATCAAAGAGCATTATTCTCATCCTGCTAGTGGGAAAAGAGCCCCGTGGAGCCAGAACATGATAGCATTGTCGTACATTTGACAGCTCACTGGAATATGCCTGAAGCGCTCTATGTGGCTACGTAGGATTTGCCTGTAAGGGCGGTCTTTGATTCATTTTTTTCTTCCCCGAGTGGAAGTACGGCAGAGAGCATACGTCCTTTGGTTCGCATCAAATGATCCACCTGAGGTTGTCCACTGGTTTTGTGTCACATGGCCATGTACTGTAGGTGGTGCTTTCCGGCTGGAGTTCATCGTAAATCTAGCCTGTCATTGAGCAAAGGGGGAGCGCCAGAACTTTTTAATACCGGTACCAATACCTATACCTTCACCGGTTCCTGTATGCTGTTTTTTTTTTCACACAAATTTTGTAATATATTTTTCTCAAAACTATTGAGTTAGCTCAGGAATCTATTCTGATGTGGGACATGGACATACAAACAGGTCAAAAACATTCACTCTGTGCCAGTTCTCACTGTTAAAATGCTGTTGCAGCTCCCCTCAATACATAGGTTATAGGCTCGAGAAGCTTCATGAAACAGTGTCCTCATTTTCACGGCCCACTAGATGGGACTCTCTGCTTATATTGTTTTGATTTCAGCAACCATCTCATAGATACTTCCCATCATTTTTTTAAACCAAGCGCACCATCCGCTGATCTCTGAAGACACTGTTTCATGAAGCTTCATCTTCCAATAACTAATCAATACCATGACAAAACCTACTTAGGATGTGACAATACTGTGCATTTTTCTTTCACAGAAACACTGTCGAAGAAAGTTAAAAGGATGTTTATGAAACAACAATAAAAAACATTGAGAAACACAGAATGACAAAGGCTATTTTGATGCAACCGAAACATTTCATTTGAAGAGCTAACTTTTGTTACGCATTTCTAATGCTCATTTTACACAGCTCCCTGTGGCTGGCTTGTCACTGGATGTGTCCACCCCTTGTGATGTGACCAGTAAATGGATTTGAAAGAATAATGGGTCCTCCAGCATCCTACAAAGTTGTGGGCGGATGAAGCTTCATGAAACAGTGTCCTCATTTCAGAGCTCAGTGGGTGGCGCTCTGAGATTAAAAATGTTGAGGGACGTTGAAACTGTTGTTCAAATCCAAATATTTCGGTGTCGAGAGTGCCATCTGGTGGGTATTGAAAATGAGATTAAACAACCATGAAGCTTCACGAGTCCATCACCAACTATATCTCTGTGCGACTGAATTCTGAAGGCTGGTGGTGGAGAAGATGTGAAGGGGGGTGAAGGAAGCCACTGACAACCTCTACAGTGTGTAAATGACACAAAGCAAACTGTAGACTGTTTTAAAAAGATGGCTCACAAGAAAGGCTTTTCTATTTCATGGAAGTTTTCATTGCAAAAAAGCCGGAGACAATTTTTGGATTTAACCACTGACCAGCAAGACTGTAAGAAGAGTTTGTTTCTGGGGTGAAAAGAGCTGAAGATGTTGCTTTCTAACTGCAGACATCACCAGATTTTCTTCTTTTTTTGGCCCACACCAGATTTGTTCCTGACCATGTGAACTCATTTTCTTTTTCTGACCGCAGCCATTTGTTGGAATGATCTCATTTGAATTCAGCTTTCAAACAGATTCCACCAGATGGTTTTAAACGATTCCCTTCTTAGGTGATGACACTTTATTACAGCTGCAACATTGACATTGTTACTGGCAACCATCCGGCCAATTAGAATCAATTATTCATGGCAGTCGGCGTGCAAATAAAATGGCCGTCCCCGACATGTGAGATCTAATATTCACATCTTTCACAAAAAAATTGACATTAACAGGACTGTCATGCTGAGTAAGACACATTTTCTGGCTATGATGGTGCAACGTCCTCAACCTTGAAGAGCCTTATCACGTTGCCGTCTTCTGCTTAAGTGAAGTTTTCACGAGAAATTTAGTTCCCACGAAGGACGAAATGATTATTCGTAAGCTGAAGAGATCACCAGTGTTACTGAATTAATCTTGAAACCCCAAATAATTTCTCATATATCTTTCGTCTCCGCAAATAGGCAGTTAGGGAAACTAGCTATTGCTGAGTTTACATTGAGCACTATTGGCCACGGATTTATAAATATGCTCAGTAGGCCTTGGCATCGACCAGAACTTTTTTACCAATACCAATACCTTCACTGGTTCCTGTATGATGTTTTTTATTCCATAAAAATGTTGTAATATCCTTCCTCAAAACTATCCTCCTCTGTCGGCCACCGTAATCTGAGATAGCTGGTTAAAGACAATGTTTGAGCTACTTGTGCTTCCTGCATGTTCACATTGCGCTTTTAGCTTTTCCCCTAGTTTCTTCACCTGACCAGCGTGTAACACGTCCACTCGCAACTGTCCTGTTTACAGGAGCCGAAACTTTAGATTTAGATGCAGAAAACTTTATTGATCCCAAGGGGCAATTCATTTGTAGCAAACAGGGAACACAAACAGGTCGAAAACATTTACTCTGTGCCATAAAATCATGTTGCAGCTCCCCTTACAGGCTCAAGAAGCTTCATGAAACAGTGTCCTCATTTTCACGGCCCACTAGATGGGACTCTCTGCTTATATTATTTTGATTTCAGCAACCATCTCCTAGATACTTCCTATCATTTTAAACCAAAATAACCATCGGCTAAGCTCCGAAGACACTGTTTCATGAAGATATGAAGAGACCACCAGTGTTCCCGAGAGAACCTCAATCTTGGTTATCCCTGCCACCAGGGGGTTGTATCACGCTCTTTAAGAAAGCAAGATCACCATTGGTAGTTGTTCCAACGCTTTCTTTTTCATTGTTTTTCAGCAAGTTGACATATTCCTGAATTTCAAGGATACAGTGAAGTCATGGTGAAAGCATGAATGAGTCAGAAAATAAAATGACACAATTTTGCAAGGATTTTAACCAAATAAAGCAAACAAAACAAACAAAAGAAAAGTAAATTTTGACGCAGCCAATCACTAATGTGAGTCATGTTAGTTCCATTGTGACCTTAACCGCTTGAAAATACCCAATTTTGCGGTTGTTAGGATACAGGCTAAAACCTAGAAGTCATTTTGGAGAGGTTATTTTCTCCCATTGACTCTGATTTGGCCTTGCTGTCGGGTAATCGCCTTTGTGCGTCCTGTGCGTGTGTCTTGTCATTGTCAGTGGTGATGGGCTCACGAGGCTTCGTGAAACAGTGTCCGCATTTTCACAGCCTACTGTACAGCACACTCATCTCTGAAGTCCTTGGATTTGAAAAACCATCTCAGTGAAACGTCACATCATCTTTAAACCAACAGCGCCATCTACAGTGGTCTGAAAATGAGGACACTGTTTCATGAAGCCTCATCGGCCCATCACTCGCTGTGAGTGATAGTGTGTAGACCAAAGTTGTCCAATACTGACGCAGTAGTCAGTGTAGTATTCCTTCCCCGTACGTACAAGCAGGGTGGGACGTGCGTGGTAGAGACAAAAGTTGTGACTGAATCACACTGTCGCTTGACGCACAATATAGAATACACAGAGGAAAGAACACACAAAATAAGTAAGTAAATAATAAATTAAAAAATAAAATAACTTTGCTCTTTGATGCCTTGGGAGTGTGTTGGCTTCTCCGAATCTACTCCTACTCAATGCTCCTGTTTTTAATTCCTCAGCTGAATTCATTCCTCATCTATAGCCCATCTATTAACTCCCACCCACACAGCGGTACTTCACACTGCAGTCCTTCACTGTGAATACAAGTATGACCCGGTCAAGTCTGCGGCCCGGCACCTTTGTGACACCCAGTGTCACCGACCAATTATTTTCTCCTCCTGATGACGACAGTCACTCGGAGGCAGGAATACATTTGGTGGGGGAGGTCACCACCGACTTCTGGCACAGCTCTTGTTCTGTATTGTGCGCCAGAGTGTAGAGAGCAAAGCACCGTGGGTGCCCTCACCTTGACTGACACCAATTTCTCCTGAAATTGGTGTCCGACTGCATTTGCTTCCTGTTCCAACTAACCTTTCACTCGTCCCAGGAAATGGGGCGACAGGATTCTTACACGTACTGTGGTCCATGCTTGTATTTTAATTTTGCAAGCATGCGGTTTTGAAGACTGGCTGCTGTTGGAAGTAACTCAGGATCAGCACATCCTCCCACCAGATCAGTGTCAGACCAGCTGTAATGCCAGGAGTCGAACTGATGTGTTCTGCACTGTTAGGAAAATGGTGATTCATTGTCAAGAGAAAGGGATTTGTTCAGTTATGTTGATCGATTCCATGACCCCTTTTCCTAAGGCATCACATTTTGACAATTGTCAGATGGACTTTTACGATCGGTGTCGGTGCAGCAGTGAGCCGTCCATGTCGTATGATGCATTAGAGCCATGTTTTAACCCTCATCTAACCTTTCTTTTGTAACGCGTTGGACGGTCGAGTGAAACAGGACCAATACTGTGGGAGGGGAAACTACTGAAGCATCAGCTGGCAGCACGGATGGGTGTCACCCTGGGAACTGGCAACCTTTATTTAGCCAAACCTTCAGCGTGAGAATGTGTTCTTTGAATTTGTCCTGGGTCTGTATTTAGTCAGCACTATCATTTTATTATTATTGTTATAATCATTTCTACCTCACTAAAACGGACTAAAATGTTTTGTAGCTTATATTTTTGGACCTCACTAAAATATGCCTAGAACAAGGAAGTTTTTCGCCCCAAAGACGAGAACTAGAACTGAAATGAAAATGGCTGCCTGAAACAACACTGCCCCATAATGTAACCCATCACAGATGTTTGTCAGCATTCTTTTTGTGCTGCTGAAAAAGACCACCAAAAACAACCAAATAAGAACCGGCTTTCCAGAGACTTCTGCCATTGGCTGCCTTTTTAACACCGCATTGGTTGAGCCCCCGAGAGGTTGAATTCATGCTGAAGGTTTGTGTTTTTAAAATACATGTGCAGCCCTTTTTTCAAAAGCGAAACGTTAGGTTAAAAAAAAAAAAAAAAGTTTCAGGTTTCTCTGCCAGATGCTCTTTTCCTAGGCAGAAGTAAAACTGTTTTCTCTAAGTGAATTTATGAACTATCGCTCCAAAGTAAACTTTTCCACAAAAAGCCGACAACAGAACTGCTTTTACACAACCATGAAACTTGCTGTAATGAATAAATGATCAATGTGAAACACTCAAGGAATGCGATGCAACTTATTTCCCTCATGCTTTGTACTTCCCTCTAAACAGCGTTTATGTGAAACGTGTTTTTTTTTTTTTATTTTATTTTTTTTATTTGTAAGTGATGAATGATTTGGAGTCTAGCAGCACCATTAATTATTCAGGAACCAAGGAACACACTCCACAGGTCTGTTTGTCACACGTGTCCTCGCTGTCATCACTTTTTCATGGAGTCAAATTGTCATAATGGGAGTGTTAGGAACGTCAGCATCTCCCGTGTTCCCTTTGAGGTGCGACAAACAGCGCAGTGTCCCCCGTCGCTTCTCCTTCATCAGAGCACCTGCACTGAGCAGGTGGTCACATCTCACCAACAAAAACCTGGAAGAGGCAGAAATGGAATGGATTTGTTGAGACCGTGGTTCTGATCCTAAACAGAGATGTGTCATTTTAAGCAGTTGATTCCTGAGAAACACCTGGGAATAACAATGAAACTGGTCTTTAAAGCTTCCCATCACTGTTCAAGGATTTTAAATTTGAGTTTCCTGGGTAGGTACCGTAACAGTTACTGTCAGGATTCCAATAAAATCCAGCACATGCTAGTTATATAGCACCTTTTAGAATGCAGTTCCCAAAGTGCTCTACAGACAAGACTGAAGCATAAACAAGGCCACAAGAATAATAATAAGTGCTTTGAAGTGCTGTTGTTTTTTGCAGTACACTTAATCGGCTGCCTTGAGCAGTTCTCCCCTCAGAAAATATATAAATATATGAAGATGAGTTGTGATACACATTGGACAAGGAAGTCAATCAAAAACACGATGTAGGATATATATATATATATATATATATATATATATATATATATATATATATATATATATATATATATATATATATATATATATATATATATATATATATATATGCTAAAACATGAGAGAATCCATTTTTCACTTCTTGGGTTAGTTTGCATTTAAATGTGAAATACATAACCCAGCTATAGGTACTAGATCTTGACAGATGAACTAAGCCACAGCTCTGTTTTTATTCAAAGCTTCATATTTTTGTTGTTTTTCTAGGACATTGCTAGAGTTAGTCTCTTAATGTTGGTTGAGCAACACTTCAACTTTTCTCTGCTTTACTCTGCATATTTAGTAGACAACATTACTGCAGGCGACCAGACAGACTAACATCATTCATCAGTTTAATACAGTACGGAAGGAATGATGACCGTGGTACTGACGCCATTGTCAGCGCCTTGCAAAGTGGTACTGACACTATTGCAAATTAGTATTGTATCTGGATATGACACGTTAGGGTCGGTACTTTAGATCACTGTACTACCACCTCACCCACAATTTAACCCAAAAATAAAACGGACAGCCTGTAACGTTATGTACACAACAATGTTCTACCGTGGGGTTCTTGCTTGTCACGTCATCCTGGGTTTGTTATTACACTTTTACAACATTACATATACGTTGTCTAGAAGTCGATGTGTGGTCCAAAAATCGATGGATGTCTGTACCATGTGTTCGTGAGGTTGATAAGGTGAAGCCCTCTTCTCCGCTTCTTGAGCACCTGTGCATTCACTCCCCTACACAGGCTGAGGGCGAACACTTATGGAGAAGAGCGGATTGTCAGTTGAAGGCAGGAGGTCAGTTGATAAAAAGCAAAATAGACCAGGGATTTTTTTCAACGTGAAACCGTGGAAAGCATATGGCGCCAAAGCAACCACATGAAAGGCAATCTCACTTGATGCTTGACACCATGGATGTCAGACAACTTTAGTGCAATGCTCCACAACAGCACTGCAGCACTTGGTGGAAAAAAAAGGACTTGAGGTCCCAGTAATGGGGAGGTCAGGTCCCTCCTCTAGTCATCATACGCTCGATGCATTTTCAGCTCATGGACTCCAGCAGAGCCTGCAAACAATGTAATGCTGTGCTCAACAGCAAGTACATTCTGTGCCTGAAGAGGAGTTTGACAAACCGTAACAAAAACTTAATTTTCTAAGCAATGGTCTGCTGAAGATGCCGAATAGGAAACTGAGTGATCCAGAACTGCGCCAAACCATTGAGCTGCTAATTTACCCCCCAAGTCTCATTTAATCCTGTATGAGCTGATTCGACTTGAAATTTTGGATCCTCTGCTGTTCAGTCCTCAGCATTGGTAAAGTTCCCTAGGAAAACACTTCAGTTATAGTTGGCCATAGAGAGCATTCGAAGAGGGGACCGTCCATGTTTTCAGCACAATCTCTTCATCGCGTCCAGCCAAATGTTCAAATGACTCATGAATCTGAAACCTCCAGATTGAAAAACCGACTTTATTCCTCCAGACTCACTCGACAGCTCTGGTGTTATTTCCTCAGCGCGTCCGGGAGGGTTGCATCAGTCTTATTGCAGCATTCCCCAGGCATCCATCTCACCCAGGTTGGGTTCCAGCATCCTCACATTGTCGTAAATCACCCAGATATTCATTAATTTTTAATACCCAGAAACCCATACGCTGTGCTGCAGCCCCAGCCGATCCACCACCGGTGAGGACCTGCAGCATCCATTACCGGCTGACATCGCTGTCCCTCCGCTTGTGTGTTTGGCTGCACCTTTTTAATGTCTTTAATACTCATCAGTGCACCTATCTGCGCTGGCTTCTACCTGGCAACTCGCGGACTTGCTCAACCTCAGCCGCTTTCACCTCCAGCCAGATGATATAGTGACGCACGACGATTGTGTATTCGCATAAAACCGCTCAGGCGTCTTTCTCAACTGGTCCCATTTGGGTTTATAGCTGCGAGGTATAATACTTTAGAAGCACGAGCGGTGATATAGAATAGCGTAACAGTAATTCATTTACATTTGAAAGGACGTGTGGCACAGCTGAAAAGTGGAAATTTAGTATTCTGCCTTAGAAGTCTCTGACTTAACTTCTCATCGTGAACAGTTTCGATAAGTCATGATGGAAGCGCGAGAAGTCGTCTTGCCTTTTTGATAAAAAAAGTCTTGTTCACCTGTGATGTCTTGCACAGCACTGCATGTCAGTCTTTAAAAAAATATTGTTTTACACTCTTTTTTTATTATGTCTTGACTTGATCCATGAATGAATTTATCACAGTTTTACCTTTTACTAGTGACGGACAGATGAGGCTTCATGAAACAGTGTCCTCATTTTCAGAGCCCAGTAGATGGCACTGTTGGCTTTAAAATTATGCAAGGTTTCCAAAGATTTTAGAGCAAAGAGTAAAATAAAATAAAGTAAAATAAACAATATATAGCTGATTTTGGAAGTCAAGCAGCAAAGCTTTGTAGTACTTTTGCAGTGGTCTAATTTTCAGAGCTCAGTAGGTGGCGCTCTTAGTTTAAGAAATGATTCATTGATCAAATCCAGAGGGGGTTCAGCAGAGAGTGCCACCTGATGGGCTCTGAAATTATGACACTGTTTCATGAAGCGTCATAAGCCCAACACTAGAAATGAGGATTTGTGTAACACTGTCCTCTTATACTGAGCTGAGTAGGTGGCAAGAGGTTTTATTGGCTGTTCCACACCAAATATTTCAAAGAGTAAAGCGTGCAATATAGTAGGCTCTGAAATTCTTTCATTACCAGTGAAGATTTTTCACATGCTTGTTTGGTCTGACTGATAAATGTCACTGCAAAGGGAGTTCAGTTGATTCAGCTCATTTCCAGCTGGTGGCAGCAGAAACTTCTAGATCATCTTGTCTGGTGTCAATGAGTCATGGACCTGTTTCTTTTGTTCGTGAAGTCATGTTCACTCGTAAGGCGTCACATACCAAGGACGCACAACCATCAACATGCAACCTTCCAAGTTGCATGTTGATGGATTGGTGTTTTTAAAGAACCAACCTCTTTCATCCTGTGATGTTAAAAATGTTAAAAAGTGGTTGGGGTTTCTTCTTCCTCTTTCTGTCTACCTGAAGTATAGCTCCAGTTGATATGTGACCCTTTAGAGGTGAGAATGTGTTGCTAGAATTGTAGTGATGGCTCATGAGGCTTCATGAAACAGTGTCCTCATTTCCACAAAGAAGTCTTAGGATTTGACCAAACCTCTCCTTGAAACGTCGCATCATTTTTTTAAACCAAGAGCGCCATCTACTGAGCTCTGAAAAAGAGGACGCTGTTTCATGAAGCTTCATCTGCTTGTCATTACTCATGAGGCTATTGTGACATATTTGGATTTGAATAGACCCAGAGCGCCATCTACTGGACTCTGAAAATCAGGACACGCTCATGAAGCCGGGACAAATTTCAGTGAACATGCAGATGTAAAAGTTTTTGACAGTTTTATTGCGATGGTAAAAATACTGATGAGTAATAAACGTTTATTGCATTTTGAAGAGTGTATTTGCATTATTTTCCATATATTTTCATTACATTAGTGGTTAATTTAGTGTGAAAACAAGGCGACAATAAAATTGTTTGTCGGCAATAATTTGTATTACAACATATGCACCAGGAAATATTTCATCTCGAGGCACTTGCATGGATTAACAACTGCCCGGAAGTGGTTCGGATATTTTAACAACCTGCTGATGCAGACTTGGCACATCCTCCGTTCACGTTGCACTGTGCTCATTGACGACAGGAGCAGGCAGTTCCCAGCTGTGGCTTGTCCTGATTCGAGAGCTTGTTTTTGTCTTATATAACAGAACAGCCCTGCCAGCAGTTTTCAAGAAAATTCAATAAAACAAAGGGGAGTCATTTAATGCAACGCCAAGTATAATGTGACACGGAGCTAGCGGTGGAGGATGCTGTTGGTAAAGATGCCATCCGCAACCATGTGGAATCCTGATTCTTACGTTTGCAGTACTCGGAGTATCACAAGTCCAGAGACGTCAGAAGCCTGCTGCTGTTGGAAATATCACGGAATGTAAATGCAAACAATTCCCACGTGGGTCATAGGGGTATTGATGTCTCCCACATCTCCGCGCGGAGTCTTGGACAACCTTGGCAGCAGCTGAGCAGCTCCTTCATCCCTGCAGGCTTTGACTCTGAAGCACTGACATATGATTTGATACACTGTTGGTGGGATGCCTCACCAAATCCTGCATGCAGTTCCACTTCAGTTCTCGCTCATTTCTGAAATGAGACGTCTCTGACCATCTGTCAAGACAAAATAGTGGCCCCTCGCGAGCAGGCAAATCATTCCTAATTCTCCCTCCTCTCCTTGGGTCCTGGATCTCAGCCTTGAGTCTGCTAATGGAACAGATCCTTCTAATGGAGGAGTATGGCAGAGAATAGTGCCTCCCATCGATTCTGTGCTTGGGCCAAAGCCGCCTCAAGGATAGCGCTGCTGAGTTATACTTAGCATGAAGGATGGAGTGAAAGTAATCATTTTTATTCTGTTCAGAGTGTTCCGTAAGGGCAGCGCGAAGATTCAGCTTAACTAATCCGGACGGAGCAATAGCTGTGATGAAACAAGCGCCGCGCGAGAAGGACGTAAATATGGCTTGTGAATGGGACTTGGCTGCCAGAATTCAGCTCAGCGGCTGATCAGATTGTCAAAGTGCTAGCAAAGCGTCATGTTCCTCAGCTTGTTTATTGGTCTGGCTGCCTTTACGAAGCACTCTCCTCTCAATACGTTTTTAAGAATATTGTCAACACCCATAATAGAGCGCTGACAAGACTGCTGATGGCGTGATGGGCGCAGCTTGCTGGGCAATTGTGGGACGGTAAAAATGGATTTCCAATAATAACGGAGAAACTTTTTTTTTTCTCCATAATTTCTGAGAAAGTTGTTCGCCCTGGAAAATTCAACCCCATTCACCGCTGTTATAAAGAAGGGTACCGCCGGCTCAAAACTTTTTTTTATGAAACTTCTTAAAGCCTGAAATTGAATTGAATTGTCCCGGTGGACACATAAGAGTAGAAAACTTTTTAAACAATACAATATACACAGACAAACATGAAAACAACTGCCATCATGGCATTTTAAACAAAATTTTTTTTCAAATTTTTTGAACAAAAAAAGTGAGTTTATACATGTGTAACACATGCCATGTTAGCGTGTCCATTCTTCTTTAAAAGTACGCATATTGAACTTGCAACACTGTTTCACCTAATGTGTCATGACATCGACCAACAAGCACAGAGAAACAAGGACTAGGAGGGGAAAGTGACATTTGACAGTTTTATTTATTTATTTATTTATTATTAAATATTTTTCCCATTAAAACATACTGAAGATCACCAAGAGCATGTCCACCTCCATGATGATTGGATTTCACCATTTTTATTCTTATACATATTAAGTTCTGGTAACACTTTAAAACAGAGAGGGTGTATTAAGTATTTATTACCTGCTTATTAACAGTTAACAATCAGTAATAATGGTGTTGTTTGGAGAGAACTTTTCAGGGCAAAATATTGTGTGTGGTGAACAGGATGCAAATTGGTACTTTATAATGATGAATGACTGGCTAATATGTTGATAATACATATGTTAATAAACTATTTATTTATGGTAATATATGTTCCGTAAGTGTAACATAAGTTAAATGTATCTGCAGTCCTGGAGTTTTCAAAATTCATAGTAATCCTGGTTAATAAACATAGATCTATATAGTTATTGTACATGCCGAAGCCATTTTTACTATATATATATATATATATATATATATATATATATATATATATATATATATATATATATATATATATATACATTTTTTTTTTTTTTTTTAGCTTGCAAAACTTTATTTAAGCTTTATTTAAAGTCATATTCTGCTTCCATAACTCAATCTATACTGTAACAAACTCTGAAGTATCAGTGGCACTAACTGAGCTTGTTGATCAAGTGAGCAGCATAAGGACCTGAAATGAAATGTTGGGAACAACTTACGACGTTGCTCATTTCTATCACAAACAAGTGGAAGCTGCTACTTCTCCATCTTTAAACAGACTGGGCATCACTCCCAAGCAGGAGCGGAAATCGTTTCTTTTGCAGATTAAGTGCTTGTGTGTGCCCAAAAAATGTGCCATAAACATTTCTGACGTAAGTGAAGTAAGTATGACGTAAGTGAGTGGAACACTGCCCAAAAAAAGTCTTAAACCATACAGCTCATCTTAAGCTGTAAGCTGTATCGGAGCCTCTAAATTTTACATTCAATTTCAAAAGACGTCAGTTGACATTGTGAATGTCATGGTTAAATGACCCTTTGAAAACAAATGTTACATTTTTAGAGTGTGAAATGCTGCTTTTTGGGTTGTGTGGAGCAAAAATCAAAACAGCATACGACGTAGACTAAACCTACACAGGGCTGCTGTTTATCACAGAGCTCGACTCCCGAAGGAAGACCACTTTAGTTGTGGGCTGCAGCGAAGAGAGCACATCCAACCGCTCAAGCCGATGCCTCTCCACTGGCGAATCACAGTCCCGCACCATATAGTGTTCACGAGTGAAAACAAATTTTAAAAAAGAAGGCCCCACATTTCCATTGTTTCTTGTATGCAGAAGACAAATGTGTTTCTCCACCGTGCTTCACATTATCGGTTTGGCAAAAATAAAAATACACACAATTTTAGACTCAATATAGACAAAATATAGACTCAGCTATGTTTTTATATTGTGAGGATCAGTGAAAGGCTGTTGTGTTTTTCATGCGAGTGGGGGATGATGGACCTGTGGATGAGCGGATATTGGGTTCTGAAGGTGTAGAACGACAAAAAAAAAACTCATCACGTCTCCATCCATCGTCGACTCACAGCAGCCCCAATCCCCCCAGATACCGGCTCATGGATATGAAATTCTAAAGTGGCGTATTTTGGAACACTGAGATGAAAGGATGGATGCCCTTGATGTATCATCGCCGGCAAGTTCCAGCCAGAACCAGGAAGTGGAGCAGGGGCCGCTGTGGTGTCAGCTGATGGCGCTCATTAATATGGATAAAAGTGAGTGGGAGTCATCTGGGAAGAATGTCATACTACATTAGAGCAATAAGTGGCTGAAAGCACTGGGTGTAATGAATTGATCTGCTTCACACCGACGTGGCCCCATCTCCCAGCGCTAATCACATTTGGGAGTCATGTGCGATTAGGTACCATTAAGTTTTAAGTGAAGAGAGATTATTTACATGATGACTTTACTTGTGCTCCGATAAACATGACAGACAGTAACGTTCATGTTATGAATGTTTCAAATATTATCTGATGTCAAGCAAGTTTTATTGAAAAAAAAAAAAAAATCAATGCTATATATATATATATATATATATATATATATATATATATATATATATATATATATATATATATGACCATTGATTTTCACCTTTATCACCTTCACCTTCTTCTGCCGCTTATCCAGGGTTGGGTCGCGGAGGCAGCATTCGGAGCAAGGAAGCCCACTGTCTGCACTATTGACTGGCAAATATTTAGTACCATTGAAAAGCAGGGAGTATTGGAACATGAAAATGGAGTCGTAGTTCCACAGATCAAGAAACGGTTAGGCGGTATGAGTCAAGGCTGCAAAAAGTAACCTCAATTATATTATATTATATTGTAAACTTTTGTAAACTTTAACTTCACAGACCAGTTTCTTTCTTCTAAAAGGTCTGTGTAAGATTTATAGTTGTTCAAAATAAAAATCTGTCCTGTCTGTTCACAAATGTATCCCCTTTTCATGAATATATATATATATATATATATATATATATATATATATATATATATATATATATATATATATATATATATCTCCGTGCACCCCTTTTCCTATTGACTTGAAATGTTATATTTGTATATGGGGTAGATGGCCAGTAGGGGGCACAATAGATGAAACTGCTCTGCCTTTTGCTAATTCTGCTGTATCATGATAAACTCATACACTGCCAATTGTTATCCTCACTACACCAGACCTATCAAGTCTGTGAAGGAAACAGTGACCACACATTTTTCAAACCCACATTTAAGGAGCAGGAGTCGCCTACTACCTTCAGAAAACAAAAACAAACCAAAACAAACTGGAAAAGAAAGAGACAACTTCGCTCAGGTGAGTGGCTTTACCCACGAAACAAATCTTGTGAATTCAAACTTTCCACTCTAAAATGCTGTGAACGAGAGTCGAGTGGTGATGTTTGGGCTTCTGGTGGCTTGTTATTTACCCGACTGGAATCCCTGGCTTTTTCTCCACGTCTGAAATGTTTTACAATGTGCTCGTGGGTCAGTTAATAATACAGCACGTTTACACCAAGATCAAAGTTTAACAGATGGACTTCAACAAACAAACACAGAGCACAGAGATCTGGAGCCGCTGGAGTAAACACACTTCGCCAGTGACGTATGAGCCCACGGTGCATTGCGGTTTTTCCGCTCTGCGACATCACCCTTTCAAGCCCTATCTCTCTCTTTGTAGAATTATGTGGGTGGCATCTTTTTATCATAGCTGTTAAACATACTTTGTTCACTACACATGGTCTTAACACTAGATAGAGAAACTCTTTATTCACTGGTTTGTTATATATCAATAGATGAAATGAAAAAAATGGGAAAAAGTCAAGGAGATCTATGTTTATATAACACAATTATAGGTTTTTAGGGTGTTCACTGACTGGGAAAAAATAATAATAACAATACTGTATAGTCACAAGCATCCAGCAAAACTCCTGGTAGGACCGGTACAATCTGCTCGCAGATGTCTCAGCACCTTCTCTGACCCATGGAGTTTCCATCAGCACCTTGTCAGCCTTCTTTAATTCGCCTGGATCTCACTGAGATGAACGAAGGTCACTCAGCTGGGGACAAAAAAAAAAATACTCCTGCTACTGTAAAACATTTCCCACATCAACCATTCTACTGTGGGGAATCAATAGACACCGTGTAGATGAAGGATTTTCTTGTTTATCAGAAATTCTCTGGCTGAAACAAGACCCATCCCTCCCTCTTTCCCTGCCTCAGACAGAGGCAGAGTTTCATCCCATAATAGTAAAAGCTATGACCTTTCTCCGGGGTTCTCGAACAGCCTGTTTTGAAGTAAACAGCTTCCTTTGAGAAGTTGCTCTGCTCTGAAAGCAAGTGCTCACTATTAGGGTTCGGGGACATCACTGGAGAAAGATGGTGACAGTGAAGGGAATGTTCAGTGTCACTTGTCGTGGCTTCAAAACTCTTCTCCTTGATGCCATTGAGATTGAAAGAGGGTGTTGTCTTAGCCCCATGATGGAACGTAACCCAAAAAATGCTGCTGCATGTCACTGTTCCGACCAGTTACAAGATTCAAAACAATGAATGCTCGATGTTATCCTTTATTAAGTCAAACCATGGCTTTTCCATCTATTTACTCTCTAAAATTCAGATTTCACTGCAACTGCTGAGGTCCTCTCCTCATTATCGATCACTACTGAGCACACGTCCACCTTGCACAATTTGTATAAGACTATGTTCAGACTGCAGCTTGAAGCCCCTATGTGACCTGTATCTGATCTTTTGTTGACAGTTTGAACAAAGCCGATCAGTGACGGGAGCTAGGCCACTTTTATCATGTGGTCCGCAATCCAATACATATCCAATCTTTCGACATGTGACTTCAGTCTGAACAACCAGGTTGCATTCCTCCGATCTCATTTAGTGTTCACATAAAAGTTTTTCTTGTCACTGGAAAATTATGGATGAACTCATTTGTCAGAGTCCTGTCACTATTGGCTGCGACTTGGTACCGACATGTTTCTCTGTATGGACGTTGCTGGCAATGCCCCACAATATGCTTTGACCAGAAGCCTGACTCTTTTCTATCTTATTCGTCTACATGAAACAACATTTTGGGCATGCGCTGGCTCTGGTAGCAACTTTAAATTCGGCAGATTCACTCCACTGCTAGCCTCCTTGTTTACGTACTCGGGTGAGCACACTAGCAGTGTGACGTCCATGGTTTCGGCCTGGATTTTGTAAAACTGTGACGGAGCTGCACTCCCCAGAAAGTAAAAAAAGTGGGGCGTAAAGTTGTGAAATTTAATGAGTAGGCGACGATAAAAACACTAGGTGAAGTAGACTTCTCCGCTGTTTGCAGCTGTCCTCACCTGGTCCGTTCTTCATATGTCCGGACAGGTGTGGAGTTTCAGGAGCAACGGACTTCAGTCATTCCGTCTGTGAAAAACTTGCCAAAAACCGTCATGTTTATCTCCACCTTTATGATGCGTCGTGTGTTTGTTTCAATGTTTCCACTTCATTTTGTGAGATTTCATCTTTAAAAAGAAAGATTTTTCTGAAAGTGTGGCGGCTCTCATTTAAGCCATGGCACTCTTTCAACACATGGAAAGTTCACACTGGAGACACATACTAGCCGTATTGGGTTGAAAAAAGAACGACCCCGTGAAGAAAAAATAAACAGACTGAACATAACCTCAGTCTCCCTCCTGTGCTGTGGTAGTCTGTCATTTAGATGGACCTCTCTAACCAGAATTACTGTCTGATCTGAATGAAAACGCTTCATGTAAAGCCGTATTTACAAATGAAATGACCTCTATCTGCTGGTTCTGAATGAAGCTTTGCTCCGATTGAGAGGGATTGTTTATGCTGATCGTTGATCGGGTCTCCACCATGTGACTTCTGTTATCCGTCTCTGTGACTGAAGCGAAAGCTCCACGAACAAATCGCTGGTTGAAAAGTACAGATACAAATATGAGCAATACATAGATGTTCTTTTTTGGGCATGTCAGAGTAGTTTTGTTTGGATCTGAACCAGATATCATCGTTTCGCACCAAAAAAAACAGGGAAGATTCAATCTCCGTTCAAAATACATTCAGAATGAGGAAAAATTCTTGTTTTAAAACCATATTAAAATACATGTTTCAGAGTGTTTTGCAGGTTTAAAACTCCGGTGCACATTGTTTAATCCCATGGCACTCATGAACAATTGATGTCACATGACACGTTTCACGTCATCTATTCACGTATTCACAGCTCGTGTAATTACCCTTTAATTATCATCATTGTCCATTAAGTGATTGCACTTATTGTACAAGGCAATTATATGCTGATATTGTTGACCTTCATGTTTGTACGCTGCAGACAAAAAAAAAAAAGAAAAAAAGGTCATCCAATTGACCGGCAGGCAATTATTCCAAACAAGTGTGTATTCTCGTGATATTCAGCAGAAACACTCGCAGCGTTGTTTCGTATGCAAGAGGTTCAAACATCAAGCCGATCATACCGTGCATGATTAAGGAGGTCACTGTTGACGCTGACCCTCAGTTTTATATTCATATGTTTCAAAGCTGCCTGCGCTGCTGTGTGTGTGTGTCTTTGTGTGTGTGTGTGTGTGTGTGTGTGTGTGTGTGTGTGTGAGCGCTAACTAAAGTTCAATCCATTTAAATATAAATCCAAATGTCAAATTTAATCAGCCGTGCGCTTCTTTTTGGCTCATATTTCAGGACCAGCTGGTGACAGTGACAGATCCATTAATACAATAATCCCAAAGATTATGAGCAGACACTTTGATATTGGGAAATATGTGACTCATTAGACCAGACTGACACCCTCCAGTGATGTGTCCCAAAACTCCGATGATGACGTGGTAGTGGTGTATGAATATTTGAGGAAATGTCGGCCCAATAAAGGTGCGTTCTGCTGCGGTGACTGTGATGCGACAGATAATAATTTTCGGACGCATTCATGAAAGGTATTTATTTGGTTTTGGATCCTGCTGTCGTGGCACAGTTTGCTGAATAGATGTTCTCCCGAATGACTCACATAGTTGTCACTCAATTTCCCTTTTCCTGAGTCCAACATTTGGAGAGAACTATGGGGGATACATTATGACCGGTTAGCTTGTCGCTATTTGACAACATATGCCTGTGATTCCATGAAACTCTGATACCACAATACATTTGTCATTCTTGCTGGTTGTTTTCTTCACTCATCTTGGTGGTGGGCTGGTGAGGCTTCATGAAACAGTGTCCTCATTTTCTGAGCTCAGTTGGTGGTGCTCTTGGTTAAAAATAATATAAGGTGTCTCTGAAATAGCTGTTCAAATCCAAGTTTTTTTATAGTGCCATCTAATGCGCTCTGAAGATGAGGGCACTGTTTCGTGAAGCTTCACTAGTGATGAGGCTTCATGAAGAGGCCGCTACTTGTGCTCTACAATCACCGGATTTGAACAGTCATTTCATTGTGTTGTAGCACTGGTCACCAGACCACATGTTGGACTGGAACGTGACTCCATTTTCGACCCTTGTTAAAATGTGAAACGTGAAATTCCGGTCTTAGGTTTAAACCAAGTCTTTTGTGACACGTCCACTTGTCAGTTCAAGTTATTTGATGCCCGAGAAGTCGTGATCGCCAACAATAATTGAATTTCTATTTTCTAACCAAAAGATTTTGTTTGCAAAGCAGCTGGAAAGAATTATCATCGCTGTTCAAAGCCAATTATGACTAACACGAGCCTGCCAATGTATCCTTGAAAATGAAGCTTCATCTTAACCTGTTTGTCAAAAGCTTATCCAAGCCATCGAGATCTTCCCATTTGCAAACTGTCAATACATCCGCTTGAGTGGGGTTGTTTATCTCGGGTTCTACATGAATGATAATTATTCATGCATATGTTCTAGTTACGTGCACACGTCATGTGCAACATATTGAAGCACATATTGAAATTTGACTCTTGTGTTTCTTCATTGCAGTGTATCTGACAACCGTGCTGAAACTGTCATCGTGTGGCAGGGCTTCAGGCATTTTCCATAAAGCATCAGATGAAACTAACTGATCAGAGCATGATTAAATGCACGGGCAGCATTTTTTATTTTTTTCTTGCTGATTTTTCATGAAGTAAAACTCAACATATAATTATTGCCCAACATGTTCTTGTTTCTTCTGTGGTGGGCTTTGATCCAGTTGTCAGGCCTCGCTGTGCTGTTTCGGATGACTTGAAATTTGCGTCTGTCGGTGTACCCCTTCCAGGCTTTTAGCTGGGAGGGCGTCTTAAACATGAAGAAATGGACGCCCGATTCCCAACCTTTGCTTGGACGGCAGATGCCACCATTTACCAGTATAATCTGGCGGCCAAGCTACGGTCGGGAATCGGCATTGTTGTAGACAGAAGACATTAGAGCTGAATATGTTAGGTTTGGTGTTTGTTTGTGCTTTTATTGTTGTACGTCCTGTCTCCCCGCTTCCGTGTTTCACATGTCCTGCTCCAGTTTAATGGCGACACACAGCTGGGACTCATTCCGCTGATGTTCCTTCCATGGATATCTACCCTGCTGCCCAGTGTGTTGTCGCTAGATGGTCCGCTGCCGACACTTATGTATGATCTCTTGCGATAACTCTGATTCTCTTGTCCCTGGTTTGTTGCTTCTCGTTCTCGCTCCGCGTTTCTCTCCTCTCTCTGTTGATACCTCTGTCTGTCTACTCTCTCCTTAGCTCCGCGTTAGCCTCCTCGAGTGTTTGTTTACTCGCTTTTTCTGTTAGCTTGTTTGCTAGTTTTTCCTCGGTTAGAGTGTTTGCTTTGTGCCTCTACCGAGCGTCTTTTGTTATATTTAGCCTTGTGAGTATTTTTACAGAGTGCATTGTTTTCTGTTGTCCCCTCAGTTGATCGTTATTGTTTGTGTATTATTTGTGTGTTAGTGTAATAAATCTCCAGTTTAAGAGAAACCTCGCTTGTTTCAAGTCCTCTGTGGGTTTAGAACCATCTGCTCTTGGGTCACCTTACAGTAGCATTGTGACAGAATAACAGAGAAATGGAAGACAGTCTTCTTGTCGGAAAAAAATTACTACGACAAACAGCAACCATTTTTTGCTGGTCTTGCCAGATCAGACCACTTGGGTCTTCGCCCACTGCTGGTTTATTACTCAGACAATCTGATCGCTTTGGACAGACATGCCGCTTCATAGCAAAAACATTTTGGTGCTTGTTCTGTTTTTGACATGAATCAGAACTAAACTGCTCAGCAACAAAGGGATGCCAGTGCGCCTTATCTCCTCGCCTGCCTCCTTCTTCAACGTTGGAACACGTTGCAAGGTGATAACCTTTTGTTGTCTTCCTGTGAGCGAGGAAGAGGATAACCTGGTCGAAAACACGAGCGCATAAATCTGGCAGGATCTAATTAACATCCTCACATGGCCAACTTCATACCCTCTACTGTTCAAACTTGGCAGGCGTTCAGAATCTGTCTCACAAGTGCAGAGAGCCGTTCGCTAGATGCAGAGCCTAATAACAGAGAAACGGCTGAAATGATAAAACAGGTTGATGGAAAGTTAAAAATAAAGAGGGGCGGGGAGGGGAAGCGTTTCCACTGTGTAATAAAAATCACAAAGGTTACATTGATCCCAGATATTAAAAGAAAGGAAAGGTAATGGACAAAATATGTCACGTTTCCATCAAATGACACTGTAGTTTTATTATATGATTACAGTGAAAGGTTATTGTGGAATTCATCACCGGGGCAAAGAAGAACTTTTCTTGTTGCCCACAAAAAAAATCTGAGAAGGGGAGGGGTTCAGAAATTGCCAAGGTAACGTTTTCGATGGCGTCTGTGTTCAAAATAGCTTGAAAAGTGTTGGTGATGAAATGTTCAGCAAGTATCTGAGATGGGACAAGAAACAAATGACTCAAGTTTGGGAGCGATCCGGACTGGCATTTGGATCCAGGAGGTTTTTGAAGGATACACTGGCCGATTGTGTTGGGGGTAGACTGAAGCTGCTTGGCAGAGGTTTGCGCCCTCTCACTTCTTCTTGTAGTCCATTGTGGTTCTCACAAAAATCTGGGTGCAGAACTCCAACTTTAAACAATCTGGACGTTGCTTTCATGTTGTATCACGGCCGTGCTCCTGGGTTCGAACTTGAACATTCTTTACAGAGGAGACAGAAAAGCTTTCTAAAATGTAGCTTTATTATCTCATCTTCATGTCTGATTCCCTCTTCGCAAATGAGATTTTCTCCGCACTTTTCTCTTCTCCATCGAGGTGATGTTCTATTTTTCTCCTCTTCTTATTTTAAGATATTAGGTACTGTATCTATCATCAAATGCCATTTCCCCTTATGACATAATGTGATGATGTCAGATTATCCTTCGCTTCCTGTGCTTTTAAACTTGCTCCTTTCTGTCTTTTTCCATTTTCCTATTTGGTTTCCTCCCTCACTCACCTCATCTCTGTGCTGTTCTGTCAAACATGAGCCTCGTTCTCTCACATCGTCTGCCCAATGGGCCACTTTTCTTACTCACTTTTCTTATTCACTCTTGTTGGGGTGAGACTCAAGAGGATCAGGTGAAAGTTCTTCTTTGTTTTTTTTCTTCGTTGTTATTTTTTTTAATGCAATTTGAGGTAAAACAACACATTCTCACTCATCACCATGGTTTAATATATTAATGTTATAGAGTGGATATATGTGTCTGAAGGAACTCTTCCGCCTTGTTGCTGCATTCGCCTTTCAATTGAAGCGCGTGATCCACCATGCATGAAACTTTAACCCTGTTGTCTCCCTTAGCATTATCTGGGGGCCACAGCCTGAGTTGGACTGATCTCCGTGACTTGGAATCTCTGGATGGAACTCCGGAATATCTGTCTTGAATCGCTCATCTCATTGAAACTTTGTTTTTTCCCTGTATGTTTGAGCTTCTGGTGGAGCAGTCAGTGTCAGCATTCCAGTGTCCACATGATGGTAACATGAATAAAAGTTTAAAACCCTCATGTGTACCAATGATCAAGAGAACCTGCATCGCTCTACTAGTACTGGCCTTCACCAAAAGATACCAAAACCTCACTACTGGGAAAGTCTTTCGTCATCTGCTGTACCTCTGACTGAACTTGACTGTCTGGCAAAAGACGCATAAGAAAATAAATGTTCTCCCCTTGATCGATGGCTGTTTGGAGACATGAATTCACCAGGGGGAAGTCAAAATGAGTTCTACTCACAAGCGCCCTCAGGCTCATTAAATTCTTGCCAACAAAGCTCAAAAGGGTTTAAACAAAATGATTCTCTACTTAGTGGTTCCAACAGCATTTGCTGTCGTTCAAGGTTTCCATCGCGACAGGCCTTTGCTTTAATCCGCGCTTCTGCGAACGTCAGTGTTTTAATTTGTCGGTGAGGATTCCCATTTTGAGATGGGTGGGGGTTCGCTGGGCGCTTTTGCAGACTGAATGGTGCATGTGACTGTGTGGAGGGAGCCTACGTGTTCGAGTGGTTCATATTTGACATTGACATCAACCCAGGTCCAGTTCAGGGCAAAAATGGAAGCTGTGGTCGGACAAGATTGATGGGAGAAATTGAGGTTCTGGTGCCAGAGCGCACACTTCGCGAGGAGTGGTGTGAACCTTCTGAACAAAAAAAGATCAGACTGCAATGTCTGAGTATTTAACCTGATTATGAAAAATAGAGCACCTGAAGAACATATTTCTATTCCGACATCTTTTTACAGTTTTCCTGTCTTTATAAACGTATACACATATTTTTAGCCTGAAAAACATTTTGTCAACTTTATCTGGCTGCGACTATGTTAAAGTTGGCAGAAAGTTCCTAACTTACCTCCTTTTATTTTATTTTTGCGCTGTTTCCAGACTAATCTTTCACATTCATTATCTCAGCTTGGTTCATAACAATATTTATTGTCTGCTCACAGTTTGGGGAGCATTTATTTGGTTCTGAATTTAGTTTTAAGCCAACTACTGTGGATCTGTGGATTTTATTTATTCATTTCATTTGGATTTTTCCTGTTTGTTTTCTTGGGTACTTTGCCTTTTCTTTCATGTTGGGGTGTGGTGGAAAAGTGCATAAGAGAATTAAATGAAAATGTATGTATATATAAAAAAATTCTCTGAACGTGGCAAAAGGGTGGAGAAGAATATTTTTATAGCATTTTAATTGCATTTTATATATATATATATATATATATATATATATATATATATATATATATATATATATATATATATATATATATATATATATATATATAATGCTGAGGGCTAAGTAGCAATCGAAAGGGAATTGAAACATTGAACTCAACTGAATTAAAGTAAGTTTCCTTTTAAAGCAGCGTAGACTTGTGGTGCAGGATTTCAAATGACTTTTTCTGAAGTCAGAGCATTGTACCCAGACAAAGCTCAGTGTAACATGGCAGTGGGTAAAGTTTTTCTTCTCAACATCGGAAGTGGTTGCTATGATCAATATGGAAATAACTTTGAAATTTCTTCCAAATCTGACCATAAATAAATGTAATTCAACACTGAATGAATCAAAAATAACCAGAATGAATTGCCACATAAAGGTCAGAAAAAAGTCTAAAGTATAACAAGTATAAGTATAAAGTATCAAACTAGAAAATGTTCCAAAGATGTTTGAATAATAATCATAGCAATATGGCAGCTCCTCATGCGCTGTTGAAGCTTCATGAAACAGTGTCCTCATTTCCGGAGCCCAGTAGATGTCACTCTTTTCTCTACAACCTTTAGTTCTTTGGAAACATTGCATAATTTTTAAGCCAAGAGCGCCATCTACTGGGCTCTGAAAACGAGGACACTGTTTCATGAAGCCTCAACAGCGCATCACTAAGTACAGCCCCACAAACCCATGTCTGCACTGTGAACCAACAAAGTCATTGGAGCGTCTTGACTTAGGGATGAATAGAGTAATGTATGTATTTTCAGGCTGACCAAAGAGGATTCTGTATTTTATACAGTTGAGCGTCTACATGTCGCCGCAGAACTGTCTCACTGATGCTACTATGTTGGTGAAGGAAGTTGCCAGTGTCCAGGCCTCTTGTTTCCCAGTTTTGTTGGACATAATTTTTATACTAATCCTTCATTCAGGTAGAAAATTGAAAGCAAGTGTGTGGCAGGTGGCAGATGAGCTCAGTGACTCAATTTAGGAGCAATTTAAAGCTTCCATATTTAGATAGAAATTGACAGGTGAACCTTGGTGGAGAGAACAGCTACTTTCCGCACTTTGAAATATGAAAGATTGCTTCCACATCAGCTCGCCCGCAGCGTGATTAGCTTAAAGTGCAATGTAATCTGCGAGTTTCCTCTTTCTATTTCGGGGCTAACACTTCTGTCTCGACTTGTCTGCAGGCTTGTTGAACAGCCAGGGAATTGCTCAGATGCTGCTTTATTTCCTGGCACAATCTCACCCTTCTTCCAAATGTGATTTGCGCCTCAGGTGGGGCGAACTGGAAAAGGTCATGCTGACGTTTGCTCGGGTCTAATATCTCGCGCCCCCAAGTGCGTGTATGATATGTTTGCGAGCGCGGATGTTGCCGCTGGTTCTGAACCAGTGCGGACTGACACCTGGGTGTTTGACTCATTTAAATAGCATATGGCAGTGGGCGTAAGTGACGGTAACTTCTGAGATCACGTTGTTAAAATGTGACAGGGTGATAAAGGGGAGGGTACGCTTCGAGAACTTGAGGGAAAGTTTGCATTCTTAAAACGCTATTTCCCAGAAAACAGACTCGTCATTATTTCTGACACAAAAAAAGGTAAAACACTTGAACTATCTGGTTTAAAAAATATATTGGTACACTCAAATATTGTGATGCTGTGTTGATATTTTGCTGCACAAATGTAGCATCGAAGCTAATGGCTAAAATGGAACAGGTCTATAATCTGTTGCTACACGTTCATGAATGAATATATATATCATAAAATATTCTGTCATAGCAAATCATTACATTATCATTACATATGTCTATGGTGAATCGTATATTATTGGATATTCTTTTTTTTTTTTTTTGCTTCTCCTCAAAATAATACCTTATGTGGCTAAGCTATACGTATTGCGCGTATTACCTGGAAGCGACATTCATACTTTTTTGTTTTTTATCCCGAGATAACAGTTAATGTTTCTTCAGATAATTTGTATCTCTATTTATGGTTGAATTTTGCCTGGAAGGTGGTCACTCTTTTCAATTATTATTATTATTTTTTTTTTTTAAGTAAAGCACACTGAAAAAAATACTCATGTTTTCCAATGTAGTGAGAAAAATCAAGATTATTAAGCAAAAATGTTCTTTGCAACTGAATGTAAAATTCATTCTTTAAAATGCTTGGACTTGGCAACGTCTGTAATAATGAGATGTTAAACACATGAAAAGTTAGTAGAAAGGTGGTTTGAGCAAAACAAAAGAAAAGTGAAGTCTCTCTGACTCCATCTCTTCAAAGATGTAAGAGCGACGTCCAAGTCACTTCCATCTTCTCCAAGTGTAATTTCCATGTTGAGGACTCTTAGCGACTACAAACAGATGTGACGTAGTTGCAGGTGTTTTGATCACTTGCAACTTCCAGCAGTCACACTTCGAAAAAAAAAAAAAAAAAAGTTGTTTTACCTCAGCGACCCAGATGACTATCTTTTCATCCTGCTGACTCAGCAGTTTTCAGCTCCCCACGAGCGCACCACTACACTCACCCGCAATCCATCTTAAAAACATATGGCCCCGGCTGCTAAACGTCTTCCTCGACTGCCTGAAGTTGCTCCCTGTTATGTCGTCATGGTAACAGCCGAGCCGCTGAGCTGCCGAAGTCTGTAATTGCCCAATCAATATTGTTCACTGCCAGTATTATCCACTTCAGAACTTTCTCTTGTGCTGCTCCGTCCATTGAACAAGCTGTTAAATGGTTCTCCTTCATCAGACAGCAAATGTTACATTGCCGACCGGCAGAATGAGCTCAATATTTCAATTATATTAGCGAAAGATAGATAATGAGTCAAAAGAAGCGTCGCAGATTCTGAAGTGTGTTCCGTGATTCACAACAAAAACTTCTTTTTACCCTCATAAACTTTGACATGGCCAAGTCATTGATACACTGAATATACTTCTTTTATCCCCTCGATTATTTACGGAGCCCTGGAAGTGACATGCGTGTGTTTATTTTATGGATGTGACATGCATGACTTTATTTATTTATTTTTTTAATCTTGAGATATCAGTTATCACAAGATACATTTTATCTCCAGATAACTGTTATCTCAAGATACAATGGTAAACATCAGCGCTTGCGTAGCTGCCTCGCTGGCAAAGCATTTTGTATCCATCCACCTGTAACCACTATGTCTCCAACTGTTGTCATTCACTGTCTGCAAGTCAGAATATTGTGGACGGCAAAGTCTCAGCGCTTTTAACTCTCTGATCAAGTGTCTTCTCCTCAAAATAATACCATTTGTGGCGAAGCTATACGTATTACGCGTACTTGGAAGTGACATGCATGAAGCCCTGGAAATGCGTGTGTTTATTTTATGGATGTGACATGCATGACTTTATTTTTTTTTTTTTTATCCCGAGATAACAGTTATCTGGAGATAAATTTTATCTCCAGATAACTGTTATAAGATAAGATACGATCGTAAATGTCAGCGCTTGCGTAGCTGCCTCTCTGGCGAAGCATTTTGTATCCATCCACCTGTCTCCAACTGTTGTCATTCACTGTCTGCAAGTTAGAATATTGCGGACGGCAAAGTCTCAGCGCTTTTGACAAGTGCCTTCTCCGCAAAACAATACTGTATGTGGCTAAGCTACGCGTATTGCGCGTATTACGCGTGGAAGCAACATGCATGACTTTTTTTTTTTTTATCCCGAGATAACAGTTGATGATAGTTTGTGTCTCGAGATAACTGTTATCTCGGGATAAAAAAAAAAAAAAAAAAGTCATGCATGTCACATGCAAAAAAAATAAACACATGCATGTCACTTCTAGCGCTCCGTAATTATTCAAAACAGCAGAGCGTAATTTTGCAAATGTTTTGTGGCTGACCTCAGACTTCAAAAGTCCGAGATGAGAAGTGGCAGCTACAGCTACTTCAAACACAGCATGTCTTCCAGTCCTGCCTCGTGAAAGCAAATGCCTTGTTGAATAGACATGTCAGCAGTGGCAGTCCGTCATCAGCTCGCAGCTTCAGGATTTCTGGACGGATCTCATCCATCCATGGGGCTTTGTCATAGCAGGTTTCTCACCCACCCTCCGACCACCACCACCAGGGTAATTGACAGTTTGTCATCTTTCATCTCCAATCTTTTTTCATTGCTCAGTAAGTCTTTATCCGATCCAGGAGTTCCTCCAAGTGTCAGCACTCGGTGACAGCCTTCATTTATGTCAATCATGCTTCTGCTGGATAAAGCTTTCGACTTCCTTTCAAGCTGACTCAAAGTTTGTGGCGACCTCTTGCATTTTGAGTCGTATTCCGTTCCTGACCTCCAGTGTCCGCCACTGCACCGGGTGTCTAAACTGACAAGCTCATCTTCAGAAATGGAGGCTTTCACCTTCAACATCAATTTCCAGGGATGCAGAAAAAGCTATTTTAGAAACATTCCCACTATAGTAGCTTCCTACAAACTGAGGGTGAGTACTGGCAAGAAGCTTGCAATACTTGGATGTAACAAAATGTGGCAGTTATATTTACAGCAGCAATCTTACAGTGAACTAAAAGAGTAACAGGGGTACGATTCAGAATCGATTTAAAAGGTCCCGAAATTGATTTAAAAATAAAAATCCGCTGGCTGTCTGGCATTTTGTAACTACACGCAAGATCCAGACGTCATGCCGCAGTCCGTTCTGGAACGCATGCACACCCAGAAAATACCCAAACAAAGATGGCAGAACAGCAGCCTTTACCAGCTACGTTTCTGCTGAAGGCCAGCGTTTGGTGTCATTTTTGGCGACCAGGTGTCCGGAAACACCGAGCTGGACACGGCGCACCCATTGTCCCTCAGCTGAGTATAAAAAAACCACATGTTTAACTGATGGTTTTTTAAAGTAAAGAGGCACTTTTATTTAGTTACTCAAGCAGTATGTGATGTTGCTTTTATTTTAACAGTTGCAATAATTCCTTATGCAGGGAAAAATGTTTAAAACATAAAAAAAAATGTCATTCTGTCTTCAAAGTTGATGGGAGTAGATCAGGAGCAGAAGTCAGAACAGAAATTATTATCAATAAAATTATTTTGAAATCAAAAATCGCAATCGAATTGATATTAAAAGATTCACACCCCTCAAGAGTATTAGTCCAAATTGAGACGTTTTCTTTAAAATTTAATATATTTTTTTTATTTACTGGAAATATATACAGAAAATTGAATTCAGTGTTGCATACACTTAACTTGGAGACATAAGAGCAGCGAGTTTGTCGCTTAAATTACTTTGGCAGTAGTCAACCAGATGTTGGCAAAGTTTATTTGTGCACCATATGAAGTTGGATCAAAACTACAAAAACTACTTTTTTCTATTATCTATGTCCATTTGCTTTTTGAATTCCTATATATATATATATATATATATATATATATATATATATATATATATATATATATATGAGTATATAAATTATATATTATATTATATATGTATATTATATATTATATATGTATATGTCCATTTTCCCTCCCTAATGTTATTCTGACATGTTGAGTGAAATATTAAATATCACTGACAAGATAAGCCATTTTAGCAATATTACTGTCCCTCAAACTGAACAAACTGAAGTGAAAATAATACATTATAGTTGAAAATCCTGAATGAATCTTGCAAAATTCACATTTTAAAAACACATTTTAATAAAATAGCATAATGGCGTAATTGCACTTCCTACTTCCTCCTTGCCTTTTGGCACAAAATTTCAGTTGAATTTCAGAATTGTTAGGAAATGTAATATCCCCAGACCTGCATTAAACTAATGTTGCAAAGGACTTTTTATTTTTCCTCTCAGAACCTACTGAATGCATCCTAACGTAGAACACAACTCACACTGTCGTTGGAAACATTTGGGCTATAGTGCTTTTGATAAGTCACAGCACAAAACAGTGCATGTCGCAGTTTACGTTCAACAATAAAAGAAATGTACAAGTATGAAATCAATAGATAGAGGTGAAATTCCGACAAGGCAGATGTATTTATTGTTATGTCTTGACTCTTGTACTACACCCAGATTGGCGTTAAATAAACCACCCACTGAGATTCCTTCTCCAACACCCAGGAGAAGCATATGTCCTTCCTCTGAAAAAGGAAATATATTTTTTGACCCTGTTGCCCTTTTGAAGGACTCTTTTTATGCTCGCCATCCAAACATGTAACCTTCTGCTGGCAATCTGTTCAAAACATGGCAATGAGAGCGCGTCCCTCATCTCTTTTCATCTTTACTTACGACTCAGTCTGGTGTCTGTGCCGTTCCCAACCGCTCTGACGCGAAGGAGTGAATACAGCACCTGTGACTACACCGAGATTTAAGTGTGGGAGGCTCGCTCAACACTGCTGGTCAAAGGCAAAGTAGATCAGCAAAGTCACGCAGGAAGGGAGATAAAATGAAAAGCAAATATGATGTCATATGATCATATTGGACTTCATCTTTTATTTAACCCCTTTTATTAAATCGCATTATGAACTTAAATGGAATCGCCCCTTGATGATTCGGTGAGCGTCCTTTACGGCCATTTTTTTTTTCTCATCTGCGGTAATGAATCCAAATTGTTGAGAGCGCAGTGGGTATAAAATGTATCACATGCCACTGCAGTACATCCACGTATATATGGTCCGGCCTCAAGGCTGGAATTTTAATTGTCCAGCCCTCCTTGTAAGTGTCAGCATGACTCATTACAAGAGTCAGCTCCCTCGCTGCGCTGCTTTTATATGAAGTAGTTCCGTTTCATTCCCTCAACCTCCTGGTGTTCATGACTGCAGAAAAGTGAAAGCGGCTGAAAAGCAGCTTTTCTAAAAACGTTTACTTCTCGGAGAAAAAGCCCCAAATGGTATATGGTAATTTTATGATAATTTACTTGGCCATGCACTAAAATAGACTCATCCCTAAACCAGAGGCAGTTTGGAGGTGAAAATATTTGCAGCGTGGGTAAATAGGTTGTGGGGCCGTAATAGAAATAAACTTTTTATTATGGTTTGAAAGCTTTGTTGTTGTTGTTTTTAAGCACTGCTGTATATTGAGAAATGTTTATTCTGAATTAAACACTTTAGGATTTGAACAAAAACACACAAGTCATTCCTTTATAGGTGAGGTTTTGTATAGTTGGGTAAACTCATTGTTAGTGTCCTCATTTGGGTAGGTGGCGCTCTTCTGATGAAATGCTGACATTTTTGCCAATCGGTAAATGGATTTTTGAAAAACAAAAAAGTGAAAAAAAGAATCATTTTGTTCACTCATTCAGTTGAGTGTGTTGCTATTTTTCTCTTTTTTCTGTGTTTGACTATGCTGTTTGGAGAGTGTGTGTCATATACTGTAAGCATGTGCAATGCAAGTCTAAAATGGTGAGCAGAGAAGCTATAGAAACAGAGGATGGCCTGTGGCATTGGTCCGCTTTGGGTTTAGTGTGAGTTAGTGATGGGTAGATGAGGCTTCATGAGACAGTATTGAAGGGCTGAGGAGATTTCATGAAACATATACAGTGCTACCTCAGTTCTCCACCACAATCCGTTCCAGACGGCCGTTCTAGAAGCGGATTGTTGGAAATCTGAATCGATTTTTCCCATTACAATGAATGGAAAAAGAAATAATGCGTTCCAAGCCTTAAACTAGGCTTTTGTAGTAGTGAATGTAGAGTGTCTGCTGCAGGTGCGCTGTTCCTCTATGTGTGTGGCCGCTGCATGTGGGAGGGGTTGCTGAGTGAGTGACGTCTCTCCAGAAGTGAAGAGGTGCCCGGTGCGTGTCCAGCTCTGAATGTGCGCTTCTGTGCAGTTTGGCTGTGACAAAGTCATAAACCAAGTCACGCTGTGTCCCAGACTCGCCTCATCCCTGTCCCAGCTCCAGCCCACAACAGGACATCAAACCCTGGAGTGTGAGCTCCAGCCTCGGAGGTGTGGAGAGCGAGCACCTCCCCTGTGACACTCTACCACGGTCCAGTGTGGAGACAGGAAAGGTTTTACACCCCAATATGAAGAAAAAACAGTCAGTAAATGTAGCTAACGGGACACGTCTGCATACAGCAGCTGTGTTATACACAATAACAAAGCGCGTCGTGGGTCAGCTGATCGGTCCGCGCACGTTATGGTTTTTTCCGGCTTTTTTCGGGGGCGTTTGCAATCTTGAAATTTTTGTTCGAACTCCAATTTGTTCGATGTCCGGGACGTTCGAAAACCGAGGGACCGCTGTTTGAGTTGCGACAAGCATTTGCTACTTGCAGGATCAACCAGGTGTCCGCTGTTATCATCTGACACATTGGCGCTCTTTTCCTTCCCTCGGCCTAAAGGGCAATGGACCTGTGGGCGGCATTTAACTAACTTGCAGAGAGTGTTTGTAACGTTTTGCGGATGCCATTTTAATTTTACAGTATTAAACTACAGAACCTTCTGCTTCCTGTTTGATTTAAAAAGGACTTCGAGGAAGCAACCTTAAAATAAAATTAAAAGTAAAATGAGATATATTCAGAAAAATGCCGCTGTGATGATGACATACAGAAATGAAGTGGAACTATTGCTTGAGTTTCTGTAAAGACTGACGTTTCTGGGGATCTGGCAGAAGCCAGAGTTATGATCTTACCCTGGAAGTTCATAAAGTTTATTGTCCACTTGGAGACAGAATTATTTTGTCATCTTGTAATTGATGGCCACATTTCTCCATATCTGTTTTAAACCATCATGAATCAACTTTATCTATTTTTCAATAATACGTGAAAATACAATAGTATTGAGAATAATGGATTAAACTTTGTAGTTTTATCTTCCTTTCTTTCTTTTCCGCAGCCATGTCCTAAGTTGAAATGACTCGGAGCGAGGTGCTGTGCATGTTGGCGCGGTGTCCTTGCAGATATGCAGCATCAATTCACGGAAAAATCTTTAGACGTGAGCAAAGGTCAATGATGTTGTTCTTTACGAAGCGCCTTGCTCCCATTTGTCTGCCTGGAGTCTGCCACGATGAAATAGAATGTATCCTGACCGTGGCAGTGCAACATCTGATAAAATTAGCTCAGGGAACAAGGGCGTCGCCACCTTGCTGAGGCTTGAAGCTGCTCCGTCTTTCTGGCGCTCTTGCAAACTTTCAGGGACACTCGTTGGGCAGCTCTAAATCCTTCGGCTTGTCTGGAGTGAAATGAGCCGTGTCACTTCAGATGGATGCGTGGCGCTCAGCGCTGGATGAGAAAGCGGTCGCACGCTGCTTCAAATAGTTTACACAACTTTTTCATGCATTGATGTTTCATCTGAAGCACAGAGCAGCGGTGGATCAAGCGGCTGGGTAAATCGCTGTTTACTTGAAGCTGCAACAATTTGTTGTGGAGGCTCATTAGGTGGCAACAATGTAAAAGGCTTTGAATGGAGACGGCGGCTTTGAAAAAAACATGCAAAGTATTTTGTCTTGCATTGGAAAAGATGAAAAGTCATTCGTGGTGATGGTGGAAATACACAAACATGCCGCAACCATTTGTAGACTCGCCCTTATATCAAAAGTAATGGGACTTAAATTGGTACCAAAGAGTTGCTTGTTTTTGTGGGAACGGCATCATTGATGTGTCACGGGTCTATTAAGTGTAGCTAGTATGAACAGAGCATAAAGTTACATACAGGCTTGTCGTGATGTTCTACACATGTATTGTTACATTCTCTTTATTCTACATAAAATCAGGTATCAAATATAACTGCATAAAAACCTAGGATGAATGAAAACCTGCTCTTAATAGTGAAAGTGGAGATGGGATGGACAAATACTCTGTTACCTGTATAGCACTAGTACAGTTTTCTGGTAAATTTTGGGCATGAATGCTGTGCAGGTACATTCAGTTGGATGGAGTCGACAAGTATGTAGAGTCGGTTCTGTGACGACGCCGACACATGGTCCCACTGAGACATGTATGATAGAGTTCACCGTAGTTCAGTGTCAAAAGCAGTGTTCGTTCATATGGCAAGAGTGTTTGAATTCTGCAGTTTTTCCGAACAGTAGTCCAGAATGGATGTCGGCTTTGTCACTGTGTCAATACTTGACATGAGATTCTGCGTTCTCCGGTGAGCCGCACAGATTTTTTCCAACTCCTCAGACCTCTGTTCTGATGCGTATGTGAGGTATCATGAAACAGCGTTGCAGGGTTGCTGAAACAATATCCTCATCTTCTGAGGCCACTAGATGGCGCTCTTTGTTTAGAAATGATCTGCGGTGTCTTTGAATTCGCTGTTCAAGTCCAAACATTTTATAGCAGCATCTGGTGGCTTCTGAAACTCAGGACACTGTTTCATGAAACCTCATATAGGTGTCACTACAGCACGGTGACATCCGTCTCCACCTTTCGTAAAGATAGTCAGAATCACAGTTTAAAAAAACAAACAAACAAAAATGTTTTGTGCGTGGAATGCAAAAGGTGTGGCAGCAACTGCCATTACACTGTACTGAGTGCAATGCTGTGTTCAGCTCCGTCGTGGAAAATCTCCTTCTCTTTCAGTCCCTCACACTCACTCGGATGTGTTTAAATACCGTCTGTTTCATTTTACTGTACGAACCGACACCATTTTCCAGTAGTGTACTGAATTCACCACTCATTCACAGTTGCAGAGAGCACAACATCCACCTATAAAACTCAACAAAAAATAAAGTTTAAGGATGACTCATTCTTTTTTTTGTTTCACTGTTGAAGTGTTTGCGATCTGTTGGTAGAGAACAGTGATGTGAGTTACTGCGGACTGAAGCTGGACTATATTATCTGAAAGAAAAAGCAACTGGACTTTTTCTTTGTGAAACTTTGTAGATAACGCTGCCACTGTTGCAGAGGCAACAAAACAGAAGAGCAATCTTTGATGACCTACTTGCTGACAGCCGTGCCAAATTAAAATCATTCTGTGGAGGTTGAAGTTAAGTTCATTCAGTGTTCTGTAATATCAACAGTTCTTCGTTCTGGATTCATCTGAGGCCAGCATCAGTGGAAGGCGCCGCTGGGTTTTCAGTTTGTGGGGTACGTATTGAAGGGATGTTTCGGGAGGACGGATGTTTTGCTGACATCTACTGCATTATCTCAAACATTTAAGGTGACTTGGGAACCAAATAATGCTGTTCTGCTACCGTGACGTTGTGTTGTGCCCTTGGAACGGATTGTTAAATTGACTTCATCTGCTCCTGCCGCTGTAAACTCACCACACTCCTCTTTAAAATTGTACACACAATCAAAAACCAGCAGCATATGTCTCGTTTTCTCAGCTTTTCACTTTCCCAAAAGGACTACGCCGCTCCCACCTTGCACTTATCTCACTTGCCAAAAGATTTACATTTGCATCTCTTATCACCCGAACTCAGCTCCTTATTTGCATTCCTGCGTCTGCCTTGTAAGTGCTTTTCCTCTTTCTTTACCTGCGATGTTTAATGCCTTTCATCGTGTCTGTTTTCCTTCGCCTCTGTCACCTCTCTCTTGTTCTCGTAACGTCTGTTCCTATTTGTTTTGCCAATCTATCGACTTGAGCTTGTCTCATTATGCTTCTTCTTCTTCCAAAATAACTTCTCATTCCTTTTTTCCCCACCATGCAGAGATGCTTCCGGGTTTTCTTTGTTGCTGTGGAGACTCAAACATGTTTTGCCAGTGGGATCATTACCTCCATATATTTCTTTATGGGGTTTATTTATCATCCATCATGTATTCCGGCTTCATCCGTTCTTACGCTGCGGCATTTCTTCTTAATATCTTATCGTAGCTGACGTTGAAAATGGTATCTAAAGAGTGATATCTGCAGTAGTCAGTGGCAGCCATGTTTTCCTCTTGTTGACCTGCCCTCTCCTCTTGCATGTGGAACTAGTAGGTTGATGATGGGTGGAAGCAAAGTGCCCATCCTGTTCATGCATCTTAAGAAATGCTCTGCTGGTTAGAGGCTGATTCAGAGCCAGCTACTTTTTGTCATTGTTTTTATTGTAAAGTTCAGGCTGATTACGGGCGAATGGAAGATGCACTTCACGAGAGATTAGTGTTGCATTCTCCTCGTCCAATCCTCCATTTAATCCTCTGGAATTGTTATTGTTCTCATCATTTCACAGTCGGATAAAGACATCGCGGATGACGGTGGTATTTTGTGGAGTAGCCTGTGACGATAGAGTGAGATGGAAGATATCGATCATCGGGATTTGAGCAGAACACGGAATATCAGTTTAATGTAATCTGTATCGAGCTGTGCCAAAAGGTCAAGTTAAGCTTGAAAAACAAACAGTGCTTACTCAAAAGCTGAGCAACTTTTCATGGTATGGAGAACAGAAGACAAAGATGGGAGTAAGAAGAACTACTGTTTGCAAGACTGCAATGAGGTTTTCATTATTTCAGTCATTCCAGGTGTTCTTCTTCTCCGACTCAGTCGATTGAGACTCACTGGATCAGAGGGAGAAGATGGCTTTGAAAGTGTCCTCATTGGCATTTTTATTGAGTCTGTCTGACTTGAGAACAAAATACTTTTTCCAAAGACTGCACATTGTTCAAACTATCAGCAGGGCTTAGTTTTCATCTGAAAAAGACACCACACAAGTGATTTTTATCAAAGCAAATAGATGGATGTTCTTCTTCCTTGTACATTTTTGTCTGGCGAAAGTGGCCCAAAAGTGCTTTTCCAGTTTTCGGTAGAAAGACTTTTATCACAGAAACACGACAGCCAAAATCGGATGTTGTGGCTGTCTATTCAATTCCACCCATCATGGTAGCGAAAGGCAAAACCTATTCTTCCTTATAAATTGGGGTGCACCAAACACCCCTTTTTTTTGACCGATTGATAGTTGTTTTTTTGTTTATCTTTTCCTCAACTAAATGACACACAAAAGTAACATTTATCTATTTATTTACGCTTTTTTACTGATAAATTACACATGTACTCTACTAAATAACAGTAACACTGTATGGGAAACATTGCAACTTGTAAAGCAAATAAATAATACAAAAGGCAACGTGCTTCATAGAAAATTAATACAGTGGTACCTCGGTTCTCAACCACAGTCCGTTCCAGACGGCCGTTCGAGAAGCGATTGGTTCGAAATCTGAATTAATTTTTCCCATTACAATGAATGGAAAAAGAAATAATGTGTTCCAAGCCTTAAAATAGTCTTTTGTAGGAGTGAATGTAGAGTGTCTGCTGCAGGTGCGCTGTTCCTCTATGTGTGTGGCCGCTGCATGTGGGAGGGGTTGCCGAGTGAGTGACGTCTCTCCAGAAGTGAAGAGGTGCCCGGTGCGTGTCCAGCTCTGAATGTGCGCTTCTGTGCAGTTTGGCTGTGACAAAGTCATAAACCAAGTAACTTAGCTCTGTCCCAGACTCGCCTCATCCCTGTCCCAGCTCCAGCCCACAACAGGACATCAAACCCTGGAGTGAGCGCTCCAGCCTCGGAGGTGTGGAGAGCGAGCACCTCCCCTGTGACACTCTACCACGGTCCAGTGCGGAGACAGGAAAGGTTTTACACCTCAATATGAAGAAAAAACAGTCAGTAAATGTAGCTAACGGGACACGTCTGCATACAGAGGCTGCGTTATACACAATAACAAAGCGTGTCGTGGGTCAGATGGTCGGTCCGCGCACGTTATGTTTCTTTTGGGTTTTTTTCGGGGTTCTGGATTTTTGTTCGAAATCCGGAGCAAAAAAATTTGAAATTTCTGTTCGAACTCCGATTTGTTCGAATTCCAAGATGTTCAAAAACTGAGGTACCAGTACCTCTAAACTTCACTTGTAAAGTACTGGAATGCTACCTTATAACCTAACAGATCGCTCCTCTTTTCATTGACTACATGTCCCAGAAATGGTTCAACAACAGAACTCGGTTGCTCGCCAAAACAATAAACTGCATTAGCAGTGGTTTCGCCAGTGGTTAGCTCCGGTTAGCTTAGCTTTCTTTCGCTAACCTCTTGGTAGCGTTCAAATTTGGCAGCTGCCACAAGTAGCGTGATTTTCCTTTGAAATCCCTGCTTTGTTTTGTCAGTTTTACATTGTGATGTAACATTTTATAAGTGTGATAATGTTTCTCATCATGAATGAATATGAATAGAATCTTATTAAAATAAATAAATAGACAATAAAGAAGGCACATATTTGTCATTTGAGCGGCCGATTATGATGACAATGCTCATCTTGGCGCAGATAAATCGATTGATCAATACAGCCCCACTTATAAATATTCTCAGTCCTTATTTTTCCAGCCGTGCTTCTAGTTCCAGGGCCTCAGGTGGACAAGGCACTATGCGGAATACAGTTAGCGGAAATCATGAATAAATCACATTAGCCTCGTGTGTTGTTGTGTTATCGTTGAGACCCAAAACCGAGTCAAGACCTCGACCAGAGCATACCAGTTTTGGCTCTGGATAAGGTTCCCTAATGGGCTTGTCGGTATCATTCAGGCGTCTGGTCTTGAGACCTAGTCTTGAGTACTTGAGCAAGTCAACAGATGCATATGAGCTGATGCATGTTTGCTATTCAAAAGCTAGTGATTTTGCGAATCGGGCATCTTCGACGTCAAGAGATAGAGAGCGGTTAATCCTTGCAGAAGGTTCTTTCACTTCAGGAAACATCATTAATCATCACTTTAGTTTATTAAAAAGAAAGGCTTGTAAACAGATCTGGCAATAGATAAGGAGAAGAGTAATGTATGTATAATTTGAGATAGCTCTTATCAGATGTTAAGAAGTCATCGAGCTTTATCTAGTGGAAATGGAGATGTGATGGGGTTGAATAGTGAGAGCTGATGAGGTGACGAAAGTTCAGCGTGGGACTAGATCTGTAAGTTTCAGTCAGGTTGCAAGTCAAGTGCAAAGTTCTACGCGATGCTGAATGAGTCAAGGCGTATACCTGTTTGTGTTTAAGTATCCAGCCGACATGCTGGATTAATTCAAGCTCCATGAATTCGCAGAGCCACAAATAGCTGTGCGAGAATATATACACTTGTCGATACAGTGAAGGTTGTTCGTCAGAGTCAAGAGTCTTTCAGCATGTTATAAGCATGACAATTTCACCATGAGATTTTTAGCTACAATTCGACAATAAGCTGGTGATAGTGTCCATCACCTGCTTATGATTCTGTTGTTTTAGAATATTTGCCAGAGCAAAAAGTAACACTAAAACTAAAACACTAAAAAATGTACACAGGAAAAGGTGCATTTAATAAAGACATTATTCAAGACAGCTTTGAAAAAATGTTTGTGTCATCTTGGAAAGCAGGAAGCCAGCACTCATCTTAAATATGAGCTGTATAAACAGTGATTTAAAAAACTGCAAACCTGTTTTGAATCCTAAAGTTCCACACAACCATAGTTCCAGCCCTGACAAAATGGACTTCATCGGTCTCATACAAAGTAATGTTTTGATGCATGAATACGTTTTCCTTGCAGCTCCAATGATAGTGGCTCAGATTTTATTTTATTTTTTTTTTAAGTCAAACATCATATTTGTTATGCAGCGTGAGTACAAGGACGGAGCAGCAAGCCTCTACCTTGATGGAATTAGCTGGTTAGTCAAGACATTGTTGAAGGCCACGACTTTTTGATCACAACTTAACTGAAATAATGCGGAATAAAGAACCAGTCAAACACAAGCCAGCAGATCAGAGCCCAATGTTCATTGGTGACGCTTCAGAAATGCTTCTAACAAAACATGTGCCATGACAGTATCAGGAGAATGTTCTCTTCCCTGGTCACGTTGGACCAATATATATATATATATATATATATATATATATATATATATATATATAGTCCATATATAATATATATATAAATGAATACATTAAAATAATTCAAATAAAGTCTATGGTGTGTACAGGTAACCAATATAGAAGTAACCTATTTCTAATGTCATATTTTATATGTACATAAACTCAGAGGGCAAAAGATGTTCATGTTGCTTTGTGATTCTTACCGTGGTATTTCATGATATTGGGTGTGTTCTAACACTGCGGAGTGGTGAGAGCTCCAGGTGGCCACCGACAAGGTGTTTGCAATGTTATGTACTTCCCTGATGTTCATAAAACTTTCCCTGAGATTTAAGTGCAAATGAGTCTGACAAGGAGAAGAAGAACTGACTTTGAAACTGTGTTCAGAAAGTAGTTCAGTATTCACTCTTGCATGGTGGAAAATAAAGTGTCGGTTTTCTCTTGGACTGTATTTGGCATGTTTAGTTATAAAAATAAAAAATAAAAAAAAACTTTGTTTTGCTCTTTGTTGCTCTAATGTTGTGTGTCACCCTGTAAATAAAAACGTGAATAACGTCTGGTGGTGATCTTAAAAAGAAATTGAATGTAGTTTACTAGAAAGATGATCCCAACCATTTCAACAAATGTGCCCCTTCTATGTTCCAAGCATTGATCACTAAATAACAGTATCATGAAATAACTTAAGTCTGACGCAGAATTCGGTCTGGAAGCTTCCCGGAATTTAAGATCCAAACTCAAACTTCCCCCATTCGTCCCCTTATATGACCAAAAGTGCCGCGTAAATTCCGTCTGCGTGATTCATCTGCATAGGTCTCCCCTTGTTTAGAAATCAATTTGCCACTACGTTGCAATCTAGAATGCAGATGTGTTTGCGTACGTGACGCTGCATTTCTATCTCTTGGATTAAGCCTGTGGGTGAGCAAAGATTACGCAAATGTATTTTATTTATAATGAATTCTTCCTTCAGTCTGGCCATTTCATTTTCCGCTAACTTATTGGTTTGTTTGAAACCCATTTCCACACTTTGAATGGGTTGCCTGGTAGCAGATGCTTCAATTTCAGTCCTCACAGCCCCCCACACACACACACACTCGCACCCTTCAAACACACATAATCCTGGCTGGGACCCGTCCTCGATCAGCTCTGCCTTGTCCGTGGTACAGATATCGATTTAGAGGCCAGTTATGAGTTCGCCTCGCAGCAGCCACCTCTGGAGTTTTATAGAAAGATGATAAACACCATCAATCTCTTTGTACAGCTTTCAAATGGAGGCAGATGCTTCATGGACTTTTAATCAATTGGGATTCAATGATCCAATGTAGCACATGTAATGAAGCTTATGCTACTTTGGCCTTCTGAGCTTGCAGTTTTTTTGGTCCATCTTATTTAAATTTTTTGAAATACACACACAAAAAGCAAAAAAAGCACAAAAAATAAATGACACAAACTGACACAAGCATTTCTATTCCCAGCCTTTTGTTAAGACTTGGTATCGACAAAGTCGGATAAACAAGTGCACACTCACACAATCCGCACACACACTTCATCCTTTGTGAAATCTTCAAATTTGTTGAAAGAGACTCACAATGACGAACCATACAATGATCAGCAGGAAATAAATGTGCCATACATCACTTTTGTAGTAGTTTAAAACCACTGAAGTCAAAATGCCGATTCACTGTTTGGTGCTGTCTCACAATAAACTACCAATGTGGTGATGGTGAAGAACACTATTCTACTGAGGGATGGTTTTTCACTGTCACGGTTGTCAGTATCGAATGTCTCTTACACTTTGTGGTCCAAATGGGTGGCGGCATTTGAGAACGCGTTTCTGCCACCTGTTCAAGGAGATGAGGGATGCTGTATTAGTTGGTAGTCAGAGAGTAAGAGAGGGAACTTGACTGACTCTGATTCTGAAGAGGAATGAAGATATTCACACAACAAGAGTATGACATCATGGAGTGACTCTGCTTCTCCACATTGTGACAGGACATCCGTTCACCCTGAGTCTGCTGGCTACGTGTACTGGTGCTGACACTTCATCGTGATGTGGGGAAAAAAAGAAACAGGGAAAGAACAAGAAAAGACAGTGCTTGTTGTCATCATCACTGTTGCAATGTAATTCACTCTGCTCGCCGACTATATAATATAATATAATATAATATAATATAATATAATATAATATAATATAATATAATACAATATAATATAATATAACACAACATAAGATAATATAATATAGTATAACATAATATAATATAATATAATATAAAAAACTTTGAATGTTGGATACTTTTCTCTGCTTATGTTTCAACTATTATTGTACTTGCCTTACTGTTTTATCCAAAGGTGCTCTCTCGGTCGGTGTCAAGAAGCAGCAGGTGACAAGGGTTTCTCAGGTGGACCACGTGTCATGAACAACCACAAACAAGCTCATGGCTGATGGGATGATGGTTCATTCGGATCTGTGTATATTCAAGAGAGGAACCACGCTCCACTGAGCTCCTCAACTCAACTGTGATCTGAACATTGAAATCTTGAACATTGTGCTTTTCAAATAGCAGGAAAACGGAATAACAAAGAGTCAGGAGTGAAAGTGTGTTGAACACGGGCGTGTCTTTCTGGAGTTTTTACCATGTAATAACCTTTTGACTTTCATCCATTTTGACTGCCATTGTACAGTGAAAAACTGTATTGCTGGCCGAATCTCTGCCAGATGACTGAGCTCCTCAACTCAACTATGTTCTGAATACTACTAAGATCAATTCTGAGTATTATCTACTTTTGGGCAGGATTTGAACAGCAGTGGTTGTTGTAGAAGAAAATAGTGGGTAATTTTGTTTGAATGGGAAATAATAATAATTGTTAATTTAGAAATCAGTGCATCAGTACCAATAACAATAGGTATTAGTTATTTTTATTTTAAATATTTGGATGGAAAGTACACAAGTGATGGGAAGCATGCTGCATGACAGGACATGAACTGGATGTACACAGGAGTTTTGAGGCATCTAGTCCAATATATAAAGCAATAGAATTGTAGATGCAATTTCACTTATTTCCCTTAGACATTACACTACTTTAATTGTATTTTTCATATTTTCCTGAAACCCATTTAAACTTTAAATGCCAGCTGTTGTTTTCGATTAAATCATAAAAGGTAATTAATGGATCCCGTGGAGTTTTAGGGCGACACTGTGCAACTGTGAATCAAGTATTTGTTTCATCGCTCATTGCTGAACACTGCATTTCCAAGCACAATTTACCTGCCTGCTTAACAATGCTCGTGTGTGCTGCAGAAATTGGATTAAAAAGGATTTAAACGCACTCTCATGATAGTTTCCGTGGCTGAGCTGTTGTGTCTGAGCGCATTGTTGGAAGCTGGTGGGATGAACAAGGCTTTTTCATAGATTTTTGCTTGTTTTTTAGTGTCATAAATGTGTGTGGTGGCAGCTGAAGGAAGCAGAGGGAGAATGTGGGTCTAGACATATTTGTGGGAGTATAATAGGATTGTAATTACTTGGATGGATACCTCAGTTAGCTTGAGATTCCTCTGTAGATGGTGTTGACAATAAAAGCGGCTTGGAAAGGAAAGGTGAGTCATGAGTCAATGTTCTGGAAACACTTTCAGCCAGTTCAGGAATTTGTTGAGCCACACTATTAGTTTAAATGTTGTTGGAGAATGTGGCAGGAGTCTTTGTGTATTTGTCCCTTTCCTCTCCAAAATGAATTGCATTTTTGATGTCGGACAGGTGTTTCGCAATACAGTTTTTCACTGTACAATGACAGTCAAAATGGATGAAACACAACTGGTTATTACATGGTAAAAACTCCAGAAACACATGTTCAACCCGTGTTCTATATGCTTACAACAACACACTTTTACTCCTGAATCTTTGTTGTTCTGTTTTCCTGCTATTTGAAAAGCACAATGTTCAAGATTTTTTTTTTTTTTTGCTGGTGTGGTAGGACTGATGGCTTTGTGCAATACCCACATAACACTGCCAAACTATCATTCTAACCAAAGTAAAAAAAAAAAAATAATAATAATAATGTACATATGTTTGTGCCTGTATTAGACACCCCCACACCTTGGAAGGAAGAAAAAGAAATAACAACAACACAATTTTTCTTGGTCATATATGCGATTGTTTATAACTTTAAGGGCGTCCATTTTTTATTTTTTTTTGCCACAGCTCCCCACACACATTTACAGATTCTTTCTGTCAGTATTGCAAATGACAGATTCTTGACAGTGTTGTAGTGCTTAAAAATATGCTAAGAACCAAAACTCACTCGACTTCTGAGAGTGTGCTTCAAGGACCTGTAGAGGAGTCGACCAGCTGTTAAGGTCAGATCGAATTCTTCTTCCAGGAATGGAGACCAAATGTGCAATGACTTTAACAAGAGCTTGGGAGTATATGGGAATTTAGTTGTTTTGCAGAGTCTGAGATTGAAAAAAACCCCACTATGATCTCTCAGTGAAGTTAGGTAGTGAGATAAGACCACACGAAAAAAAATGAGCTATTAAACTGATCCATAAACTGCTCAGTCATTTGTACATTTTCCACTTAAACTGAGGCTAAATCTTTTGGGCTTATTGAAAAGAGTCTTTTTGCTGGCTCTCTCATTAACAGTGATGGGCGTGTGAGGCTTCATGAAACAGTGTCATCATTATCAGAGGACACTAGATGGCACTCTTTGCTCTACAATCATTGGATTTGACCAACCACTTTAGAGGAGCCTCACGTCATTTTCAGTGCCCAATCGATGGTGCTCTGAAAATGAGGACACTGTTTCATGAAGCCTCATCTGTCCATCACTCCTTATTAAGTCACAATTCCATTGACTTGATCACTACATGGGCAATAACAAGGGGCTCAAATTCGCAGTTTTATGACCAAGAATTTCTTTGTATTAGGTAGCAGAAGTTGCAGGCACCAATCCCATGCAAGTGATGGTATCATGAGGCCTCATGACACAGTGTCTTGGCACACTGTACTCTTAATTCTTTAGATTTGAGACACCATCTTAATATTATTTTTAAACCAAGTGTGCCATCTACTTAACACTTATACTTGACACGGTTTTATGAATCAGTCGACTGCTTCAACATCGGCTGCCATTGTCACAATGAATGTGCTGCACATGTTTTCGGATGACCTCTGTAAGACTGAAGAGAAACGCTGTGTTTGCTGTGGGCCATTCACGATTGCGAGGTTGCGTCATTTTTAGTCATACTGAAAAAAAGTTCAGCATCAAGTTATCACCAGACCTGAGTTTGTTTGTGGATCAAACCATTTTGCCTCCAGTTAAAAGGAAAACACAATTGTTCAGAGCTTTCATCGGTAAAAAGGGCAGCCATCACCCACACGCGACATAAATATTCAGTACATCTTTAGGAGCAGCGATGAAACTGTACTTTCTTTTTTCAACCGGAAATGAATTAAATGGTGCATCAAGTGTAAACACATTTTTCATGCGGAGAATATTATCTTGACCTTCACAAGTTTGGACCAACAATATATCAGGACTAATGTTTCATGTCAGTGCCGGGTGTCTCTAGCCACCTCCACACCACGGCCATGTGCACCGTGAAACACATCTGAGTAATAACTGTGGGATGTGGAGCGCAACACCACAGCGCCCTGATGCTCCCATCTGCTGCAGTGATGTATCAGAACAGTTTGTGGAGTTGAAGACTTGTTGGGGTTAGAATGCAAGGAAGGATGGCGTTAAACTCCCAAAACAGTACTAAACTTACTGAGCTTTCCTTGACTAAACAGAGTGGTACTGCAAAATCAGATGATGCCATAAACAAAATAAACTGTCCCTTAAAGTCATTCAGAAGTTCCTCACCCTACCTGCTGAACAATTTTACTGTCAACTATCTGTGAGTTTTCTTTTCATCTTGATCAACCCTCCTAGTTTCAGATTACGATCCAGAAAATGGAACACATCTGCTTTTCCACTGAGGAAATCTATCATTATGCATTGGGGCAGCTTTTTTTAAATTGATGTCACGCTTTATTTCAAGTCAAGATTTGTGTTCACTGGAGAAAAAAATGAAATCTAAATAAATAAATAAAACAGCAGTGTCATGACTTCATTTTTGTCCGCCCCAAATAGTATATAAAATAGTTATTTTTACCATTCAGAGTCCATTCTTGTTGGTTTTATTCTCAATATACGTTTATCTATTGTTACTTGTGGCACACAGGCACATGTCCACAAGGTGCTGTTAATATCTATTAGAACTGAATCTGAAGGATTGCGTTCCATATTACAGTGTGACTCAACAGAGTCACGGTTAAACATGCTGGATTTTCAATGTCCACTGTGGTTAACTAGCTGACAGTTGCTGTTGGATGGATTTTCATGCGTGTTATTATTTATTTTTTTAGATGTGTATCATACTGTACAGACACATTTCTTGGCTTGAGTGAGAAAGGTCATAAATAAATAAATAAGCAATTTTATTTCCGTTATTCCACGAGTTGGAGGGAGTCAAAGCCATCACTAAATGTCATAAAAAGTGGATTCATTAAAAACATGCATGCGTTTGTGTGTTCATGTTCTTGATTCCTGTATGAACATTAAAAATGAAATTATTGTATTTATTTATCGCAAATATACTTACACAAATACCATTGAAATCATAATGTAAATAGAAAAAAGGCAAAACACTGATGTCATGGCAAAAAAAATTAACATGGTGAATCCAAAAAAAGGCATATAATGCATTAATAAAATAAATGAATGAGCTATATGACTAAATGTAATTTATGTTACTTCAACAATAGTGTCAAGGTGCATGAAGATAATATTATTGTATTTAATTTGCTCACCAAAAATGCTCAAATCTTTCTCTAAAACATTCATTTATCAATATCTGAAAGGCCTAAAATTATATATTTATGATATTTTAATTGAAACATTACCTGAACAAGAGGCTGGTAGCGTATGCATAAAAATAAATAAATAAATTGACACAGAATTACGATGAATCATAAATGGAATTTAAAAATGCCGGATGAAACGTGCCAATACATGCAAAAAAAAAAAAAAAAAAAGCGTTCTATTACTCGTTGACATTCCCATACATGAAGAAAAAAATAAAAAATAAATAAAAAAATCCAAACCAGAAGAGTGTTAATCCCTATATATACATATATATATATATATATATATATATATATATATATATATATATATATATATATATATCGTTGGAGCCAAGCAGCCACTATTCCTGGCGTAGTATATCCACCCTACGTGAGATGTAAAGAACCACGATCGTATTGTAGCTCCACCCACTTTGCTCTCACTTTGCTAAGTCTCTGGCGTTGGTGGCGCGTGGGCTGATCCAGATATCACTGTCTCACCATGTCTCACTCATTACCCACTTTCATTGTAATCTAATTTCCAGAGTGAGAATTTGCAATAGATCACGGCGCAGGCATGTTATCTGCCGTCATGATCAAATCGTACTTTAATGCATGAAGATATCAATTTGGTTCGGTCCACAACGCTGGGATGGCGGTGTGCATAATTAATTCCAGGTTCGACTGGCTGTTTGCACAAATTTGCCTCGGAGGATGTGAACAGCCTGATGGAAATGCTTCCTGTCATTTCATCTGCCGCCACTGATCCTCTTGCGGAGGCAGAGAAAATGATGTGTACATACCGGCGAAGGGAGAAGGCTGGCCTGCGTCTGGCGTGCTGTGTCGCGCTTCCCCTCATCCATCTTACTGTAGGAGAGTCATCGGGAGCCAGCTGGGCCGTCTTCACGCCGCTGAGGCTTGACAGCTTAAATAGAACAGCAGGCATGATGTCCACTCGGTGACTCGGTTAAACTGCGCATTGCTGCGTCCTGCTGTCAAGAAGAAGATGCGCCTGACACTTGTACCTGCGTGAGGAGTGAATAGCCTCTTTTGGTATTAAGCCACGCTTCAGGCTTGAATTGGTTGATGATGGAGCCGTGTTGTGATCCCAGAGGGAGCGTCGTCTGTCCTCTGCTGGGTCACCTACCTGAGAAAGAAAAACACCGCACCCGCACTTCACTTCACTTCGCCATGCAGTGCGTGGATTTACCCGTGAAAATATTCGGAAATGAATGAACACGCTTTTTGTCTGTCGCCAGGTATACAATAATTTATTATTTATGCGGTAATTTTCAAGACGACATAAGACCACTAACTCTCCAAAATATACCCCAGTTCAATTTTTTTATGTGGTTGTATTCAACCAACAGCAGGAAGAACAACAGAGGCATCATTTCCCATGGGACTTTGCTGGGCCTCAATATAAGGCTGAAGTTGCGATGCTTGCCGTCCAGCTATCATACGTATCAACACCATCTCGCACAGACACACACATACAGTCTATGTGCTCATGTTTTGTGGGGATATTTCTTCGCCATAATGCTTTCCCCAGCCTCTCACCCTAAACCTAACCATCCAAAACAAATGACTAACCTTAACCAGGACTCTGAACCAAACTTAAATTCAGCAATGATGACCCAGTTATTTTGAAGTCTTAGTGCTCAAATCGAGGCTTGAACTTGTGGGGACCAGCAAAATGTCCCCAAAAATCCATATGGTAAGAATTGGCCCGTACAAGTGCAGTGATACCTCGGTTCTCCACCACAGTCCGTTCCGGACGGCCGTTCGAGAAGCGAATTGTTCGAAATCTGAATGGATTTTTCCCATTACAATGAATGGAAAAAGAAATAATGCGTTCCAAGCCTTAAAATAGGCTTTTGTAGGAGTGAATGTAGAGTGTCTACTGCAGGTGCGCTGTTCCTCTATGTGTGTGGCCGCTGCATGTGGGAGGGGTTGCCGAGTGAGTGACGTCTCTCCAGAAGTGAAGAGGTGCCCGGTGCGTGTCCAGCTCTGAATGTGCGCTTCTGTGCAGTTTGGCTGTGACAAAGTCATAAACCAAGTAACTTAGCTCTGTCCCAGACTCGCCTCATCCCTGTCCCAGCTCCAGCCCACAACAGGACATCAAACCCTGGAGTGAGCGCTCCAGCCTCGGAGGTGTGGAGAGCGAGCACCTCCCCTGTGACACTCTACCACGGTCCAGTGCGGAGACAGGAAATGTAGCTAACGGGACACGTCTGCATACACAGGCTGTGTTATACACAATAACAGACCGCGTCGTGGGTCAGCTGATCGGTCCGCGCACATTATGTTTCTTTATGACTTTTTTTCGGGGGCATTCGAGTTCTGGATTTTTGTTCGAAATCCTAAGCAAAAAAATCTTGAAATTTTTGTTTGAATTCCGGGACATTCGAAAATACGTACACACACTCCATACTGTAGTGATGTCTGCAAAACTAACTCTTATCTATTTACATTTTTATTATAGCATTAGTTGGACACATGTTTTTTCATGACCGATGTACGATCTCTATGCTTCTACGTTTCCCATCTTGGGGCAGGCAATGGCCAAGCAACTATCTATGAAAGTCAATTTGCCAATGGCGACAAAACACAGCAGCGTCTGTTGACTCCTGCATAATTGAAAAGTATATACAAGTAAAAATGATCAAACATGAACTTTATGATTCACTTAATACTGGTAATGTCCTTAAAACGGCACCATCATGATGAATACCTCAGTAGGTGGCGCTCTTTTCTGTGAAAATTATGCAAGGTTTAATTGAGACAGCTAGTCCCAGCCAAACGATTATAGAGCAGATGGTACCATCCAGTCGCCTCATTGTCAGCCCATTGAAGCTAAGTACTGCTTAATATATTCATGAGGCCTTGGCCTTTAACACACTATTTCTTATTTATCAGTCCACATTAAGAGAAAAATCTACTGGGAACATTTTTCAGGGAACCACATGGTACATCATGTGACATCAAAACAGACTAAATAAGATTGTGTGGATGTATGGAAACTGAAGATTTAAAAAACAGTAAATAGTTCTCACATCCCTGGAACACTTCCACGATGGTGTTTAAGGTCTTGTGCGCAGATTCAAATTTAAGTTAAGATTAAGTTGATCATTCTGGTATGACAGAGGAAAGTGTGAATAATTGTGACTATAAAAACTTGAAATAATACGATACATCGAAAATAGGGTCCCTTCTTTTGCTGTGTAACACTTTCAATTTCCTCTCTTCACAGCTGCATGTGAGGGCATAGACAGGTCCATTTCTGGCTAAATCTAAACCTTGAGTGATGGGCTTATGAGGCTTCATGAAAAAGAACCCTCATTTTCAGGGCCCACTAGATGGCACTATATGTCCTAAAATATGTGGACTTGAACAACTATTTCAATGAAAGCGACCATCAGTTCTAGACCCAGATCACCATCTACTGGACTGGAAAAAGAGGACACTGTTTCAGGAGGCTGCATCAGTAGTCATGGGCTGGTGAGGCTTCATGAAACAGTGTCCTCTTTTTCAGAGTCCACAAAATGGCTCTCTGTGATTTAAAGTCTTCAGACTTCGACAACTATTTCATTGAATCCTACCATCAATATTTTTCAAGTGAGAGCGCCATCGACTGGGCTCTGAATATGAGGACAGTGTTTCATGAAGCCTCATCAGCCCATCACAACCTGGAATTGAGGCACTTGGGGAAAAATAGAACCGTACACACTCATATCATTCAACTGCTACGTGATCCTCACCAATGTTTGACTCCAGACTGGGCTCTGAAAATGAGGACAGTGTTTCATGGAGCTTCACCAGCCCATCACAACCTGGAATTGAACCTCACACTCATCCTCTACTGATGCAATAGAAAGAACCAACTACCAACGTGGACTTGTGAAATTGCTGTTCATGCCCCAGTCATCTTCAATTATTCTTCAAAGGGGAGTTGTGTATCTGGGGAATCTGTCCACGTTCCACTTCCTTTTTGGTCAACAAATGAACAGACACAAAAGAAACCTTTAATTAAAGAAACAATAAGCATTAATGAGTTCAGAGATCCCCGGCGCTGAAACAAGCCAGGTCACTTCCAATGAAGAGCGGCACTAAATCTTTTCACTTACTTCTAACCGAAATTCCTCTGCGGCTGAGATCAAGATGGGGTCAACATCTCATCAGTACACTAATGATTTTTCCCTACTCAAAGTTCAGCTGGTTACATTTGTTGCGAATGATACACGGTACTCGAGGAACACTGCAGAAATGCTGGAGGGGGCTGTAATGATCGAGACAAAAAAAAAAAAAAAAAAAAAAAAAAGAGGCATCATCATCGTCTTGGTCGGGAAAAAAAGTAAACGTGTATTCGGCAGTTTAAGCGCAGATTTGTCTTGGTCTCTTAGAATCTCCAGCCAGATGCTGAACAGCCTGAGCTGCTCACGTGCTGAGCGCAGCAGCAGCTCTGGATCCAAACGTTAACTGTGCCCAAAGGAGGCGCCGCTCCCAAAATCCCACAGCAAAGCTGATCAGACTTTGGTGGGATTGGATGGTGGCGGGTTGTTTGCATTCCTGTCAGTGGTTTATTCCATCCTGCTAGAGGATACAGCAGCTTTCTTGAGATGTTTGTCAGCATGGAACTGAAGTTGTGGACATTCATGATTTGTTGTCATGACAACACGTATCGTGACGCCTACATTGCTACATGAATAACAAGTCATGTAATTGTCTGGAAGATGAATATGGTCCATGTATTGTTGGTGTATAGTACATTTGACAAGGTCGGCATGGAAGACATACCGTGTGTAGGACTGAAGTCCAAGGAATGTGGGTCTTGCAAGCAACCTTTCTTTCTTTCCTTCTATATTGTTTAAAAATACGTACAGTAATTCTGGACTATAGAATAAGCAGCACCCACTAAATTTAAGAATGAAAATAGATCTTGTTCATACATAAGCCGCAACGGCCTCCAAGCCACGGGTGCAGTGCAGATGCATGAGGATCACTTCTAAACTAGTTTTGAAAATGGAGTCCAGCATTGAGACTGAGTCATGAAACAAACCGGGCAATGTTCTGAACTTGCATCATGAACTCCTCACATCTTGTATTTGCATTAAAGAGCTCAAACTGTGTGCTGTTTTCGTTCCGACAAAACAGCTGTGATTTCATTGGGTTGATGTGACGTGGCTCAATATTTTGCTCCTTCGCCTGTAATAATCCATATATTAGCCGCATCACTGTATAAGCTGTAGGGTTCAGTTCGGAAATGATGGTGTTTACCAGGGCGTCTGGAAATATTCACATTTGTTTGTGGCTCATTTGACAGGACCTCTGGAGTTATTCAGTCATTATTGCTCAACAAGTCGATGTGACCATCACTGGAGGGGTGTGCGACCCAAGTCTGAACCTCAGTTGTGGGAAAATCATCCCTCCGTTTTCCCCCCAAATGGTTCCCATTATTGCTTGGCTTGTTATTAAAAGCTGGCCTCTCCTCAGGCAGATGAAGTTGGCTCGAACTGTGTCCAGTCTACGCGGAGTCAATGCCAAAGTTTACTCAACCCTTTATTATCACTTTGGCTCGGGTTAGGTGACAATTACAAAGGTGTTTAACTCGGATGCGAGTCGACTGAAAGCCCAGTCTGCTTCCTGCCTAAAAGTAGCCAGTGGTTTAGTAGCTTATCCAGAATGAGCCAATTTCTGTCGGCGGTGTCAGAAAACAGAGCAAACAGAGGCGCCACACATTAGCTCAGCAGACTCCATTCTGCGTATCTTTCCAAAATGTTTTATTCCCAGACAGCAATGTTGAACATTTAGCTGCGGCGGATGGGCCCCAAAGCTTTGATTTGGTAGGATCCAACGTGCCAAACGTCCCCGGTAAACAATCAAATTGGCTGGAACATGAAGGGAAGACTGGAAGTTGCCTTTTGTGACAGCTGCTTATTCCGCTCCTATCCGAAGATCACAAACCTCTGCAGACTCTTGGGGTTGCTGGGACACCGACAACCATTTATATCACATTAAAAAAAGGTCAGCTCTCAGTTGTCATGCTCCCTAAATAAAACATCATTCCATCATGCGATGTGCTTTTCTCGCTGCTGTGCCCTTTCAAGCGCTGGCACGCTGCCTTCCACACCAGAGCAGGGACAATGAGGTGCTGTTGGTTTCCCTGACGCTTTCATGTGCATGTCCAGCATCCACACAGGGATTTCATGCTTAAATCTCAAAAGCATTACAACAATGGCGTGAGGCAAAAAAAAAGAAAAAGGCGCACTAAGAATTTAATTGTTACAAATAGAATTTTGACCAGACCCGTGAAGGGTCTGTGTGGATTGACTGAAACTGCGTGTCCATTCTAAAGCAGGAGCAAAGTGTTGGAGGCACATCTATTTAATAAGATATTTCCTGTTGGGACCACATGAAGCCACTTGGGGAAAAATTGGAACCATATAGACTCAATACCTTCAACTGCTTTGTGATCCTCACCAATGACTTTTTTGTGTGATTCTACTTCAGTAAATCATCCATCCTCAGTGAAACATTTGTCACTGGGACAACCTGTGAGTTCAAAGGCTTTATTGCAGAACACAGGCCAAAGACAGTCAGTACAGCAGCCCTGCTACAGGATTAGTGGTGCTCTGAAACGCTCATTTAAAAAAAAAAGAGCAACCATATAATATTGAAAGACTTCAACGATAAGTCGACATGTTCGACCATATCCAACTTACCGATTAAATGGTATCTGCTTAGGCTCCGGCACCATCAAGACAACAAATATTCAAACCACATTTTTAGAAATTACAGTGTTAATTTTCAAAAAACACAGCGTCCAAGATTGTTTTCTAGTGATGCAATTTCCGGAATATAAGCCACTACTTTTTTCTCACGGTCTGAACCTTGTGGCTTATACAGTGATGCGGCCAATACATGGATTGTTAAACGCGGAAGAGCGTCATGCTGCCAAAATATTGAGCTGCGTCACATCAAATCGATGGGGTCACAGGTGTTTCATTTACCTTAAAGTGCTCAAAATGTGGTGTTTTCACCCGCATGTCCGCAACAAGACACCGGCTGTAGTGTCGGAACTTTGGACACGTGGGCGAAAGCTGCGCTGTAATGTAAATAAAAGATGTCAGGAGTTCATGATTCAAGTTCAGAACATTGCCCAGTTTGTTTCATGAGTCACTCTTCTATTCTGGTGCGCTCTATCGTCTGGAATTTATGGAATTTAAAATACTCAACCTATGCACCGACATGTTCATTTTTATTATTATTATCTTCATAATTATGATGTGCTTTGTGAACTGCATTCTGAAGTGCCATACACACAAAAATGTTATTTATTCCATTGTTCTTATGACTATACTATTAATACCAGGGTCACCTCCTCACTAGAATCTACAGGTCAACAAACTGTTGTTGCCAGCATGTATAGAACGTGCTGAACATGGAAGCAGTTTCTATGTGCCAAAGCACAATAAATCAGATGTTGAAAGTGTGAATTCACATTTTGCCCAACTCTAAATGCTCCAAATCTGGGATCCATTCCAGAAAACAGTGTGAGCTTGGGAGTGCCTTAAAATAGATAAAATGCTTTGGACATTTTCTGAGCGTGTTTTGCACCTGTTTTAATAAACCATGAGCAGATTTCCTCTTCAGTCTGTTTATGGTTTGGTTATTCAATTGTGCAATTGTTCTTTTCCCATTATATTTGTGTTAGAATCACATGTGAAGGTTCTCCCTCTCATTGAGGAAAAGGCCCATAATTCAGTTGAAGCTGCTCATCTTCTTGGTGTCCAAAGAACCCTCTTCAAATGGAGACTAATAAAGGCACGGGTGGGGGAAAGATGGATGGGTTGGGCAGTTCGGTGGACGTCTGGGTGGTTACTGGGTGGGAGTTTATCTGCGTGCGAGGAGGGAAATCATTAGCCAGAGGTGGTGGCTTAGCTCTGTGGTTGGTTGTTCTGTGGTTAGAGGTGTTCTATGAACTGATGGATGGCTACTTCCCTTCGTGGATTATTCATGAGTTGGTGAGTGGATGAATGGGTTAATGCGGTTGCATGGGCTGGTGATAACTAAGTTCGGTAAATTGATAGCCTGTGCGGTAAATGTATGTGTGGAAAGGTTAGGGGATGTTTGGAATGGAAAGAACACACAGCAGAAACTAGCCTTCTCTCCATAACCGTCTCCAAGGTGTCCAGTTTCACCCCCACCACATCACCAGCTTTGCGGATGAGTATGTTGAGTCTGTTAGTGTCCTCCACCGTTCATCTGCTGCCCCAGCAAACCACAGCGAACAGAATTGTGCTGGACACCACCGACTCATAAAACATCCTCAGCATTGTCCCTCAGATGTTGAAGGACTTGAGCCTCCTCAAGAACAAAAGACAACTCTAACCTTTTTTGTAAAGTGCCTCAGTGTTCCGAGCCCAGTCCAGTTTATTGTCTATGAGGACCCCAAGATATCTATAGTCCTCGACCATGTCCACATTGACCCCCCCGGAAGGAAACGGGGGTCACAGGAGAGGAAGACCTCTGTCTGAACAGGCAACAGGGAGGTCATTTGAACATCGGCCCTAGAAAGTGTAGCAACAAAGAGAAGCAAAATGGCGAAAAGACAATAGACTTTTTTTGTTTTTGAGGGGATGAAAAAACCTATCATTGAGTGCAGCATTTGAGCATTGAAAGATGTGGTTGTTCGGAACTAATCAGCGAACAACTGGGTCTGATTGCAAAGCAGCCGCAGCCTTTTCAATCGGAAGCAAGGTCGGAAACACAGAGGCGGTGGAATAGACACATCTTAAAATGAAAGCACTTGAATGTAGATGTTGCCCAAACCCAGAAGAGGGGACTTGAGATGGGGTCTGGGAAGTGAATGTCTTGTAATGCATGTTATCGTTCAGTGCCTCTTGTTAGGTTTCAACAACCCCAGTTTCACACGATAATAAAAGAGCTCGGTAAGAAATGTGTTTGCTTGACATGTCGCTCAGTGGAGCATGGAGGTATTAATGAGTCACACTGTGAACACATTGGCTATTAGTCCGATGTGTGTGTAGAATAGGGGTCATCTTGGCAGGCAAGCGGAGGCTTTGGGACACAGCCTGAAGGGCAGTGCTGTTGATGGGATTTTAACCCAGTAGGAAGCACTCATTTAAATAGTGAGAAAAACTTCCATTTCAACACTGATGGCGATTTTGATCTTCAGCGCTTGTGTTTGCCATGTGCCTCTCTCTCGCGGCATGTCGATCTCAGATGTAAACAAAGAGCGAAAGCAGCAACCATGGTCAACTGTACATGCTGAGGAAACATGACCTGTCGAGCCCTACATGTATACATAGCTGCCGGGCGCCGCACGACGCTGAAGTTCTCAGTCTTACTCTCGTAATGAAGCAAAATATTTGAACACTAATATTTTTAATGTAGAAGGTCGATATCCTACCCATGCTTGGTTTCAATGAAAATCTAAACTTTTTTTGGTGTTTTTCTAAATTCATTCAGCTGTATTAGGAACCATGGGGCAGAAGAAAGAAGCTCTCATTGATGCCAGTGATCAATGAGAGCATCTTTCTTCGATGTCTGAGCGATACACAGGTTGTGATGCCACTAATCCGTAACTTATATAACTTGTATATCACAACCTTTTTCAGTAACTGGTATACGAACGCGTTATTATTTCAAACAAAGTAATCAAATTAAAGTTACTTATCTACTATTGCGTAACTATTGTTGCCATTGTGGGGAAGCGAAATATTGACATTGACTTTCTACAACTGCGTCTTTGGGCATGACGTCACGACACCAGTCACGGTTTCAACACGCGGGCAGCTCAGGTGTCAAGCTGCCGGCTACACTGCAGTAAATAACAGAGTCGTGAGGAGAGAGATCCACGTCTACTTTGAACTAGTGTCTGCTATAGATGAAAGTATTAACTCTGCAGGGTCCAGCAACGTGCAGAAATCACTGGTTAAAGAGAGCGAAATAAAGTAGCCTCGCAAATACGGACTCAAAACTATGTACCAGTTAAACGACACTTATAATAGATTTTTATAGATTTTTTTTCTTTGGTGCTTTTGATGTTGCATTTTGTAAAATAATAATAAAAATGAGGCGTCATTCCCTCCATTTTATTATATCAATGGCAATATATCACTTTGTTTTGTCTTTCATAGTTGTTTTTTCATACTTGTGTGTGGTTTTCGCTCCAATGGATTAGAGTGTGTCAAAGTAAAACATTGACTCTACATTCATATAACTGAGATTGCGCTAAAAAAAAAAAGACCCCAAACATGGAAAAACACTGGACCCCCGAACTCCAACCTCAAAATTGACATAAAAGATATTGTTTGGGCAATGAGAGCAGTGGTCTGCTGCCAAATGTAACTTGACAAGTAACTTTTGATCTAACTTAGTTACTTTTAAATTCAAGTAATGAAGTAAGTACGTTAGTTTTTGAGGGAGTAATCTGTCGTCGGATTACTTTTTCAAAGTAACTGTATGCCGTGTATCCACTTGGAAAGGCCTTTCCACATAGCAACTGAAAAAATAGGTTTCAGAACAACATCATGGAGCAAAACTGAGACCAGCATTGAGACAGATTACGAATAAACTTTTGGTTTGAAAAACCAAATATTATTGCGTGTCTGACTGTGGTGAGGTCTTTACCGTGGGTTGAGGAGTCAAAGTACCTTCGATTATAGCTTTGTAGTAGTAATGCAGAAGGAGAACGACTAAGGTCTATAGTTACTGGCCTCTTCACTTTCTTTCCTCCAACTCAGGTGAAATGCTGTGGGAAAGTCACTCACTCTGTAAACTGGGAAAATGTAGAGAGCCAATATTCAGGGCTCTAGAGCGGTTGCCAACATTTTGATAGCGATAGTGGATACATTTTCAAATGATGTTTCTGGAATGCTAATCGCTGCTCAACCATCTTTCTGGCAGCACTGTGATCATTAGAGCAAATACTGCAGAGCGAATTGAAGAGGGAGTTTAATTACAATGTGTGTTTAAGTGCACTACTTGTGTTGATCTTGCAGTTGCTGTAAAAGTAGTGAAAAAGGGGCCCTGTCTTGCTAGTGGCTTATAAATGATACCGGGCCCCAGTGGAGCTCAGCAGTGAGAATCCTTTAATAAAATGTTTGGGGTTTTTGTGTGTGAAAATTGTAGATATTTAACTTTTCTAAACACTGGATTTTGAAGTTTCATGCATTAAATCACCCCGATTGTGTACATGCTTTGTCGACTAGCAGAAAAATACCTTGAAGAAGAACAATATCTGGTGTCAGTTACTGGTTTCCATTTATTACAACCACATCTCTGCTTGCTGATCGACCAACGTATGGCGAAGGTGGTGTTTTTGTCGCTCAGCAGATGGATCCTGCTCTCTTCCACCTTACAAAAGACAGACCGATTTCCTATTGTTGACTGCAGACGGCACAGTGAGGCAAACCTGATGGGTTGTGCGTGCGCACCATGCATCCAGCAGCTATAAAAATCCGTCCGGCTGTCACTTACCTCCAAGTGATTGTGGAAATGAAGCAGCCAGAGTCTGGGCCGCGGGCCAGGATTTGCCTCGAGATATCAGACTCTGTCCGAAAGTAATTCAGATTGATGGAAGATAAGGAAAAGTGATTGTATTGGATGACGGACAGCTGTATCACGGTGAAATCTAGCTATCTGCGACCCTGTCGGATTGACAATTGTGGAAGCAGACTGGTTTCTATTTCAGAAGCTGGTAGTCATTCTGTTCCTGTCACGCATGTTGGCAAGTTGTCAACCCGGCTGGAACTTTCTTCATCCTGCTTTCGGAGTCAGAAGGACTGTGGAATTATTATTTTTTGGGGGGTAAATAAGTAAATAGTCGGCCAGTCCACTGCAAAAGCAATTGATATGTGTCTTCAATGTCAAAAAACATACGCCATATTCAGGAGAAAGTAAAGGAAACTGATGCAATGAGGCACCTAGTGGCTTTTTCAGGAGCTGGATCTTCATGTCAGCTTCGCACTGGGCGGAACAGCAAAGCTAAACTGTGAATTAATGAGCATTTAAACTGGCCTGCTTTGAGTTTTTCCCTAATCGTACGATGTGAGATATAACTAAGCGCCACCAGGCTGGTTGGTTCCATTAACAAAGAAACAACATTTGGTGTTGTAATTTAATTATCTTTGACATGAAATACTTGCAAAAAAAAAAGAAAATATGTGAGAGGAATAGACACTTTTGAAGTGGGGTTTTTATCACAAACATGAAATTGAAGCCAAAAATAAATAAAATAAGAAACTAAATCAGGACTTTCTCTGAGACTCCGAACGCTTTCAAGAGTCTTCACAGAGTTTTTGAAAGTACCGACGCACAAAGGACACATGCATATCATTAGAAGAACTTAGGAATAGCTTGTTTTATTCTTTTCATGTTTCATATTTCAGTCTACACACACATTGGAGGTTCTTCAAGCCCTGGAATGAAACATCAATCACCAGACGTATGACAGGCGGTGGAAGCGGAACTAAAGGCTTTTCTCCAGCGAAAGCTCGAGAACTTTCAGCAAAGAGGACGGAACAAAAAAAACGGTATTTGAGAAGAAACGGTGTACTGGTATGATGAGTTTTTAAGGAGCCGATATGTCACGGTGGAGCCAAATGTTCATTAATCAAGCCGGTGAAAGCAACATCTGTGAGCATGCTCAGTGATGTCGACCTGACACTGATGAATGCACTTGCGGAGCTGCTTCAGATTAAACTACATTGGCTGCGTTTCCATTCGCTGTTGGGCTCTTTCACTACTGTCTGGAAAATAAAAGACTGACGTGGCGATAGCGAGCGACGGCACTGGGAAGCTGTTTAAGGAGATAAATGGATTTTATTGGCGCGTGTCCCAGCTCTCCAGGTCAACTGGCTTTTAATAATGCATTTTAAAAAGAGGGAGATACCACTGAATGAAACATAGTAAAACCAAATAAATCAAATTCAATAGATATAAGGTAAAATATGGACTTTAAATTGAATCAAGACTGAGCAATATTATTATTTACTGTCTTGCTGGTTCCTTTTCAAAAGAGATTCTTCTCTTAATTCTGAGGTTTTGTTACATATACAAGTCAACTGTGCAATAAACTACAAACAGAAACTTGTTTTATTCCATATAGTTGTTGCAGAATTTGATTCTGTCAAGCTGATGTTTGACTGCGTGATTTTAACGCTCTCCAGTCTGAATGTATTCACTTCCACACCAACTTTATTTATAAACACTTCAGTAATTCACCCCTACTTATGTTATTAAAGCTGGCGTTTGTTGGATTTTTTTGGCGTCATTCCTTAATACTTCTGTTAAAATCTCAATAATATGGTACTTTAAGAGGTCTATCCAAAAATAGTACTCTGCATCTACAGTATTTTGGGCTCTGCTATCAAGCAAAATCTACCTCGGTCAAGAAACTTGTAACCAATCACAGGACTGCCCAGTCAGGGGGGCGTGGCTTGGAGGCTATGTCACTGAAAGAAGCCACGCTATAGAAGCCTGTGTGGAAGAGCAGCCAAAGAAGAGAGAGACAGACAGAGTATTGCACTCGTAATGAGCCAAAACTCGCATCGCCTTCGGCACTGGCTTTTGAGGAATTGTCGGGATTGTCTTGGTCTGAAACTTATTTCGGAGCTCGCAGGTCTCCCCCTGGACAGGTTAGCAACTAAATTAATATTATTGTGCCATTATATAAAACACACAACTCTTGAAGATAGATAAACATTTTGATGAGTTGCCAGCACTTTGTACAAGTATCAGTCAGTAACAGCGAGCTCAGGCTTTCAGATAGAGAAGGTGTCAGATGTCCAGGGGTCAGCCTCAACTGTAGAACACGGAAAATTGAACGCCCCGTTTTGTTTAGCAGGACGCCCTAAATTTCTGATAAGTACTGCCTGTATAGTGGCCGAGTCGGAGTGGCATCATTCTGGATGTTTTGTTACGGTGGACAGACAGCTTTGTGGTAGTGGGTCGCCAGGCAAGCGCTGTCATTGGTGGGACGTCTAAGGCTGTTGGAGCTGCCGTGAGTCTTGCGGGCGATATTGTCACCCGGGGTCAAATAAAACAGAATTAAAAAAATGACAGAAACAGAGACATTTATTCCGAGTATATTTCAAGTTTCTTGCTTGTAGAGCTGTAGCTCACATCCATAGGATTATAATTCTGCACTCAAAATGAGCTAAAATTCCAGAGTGAAAAACACAACTAGAATAATGATCCAAGAGAAATTGCATTCGAATAGCATGCAGATCATCTGTTATTTGTGCCTTGGTTTTCCGTCTGACAAATATGCATCTTGGTGTTTTATTTTTATGGTCAGGATATATGCTGAGAAATATATGAGGGTAAACAACATCAGTATGCTGGTGCGGTTTGGAAAGGATGAGTCAGGGCTGTGTGAAGGTGAATTGGCCAGCGTTCATTCTTCAGCAGCGCTGTGTTTGTCAGGGTTATAAGCGTATTGATCTATGACTATAAACGCAGAGAAAAAGCTTCCTTCAGAGGAATGATAGCGCAGCATTTGATTTTAATACTTGCTCTTTTGATGACAGCTTCGCCTCTGTGTACGGATTTTCTGATCAAATAGCAGATCTCTGTCGGATCGTCATTTGTTGCGCGATTGTCGTCTCGCTATCTGCAGATTTTAAAGCCAGATAAAAGATGATGCTGTTGGCAATTATAGCCTTTTCATGAACTTTCAGAACAGCCACAAAGCATTTCATTTCACTATTCACAGAGATGGCAAGGTCATTTCAAGAGGAAGTGTATGTCAAAGAAGAGCTCTGGGTGGTTCCCTCCACATGACATGCTCAGGTCCATAAAATATTGATACTTCTGAACTTATATTCATGTGGAAATAAAAACTCATACGCAAAATGGTGCCAGATTTTCTATTTCTTTCTTCTTTCAGTTTGATGTGAAATAACAAGGGGTAAGCTCATGCTGCAGCCTCGCAGCAAGAGGGTTGCTAGTTGAAATCCATCCACATGGCTTTCCTTCACTCTGCACTCGGGTGTTCTCCTACAGTGCAGGACCTAAAAGTTACTTGGTGATTCTTACTTTTCAAACTTTGAATAGAATAGTAAGTTATTTTTATGTTTATATTTCCCTTTTAAAACTGACTTCTTCCAGTGGGTGACGCTCATTTTTTGTCCCTGTATTGAAATAAAATATCATGAAAATCATAGAATATATATATATATATATATATATATATATATATATATATATATATATATATATATATATATATATATATATATATATATATATATATATATATATATATATATATATATCCATTCAGATTTCCAATATAATATTTTTCCATATATATATATATATATATATATATATATATATGCCACAATCCGTTCCAGACTTTCGAGAAGCATTTTGTTGGAAATCTGAATGGATTTTTCCCATTACAATGAATGGAGAAAGAAACAATGTGTTCCAAGCCTTAAAATAGGCTTTTGTAGGAGTGAATGTAGAGTGTCTGCTGCAGGTGCGCTGTTCCTCTATGTGTGTGGCCGCTGCATGTGGGAGGGGTTGCAGAGTGAGTGACGTCTCTCCAGAAGTGAAGAGGTGCCCGGTGCGTGTCCAGCTCTGAATGTGCGCTTCTGTGCAGTTTGGCTGTGACAAAGTCATAAACCAAGTCACTTAGCTCTGTCCCAGACTCGCCTCATCCCTGTCCCAGCTCCAGCCCACAACAGGACATCAAACCCTGGAGTGAGCGCTCCAGCCTCGGAGGTGTGGAGAGCGAGCACCTCCCCTGTGACACTCTACCACGGTCCAGTGCGGAGACAGGAAAGGTTTTACACCTCAATATGAAGAAAAAACAGTCAGTAAATGTAGCTAACGGGACACGTCTGCATACAGAGGCTGCGTTATACACAATAACAAAGCGCGTCATCGCTCAGCTGATCAGTCCGCGCACGTTATGTTTTTTCCGGCTTTTTTCGAGGGCGTTCGAGTTCTGGATGCAAAACACACCTAATTTAGAAGCAACCAAGTACTTGCACGTTTTCATTATTTTGTATAAGGTTGGTTGGCGATGATCAAGTACGGTTGGACAAAATAAAACCTGGGAGGTTTCTAAGCAGACAAAAAGGAAAATTCCAATGAAACAGGGTAAAGATGTACAATTGATATACCTCTAATATTTCCTTTTGCTAAACGTTCATGTGTTGATCATCTACCCCCTCAACACTCAGTAAAAAAGGACCCAAGGAGCAGATCTGGGCGTTCAGCTCGATGTCTTGTGTTCAGGCTGATGTCTCATACCGGCGCATATCAAGATCTACAATGACATGGCAGCGGCTAACAGCGGAGGCTCTGCTGTGTGGATGTATTCCGCACTTGTCAAACCAAAGGCGACAGGCAATTTATGCAAAGCGGCTGTTTCATGTGGGGGTGGAGGGGTCCACTTCACACTGACGTTTGGATGTGAAGATGAGGGGTTTAGTCTCCTTGTTGATTATCAGCCCTCATGCAAATATTTTTCAGAGAACGCTCAGCCAGAACTACAAAAAATGGATGGGAACTTTAGAACTTGAAGATGTTTGTACGATGAGATTTACGGAAGATATACAGAGCTCTGCTCTGGCCACGGTCGTTGCTAAACAAACTCTATAATTCAACAGTATTTTGTTTATGTTTCTTGTTGCTGTGGTACGTTTACATGGTAGGATACAAAGGTTATAATTTTGAGACTGGTATTGGTTGATACCTAAAGTCCAGGTTTGGTTATCACGACTGGAAAAGTAGTTTCTCAAAAAAATCTTCTTGTTAGAATGGAGACTACTTTTATTTTTAAGAAAGTAAAGATTGGAATCTTTTATTTTGAGTTGAAGCATCAAAACTACATGTAAATCTTCATTGTAATGAAGGGAGGTGTTCGGTGTCATTTCAGGATTTGGTTATGAATCTAATAAAGCTTCTCCTCAATTCCAAGACATCCATTAGTGTCACATTGGCATTAGCCTGCGTCTCAATCCCGCGCCTATCATCTTCAAATCACAGATGGACGAATGCAATCTGATGGTTTTAAAGGGACTATTAAAGTGTCACTTCCAACCCGGCGCTGATGTGTCCGACCGAGCAGAATGATGCTCGAAGTCTGACATGGGAACACGGCGTCTCAGCCAGGACAGTGGCGGTGATGTGACGTTAAAAGTGACGGACCACGCATTTTGATGTGAAAATTTGACGCTTTAAGAAATGACACTGAATCTGCTTGAAATAATGGTGCATATAGAAATGGCGTTTCTTCGACGAGTGATTTTTGCTGTTCGCCTCAGGAAAAGTCTAGACGGTGCATTTTGGGTCAAAGCTGCACACGTAGAACATTCACAGATTTTCTCAGTTGCATTTCTCAGATCGAAACTGAAATTGTGTTTAATCGTCACATCACAGTTGTTTGCATTAAAAAAGTACTTCATCTCTTTGAAGAAGTTGCAAATACATCCATGCAAATGTAACCATTATCTGGTGTGTCCCTCCTTATCAAACGTCATTGATCTCTTTTGCTGTACCATAGAAAAGAACTACAAAAAAAGGGAACCTCACACAACTTCAGCGACATAAGTGGTGTCAAACTGCTCCACAAAAAGGGCTGCAGTGGCTGCACTTTTGTTCCAACCAGTCGAGACAATTTCACCAATCAGGCGACTGTAAAAGGCTGATTTTCAGTCTGGTGCTGCCCCAAAATCCCACCCGACTCTCCACTCTGAAACCCCAATTGCCAGATTTTTCCTGGCTTGGAGATGGAAGTGTATGATCTTCAAAGATATAGACAGACGACCCATCTGGCTACCAGAGTGTGATGACATCAAGGTAGATGCCTAACCACTCAGCACTTCTTACAATGCTGCATGTGCAGTTTTCCCATTTCTGGACCACAATATTTTGTCAATAGATGGTCAAATAAATGACCATCCAAATAAAGGGTCCAATACATTTGCATATCATCCAGTAATCAGGAAAGTGCTGATATTTAGGCGCCAGGTGCTGAAGCCAAATAAAAAAAAAGACACCCGAAGGTGAAAGCACATCACTGAGAAACACAAGGTTGCAAGGTTAATAATGGAAACATAATATTGCGCAAGTATGAAATACCACAATGAGTGAATCAATACTACAAAAGAAGGAGATGTAGGACTTGTTGCTCTGTGCACCATAAGGAGGAGTGGGAAGGGTGGGGTGGGGACTAGTGAACGGCATGGTGCAGGGTGGGGAATGATTCTCAGAAGTACTCGATAACTGCTCCTTGAGATCCCAAATACATTTGGGCAGTTCATGAGAAAGGGAGTGCCCCTTGTTTTGCCTCAAGAATTCAAGAATGATGTCTCCAATGGGCTCCGGCAAGAGGGGCAGCACCTCATACTGGGAAAAAGGGCTGGTACTTGAGCTCCACTAGGGTTTATCTATAAATTCCTCTTTGACCTTATGAATCGTTTTGAGAAATGCTTTTACTGTGTAGCAAATGTCAAGCGTTTTCGAGTAATCTCCCGAAGTGACTGAGAAAAACTATGTTCATTTAAGTATTTCTCGCTGGGAGAAACATGGTGATTTATTATTAATGCGGCGCATCTCGAGCGCAGGGAAGTCGGATCGTGAGAGGAGCGTTTTTAAGGTAATGTGTCTCATTTTGTTTAACAAGCTCCAACCTGAGCGATCATTTAGAAAGCGGCGGGAGGTGACTGTAAAGCTGTCAGTCAAGGCGCAGGCTGAGGCTGCACACTTTCTTTCATAACTCTGCTATCTGGGTATGTGATGTCACATGGAAGGACTGGTTTTTAATGGAGTGAATGATGTCTTGGATGTCATTCATGGCAGTACTGCAACCAGCAAACATGTGACCGTGTAGTTGATCGAGGTGACGCTCTGTGGAAGTGATTATTTTATATTCATTTGCAAGGATTATGTTAAAAGGGAGACTTCATCTACTACCTAATAAAATCTAATATTTAGCGTTTGGTTGTGTAACCAAATGATCTCACAATAGAAGTACAAAGATGGTGAAAAGACAACATGAGGTCAAAAGAAAAGTTGCCATCAAAGGCACCTCAAAATTCACTTTCAATTCCGGACGCTATGATTCCAATTTTTATGCATATTTTTTCTCTTTTCAGGATTTATTTTTCTGTCAATGAGTGGCGACTGGCATTTTTCATAGTACTATGAGTATATTTGTCACTAGTGATGAGCAAAAGAGGCTTCATAAAACAGCGTCCTCATTTTTCTGAGCCCATTAGATGGCGCTGTTGGTTTAAAAATGATAAAAATGGCTGTTCAAATTCAAAGATTTTAGAGCAGACAGTGCCATAAAGTGGGCTCTGAACTTGAGAACGTTGTTTCATGAAGCCTCACCAGCACATAACTACCTAGCGGAATTGTCTTAAAGTTGTCTCCTGTGCCATGAAAAGAGTTAAATAAGATGATGTTCCAGGAGGTTTTGCAGCACCAGCTTCATATGCACTACATTCCGTGGAGAGCATCCTCTCAGGACGGAGTCCAGCATTGTTTCCACAATATAAGAGGAATCATCCAGAGGCTACATTACCATAAACCCAGGGTATCTGCAGAATGCTGAGCGAGGATTAAAGCAATAACTTGTGCAGTGTCCGTAATGTACAGAGCTTTCCTGAACTGGTGGGTCTTCCCAATTGTCCTGCTCCCACCAGATCATTGTCATCTGCATTTCAAACGGCTGTGCCACCCAGTTGATAAAGATTCAATTTTCTGTCTCCTCTGAAAGAAAGAAAAAAAAAATCTAGATCATACTAACCGAGTGCGCACACCCTGCGTGCAGAAGTAGAAGGGACCATCTGCTTCCCTTTCCCACCCACCTGCCTTTTCCCTCTGAGTTGTTTTGACTGGCAGGGGTTTGCGAGGCGTGCAGTCAAATCAAATAGCTCGCAGAGGTCTGTATCAAAACAGTCAGAGATATGCCATGTGATGTGGCAAATCATCCTGCCTCACAAAAGGAGGGAATTATCATTCCTCCGCACCTGCATGTTTTTCTGGCCCCTGTTCTCATCAGTGACAGGAAGAGAGACGCCGTAGCTTGTATCGCTCCCACTCCCACCTGACAAGTCCATCATCTTCATGTGCTATCAGCCCGGATGGGCAGCTTCAGAGGAATCCCTTGTGAGAAGGACAGCACGGTAAAAATAGCCCATTGTTTATGCGCCATTTGTTTGTGATCCGAAGCGTTGGCTGCATAAAGACGTGACACCACACGCCCCTCACACCTGTCTGTCCATCAAAAACGGAGAGGCAGGTTTTCTGTCCACTCTGACATCAAATCATTTGAAGATATGTCACTCATATTGGAGTAGAAGACGCTGCAGCTGCTCTCCCAAGGAAGGAAGTTCGAAGCTAGCAAATAATCCTCGCAAACTATATCAGGATTTTCCTGTCGCAAATAACAATAGTTTTCTTCGGCAGATTTCTGTCACTGTCAGTCAAACCCCCCCCCCCAGACGCCACTGCGCTGACGACAGCTAAAATATATTGGAGTCATTTGTGAGGTGCTATATTTGGTTCTCTGTGGACGATATAATCTCATACGCGGTGATAAGGAGGGAGCGGAACAGCCACAATCAGCAGAAAAGCAAGCGATAACACAACATTCCGGCACAGTTCCGAGAAAACTTGCCTCCAGCATTGTGCTCCTCCGGGGACACTTGGCTATTGCCGGCACGTATAGCATCACACCATCGCAGCGACGGAACTCGGAGGGATGACACATAAAGAAATAGATGCCCTGTGATATTGAACTTTTGATCCAGCCGGGCTTTCTGTCCCGACCAGTTCTGGCACCTGTGAACCTCTCGCAAACCCTCGGATGGCTTTTCCGGCCTGTCAATCCCATTTTCAATCTGCCTCCTCTGGGCAGCTTGTCTGTCCCGCAGCAAGAATTAAACATTCCTTCCTCGCACTCATCCTGGCGCTCACTAGACATTCAGACTGCAGGTATTTGTTAATGGAGACGTGCAATGAGACGCACGCACTACAGATTTATTCGATTGTAGCCCCAGTTAGGAGCCTGATCAATACTATAAAATACATGACTCAGACCGTTGTGTATGTATTCATGTCTGTGTAAAGCCATGTTTGTCTTTAGAAGGAAATGGCTGACCTACAACACCTTCTGGACTGGTAGGTTCAAATAAGATCCTCCTAAATTCGACCTAAAAAAGTGAATTACACTTTGATAACATAGATATATAGCAACCGATGTGTTAAGAAGATCCAATTGCTTTTGTTTATACACTCAATATTGTGTGTTTTGCATCGCCGCTGAACAATTTGACATCTAAATATGCCACTCAGCTTTACAACAAAACCGCTGAGGACATGAGATCACGTGCTCCTGCTATCATGACTGACAACACGATGCTGCAGCGTGGCCAAGCAATTTCTAATTATTGAGGAACGTTCCTCCTCCTTCCCTGCACCTTCCATGAAGTGCACTCTGTGTGTGTGTCAGCAGAACTGCCGGCTCTTGGTGAACCTTTATTAACCTACCGTGAAGACAATCAAGCTCAGTTTTGAGTGAAAAAAAAGTCATACTTTTGAGGCGTTCCTCTGAACAAATCGATGCATCATGCTCCCCTGAAGGAAGGAAGGAAGGAAGGAAGGAGGGAAGCACATATGGACAGTTACCTCGGCGTCCAATTTTGATGTGGACATTATATATACGGATAATAAATTTAAACCACTGACTTGTGTGTGTAAACTGAAGGCCAACATAATTTGGATCTTGAAAATGAAACACACCTATTGCCGCATAAACCATAAGTTATTACAATTTTAATCTATCGACATTTTTCATGGAAGACAGATGCTATTAAATTACATCAAATTTGTCTGCATTTTATTTTTCATGTCATCATTTTCAATAGTCCAAACAAGTGGAAGGTTAAACGTAAAATAAAACGCTGTTGTAGTTTGGAATCAATATGAAGAAATGTGAATATAATAATGATCCCACTTTTCTATTGAATCAAACTTATGAATATGAATGGCTTATACATAAGACAATCTCAAAACGTGTGATATACAATAACCTGTAGTCACTTCCGACAACCATCCCAATACCATACGGTGACCTTGAATAGGCAGCATTTTCTTTTCTTTTTCTTTTTTTTTTTTTTAAATGTAGATTTTGTATTGTGTTGACAAGAAGCGGCCGCACTGGTCGATGCGGGAAACCACTATATTGTTGCTCCTAATGGTTCAGATGGTGCACCTGAATGCCGTCAGCGTATGTACTGCATATAATGGGTGACATGAAAAAGGCTATGTATGTACGAACCATTTGCCAACAGCGTATTCAGCGTCCCATTTGATGGAGAATAGAAGCTTATGTCCATTTAATGCACCACTGCGTCCTAAAATACCTCCTGCAATCCACAGCTCACTCCCCGATTTGAAGTGCTTTGAATTACTTTACTTGAATATTTAGTGCACTGACACACAATATGAATACATGGAGTGAAAACCTAGCTTTGCATCATCCTTGCTTTACATCAAAATATCATAGAATATGAGTCCAAATCCAGTAAACAACATTAAAAGTTGATAATTCCGCACTTAAGTGTTGTTTAGTGACTGGTTTCAAGTTAATTCAACTGTTCCAACTGTAACAACGGTGCCATCCACAGAACCCACAAATACATTCCGAGGGCATTTGGCTGTTATTTATTTTTGTTTCCACCAGTTCTAAAAATAGAGGTCGTCCATCATGCGGTGATGCAGCTCCGTATTGATCCTGTATTTGACCACTTAACTGGTGCCGCTGGCCTTGTTGTGAGTAATGCTTCACTCTCTCTGCCGGTGACATTGAGAGTCTGTGTTTGCCGCCGCCATAGTTTCCTCGCCCAGTTATGTAGACTTGATAACACCGAGGAGTTATGTGAAGTGCCTGCACAAGCACAAACCCAACTTATGCACACACCTTTTATGCAAGCAATTGTCTGTTTCTTCTTAGCTCCGTCGAACCCTATATATATATATATATATATATATATATATATATATATATATATATATGTATATATATATATATATATATATATATATATATTTTTTTTTTTTTTACAGGTTAGTTATCCGTCTAGCTGTCCATCCATCATCATTCAAATACATATTGCATATTCTAAATTCTAAATAACAAACTAGACTTCAGTAAAGCAGCCACCCTTCAAAATGAGAAAACACACGTCACAAACTGAACTCACCTCAGTGATGCAGACGAATTCCGGGTCAAGGTCCAATTTACATATGAAAGAAAGGTGCAGTGTAACCCTGCTTTCAGACAATAACACGCTGAGCCCGCCTCCCACTGCATCCATGAAAATACCTGACAAGTCATTACATGCCACTGTGGCACTTTGTTCCGTATTTACCTATTTGTACAGAGCTGCACTCACTGCAGCCCCACGAAGACAGACAGCTGAAGAAAGGAGCTATTGTGAATTTGCCAAACAGTTTTCATCAAGTCTCTTGCAGAGCAGTGGCTGACGTGCAGGAGAATTGAATGTTCCAGGACACAAAAACAGAGCAGTCCCGCCGTTTCTTGAAGATCAATCACATAGCTATCCATGGCAGGATTTGGCGTTGTTACTTTAATGTTCATGAGTAACACAATATTTTTTTAAATTGCTTGAGAGTTTTGTAGCAGTCATGCGGCAGGTTTTGCACAATGCTCTGTATATATTTCCCCCCAAAAAAAGATTAAAATCACACCAATTTCTGCTGCTGTACACCTCAACTGTGTGGTCCTTTACATGGATCCGCCAAAACATTATGATCAGCTCTTCGAACATCAACATAATGTCTTACTTAATGTTCAATCTTAAAAGTAACTCATTTGAAGTTGTTGTTTTCTCTATTAGTGTGCTTTCTGGCTTGTATCTGACATTATAAGACAACTTAAAACATGACAGTGTCACATCCCTGGAAGAGGTTCTGGGAATGGAACATCCGAGGTGGAAACCTTGAAGAGCCTCCAAAACTACAGTACCCATACCTCACTCTCCAGAGGTGTTTAATATCCTGAACATGGCAGATTTAAGGTCACTTCTTAGAGGCTATCTTCCGAAGATTGGGACCCATGGCTTCCAACTCCAGGGTCATCTTGCAGCCTAGTGTGCTGACCAACTACTGGGAAGACTCGGGAGGACAGTAACAACTTGACTGCCACTGCTTTCATAAGTCATGAGTGAGATGGAGTGAATTATATTCATTTAGATCTGTACCACCTCTGACCTCTCCACTGACTCACTCGCAGCTATAAAAACACAAATCTTTTTAAACTGCCTTTTGTTTACTACTGTGCCTTCCCTCTGACCCCTACAAACGTGTCCCCAAATGCGTCTGCCAGTGCCACCGATTTATCCAAACACAATGACACGTCAAGCTGTCCACCTTCATTTGAAAACATTTTAAAATTCAAAAGTGAAATTTTAAGGATTTCAGTTCTTGAATTTCTTTCCAAATTAAACAAATGAATAAAACAAGGAGACCTACGTCACCTCGGGACAGAGAGGTCCGCTGGATCATAGTTATCTTAGTAGGGAGAATGTGTTTGTTGGTGGTCAACATGCACCACAAGAGGAACCAGAAACAATCTCCTTTTTTGTAAACTGATTTCTTCTGGGTTATGTTGGTCAGAAGATCTCTTTTTCTTCTGTTTCATTTTCATCTGCTTGAGCAACCAGTCATGACATTATGATGCACAGCTCCATAAGAACACACATTGGTCTGACAGGCCTCCATCCATCACGGCTTGGTTAAGTGGTCTTTCACCAAATACCCTGAGAGTACTTATACAAGGGAATGGCCGCATTCTGTAATCCAGAGCCAAGCCACTACATTTAATTGAGACATTGTGCGTGGCACAAATAGCTTATCACAGCCCACGGGCGGCAATTAATGTCCGCTGGACGGACGGAACTGTCTCGCGGGATCCGTCTGACAGGATGATCAGTGTCCCGCATCTGTGGTGGATTTGGTTTTCTCAGACGCTTCGCTGTATACTAAAGATTTTCTACGACATACATACGTTAGGTATAAGGTTGTGTAATATTTCTATATGGACATTATCTGGGAGTTACACTGTTCCATCTGTGTGAATATATCTCATGTGTTTTCAACAGAATTGTTTCACCTTGAAATTTCACTGAAATCCACTCATGTTGATGGATAAAAACGCTGTTTGGGGGGCTCTTCACACTGCAGGTTCTGTCTTAGGTGGCCTGAGTCAGATGTGCCCCCTGCTGTGCAGCTTCCCACCTCTCCTTTTTTTTTGGCGGCGGTCAGTGCAAAATAGCACAGTCATAGTCGCCAGGAGCCACGCGACAACCTGTTTACCGCCACCAGTTTGACCGCCTTTTTTCTGTCTATTCTTAGTTCTACAAGTTGTCCTCACCTCAGATATTAACTGATGACAGACCTCTGCCACCGTTGCAACAGAATGTGACGTTTCACCGCGTATCGTGTTTGTTTTACGAGGAAATAGTGGAAACAAACTGTGTAATACGGAGCGTCTTGAATGATCCACGCTGCTCTTACAACACCTTGAACACAGGTGTCTTTATTAGACATCAGCCTAAGCCCACAGCACACATCGCGAATCTCGGACCGCCGCGCAGCGCTCCCGTTCCTGCAGCTCCCAGCTGCGCACCTCAGTGTTCTGGGAGTTTGAGAAGTTGTTTTTGAACGATGTTGTGCGATCAGACCCTTTGCTGCCCGGCATTTATCATCACACTGTACACGAGTTTCCGAGACAAAGTGCAGCTCTGCAGCTGGGTTCAAGTCTGCGGCCAAAACCCGACTCGCTTGTGTTCACATCTTGGATTTCTGAGCCGAAAGAGCTTTGTCTCGAGACAGAACCCGCAGTGTGAACGCGCCCTACGTCATTGTGGTCTCTGAACTGAAACTGGGGACTAACTCAGCTACAGAGCGGCTGTGAGAGTATTTTTGTATCTAGAGGTGCAAAATTTCAGTGTCACCTTAGTTGAACGCAATGAATGTCTTGATCTAAAAAGCGAAGACTAAATCAGAGCTTCAGGAAATACTTGTATCTGCCATTTTAAAATGTCCTCACACACATACCGACACTGGAGCTAAGAAGATTAGGTGATACTGAGCTTGTTTTTTGGTATTTGAAATGTTGTTGATAATATGTTTATGGGAAGACCCTGCTCAATACTGACATCTAAAAAAAAAAACAAATTTTAATCTCAATTAATTGCACTTAAAATTAGATTTAACTCATGATCAAAGGTATATTAATGACACATTTTCTATCTGTTCTAAATGTATCATAACACAAGATTTGATCAAGACAAGAGTGGCCAACAGTTTTGCCTCAGTTACTTTGAAACAATACCAGTTACAATATAAGCTACATTTAGCAGCTGCCGACAACAGCCCTCATCGGTGTAAACCAAATGTAAATGTGGTTTAAATGTAAATGTGAGCTTGTGGTTTTGTATCTAAGCTTAAAAAGTGGTATGGAGTCATTTTCAGCACAGTCTCAGCTCTGTGGATGTAGAAGAATTATTTTATTGTGTGGTTGCAGTTTAGTGTAGTTTATTGAGATAAAAAAAAAAATGAATGCATCTCTCTGCAGAAATATGTCTCTAAGAAGAGAGAAAAATCTCCTGAGAACTGTTTGTATTAGTGCTCTAAAGAAAAGGGGGCACAAGGGCAATGTGATAAATGGGTCAGGGTTATGTAGGATAAAAAAAAACTTGAAGAAAAGACCGTTTTTTCACGTTCTCTTTTTTTCCATCAATTACATAACACCGCTAATAGCTCCCATTTTCGTTGTCACACCGTAACATTGACTTTAACCTTTGCTATTATTTGATGGAAAATGAGAAATCGGCAGCAGATGGCTGACCTGTCACTTCTTAAGTGCCCCGAGGTGCGAAACTATTCAACTTTCGAGAAATTGCAGAGTGACATGCCATCAATTTTCCTCTTGGGGGTCATTAAAGTTTCATTGGATCTAATCTCAGAAGTGGAAAGCACTTAATGAGAGTTAGGACTTGTTGAATGTGCTGGGGTTTGACCTTTTCATTGCATGATGGACTATTGGAAGTCAGTCTACCACAACCAAAAGATAGTGTTGGAGTTGAGTGGGTTGTTGATGCAGGGAATCGATGGATTAAAGTGAAGTGCCTCCAGTAAATAAAAAAAAACAAATAAAGCATTATTTGTTGACTTTGAACCACATTCTACTCTTGAACGTCGGCAGGACGGCGGTGCTGGCGGCACAAACATCAAGTATTTGGATGAAAGACGATCCCTCTTGACACCACAGACAATAGCTGATTTCGACAGACCAGTTTAATAACACGTTAGAAATGAATTCACAACAACACATTTAAAGAGTTCAGATCAATTTCTTAACTACTCTAAACATTTATTATTTATTATTCGCTACTTTTTTGTTGTATTTTAAAAGAAAAAAAAAAAACAATTTCAATGTGCAAAGAGAGAGAGTTAGCACTGAAAAGCACTGGTAAAAAATAATAAAAGAAATGAATAAAAAATAAATAAATAAGTAAAAATGGCTTATCGTCTTCACTGGAAATGCCACTAAAAATGTTGATCTGCGACATTTGTTTCTCATAGCAAGACGCTTAGGATGCCTGCTATCTTCCACAGGCATTTCAGAGGTGCTTTGGAAGCGGTGTTTTTTTTTTTTAAAGTCATTTAATAAATGTTGTTTACAGGTCAACAACGATAAGATCACTTGAGACAGGAGCTGACTTGAGACTTAAACGATAAATCGACTTGTCAGCATATGACCTGTAGGGTTTGACGGATATAGAAACTGTACGTAAATGTGTGTTTGTGTACTTTATGCTTTGAGAAATTTTACATTTAAATTGTAACTGTTCGAAATCTGGTGCGGAAGTCATGTGACCTATGTGAAATAGCCCCATACTTGAAACGTTTTGGGTCACAATGGTCACGTAGCCTCAGGCATTTCGCCCCTTGCTTGTGCTAAGAGAATGATGACGTCACAACTGGTCAACTAGAACCTGCTGGCGACCGATTTTATCGTCGACTAGTCGTTGCAGCCCCACTTGAGATACCATGCAGGTTTTCAACACTTTAAGAAAGACTGTTCTCTGCCTTACAATTCCATTGTTCAACTTGTTTTGCCTCCAGTTACCACCACACCAAGTCAAGTCTATAATTTGCAAGGGCTAATCCTCGACATGAGCACATTGGCTTTGTGCCACTTGTCTGTTTCTTCTAAATAAGTGTGACAAGACATTAGAATCCATCCATGGCACCGTCTCGCAGCCGACAATGACCTTGAATAGATGAATGCTAAGTGAATAATTATGCATAATTTATGCTAATAGTTTGTTGTATTATTGAATACCTTGTGTTCGCGGGGCACTAGCACTTTCAAGTGTCCCAGCCATATGTAACCTCCCTGCAGGATCAGCCCAAGGAAGCCGCACAAGGTCGACTGTGGTCCATGGCGTGATCTAGTCGCAGATTCCAGCATCAGTTGTTTGAGCTAATGAGAAACATTTCATCATACCGTCGCACAGTGTGAGGGGGAAGAGGATGTGTGTGTGTGTGGGTGAATGTATGAATTATGAAGCAATGTCTGCGTGCGCCCGTCTGTGTGTGCTTGTGGAAAAAAAAAAAAGAACAGATGGACTTCACCACAGGCTGGCACTTCAATCTGCGGCTCCTTTAATCGGCCATAGAAACACTTGGAGTCTATTGAAGGGGTCAAACGTTCGGTAATGTCACGGTAATGCATCATGACTGAATAAAAAGTGCATGTAGGGCTTTTGTGGAGCGAGGAAGCTGTCAAGAAATATGTCAGCCCACAGCAGCCACCCTTTCAACTATTATAGTTGGGAGGAAAAATGATGGTTAAATGCCATTGCATACATGCTGTTCACTACACTTGTTTTATGTTCCGTGGTGCCGTGGGTGGCCTTAACATTTATGGTCACATTCATGTTTAGTCAGTGACTGAGCATGCTGGTACTGTTGTGAATGGAAATAAAATAATATAAAATAAAATAAAATAAAATGATTTAAGATGTTCATTTTGACTTGGGAGGTTTCGATACCACTCTTTTTGAAGACGTACAAGTACTGACATTTGCGTACGTGCCGATACTGAGTAACAAGAACAGACTGCAGTGCATCGTACGTTCTGCTGAGAAGGTGATCGGTTGCAGCCTGCCACCTCTTCAGGACCCGTATGACTCCAGGACCCAGAGACGTGCAGGTCGGATCAGAGCCGACCCTTCTCACCCAGGTCATGGACTGTTTGTTCCTCTTCCCTCTGGCAGGAGGCTACGGTCCATCCAGACCAGAACCTCCTGTCACAGGCCGTCAGACTGTTGAATTTGTGAACAGCCTTGTTATTTTATTTTATTTTATTTTATTTTATTTTATTTTATTTTATTGTATTCCAAAGCACTTTCCTGGTTGGTGGGGTCTCCACTGACCATAGCAATAAATTTGATTCTGATTCTCTGTAACTACTGATGTCATTGTTGAGCTTTTTTTTTTTTTTTTTTAATTGAACATGTTTAAAATTCCGATCTTTAAAACAAAACAATGTTTCTAATTTACAGTAAAATTCTTCCGATTCACATGGCATTTCAGAGGCTTATTTCCAGTGTGAACGATCTTCGGTGCAGCACCGAGCTCCAAAATAAAAAGTGGAATTTTAAAGTGGATGTAAAGTTGAGTGGATGTCCACGGAGGAAATGGGCTCATCTCAGTGCAAGTACCCATGCTGGGACATCCCTAGTTTTGACTTGTTTTGCCACATATGCACACTAGATGCTTACAGTCGAGGTTGGTTGAGAGGAAATTGAAGCGAATGAAGTGTTGAGATAAAAATTTAACTCTTCTCAATGTAGCACGTGGATGTAGAGGACTGAGGGTCGTCCAAGCTCCTTGATATGTGGAATACTTGACGTCCATATTTGACACATGAATGAAGAATTCCTTATTAAACTATAGTGGGGTGCGATTTGTGCCACGCGTTACGGTGCTGTCAGCCCTTTGTCTTTCTTATTGAGCAAAGATCTGTCATCCTCTGTCACGACCTGGCTCGTATTAGTTGTCAGGTAGTACCAGAGACGGTGAAGTCAAAGACATTTCCGTCTACTATGAGCATGTGCAGGGCCTCTCCAAGGGGCATATAAATAGCGTGGCTTTTAGAAACAGAGAAAGCCAGTGGTTCATGATAATAGAAATATAGATTATAGAATTTTTTGTCCCGTTTCAGTGTGTGTTTTCTATGACAAAGCCTCAAGCCTGAGTAAACAGTTCCACAAACACCAACATGTTTACTCCGCACAGTGTGACCGGGAATATAAGCGTTGGTAAAAATGAGGACATAATTTTTTCAAGATTAGAAGACTGTTTTGGAGAATTACCATAAATTACATAATACATATCTCACTTCAATATTTGTCACACTAACAAGATTGAAGAAGAAAACTAGATCTTGCTCATAGATAAACAGCACCGGTCTATAAGCCGCAGGTGCAGCGGTGCTGTCTGCGCCATAGAAAGGTCAGTAGTGTTAAAAAATGCATGAGGATCACTTCTAAACTAATGTTGAAAACTGGGTTCAGCATCGAGGCGGACTCATGAAACAAACTGGGAAATGTTCTGAACTTGAACCATGAACTCCTCACATCTTTTATTTACATTAAAGCGCTCAAAATGCGCTGTTTTCGCTCACCTGCCCAAAGTACCGACACCACAGCTGGTCTCAGCTGCTGCTTCTTGTCTCTGGTCCTACAGGAGATCAGCTCTGTTGGCGGTGCTACGGGCAGGCAGGTGAAAACAGCCCAACGCTTTATGCAAAGAAAGTGCCTGTGAGTTTCAGTTGGTGTGACAAGGCTCAATATTTTGGCAGCATGACGCTCTTTAGCCTCTAAAATTCCATATAGTAGCTGTGTTATTGTATAAGCTGAGATAAAAGTAGTGGGTTATAGTCCAGAAAATACGATATATCAATTTAGATGACATCTGAGAGGTTGCCAAATGTTGTCACTTTAAACAAGCTTTGAAGATCATGTTGTAGGATTTTTGTGAGATCTGGAACACTCAGTATTGTGGCAGCATGAGTTGCGCAGGAGCATAGCTGGTGTCCTGACATGAGCTGCCATCCATCTGTACACACTGTACGTCATTGCCGTCAATAAAACCCTCCCGGAAATGACTTGAAAATGAATCCTGCTGAAGTAATCCATCACGCTGCCAAATCTCCATTTGCAGAGTGACTCTTTAAGTTGATGTTGCCGACAGCAGCATCCCTTTGCATGGCTGTTACATGTGTTGTCTGTGAGGGATCAGCTTCAGTACCATCTGGATGGCAAAGGACGTTGTTCTCCTTTCAGTTTGAACACAAGGGATGCATTCTTCTGTGTTCCCGCTTCATCCCTGAGAAGGAAGGATTTTTTGTGGAAGAAAATATGTCCAAAAATAAAACATTTCTTCATACAGATTATTTCAAAGATTTCCAAATGTTTCATTCTGTGGGAATTGGGAATTCCACCACATCCCAGAGTCCACAACCCTCTCTTGACGTCACACTCTCCAGAAATGAAATGTCCAGCATTTGACCCTCAACCAAGTCTCCACAGAGACCACATTCATATTTTCTGGCTCAACTTGGTTTCAACTCTGTCACGAGCGACACATGACCTTGAGGAAAAAGTGGCACAAAAATGGCAAAGAACCCGAGCAACAGCCCAACGGAACAACTTTGCTGAATAATTAATGCACCGCGATGGTATTCACTATGGCCGGAATCACTCGGCCAACTGAATCCCAGTGGTAAATAAGTTATTCGACTCACGCTTGTCCTGGGAGGGAAAGATGGGGACTGCTTTTGATTCACGTCTGGACTTTGATGGAGCGCTTTGATGGGGTGGGATTCCCACCCGGCCTTCTCCTCTGACCCTGTGATGACAGGAGGAAATGACAGTATAAGTTGCACTATTCATCCACTGCTATTCTTTGGATTGAAAGTTCCACGGGAAACAGCAGTCCGTCTTTAATGTGAACTCTGAGCCAAGTCTTTCGCCCTCCTCTTTAGCGAGTCATTCCTATTATTTATTTTTTTGAAATAACTTTTTGTCTTTTTTTGGAACTTTTAAGCGTACGGCTGAGAACAAACTGACTTCCTTTTCGCCCGTGGTGACAGCAATGACAGGCTAATGTGGTGAACATCAAGTGCTAGCAAGTTGTGTATTGAGGTACTATACCAAATATTTGATCATGTCAATGCAGTAGCGATTACTAACTTATTTTTAAAGGCACTCATGAGACCGCATCCTGCCGACAAGCCACACTATGATTTTTCTTGAACGCAGTTATTGCCCTACATGTATTTTTGCCTACATGTCTTACAACTCACCAGGTAGGAGAGGTGACTGGTCATGTGACTGGCTGTCTGGTGGAATAGACTTAATGCTTAGCAAACGTAGTTAAGCAAGTTATTGCTGGGTGAACTACAAGGCCAATCTACACTCTTGTTCACATACGTTTTATTGCCATTTGTTGTCTCTTTTCTTGCGAACATTTAAATTGATCAATGCCTTTATTTAGTTCTCCAGCTCTTCAACTTCACATGGGTGGTTTGGGTCTCTTTTTTGATGTGTTGTTTTTGGTTTCACACTATCCGTGTAGTTTTGAATTCCTGTTTGGAGATTTTAGTCTCAAATTTAACTTCAAATTTGGTTTCCTATTTGGGTTTGATTTTTCTTAATTTTCAGCACTTGTCGCTTTTCAAGTGTTTTTTTGGATTCTATTTTGATCATTAAATTTAACTGGGCTTTTCGCTAAACAATACCTGAACCTCCAAACTAGGAAGATACCTTATTTCTAAGTTGCACTTCCCTCAAATCTTTTTTTTTAGGTCCTGTAGGAATTAGAACCTTTGTCTCAGGTCAGCCTGTTATCATCAGGAATCCAGTAGTGTTCCACTGAGTCATGAGCCAAAACTTCTCAGGAGTCAGAGGATGGTGGTGTTTGACTGCAACCATGACAAGACTGGAGAACTCTTTCCTAGTCATATAACGCCCGCACACCATGGTAAATTGAGAGTTTCTAGTTATAATGTTTCTGAATGATGTTCTCACCAAACACCCTGACACAGTTAGGAACTGTGATTTTAAACTCCTTTTCTGGTTTGCTTGTTCAATTATTTATTTTATTCAGAATTCTATGTTACAAGTTTTTTTTGGTTTTTTTTTGTAAATGTGATGAACATGTCTTGCACCTGGTTCTGCTGCTGGTTGGACTTTTCTATGACAAACATATTTGCAAAAGTGGGAAAAGGGAAAAGTGGGCGTTGAGATGAAAAAGGTTAAGAACCCTTGAAATAGACCAAGAATGAATAAACACACGCACGCACATGTTAGTCTTTCTATCTTAGTGAGGACCGTCAATGACATAGCACTTTCCCCAGCCTCCAATCCTTCACTAAACCATCCAAAACACATGGTTCACCTTAATCTTGCTAAAATCGCATTATGATAACCTAGTTCTTTAAAAGTTATTTCCCTTCAATATGAGGCTTGAAGGACCGGCCAACGCAAAAAAATAAGACCTCAACAAACGCATAACGCTTCACTGTCACTGGACGAAAGTGAAACCAGAGTTACACGACACAAATACAAGGTTCGACAATGCTACTGCAGCACTAAAACCATTTATACTAACATCGGGGCAGCGCAACTTACCTGCTCAGAAGTAGCTCCGCTGGTCTCTTAAACTCCTTTATGCTTCAAAAAAGTATGAAGCAATGCAAGAAGGCAAAACAGTGTGTGTGCCCTTGTGAGGACTTATGCTGCAATGAACATGCTGTTTAGGATGTTTACACTAAGCATTCAGGGGGAAATGCCAGTTAATACAGGTGTCTACTGCAAATCAGATTAAATAAACACTGACTTTGTTTTGAAATATGATGAATACACAAACATATGTTTGGTCATACTGAGTTCACCTCTAGTCTATTGAGGCATTGGAGCCAGTCACCAGAGACAGAGACAATGATCCAGTGAGGAAAGTGGCTCAGGTATATAACAGGCCACATCCAGCGAGAATCAGTCGTACGTGACTGAAAATCAGATCTTCATTCGAGCAATGGCTGAATCATTGTGCTGTCTTCACCAACAGTTGAGGACGAAATGCAAACTAGCTTATTATTTATGTCAGAATCGACGTGACAGCTCTGTTGCAAACAGTAAATTGCTATTCACTAATTGTTGTGACGCGCAGCATTGAGCCAGAACGTTTTGTCACATAGTCTAAACTTGCCTTAAAAATAAAATAAAGACCACAGCAATGAATAAATAAATATAAATATGAGATAAAAAGGTACAAAACAAAAAACTAAATAAACATAACAAAGTTAAGGTGGTTACAAAATTTTCTAAAAAATGAAATGCACAATACTGATGATTAAATAACAACAATAATAATAATAATAATAATAATAATAATAATAATAATAATAATAATAATAATAATAACACAGAAGGGCAAACATTTTACTATATGGATTTATCAAGTACTTTGAAAAGCTTATCAAGAATATTTTCAAGCTCACAGTCACCATCTTTGCCTGTCTTGGAGTATTCTTCTCAGCCACAGACAAGCATGCACGTTGCCATGTTTTTAAGACCACCATCTCATCCATAACACTGTGGTCGCCGGGATTATTTATTCCAAGAAATAAGGTTGCAGTGGTAGACCTTTGTCCAAGGGTCATATTCTCTCCCCACCTACACTTTAGTCAATGCGAGACAGTCTTACGGTTTTGCATAAATATTCATGAGCACTCCCGGCTCCATGCCACTCTCACTGCAACTTCCCTTCCTGGTTCCTTTCTATTCTCTATTGGCTTTTTGGTCTGCTCCCCGTCAAGACGACGCCACTCTGTTGAACAACAAAAACACAATCGATCCGCACTTGTGATCAAGTACGATTAGCAAAATACTTTTTCTTCCTGAGCCTTTCAGTCACAGTACATTTCTGCTTCTCCAAAAACATCCGTCTTCCCAGTGAGAGCGAGATGTCTCACTGATGTACCCAATAGTGTTATGATATATATTCTTGGCGAATATTGTTTTTATTTATTATTTAGAATGGCTGCTGAGGAAGCAATACTAGTGTTTTTGTGTCACAGCCATGAAAAATGAATGCACTGGTGGAACGCTGAGGGAAAACAGAGGAGGAAGACCAAGCCTCTGAAAAGTTTTATAGGCAGCTCGACAGAATTGAGAGGATTCACATGATGCTGATCAAGACTGTGTCACTGAGGGAGATGAAACGCCACATTACTCGAATGACTCTTACTACTCAGGATGGTAGAGGCGCTGAACTACCTCTTCACGGTTGCTGAGTCTCATTTTTAGATCTTTTATTGAGCATTGTACCTCTCCAAAAAGAGTTTGGGTGTTGCGAATGCAGCTGGACAGTATTTATTATCAATCCCAGGCCGGCGTGACCATCTGCCATTCGGAAAATCTGTTCTTCACGGAAAACACCAAATCTCATTTAGCTTTTGACAACTGCTGTGTCGGTGTATGTAACCTTTCTCTGTGCGGTCACAAGTGCATTCAATATAAAATGACTTTGGGGGGATTGAATTTTGGGGACTCACCTGTTGTACCAACCTGCATCGACAAGTTAGCTTGATGGCTACGTGAATTGGTTCTTAGCTGTCATACAGTGTCCTGATATTAAGATTTCAAGCAGCAGGAAAAGCATTCTTCATGAAAACATGGCACCCAAAACAGGGGCCATGAATGATACCAGGCAGCACATTCTCACTCAAAATGTTAGCTGCCTTTGTGGTGTCATAATGTAGATCTGATCTAGCAATCCTTGTTTTTTTCCTCGCAAACAGCAGCGCATGAATCCGTGTACGTGAATGGCTTTGATCGGTCCAAACCAGCTCTTTGAACAGCCAAGGTCGTGTGCCTGTGGGGCCCCACACAGACTGTAGTCCAATCGCTGCTAAACATTCAGTCTTCTTTCAGTAAAGTTGTAAAAGGATGAGATTTAAAAAAAAATACCTTGAAAATACTCATATCTTCCATTGAATTATTTATTTATTTATTTTTCAAAGTAAATTACGATGAAATACTGACATTTATTTTCAAACACGAACTTGGAAATGAATGGCACTATTTGACTTCAAGGTGAACTTTAAGTGATGCGGAGTAGCACCGTTAACATCCTGATCAATTAAGACGTTGCAATGGAAATGATTGACGTGTCAATAAGCACTGTGCTGTGACTCATCGAATGAAGTTGAGTCAGTGCGTGCCAATAAAAAGGTGTCAGATGGAGGCATACAGTGTGTGATCAGGACGAACACAACATTCCTGAGTGATGCTTGAATAAGCCGATATAAGTGTCCAATTGAGGCCCATGTTTCGCCATCCAGGACAAATCTCGACGCCATGGTTTGCGTGGCAACTAAAAGAAAAACCAAGGTTTGGGTTGGGGATGGCACTCCTTCGCTCCATACATAAAGTCATACAGCGGCTCAAATGACGATGCGCTTCAGTCACAGTGACTTATTACACAGCGATTTCAAAGCAGTATGATGTCCCTGTGTCAACAGTCCAGAGCATCATCAGCAAGCTCAAAAAGTTCAACACTGCCACCTCAGTGGGCGTGGCAGGAAGCGTAAGGTGTCCCCCAGACTTGCAGAAAAATCGGTCGAGAACATCCTCCCAACAACAACCAAGCCGTGATTGAATCACTTGACCAGGCAGGGACAAAGGCGTCACACGCTACCATCAAGCGGGTCTTGCACAGAGGATGTCTCCTCAAGAAGAAACATAGCAGCTAAGTAGCACAATAGAAGATCATTGGGAAGGACAAGATTAGAAATGAGTTTATCATGGGGAAAAGTTTGGCGACACCGTTTAGGAGGCCAGATGGTTTGGATGTGTGGTAAGGAGAAAAAGTGGGGCTTCGTGAAACAGTGTGAGTAGGTGGTGCTTTCAATGTAGAAATGAATGAGGTTTCATTGAAATAGCAGTTTAAATCTAAGTGTTTTAGAGTCAGGAGTGCCACCGAGAGTACTCTGGAATAGAGGACACTGTTTAATGAAGCTTCATAAAATGCCCCTCATTGCCCCTCCCCCACTCCTCCTTGCTGCTCCCAATATCTTAAGCCGCAGGAGTCCCTGGAGGTAGAGGTTTGCAGGATTGTAAGACCATAGAGAGGTTGGTTTTTAGTCCTTGTTAATTATTTTGCACATATTTTTGAAACCATATCTGTGTGCATCTGATCCCCCAACATTAAAACTCATATTTAATTTAGCCCGTCTCCACGTTAAATATTCTATTAGCAAAACACATATTTATGAACACTATTAGTCCCTAAATTGTGTGCAGTGTTGAGTGGATGCATGCGCAAACACCTGCACTTGACTGAGTTTGGTTTGCAAGGCAGAACAAACAGGAGAAAGTAGTTAAACTGATTTAAATCCACAACACGAGGGCGTCCGTCAATAAAGGGATTAATGTTGATCCTCAGTGGATAGTTCGCTGCTGTTGGGACAATCAATCCGTCTGCCAGTTATTATTCATATCCTGCCGCTCATAAAAGCCTTTGTTGTAAACAGGTGAAATTACAACTTGCTTAATAAAGTTGGGCGACAAAAGGATGTTATTGTCAAGACAATGGAGTGAAGTTAGTCCCAAGAGGAAACGGGAACTTTTTTTTTTTTTTTTAACTCCATAGTACAGTTGTTGTAATGATCTCAGTTATAATGCTTGGTAACATATAGTGCATCATCATAAAATAAAAACATACATCCGAAAGAGAATTGTAGACAACTCAAAGTGTCACCTCAATAACCGTGAACACAACCCGTCTCACCCTGAAGAACGAGCGAATAAAAGTGGAGTGACAGTTACATCTGACAGTCGCTGGCGTCACACCAAGCACTGAATCTCCAAACAGCTGCCAGTAGAAAGCTGTTTTCCATCTGATGCAGCCTCAGAACCTATATGCTGTCTCCTCACACACGTGGCAAAACTCTAACAAAAACCCACACGAATTGTCGACGATGGCCGACCACATACGAATGAGGAGCAGAGCTTTATAGTCAGGTGAGATGTTGACAGCTGGTTATGTTCTGTGGCTCACTGAAAGCTAGTTTTTTTCCAAACCTGCTGCAAATACTGCTTGCAGTATTCTGTACTGTAAACAAGAAGCCGACAGACATTTTAAAGTCGGGTCAGTAGTACCACGTTGTTCAACACGTACGGACTGCACTGTCTTGTTGGTGTACTTTGGGACCCCACAATCCCTATTTCATTCATGGGTCACACTTGAGATTAGGGAATGTCTATTACCCTGAACAAACTGCTCATTCATATGTGTATTTGCAGCATATTAGCCAGTACTTTGTATCAGTAGTATCATTATAAAGTATTGATTGACTAGACTCATGACTGAAAGAAAAAAAAACAAAAAAAGTTATCAGTTTTATTAATAGTTATTATGTGTTCCCCGATATATAGTGTTACACATTTTATTTTATTTTATTTTATTTCATTTTAACCACAAACTGTTTATTCACAGAATTGTGTATACAGTAAATTGAGCTGTATACTGTGTCTGTGTCTTGGCACACAAGCAAATGTCTTTTGTTTTCACAATTAAATGACAGTTAACGTGTTAAATGCATATATTTTTCTGGGAACGATGTGAGTGAAGTCAGGAAAATATGTTTGCATTGTCGCTTGTTGATGACATCACGCAGTGCATCATACTTAAAACAGTGCAGTCAACAAGGCTTCACTTGAAACCCATGTGCAGTAATAGTGTAGCTGCTACTTTTGTTTGCACCTGATCCGAATGGATTGATAGCTTCAGTAGAACAAGAGGTGGCTGTTGAGATGGAAGAATGGCAGAAAGTGAATTTGGCCACCGCTCAGTTCCGTTGTTTCACAGTATAAGTCTGTTCTATGAATGTCTTACACTAGTTTTAAACGTTAGGTATTGCATGCATTTTATGTTGTCCCTCGATGTAGTTTGATGTTTGAATTCATGGCTGACATCATGCGTCATCTGGACGCATCCATGCGTGACCAACACTAACTTCATGAGACATGTGGACGTACCTTGATGGATGTTCAATATTTCACATTAAAACTGATGTTAAATGAATGAAGGCAATTCATCGTCCAACCTGACAGACTGGTAAATCAGCCTCTCAAAAGGCAGTTTTGGAATGAGAGGAAGTGGCGTTTGTGGCCTTCTGTTGCACTTATTGGTTTTTGCAGACAAAGAATTTGAATATCGCAGATGGAACCTCACCAGGAAATCATGACACAGAAACTACAAAAAAAAAAAAAAAAAAAAAAATTGGAACGCAATTCATCAGTTTGCAGAAGGATAAAGCTGTTTTTCCTCAATAGCTGCTGACAAGGTGCCCTTGTGCACTTAACCGCCTCACAGGTGGGACTCGTTGGTGGCTTTGGAATCCATTTCTAAGAAGCAGAGAGAAATGGAATGCTGACTTTTGATCAAACCTTCCTTCCCGTCGAATTCTTTTGAGGCAGTTATAGATTCTCTGCCTTCTTCTGTCGCAACAGTTGTTGCCCCAGAAGGCACCTGCCATGGAATATAATATCTCCTTACACCCAGAGGGAAAAACCATTACCATTCACATTTACTGGTGCTTTGCTATAACATGTGTGCAATGCACGAAAATGCTTACCATGAGGAAAAAAGTTTCACGTCCTATTAAAATGATGTCACTGTTTCTGAGTTATCGCCCTGAAGTCTGTTGTGCTGCAACCTTTATGGGAAATTTCATGAAAAGAAATTCAAACATTGTTGTTCAAATCTGCTTTTTTGTGTAATAAAAACACATAAAAATAACTGAATGTAAAAATATGCGCAAGGATTCACCAAACCTGCAACAAAAATCACTTTGAAATGCAGCCGTTTCTTTGGCCGAGCTCATACATTTTCTATATTAAGTCTAATTATACTGGTGGATAGGACATGAACTACTGTTTAATGACCATCAATGACCTTTTCGACTTCCTGGGTTTAAAGACCAATTAGTGGCCCGAACTGAGACGTAACGGGTGAATACAAAGTGAACATCACAAACTTAGAAATCCATTGCCCAATTTGGGCAAAAGGTTCTGTGCGCACCAATTAAATTGAGCTGAACTTTTGAACTTTTCCTATGGATTTTTTAAGATGCTTTTTGGCGTTCTATTGGTTTGTTCTACCACAAATGTCGGACCTTAAGCTGCTATATTTTTTATAGATATTTACGGTCAAAGCCATTCAAATATTAAGCCTCATCACATCAACTGGTGCGGTTTATGTATGAACAAGAACTATTTTCCTTCTTAAATTTAGTGGGTGTGGCTAATATATATCGTCCGGAACTTACTGTATTTATTTATGTGTGAATCCATTTTAACCGATTTCAGATTGCATTCCTTTCCAGTGAGTTGTCATGCCTTTTTTTTCTTCAGGTATTTATAAAGTACTCGCCACAAGAAATACAGTTCATGTTCCATTTTAAGATGCAAGCGCTCAAGAAACATACAGAATACATTTAACTATGTCTTCGTTGAAACATCGGCTGGTTGTTGGCAAAATGTTTCAATGACTTTTTTGAGTCAAGCTCTTGACTTCTAAAACAGCAACGTAGTTCTGTGTCCCGCTCCCATTGAGCAGTAGTTGTCACCCCCACATGGATCACATTTTTATGTTCTGTATATGCACTGCTTTATTACTTAAATGTGAAACATACATGAACTAATATTGCCTCTTAAAAAAAAAGAGAGAAGTAAAAAATGTGTTCATATATTTGTTATTAATTGTATTTTTTCAGTATTTTTTCATCCATGTATTGTGATACCTCTTAATTATTATTAAGAGTTTTAGGAAGTGTGTCTGAAAGATTATCTCAGTTTAAAGATTGCACTGTGTTGTGGATTTAAGTGTAGTTTTTATTTGAATATCAACATTTGAATTTGAAAAAGAAAATGATGGGCCTTATGAAAGAGCTCACCAGATGGCACTGGGCTCTGAAAAAGGAGGACATTGTTTCATGAAGCCTCATCTACCCAGCACTACTTTCCACCATTACATTATAATATGCATTGGGGAATTCTGATTTTTTTTTTTATGTAAAATTGTATTTATTTTGGTCATATTGATAAAGCAGATGCCATTTTTCATGACCAAACAGTCCTGAATTCAGGCGCCGGGACAGGTGGTAAATACTTCACAAATACAAAAAGAGATGAAGGCAGTGCTGATGATAAACAGTGTTTATATAAGTTTGACTAAAGCAAGTAAACACTGAAATGTATCATTCTGGGTGAATGAATCAATCATGGACTTGTGCCCTGTCCTGCTGACTAAAGCAAACGCAGTCATAAATATAGCATTTTTTTCCCTCCTTTCTCCAGCTAGATTTATAATGTCTATTTAATGACTGAACTGGCACACACATCCAGGGTCTCCTCATATTTCGCTACAATATTGTGGATTAATTCTCTGCCAAAGTCAGTTTTAAGCAAATACCCACTAAAATGTTATTTGATTCATTAACATTTATTCGAGTCTGTCTCCCCGAAGAGCAAAGGACTAAATTATACCTTGGACTATTTATAGCAGATGTGTTGAAGGTGACATGAATTAATGTAATGTGATGAATCAACTCACTTTTAATATGGCAGTTGCCCTTTTATGCGGTTTTATATTCATCATATTCATCTATATAGCAATTCCACTTCCACATAGGGAGCTTAAAGGTAATGGAAAATGTAGCATGAAATAGAGTCCGGCTGAGCCTGGTTGTGTTTAAGCACAGAAACACTCTCCAACTTCCACATTTTATTTAAATACGTTCATCTTATAGGTACGAGGGTTATAGGTGCTACTGTAGTGGTAGATGGCTGTGTGAGAGTGAGATGCTGGGATACTGTGCTGCTGTACCTGTTGTATGCGTTGACGGGCTGCTACGTGCTGCGGTGCCAGACATTGAATTAAAAAAATAAATAAATAAATCTGCTGGCCGTAAGTACAGGTGGACGTAAGTCGAGGAGGTCATAAGTCGGATGTTACTTGTACAGTCGATGTATTTGAGGGTTTCTGGTACATGATAAAGTTCCAGCAAAAAATGGCCTCTTTTTAAAGATGAAATCTCATGTGATCAAACAATTTAAACGTAGTGGAAACAACATGATAACACATAACCATCATGGAGGTGGACGTGAACATGATGGTATTTGGCATGTTTTTGAAGGAAAAATCCAGAAAGAAGCACCGGACATATGAAGAGATGGACCGCTGATGGTTGGAGAGAGATTTACTTCACGTGGTTAAAAACTGGGTTTTTAGTAAATGAGTTGTGGGGGATGTTTCAAAAAATTCTGGCTGAAACCCCGCATTTAGTATCTGGTGAAATGATTATGACCGACCCTAAGATCAAGAGCTGATTCTTCTGTTTCTGTTTCTGTTGCAGATGTAACGTGGACAGCAAAGTATCCAGAGTGGCATGGCTCAATCGGACCACCATACTTTTCGCTGGGAATGAAAAGTGGTCTCTGGATCCTCGAGTCATCCTCATGGAAAACACGGCGGTGACAGAATACAGCATCAAGATTCAAAACGTGGACGTTCACGACGAAGGACCCTACGTCTGCTCGATCCTCACCAACAAGAAACCCAAATCGACAAAGGTGCATCTCATCGTTCAAGGTAAACCCTCCTCGAGCAAATGTTTCTTCTGTCGGAAAGTCAAACGTGGCCCGGGTGTGGCGATGAAAGCAGCTTTCAATCTCCAATGTCATTTAAGATTGTTGATAGATATTGATCTGCACATGACATTGAGAAATGTTCCGGCTCACTTTCCCTTCAACATCCCTCTGAATCAACCCTGAGACTTCACTGTGTGTGTTATGATGAAATCAATTTCCCTTCCGATTAGTTTCCTCAAGCAATTAGCACCGGCAAGTCAGATCCGTGTTGGAGGCTCGGATGGTTTCGCTTTGCTAAAGTGACACCCAATTATGTTAAGTGGAGTTAATACACACCTCATGTTGAATCGGAGACTGTCATTAAAAAGACCTGTAATCTGTGCAAATATTTATGTGATGCTTCTTGTGCGGATGGAACCAAAAGATGAATGCATGACAGTTATAAGACCCTTGCTAGAATGTTGTTATCCTTCGCTATATTATTCTAAGAGAGCGAGGTTTCAGGTTGTAGAATTATTCATGACGGCATTTCATTGCATCTTAATTGATGCAGAGCAGAGTAAAAGCTGAGTTGGATTCAACAACTAAGCAGCAGAAGCACCACCGCAGTCTTCCGTCATCATTATTTAGACTTGAAAACTCATGAAACTCATATGAATAAACCGCGGTGAAACGCTGAACATCCATGTTTTTGGAGTGATTGACTCTGCTCTCACTTCTCTTCTGCTGAGGGGAAATCCGGAGGTTTCATCTCAGATGCCTCGAAGGTGAAGATGCTGAAGCATTTTGTCGACCCTCATCCAGCAAACATGAAAATACAGACTTACTTGAGGGATAGAGAAACTGAGTGGGTTGGTTGTTTTGTGATCTTGGGATTAGGATGCACTCTCTCACTCCCAGGGCGTCAAATACACTTTTCTGAAGTGTAGTTATGCATTCAGTATTTCCACCGAAGTTGAATGTTGACCTGTATGGCACCTCATGTGGCAACTGTGAGTGAAATGCATGGCTTGCTTCAGTCTCCATCTCTTACATGACGTGCATGTGAGAAATGTGAGAGAGGCAAAACGTGTGCTTGAACACCTGATGAGTCACCAAGTCATACTTCCATATTCATTTCTCACCAAGAAAACTGTTGAAAAAAATACATATTTAGTCAGTTTGACATGACATAAACACAAGAGATAGTTACATTTCAATTCAATTCAATGCAAATAACATAAGCACAATCCACCCTGAACATATATAGAAAATTATTATATTACATTGACAAAGCAAATAAAATAAATATGTAAGATGCAATAATGTAAGAACAAGCAGTTCACAGAGCCAGTCCTGAGTGACATCATGCCATGTCAGAAGTGGTTAGCTTGGTGGCTAATGCTAAGGCTAATGCCTCAGTGAAAGTTGCCAAAAACGCCAATTGATTCATTGAATTTTGTACTTAATATTTGTACCAGTCATTACAAGAGGGCTCACTCCTGCGACAAGAGAATCCATGAAAGGTGTATCCTAGCAACTCTGTGTTTAGTAGAGAAACAGGGTGACGGAAGATAATCGAAATTGTCCACATGTTTTGATTATTGATAGAGATTCATTCAGCTACGTCGAGAGGCAAAGTTTTTCAAGTAGACTTCAGTGTCCCAGGGTGAGCCAGCAGTCAGCGGTCTGTGTTGGATGTTGACACATTTGGCATTTGATTCACATTTGTGTTGCCTTCCACTGCGATTCTTGGCACAGAGGGGCATCACATCATGTAGAACAGACCTGGGCAAAAGCGGCCTGGGGGCCAAATCTGGACCTTTGACTGTATTTATGTAGCGAGTCAGAGTAAAGCTATAAAACTGACTTTGTTGTTGTCTCTGACATTTTCGACATATGCATTGTTATTTGTTCATTGTGATGCAACTGAAACATAACTTTTTCGTTTGATTTTTTCTTGTCTTTTTTTGTTGGCTATTTTAGGAGTATTTCTTATCCCTTAAAATACATCCGAATTCAAAGTAGATTTGGAAACATCAACACACATCCTATGTGTCAGTATGCAACATGGAAGGCTGACTTAAGCGTCAACATTGGACACAAATGTCCAAGAAAATAGTTGAAGCGTGGGAGTGACAATGTGTTGTAGCCCTAAAATGTCTGACTCGTAGGTCAAATTTGTGTGGACCCTTACGTAATACTTCTAGGCTCAAGACACGGTTAAGTCATAGTTCATAGTGAGCCTCGAGACCATGTATAACTTTTGCAGGAAAAAGAACCAAAGACCGACTCTTCCTTCAATAGCCTCTACGTGCTATATGTTCCACAGTGGTGGCACTCGGTGGATAATGTGTACAGCAATGTGAATTGGCCAGCGATTGCTATAGTGTTCAATTTGCCTCATGTCTGGCCTTCAAATGCTATTTGTGATTCATAGTGAGCAGAAAGTGCAGCTTTGTAGTGATTGAACTTTGCTTTTATCAACACCATTTTCCGATTTCCATTCATGAGTCCGCTACCTGCCTCCATTTCTCTGAGGCAGCTGGTCCACTGCATATTGCTCCTTTGGACCACAGCTCCTTAGACTCGCCCCCAAATACTGTCATTAGTTAAGGACTATGATGACAAGCATTCAACACACTGTTGTCCTCCTGTGAGGCAAAGCCCAGCTTTAAAATATCAACACACTGCTGTCCTCCTGTGAGGCAAAGCCAGCCGGAGGAGTCATCAACTTTTTAAAACCCGGTGCCAAATTGCTGCTATATATATATATATATATATATATATATATATATATATATAGACAGAGAGAGAGCGAGAGAGATAGAGAAACCTTTATTTTCAATCTTCTTTTGGCATTTCACATCAGGGTTTGCCACGACAAGTCAGTCTCCTCCTTCAAGTCAGCCTGTGACTCTTGGGTCTATTTTCCTTTAGGTCCATTTATGCTCCCTTTACGTCAAACAATGTTACTGGTTACTGGCTACTACGTTGGTATCGCTATTCACCAATATATACAACAGGGCGGTGCTTACATTGGTGTACAGTCAAAAGTTGACAAACTTGAGAGCAAAGCTGGCGACTCTGGAAGAAGTATTGATCATGTAGCTCTTCCACAAAAGACAAAACAGAAGCAACATTGTAGAAGGCAGTGGTCATTGAGGTCAATATATCGCAACTGGAGGACGGACGATTTCCCCATTGTTATATCTTCTTCGTGTGTCATAAGAGCTACGTGTCAGGTAGTAACAGCAGCACTGTCCCCCATGGTTTCTGGTGGTACTGTTTCGCTTGGTCCATACCCGTAAACTTTGTGGAAACGTGCAGAAATACTGACGAAATGAACGCAGAGCACAGACGGATCAGTACGTAACGTTGAGCATAAATGGGCCTTCAGTCACATCAATCCCCACACGTGTTCTTTTTCCACGTCCTGGAACCTTTTCAGTTGCCTTCCTGTTGTCATTTTCTCTGGTGTCTCCATCTCCTTCACCTAAACATATCCACTGTCTCCGCATGGCCCTTTGGTTAGTATGCAGCAAACGATAACTGGCAACTCCCCAGAGCTTCTTCTATTGTGATGGGTACGGACTGATTTAAAGTCCCGTCCCAGATTCGGCAAAATTGCTGTTGCCTTACGTGACAATAATCAGGTCATCATCTTCCATGAAAAATAGACTCGCTAGTTGACTCTTGATTGCCAGCAACAGAGCGCACACAGACAAAAGGATGACCTAGATGTTCTCCCTTTGGCGCTACACAGAGATTTGAAATTTCCATATCTTAGTCAAAAAGCCCCAAATTGGATCAAGAGTTTCCGTTCTCAATTTGCATGTATTATACAATCCATGAAACAAAAAGCCCAAAGAACTTCTGATTCGGCCCGAGGTAAGAATTTACATCTGCTTCGTACAAAGTTTCAATCTTCACTGCAGTCATTCTGATGAGATCATCATCTGAAAATGTAATGGCATCATTATGCACGTAAAAGAATTGTTCTGAGTCCTGGGGCGAGCCCTTGTTGAACCGAAAAAAAATGAAGCTGCCTGCAAGAACTGTTGGACTTTTTTACTGGCTACCACTCCCAACTGGGGGATGAAAGAAGGCCTATAGTTACACATCAGAAATTGTCTTTCTTAAAGGACGAACTCATGATCAAAAGTTCCAGAAAAAAATAAACACAAAAATATTTTATAGCGCCTTGCATCATGCAGAAGCACTGCTTTCTGCCTCACACTTGACAGCATGCTCTGCCGACTGACCTGTTTAAACACATGCCAAAACACAACACCCTGCTACACATGGACTCGATGTGTTAAAATAGATGCGCAATGTATAAACGTCTGATCGGATATGAGTCTGGACGTGCTTAAAACAAACACACACTCTGCAGCAAACAGGGTGTCAGGTGTGTTATCCGTCCCCATACTTCTGCAGCACTTCAGAAACGGAGATTGGTGTTGAACCTGTGTGCGGGGAAGGACTCAAGTGGCTAACATCAATCAGCCCAATGACCTTGTCAGTTGACACCCGAGGGAATTTAGGGCATCTGCTTCCATGGTGACTGCACGCGGGGAAGAGTCGAGAAACACTCTGAGCTGCAGTAATGGTCAAGGAATTGCTTCATAATGTCTCGAGAACCAGACCTCCAGAGAAGAGCAAGAGGATCAAAGCTAAGCGGTTGTTAAACTTTGATACTGATCCTTAGTTTCTTCAGAGAGAAACCAATCGCTTTGTCTTTATTTCACCTGAACAGCAGCAAAATGGTCAGAACATGTGCGTTTCAATGGACTCAAGTTGCATTTGTCATGTGACAAAACCTCATACCTCCACTGAGAAACATCTAGCAAACTCAAACACACGGATGTCAAGCCATGTGCAGTACAGACAGATGACAAAATCACATCGGTCCAATTGCATGCAACGTAATATGTGTGCGACCATCGTGATACAGTGAGTAACAGCGCCAATTGATAGTCTGACTTCTGGCTGATTGTCACCTTGTTACAATATTTTAAATGTCCATTAAAACTGTTTAAAACATCAAAATATTGTAGCAACCTCGGGTCACGTGGTGACGTGTTTGTTGCATCGTCCAATCAGGGATAAGCATGTTGGAGGGTGGGGAATGCAGAACTGCGATTGGAGGAGGGCCCGGGAGTAACATCCGACTTACGACCTGCTCCACTTACGTCCACCCGTACTTACGACCACGGTCAGCGTATGATTTATTTTTTTTTGGCATCCAGAGTATCCAAACATCTGACTCTCACACAGGCATCTCCCAGATCAGATTGACATTGTGTATCCTATACAGTAGTATATAACCCTCCCGTCAGGCATTTTGAATGAAATTCCACTTACGTTGGTTGGTCGGAACCGACCACGGTCATATTTTAGTATTTTAGTATAGTATTCTAGTATATATATATATATATATATTGATGTTACCAGTATATATATATATATATATATATATATATATATATATATATATATATATATATATATATATATATATATATATATATATATATATATATATATATATATATATAATACAGGATTTTCCTGATAAAGATTTTGAGTTGTAGGATATACAGTAAGAAGAGAAGATTTTTTTATTTTTTTATTTTTTTATTGGTGAACAGTGCTTTATAAATGAAGTAGAGGTCAAGCACATCCGCAAACCAGTTCAGCCAGGTGCATTATTCAAAAATGTTATACGAATACAGCAATACAGTTAAATTAATAAAATAAAGCTGTCCTCAAAAATGTAAAACAAACAGCAATACAGTGAAATAAATAAAATAAAGTTGTTTTCCAAAATGTAAAACAAACAGCAATACAGTGAAATAAATGAAATAAAGCTGTCCTCAAAAATGTAATACAAACATCAATACAGTTGAATTAAATAAAATAAAGTTGTTTTCCAAAATGTAAAACAAACAGCAATACAGTGAAATAAATAAAATAAAGTTGTTGTCCAAAATGTAAAACAAACAGCAATACAGTGAAATAAATAAAATAAAGCTGTTTTCAAAAATGTAAAACAAATACAGCGATTCAGTGAAATAACTAAAATTCTGAAAAAAAAAAAAAAAAAAAAAAAAAAAAAAATATATATATATATATATATATATATATATATATATATATATATATATATATATATATATATATGACAAAAATAAATGTATTATTCTTTGAAATATTGTTTAGTTTAAAAAACGTGATGTAAAGTAAAAGGTATAGCTAAAGTTTAGATTGACTTAGTCTTCAAAGCTATAAACGGTCACTATTGAACTGAAACAATAGCAAGATCCCAAACATCATGGCGACGCCTGAAATGCCCTGGTGTCCGTCTGCTATTCTTTTCAGCGATCGGCGCTCCATCACACGTGTGTGTGACACCGCCCCCCTGAGAGAGAACCATGAGTATGACTAATGAAGGAGGAGGCTCATTGATATTCATTAGCGGCTCAAAAAGACCCCGTCAAAATGTCAGAAGTACCAACAGATATCTTTATCCAGCCGACAGTTGAGGTTGTCAAATGAACTTGTCTGCTCTTTGACTTCACGCTGCTTCAGACTTTCAGCTCAGCAGGAGCGTGCGGTCGACACCGCGTGCCGTCTGCTCTGATGGACTAAGTCATTGGTTTACCATAACTTTTGTCTCACAGCACGATATATGCCCACTTTTTTTCTGAAATTGCAGCGGTAGGGTTTAGCACCTCAGCAGTTTCCTGCTGCGGGAAAGTGTTTCCAAGACGGATGGTGCAATTCAGGGTCACAAAGACTGGAGTGCGGAGAACTGTTTATTTTAAAATACCGTTTTGCTTGTTGTGATTTTGAAAAAAAAAAAAGTGCTGTCATATTGTCCTTGCAGATTCATTCTTCCGACTGCAGACAAGGTGAGACTGATTCAGTCTGCAGCCATTTGGACAAGACTCTCCACTTGGATGCTTGATAGCACAAGAGACAGTTGAAAATATGTCCATACATGATGACTCTGTGTGCTTATGAGGCATCGTGATACAGTGCCCTTATTTTCAGACCCCACAAGATGGCGCTACTGCTCTGAAATCAATGTATTTGAACAACTTTTTGCCTTTTTACAATTTTTTATTGAGAGCCACACCCTGTGAGCTGTGGGAATGGGGACACTGTTTCATGAAGCCTCATCTGCACATTACAAACTAACAGCTTTTTTTGTGCCTGAAAAAAAAGTTTTGTACTGAAGATGTAGTGAGGGATGAAATCTAGTTTAAATTATATAAATACAGAGCAGATTTAACTTTATCAATTTATTGTATCAATGTTGACTTTGGTTGTTTTTAAACCTTCTAAGCGTTTTACCAACTGCTGCGATCACACCAGAAGCTAATCTTTCTTCTTCTTTTTTTTTTTTTTTTTTTTACTATGGCCTGCAAAACATCTTTTCATCTGAAATGCTGTTTCAAAAAAATTGAAGTGCAGACCCAAACAAATGAGAGGAATATTGAAAACAAATGTCAGGCAGTCAGTGCTTTTTAATTAAGATCTCAGACAAAGGAGCTCGCTCTTTTGTGGTTCCTGAAATGTGTTGAGGAGGAATGACTTCAAATGAAACAATATTTTTCCAGACGCCCTGTGTTTGAGTGTCTGCCTGCTCTCCACAGAAACGTTTTGGAGACCTTTTTTTTATTCCAAACATGAATGTTTTTCTCCAACTGCCATCTTTCTCCGCCGCTTGTGTCTCACTCACTGACAAGTGACTGACAAGGCTTATCTGCAACAGCGAAATCTCACTGACAGGAAGAAAAATAGTTCTGAATAAAAAAAAGTTTCAGAACATATAGGTTGTTCAGCAACTCATATCGACAGTGTGACAATATTTCAGCCATTTTGATGGGAAAAATAGGTCGTGCCGATTATGGATCTTCAACCAAATAGTGAACCATGGCCTGATTTAACAACAGGAAGAAGAGTTGAAGTGGCTCAGGATTTCATTGGGTGGACAAGATTACGAGGTGGTGGTCTAACTTTGTCTGGTTTAGACTTTGTCTGGAAGGATTTTAATGGGCAAAAGGGAAGGACGAAGACAACTTGTGATGGGCTGGTGAGGCTTCATGAAACAGTGTGATTGTTTTCAGAGCCCAGTCGATGGCATCTGAATCTAGAAATGATGGTAGTTTTCACTGAAATGGTTCCTCAAACCAAAAGCTTTTAGATCAGACAGTACCATCTAGTGGCCTCACTAAATGTGGACACTGTTTCATGAAGCCCCATGACGATATCACTAAAGACAAACAATGAGGGTCATGGATGTTTTAAATAAGGACATGAGGAGAATCTGAGTTCAGTGACAGTGAGTCTTTCCTGCTGAATTTATCAACTGCAATTTTGCCATTGATTTTTCAATTTTAAATGACGAAAAAATGTGACAAAACGAAAGAGGTTTCATGAAACAGTGACCCTATTTTCAGTGCCCTCTAGATGGCGCTGTCTGCCAAAATGTTATATGATATTCAAAAGCCGTTTCAAATTCAGATAACCTTTGAGCTGTGAGCGCCACCCTCTGGACTTTGAAAATGAGGGTACTGTTTCATGAAGCCTTGTCAGCACAACACAGTAAGAGTAAAAAGAAGTAGGAACCACAGACAGTTTAGTTTCAGTTCCATCATCAACATTTCCTGCAAATGTTAAAAATCTGTCTACGAGTTATTTTGCTGACAGTCAGACAGACTGACATCTGAAGACTATACGCTCCCAGCAGCCTATTTATTACGACCTCATTGTTCAAGTGAAGCCATCATGAAAACACCTTCACCAGACAATTCCCCACAACCACTGAAAATTGTACAATGCAAGCATTAAGATTAGTGAATTGTCACGCAGGTGAAACACACAACTCATGTTATGCACCTACTGTCTGGTGGCAGTTTGATGTTCTTGCTCTGGCTTTAATATAGATTTTTAATCTGGCAAGCAGATATTTATCTCCTCGGACGCAGTGTTTGAGTGTCCGAAATATCAATCTGATATATTTGGTTAGTAACAATCGTAAAACATCAGAGCACCAATTAACTGTGTTGTCCCGACTTCACAAAGCCCCTGTCAGCGCTGGGGAAATTACACCTGCTGTTTTATTGGCTGTTTGTCAGATAAGAGGAAATAATAATGACTTATTGCCAGGTCAAAACTCCCCACAACGCTCGGGGGGGAATTACGTAGTGGACACATTCGATATGGGGGAAAAAAAGTCCAAGTCAGTCAGTAGTGTCAGTCTTTATCCCTGCATCAACTGCCATTAATATTCGCTAGCAGAGGCCGATGCAATTCGTTTTTGGCTTTTCTGTGACATTTACATTTCTTCATTGTAAAAAGTTCTGATCACCTCCGAGCCACTGTGACATTTATTTGTATTAAATGGAATTGACAGGCATTGTAGAGCAGGTAAAGGTTTCCATTGCAGAAATCTCTGGTGTCAGTGTGATGTGTACAAGAGAGGAATGCGGACTGAGCTGTGTATGAGCCGAAAATATAAATAGTTTGAAGGGAATGGTACACATGACGCCCAACTTGGAAGCATTGGATTTCAAGAGAAGTGTTGTTTCACCTACAAGAGTGATCAGGATAGGGATGAGTACCGGTTGCTGAACTTTTATTGGTACCGACCAAATTCCGAAGGTACTACCGAATATTCATGTGAAATGAAATGGTACCATGTTTTGATACTTGAACGCATCCTTGTGATTGTGAGGAAACTTGTGCGCTTGTCCATACCTCATAGCCGTTTAGCATGTTAGCATTTCGCAGCGAAGCTTTTTACCGACATTCGACTGCGTGAGATTTGCAGTTCTCAGTATGTAGAGTATATGTGAGTCATTTGAAACCCCAAGGTTTTTACAAGGCGTTAACAAAGTGCGCTGTGTCACCGGCGCCAGAGAAAACAGGGCCTGCGAGCTCTCCTGCATGTTCAGCGCAGCGTGACATCATGACGGAATTACAATAGCAATGCAGCCACCTTTTTCTGCTCCAGGTAAATAAGTCGAGCGCGCTTGATTTAACATGCCTTTGCAGTCATTATCAGCACGGTTCCTTTTACTTTGCAGCGTCAATGTAAATGCTTGTTTTCACTTTCAGGACCCTGTAGCTCTACAGTTGTAGTTAACTGATATCATGTCGGACATTATTGCGATGTACTGATAAATAAATATGCTTATTTTAAAAGACTGAGCTTTAAATATTAAAGATATAAACATACATTACCACATAAAATTATTACCGTATCGCACTCATACCGACTCCAAGGTACCGGATAATGGCACCGTATCTCTTCTAGTGTGAAAGACACCCATCCTTAGGTCAGGAAAATGTCATAGAACAACCAGAGACAACTAGTTTTGTCTAGTCTGGAAGCCACAGAGAGAGCTACCTTGAGACCAACCTCGCCAAAAATACCCATAAAACACCTTTGAAGAACCAACACTATTGCTTAATTCAACTAAAATGAATCACTCTTAGTTAAAAAAAAATAGGTTCTAACTTTTTTATTCCAAACTTCATCAGCACATAAGCATTTCTCCCCCCTAATCTGACATTTCTATCTCCTCCACAGGTTCCACATCCAACAATATCCAGTGAAATAATGTATTCCTTGCTCCTGTGTGCGCTGTCTGCTCATTATTTCTGGTTGAATTGGAGTTTATATTAACACCTCACGCTTCTCATGCTCTCAACTTGTGTCATCCAATCGAGAGTTTTCTCAAGCGAATCCCCGGCATTATCTGTCAGCTTGTTAAGTTTAATCCACTCATTCTGAGGCCGTTTTCATGCAATGTAGTCTAAAAATATAATGATGGAATTTAAAACTGCAACTGAAGTTATTCCTTGTGAGTATTGCTCTGTCAGTCACACATAAACAACACTTAAATGAACATTTCTAATGATATTTCAACTGATGTTTTTAGAGCAGAGGTGAATTTGTGTAATGTTCCTCCTGCCAATGCAGTAAATACAGGTTTGTGGAGAGTTTTGAAGAAACCAAGAGAACTAGAATCCAACCTTCTTCACTTTGATATCAGGAGCTAAAGTTAAGCAATGACCTGAACAAAACATTGCCAGAGACCTTTTGAATCAATTATGAACCTCTCAAAAGCACCAAACGTTTTGGGCCCGCTTGCAGTGTCATCAAGTTCTGACTGCCAGTTGGATCCAGTTCTGTAAAGAGTGCAGGCTTTTACATGGGAGCGACATATGAGAGTATTGCTAGTATATATAGGGGACACATAAATATACAACTTAAGAGACAGCGTCTTCTTCGTTGGTTCTCTAGATGGTAGCACTGGGCCGATGAGGCTTCATTTGCCGGTAAGGTCTCAGGTCAGATCTCAATTTAAAAATGATGTGAGGTTTTGTTGAAATGGTTGTTCAAATCCAAATATTTTTGAGCATAGAGCGCCATCTTGTGGCGCACCAATACACATTCAAGACACCCAACATTCATATGGAGTCATTTGGGATAGGACACCACGGCAGAACGTGGGCAACCGCCAATCCAGTTACGTACTGGACGACCCACTTCACCACCTGAGCCATGTGAAGCTCTTCTGTAGTTCACTTGTAAGAATACAGCTTTTGTCCACTTGTTGACTGATGCACTTGAATGAACAAAATTCATTCACACAACTCAATTACGTTGAGATGAAATCTGACTTGGAATTGAATTTCTGAGAAGCAGTATGTGGGAGAATGAGACCATTTTGACCTAGTCTATGTGTTACCATTTACTGCAATACAGTTAACAACAAGACAAACATTTCACAGCTAAGTTAAGTGACTTGGTTCTCCACTGCAACGTCCGCTGTGAAACATAAAACCCACACAATCCCACTGTGGCATGAAAGACCTTACTGCTCCCGGTGACAGAGGTGTTCCGATTCCTGCTGCTTAGAGCAAAGACTCTCTTTGGAGTCTCCTCTGCGGACTCCGCTATTACTTAGTTGAGCTCAGAATCTTTTGATGCTGTAGCTCTGGGGCAGAGCATGTCATCGAGCTTAGCCGAGTCAACTGCTACTCTCAGACAAAACACTGTTCCACTGGATGGCCTGTTGGGAGAGGCACAGTTTCTGAGAACTATCACCGTCTAAATGATTCCCCTGTATTTTGAACATGGAAACTTCACATCTTGCAATACACACAACGGAACACAACAGTAAACCTATCGCAGTGACAGACATTTATTATATGGAAACTCACGTCGTAACCAACTTGGCGTAAAATGTAACTATTGTTTACATTTTCATCATATAAAAAAAGCACCATTTGACACACAACATTAAGTTGCTATTGTACTGCAGCGTCTGACATTTCTTCAGTGATTCTAATGCACATAGCCTGGCAGCTCTTGCAGCAGCTGTGTCTGAATGAATTCCCAGAACACATCCGGAGTTAAGTGACACAGACACATGTCCTCTGGAAGTTGCCCACTGCTGTTTCCCCCATGTTGTCTCCTCTTCTGTGGAAAAAGATGTTTGTCCTTCCACCAAAAATGACAAGGGAAAGTCGCACTACATGTTCATGCTTCTCTACATGAAATGAGGCAACGCCTTTAAAAAAGCTTTTGGTTCTCATAAAGCATTTTTGTGCAATTCTATAAAAACTGACTAAAAATCCCTCCATCCACCAGTCAAACAGAGGCAGGAACACTTGTGCACGTTGCATCAACCTTGCAAGTGAAGCGCATTCGGCACAAATACGCGTGATATGGCACTTGATCACGTCAGTGCTGGTGGTTGGGTTGAGGGTTTGTCCCCATAACAAATGCTGAGGATGGATGGTTGGCTGATGAAGTAGTGGTGGTTTAAGGTGACATGAAACAGCGTTCTAATTCCCAGAGGCCACTAGGTGGCACTGTCTGCAGTATGATGGTAAGGTTTAAACAAATATTTCAATGAAACCTCACATCATTTTTGTAAGAGCGTCACCTACTGTGACTCATGAATACAATTCAAAGTTCATGTGACGTAATACGGCCTTTACTACGTCCAGTACTTCACGCTGAAGTCGAAGCTGCTTGCTCTTTTTGTGTAAAAATGCCTTTTGATAATCATGTAAAGAGATCTTGAGATATGATCAGATTTTGGCAGCAACTTTTTCCTGGAAGTCTTTGTTTAGTTTAACGCCAAGGGTAGTTTCATGTCTCTTCAAGCTCAGTAATTTGTTCTGTTTTGAATGACTGTGATGATGATGATGATGATGAAGATGATGAACACTTTGTCAATATGGAACATGAGCCTATAATTATCCATGTGAATTCATCATCAACATCAAGGTTATTATAGCTAATGAAAAGTCGCAAAAAAAGAAAACTGGAATTGTAAATCATTTTCATGAGCGAAAATGAAAGTTGTTCATGAAACAATGACTGACTGAAACTGCATTCACTGTTGACAAATCTTATCAAAACAAACTAAAATTGTAGTGAAGTTGTCCTTCGTTTTTGTCTTTATTTATTTCATGAAAAAGCTTTTTGAGATGATTTAAAATCTATTGGCTGCTGCTATTTATTATTATTATTATTTTTTTTTTTTTTTCATGGTGCCTTTTGTTGACTTTTTATTACTATTTTTGTGACCTATTTCAACCTTCAATTTTGTTCCAGTATCCCATATTTCAGGACAAACGTAATAATGACTCCAAAAACTAATAAAAACAAAACTGAAACTGAGCATTTTTCAAAAACTGAAACTATCACTAGCAAACCCACACTAAAAACAAATGAAAACTAACTGAATTTGGGAAAAAAATCCAAACAAAATAAATATGAAAACTACTGAAAAATCCAAAACTATTATATCCTCGGCTCAGACGTCTTCATGTAATGGAGGACACAAACGCAGATCAATGAGCCAGAGTCTGAAGCGCAGCAGCTTATTTAATGCACAGCGAGTCCCAAAATCAAGGAGATAAACAATCGAATCGACGGCGGAATGTTGCTGAACTGATGAGTGGGACCAAACTAATTGTCCAGCAAAACTCAGAGAGGCGTAAGGTGGAGGCTCACAGGCCGGGGGCACTAGACTGAGAGAAGAACAGAATGAAAACACCACCAGAAACAAAAAGTGGTGACAACACGGTAGAGTCGAACTGAAGAAGAATTCATGAACAAGCTAATCTGAGAAGCCAATATAGAGCACTAAGCCGTGTTCTAGTGGAGAGTTGCTGTTCGCTGAGGGGGTCTGTTGAGCCTCCTGACTGACTGTACACAGTCAGCCAAACCTTTGTCAATGCCATGATGGCGGATGAATGGACCCAAGTCCAGTCAGTGTTGGTCGACAGAAGACACGGGGGAGGTGACTAAATTATACAGATGGAACAAATAATATAGACAGACAAATAACTAGTAAACTAAGGACCTGGAAACCAAAATGCGGATCGGGATCAAGACACAGGGCACAGGGAGAATCTGGAAAACAAGCAAGGTGGATTAGAATCAACAGCCTACTAAAATGGGGGGAACAGAAAACACACCCGGAGTTAAGCTCAACGCAGTGGTGCACGGAGTGATGTAACTACATTGTGAGAGTAGAAAAACTGCTCACACGCGGACTGAATCGACTGGAGAGAAGCGGAAATAGAGGACGGAAGATTACGGCTGAATGGGAATTCAAGCAGGCGAAGAGTTTAGAAACGGTCAGGGATACGAATGAGATGACGGAAATCTTGGGAGAGTTACCTGAGTGGAGACTAGAAGCTACCATCTGGCACACGTACCTGGCGTCGGAAGTGACATATCCAAGGAAGGAAGATTAGTAGAAACGGAAACGGAGACGACAGAGAATAACAAAATAAAAGCACAAGGACGGGACGCGGAAGAAATAGAACAGATAAAAACAGACGGGTCAAGCCAAAAAAAAATAAAAAACTCAGAGAGAAAGTGAAAGCAAAGCCAGATGGGAAATTTCTTCTTCGAAGGTCAAGTACAAATCATCTTCAAAAGAAGTTACATTAATGGTGACAGAGCGTTTGTGACACTGCACATTGATTAAATTATAAAAAAAAGGGGGCTCAAACGGAACTGAGGATTATCCTCTTTAGTTTGGCAGAGTGCAATGATGAGCCTCTGTGTTTCGCCGATTGGGTGACTGAGCCATTCACTGAAGAAATAAAAGGAGAAAGAGAGCGAAAGAGCGTTGGTCTTTTCAATTCAATGCACACTGCTCTAATAAGCTTCATGGCTCATTATAGAGTGGAGAGCGGCTTCTTTTCCTCTCGCAGAAAGCAAGTAATGAGGCATTTGAAATATTCCACAACATTAGGATAGCTGAAGATGAAGAATAAGGGCAACATGCTCTCAGTGTGTAGAGCATTTTAAGTGATGTTGTGTCTGCAGGCTCTCAGGCATTTTACACCTTAAAGATCTCACCGACCCGGAGCTCCATTTCACCTTCTCCGCATTGCTTTCCAGGCGGCTTCATGACCTTCCTGTGTGATTGGTTGAAGTCAATGTTTAATGCATGAACTCAGTTTTGCCTAAAGACACTTGGTTATCATAGTGAGCAGTCTGCGTAGCCTCCAGCGTGTTTGTTACATGCTTGTATACAAACACGAGCAGGCATGAAACTTCATTAGCCAGAGTGCTCTGACTTGAACAATGATACACTCATTTGACGCCTAGTCACTCTGTTTAGCCTTGAACGTAATCCGTATTTAAACTCAAGGAGCCTGTTGCTAAGAAGATTATCTGCTGTTCTTGAGGCGTGTCGCAGTTCCAACATAGTGCATGGGCTTAACCCACTTCTATCACTTTAAGAGAAACACAGAAGAACCAACTCTTGTGAATGGATGAATGAACGTTTTCCAATTACTCCCACAGTGGGAGGATTCATATAACTGGGACCATAAGATTTTGCCCAAAATATGACAAATAAATAACTAAATAAATCCTTGATGGTCAGACCAGTTTAATAGGGAAGATGAGAAGTGCATTTTTACATTTTCCAATGCAGCGGGAAACATGTTTAAGTGAAATACATTAAATAAATGAAATTGTTTTCAGGAGTTTCAGATGTAGGAACTAGTGATGGGTAGATAAGAATCAGAAACAGTGGTGGGTTTCATGAAACAGCATAACAGGATTGATGGAACAGTGTTCTGGTTGTGTCTTGGTTAGTGTTATATGATGTGAGGTTTCATTGAATACGTTCTAAGTCCAAATGTTTACAGCAGACAGTGCCATCTGGTGGCCTCTGAAAATCAGGACGCTGTTTCATGAAACTTCATTACCCCTTCAAAACTGTGTCATGAAACCTCACATACCCATCATTAGTAGGAGGTCCTCGACTTACCACGTATCCGACGTCCAACATCTCATCTGGCCTTATGTATTACTGCATTTTACAATGTTTCCATCTCAGTTGATATAGTTATGCATTTCATAATTTCCGTCTATTCTACGTGGTAGTTATTAGTGATGGGCCGGAGAGGTTTCCAGTGTCCTGACTTCATAGGCCACTAGATGGCACTCTCTGCTAGGGATGGGCGATATGGACAAAAAAAGTTATAGCGATAAATGTTGTAATTTCAGCGATAAATGCTTTTTCATTCAACTCCATGTGTTGCACACACTACTGTCTAATGTCCAACTATTTTCCCCACTGTGTTTTGCCGAGGCAACATCTTTGGAATTGAACCATTTTTAAGCCATGAGCGCCATCTACTGGGGTGTGAAAATTAGGACACTGTTTCATGAAGCCTCACTTGTCCATCACTTGTCGCCATGTTATTTTGATGGTTGTTTTAAATTCGAATTTAAGATCACATCTTCCAAAATTAAAACACATGACACAGGAACAACCTTTTCGAACATCGAGGACCTATTGTGTCTATTGTGTGAGGTGGTTCTGCCAGGTCAAAACAAATGCATTGTGACCATGTGACAATAGTACAGCAAGCGCAAACATTACAAGTTGAAAAACAATACAGGCATGGTAGTTTTAGGCATATGATTGATTTTTTTTATTTTTTTTTGAGCAACAATGTTTGTCTAATAATTCAGTAAGTACCGTAAGAAAAAGAAGTTTCCCCTGTCATAATTGCCTACGAAGTGACCCAGGTGCAGATGATTGCAGGCTGACAGAAGGCATGGACAACGATATTAAATTAAGAAATTTAATACAAAAAGATCACAAGTACAAACAACGAAGACAGGAACTGAAGGCACCGGAGCCAAAACACAAACCGGGAAATACACAGAGGGACTGGGGAAAAATCTGTAACCAAAGAGAAGTGAATTAGAGTCAACCTTCAAAACTAGGGAGAACACAGAAACGCTCGTAAACTCACGCATCAACTAAAAGCGCTAGGTGGAGGAGAAACGCTCAAACTCACACGAAGGAAAAATCTACAATCGATAAATGAAAAGTGAGTTTAAGAACACTCACATGCGGTCTGGCTAAGGAATTGAGGAGATGGAAACAGAAGCGGAGCAAGGAGGAAAAAGCTAAACTCAGGAAGCGGCTGAAAAGAAATTGAAGCGCGCACAAAAATCTAGAAAGCTCAGAACAACAACAAGGAAGGTTAGTCTTGGGAGATTTACCGAGTGACATGAAGTGACCATCTAGCAGCCAGCACTCTGGAGCTTGCCAGGTGATATCCACAGGAGAGTTGATGAGGGGATGAGCTCCAGCTGCGCTGCCATTAAGCTAGATGAAAGACGGGAAAAGGAAACTACAGGGGGTTGACAAAATAAAAGCACACGCAACAGACAGAATAAGAGAGCACAGAGTGCAGAACGTGACATCCTCTTGAGTCTATATGAAGAGTAACGCAATGTCTGAACCTGCTGCCACTTAAATATATGGAAAGAGGAGGCTGTGACAAGGCTCTGGGAGAACAGTTGCATCACCACAGTTCTTTCATGGCTTAATAAGATTTCACATAAGGATGGCATTTTTGCTAAACAGGAAATTGGTTAAAGTTATGAGGCATTTATGCCAGACTGTAATTATGTTTATGTTTTAATAATGGAGTGGCGTAAAACCTTGTCGACTTTATGGAACTCATTGTCTTGTTCCAGTTCACCATAATAACCTGTTTTTAAATCCACTTCTTTCATTCTTTGATTAAACATCACCGTCAGTGTCTGACATTCAAGTGAACACTGTGAAACATTTAATTAAATCCTTTCCATGAAAGGGCGAAAGGTGTTGCTGTTGCCCTTGAGCTTCTCTCATTATCAATAGTGATAATAAAGTATATTGGATCTTTGTGAGGGCGAGGGAATACTGAATATGAATAGCATTATTTGAGGACAGAAAAGTGAGGTCTGCGGTAATTTGAGGTTCAAAAAACTCATTCAGCTCGAGGGTTGTTTAGGTGTGAAAGGAAGTAAGGACATAACATTCATCTTATGTTGTGTATACTGCGCGACAGGGTAAAATGAGAGGGTCAGGCGCTGTCGCTTGGACAGAATGAGCGATTTGGAGGTATGAACTAAGCTCAAGTCTTTGGTCATTTCATTCAGTCAAGAACCATTGAGAAATGAGGTCAAGTGTCTGCTACTAAAACTGCTCAGATGGAGGACAGAACCACAGATTGTGGGTGAACTAGGAAGATTGCGTGTTCAATCTAATAGAGTTGGATAGTGTTGGAGACACACAGTCAATCTGTGATGCCTGGTTTCGAGCAGGAAGTAGATTTCCTGTGCAGTAGTGGAAGAAAATGACCAAGGAACTGTCCACCCTCATGTGGTGCTGAAAGCTCTTAACAGCTCAACGGGGGGTGTAACCCTTTATAATTCACTTCAGGACACCAATGACGTTCTAGTTCAGTACTCATCAGTCTTTTTACAGTCTAAGAAAATAATTTAAGCCCTTCATAAATATGAGAGTCAAATGAAAGTTTGAAAAATGATTTGAGTTGTGAACAATAAAAATATGGGCAAAACAAATCTTTTTCTATGTTTAGAAATTATTTATTAATGTAATAAAAAAATGATCGAAATCCATGAATATTTTTAATAGTTAAGTTCAATCAAAAATATATATTAAAATATCGGATTTGATGAGATGATGATTTCTTTCAAGAACAAGCACAGAATCATCCAAATCCAACTTCAATATCAAGTAAATATGTTGTATGTTGTGACTGTACAAAACAATGTTTAGTGAGAAATGATTGTGTGAGTTGAAGTAACATATTGGCACAATAACGATGTACTGTCATTGGTATCAAATTGATGTTGATGGTGTTGAGAATGCACTTCAAGAATTTATTGATAACTTTAAAGCCTGTCTTTGCCGGGCCCCTACGAACCTACCAGAATCTTCAGATCCTCAGGTGGGTCTCTGCAAGTAGTCCAGACTTAAATCTAGAGTTGACAGAGCCTTTTCTGTCAAGGCTCCTCCACTCTGGGACAGTCTGCCAGAGGACCACCTTTAAATCCCTGCTAGAAACTCACTTTTATCGGCTGGCATTCATGTAATATCCTCCGAACATTTCCTTAGTTCTCACTCACTGAAGGCTTAGTTGTCCACCTTAGTGGTCGAGCGTGTGCAAACATTCTTGGCTGGTTTGCCTGTCGAGCACTTTGTCTTCTAAATTGTGTTATATAAATGTACATGTAACATATTCAAAATCCTTTATATTAATTTTAATATAAAAAAAAAATTAAGTGGAAAAAAAGGGGGAAAAAAAGAAGTAGAAGTAAATATTAACCTTATAACGTCAATGTCAGTTATTATTGAAGCTGATGTTGCATTGGTTATACCTGCTGGTGTTCAAGTACAGTGTAATAGTTTTTCATGATTCACTGCAGAGTTGTACAGTGTCAGGTTTGCTCCGAAACTGGGACTATATTTTCCCTGAAGAGCACCAGTTCTGCTGACTCAGCATGAGTTCAACCATGACCGTCTTGCAGAAAAAGCTTTTGTCCTTAATACCTTTTGACTGGTTTATTTTTTTTTTTTTTGCCAGGTAGTGTTAGAGTGTTTGTTGAATATTTCCCATCACATCTGTGACAACCTCCACCACCTCCTTTGTCACATCTGTGAGGTAACACAGCTTAAAGGAGGTAAAAAATGAAAGTCATCGGCAGGTCGCCCTCACTTCCTCTTAGAATGAGAACATATAGCCTTTTCGTAGTGGACAGATGAAGGAGGTATGAACCAAAGAACGGGTTTGTCTGCAAGGCAGACAGATGAAGAGGAGAAAGAACCTGCAGAGTACACTGTGAAGGACACCTGAGCTCACTCATCCATCTTCTCACATTTTCCATGCCTCATAAAATGCAAAACTGTTTGTTCTCATGAACACATTTCTGGGGTAAATATTGATGGTGTCTGGTGCCTGGAGTTTTCCTCGCTGTAATCTGGTCAGCAACACAAGTAGCATCTGCATCCACATGTCTGCAATGCGTGATTTGTCAGAGTTACAGCCCAAATATTTCTGATTCCTTTAAAGCAGCTCCTCAATACAAGTGACCCACTTTCAGCTGACGTTTTTTTTTTGTTTTTTTTTTACTTTCCAAGCAGTAACAAGCTACTCATGGATGTGGAGCACAGGCCATGAAAAACCTGCTATTCAAACCTCCGTTCTATTTTGAAATAAGACCTCAAAATGTTCTGTGGTTGCCGCGGTTCCCAGCAATGTGAAGAACGGATTTGCCAAATACACCTCATCATTTTTAAAAAAAAGTTGAAAGTGCAACTTCAGTGAAAAAAAAGTTAGCGGCCTTGCTTCTCAAAGACAGGGCGACAGATTGACCATACAAGCGGAAATATCTCATTACAGAACACACTTTTTCCGTCCTGTATTTCAGCATCACCAGCAGCCTTTTGTGCCAAAATATATTTGAGTCATAACCTGGCGCACAACGGGAGGCATTACATCTCCCAGATCTGAAAATAATTTCTGTGAAAACATCACGGCAGGCATAAAGAGACAAGCTGAAGACGTGGGGCGGAAGAGACGGAGAGGGAGAAAACAGCCACCGTGAAGGTCTCAGAGAGAAAGCAGGAGAACGTTATCTTGATGACAGTTACTATTCTTTTCTAAAGAGCACATTTGCAATTCTCTGCCAGTCATTCTATTTGCTGCCTGACTGCGTCTGCTGTTAATGTGAAACGTTGTGTGACATGACGCTCTGCTGTATCTTCATGTAAAATCGAGTTGACAAACTTAAGTGAACAGGAACTTGTCACGATAGTCAGCCAACTGGCGCAGCGCGATGAAAAATACTGTGGTAAACTCACTGACACTTAGAAACAGCTTGACAACACCGCTACACGTTTGGCTTGAAGAATACAAAGCAATGTTTTTCACTGGAAAACGTGAAATATTTTCAGGTGCCCATGTTGTCAGAAAGGATATTTTACCCGCTATTATTTCATTGATATTTATAGACGCAAGTGAGCTCAATTTTACATAATATCTGTTACTGAAGATTCAATAGAAACTCATAATCTAAGTACTGTATCTGCAGTTTCTTTGAGGTGTGGGCAGTTCTTGAATTTAAAGTTTCTATCTCAAGTATATTGCAATTGTTATTGTTATTCAAATCTATATGAATCAAATTTAGACTGATGCATTGTTGTTTACAAGTTGCTGTCTTGATTATGATGATGATGATGGTGATGAAAATGTATTTATTTTATAATTTTTATTGTATTGTATTGCATATTTTAATACCAATAATACTAATAATATTATCCCATCAAGTCAGTGGGTTCAGGGAAGCAAAAAAAAAACATATAATGGTAATAATAATAATAATAATAATAATAATAATAATAATAATAATAATAATAATAATAATAATAATAATAATAATAATAATAATATGGGAGCATCTGATTCCTGGCATCAGAATTGTATTCATGTGCTGCAGCTACAGTTCATCTCTGCTTTCCACATGCTGCATGTGGAATCTGAATCTGAAGCCTTTTTTTCAACATTACATTCTCAAACAGAGAGTAGTTACTGATCCTCTTTTATTCGAGTTGAAGATTAGAAATGACGCCATTTAGGATCTTCTTTTTGTTTTTTTTGTTTTTTTTTGGGTTCCCAACCACATGAAAAATTACTGATGTGTTTTTTAACTGACTGAGGAGTGTTGGGTTCCACAGAGCAATTTTGCTATTTTATAAAAGAGGCCATATTGTGCAAGTTTATTGTCAAATCAAATGTCATACTGAAAGAGCAGCATGGCATTCAAAACAGCATTCAAGTATTATCTTGCGCAAAACATTGAAAGTGTGTATTGGTTTCATTCTGGTTTCAACTGATCATAAATATCACCCAGGGAAACTGACTCACGTCATCTCGGCAGCAAGTGACGTCACACTCGCGACTGAGACGCTGACTTGAAGAGTGCATATTTCATATTTCTGTCAGTTTTGTTGTGGGCAACATGGAGTACATGTCAACAGATTTCTAAAGTATAGAAAATATCTGCTTCATATTTGTTTACAGCACAGATATTCCAACTTTACATAAATGTAAGGGTAAGATTCGCTTGAGGAAAGTAAAAAAAATATATATATATTTGCTTCCCAGGTGAAGCTTTTAACAAGAAGAAGAATGAGCAACATCTGCTAAACAATTTCGTGGGAAGAAAAATTTATATCTGCTGTCAAATAAACAACACTGATCAAATTTGCGTGATGTAACCTGATAATGGACAAAAGAATACAGCGTTTTTCGTCTTTCATCGTCATCTGAGCCCCCGTGAATATCAGCGTAAATGAGCTTAGTTTCTCATGAGTTGTTTGGCAACAAAAAGGCGTAATGAAGGAATATTGAATGTTGCACCTTTGTGCAATGTATCAAGCGACGAGAAAATGCGATTAGTGTGTGAGCAAACCTCAGCGCCTGAGTCAGTCCTGTCCAAACAGGAAGCTGGCTGGGGAGAGTTGAGTGAAGAACAACAGAGGAGATAGACCGTCTTCAGTCTCTCAGCGTGAAGCGGTTTGATCAGAGACAAAGGCGCGGAGAAGCCTTTGATGGCGTTCCAGACGTTGAAACTAATTATCGTTGAGAACAGCGATATCGCTCCACTGTAGCAAATATGCACGTGAGGTGCTTCAGGTAGGTGACTGTCTCAGCAAAAGATGCAAGCAGCGCTCATATAGAATTCATAAAGGAGCTCAGGAAAGCCTCAGCATTGCAGTGAAGGCTATAATGGAGAAATGTTTGCCACTATTTACCTACATAGTTTCCTTTTATTTACGACACATATCGTACACCGACACGTTCAGTAGCCGTTTCAATAGTTGTGACTATTTGTCTGTGTCAATAGCTGTTGGAATGTTAGTCACCTTACAACTGTTTTCAATCTTCATTGTTTTGATCTCCGCCACCAAACTCTCAGCACTTTTTGTTTGTTAAACTTTGACCATGGTGCAAACATGTTGTGTTATTAATAGTGGTGGGACTTTAACAATTTTATTTTATTTTATTTTATTTTATGATCACACTGATGCACAAGACCCGTCGCAGCTAGGATGATAACAACAACAACAAACATGGAGGAATCCCTGAACAAAAGCAAACAAAAGCATCTGTTTGCTTTTGTTCAGGGATGTTTTTCTCTGAATGTACTTGAAATTCTTATGGAATTGAAATTCATATACTAACATTTTCAAGACATTAAAAGAGCTTCAATTTAAATAAGGTGATAAAAACTTGAATGTAACAAACAAACCCAAAACATTGAATTGCAATTTTTGTAATTTCCAAATTTGAAGAAAAAGCTAAGGAGGCCAAGCCACGGAATTGGAAAAAAAGAAGCACCAAATAGCAGCCTTAAGATGCCCAAACATCACCTCAATGCCGTCACTCTTCATATGTTGGTGTGTTCGCAGTATGTTCAGACTGGAAAGCTTGTGACACATAGTCATGCCACAAAGTGTATTATCTCTCATCTTTCATCTGAGATCAATTTTGAGTTTAAGGAATCTTTTAACCAAAAAAATGTACTGTTACATGAGTCGCAGTGAAGAAGGTCGGCCACTTCTTAAATCATTTCGAGATTATGAATTCTATCAATTTCTTGATTCTTTTTTTGTGATACTGAGCCTTTGTAAGCGGTGCAGTTTTCTTTTTCTTTTTTTTTTCTTGCTGTTATATATTCCTCCGAGGCCTTTGAAAAGTCAGGACACTGTTTCATGAAACCTCATGAACCCATCACTACTCTCTTGCAAATGTGACTGATCATGAAACAGTGAACACTTGTCCTGGAGTCACTTCAGGATAGTTACATGGCTCTGTATCAGTAGCTGACCTTCACTAAAATAGTAATATGCCTCAGGTGTATCAGTGAATTAACAGTCTGCGTTCGCAGTTATAGATGTGTGCATCACAAACACGACATCTCGCCATAGAAACGCACACACTGCATCACGCCATCTTTGATTCTATATCATAATATGAAACAACACATTAGGTTGCCTGGATGAACATTGTAATTGACATCCTCTTAAAATAAATGTCGCTAGTTGCGCCGCAGCAGTCGTGTGATTCATGCCATAGATGAAAGCAGTGTTGCTGTGTCCATGGCAACAGATATTTTTTCCTCGAGGCGTCCTGTATATTGTATATGATTAAAAAAACGAAGGCGCCAAGTATTGAATTTTGGGGCAGTGATACGAAAGGTTGCTTGTGAGGGAGGAAAAGAGTTACGAAATACTCCATGTTGGCTTCTCATAAATACAACTGGACGACAAAACCGTTCCTCAAACAAGTTCCTCCAACGACCAGCACGTGTGGAGTTTTTAGGAACTTGCTTTGCCTGTGAAAAGCACTGGGAAATGGAGGCAGAGTGAAGGTTAAAAAAGACTGAGCCATAGATCAATAGACAAGCGGCTTCTTGGAAAAGGCAAAAAATGCTGAACACAATACAGCTCTTTTATTTCGATCCAAAATGACTCCATTTCTCAGGTGGCTTCTGACAAAACTGAGCTCCGGCGAGCTCCACTTTCTTAAAGCTGGTGATGATGTGAAAAGTCGAATGAAAGGAATTATGAGTGTCGTTGTGAGCGTAAGGTGACAGTTGTTACAGGTGAGAGTCGCAGAGAGATAAAGCTTCCTGCTCTTCCTCGATCCGGGGTTTGGTGAGCTATTTCAAAATTTTAAGTTAACGCCAATATCTATTCTGTAGTGGTGGGACTGTAAGTTAATTACAACATTATTACTATTAATTATTTACAACAAAAAAAAAAACTATTTTATTTTATATTATTTTATTTACACTACTCTGAATGCATTTGAAATCCTTATAACATTGAAATTCTTATACAGATATTCTCAAGACATTAAAAGAGCTTTAGTTTAAATAAGGTGATATATAAACTTGAATATAGCCACCATCGTGATTTCCTGTGCGATTGTCAAACTGATGCAAAATAAACAATATTTTGTTGTTTAAAAGTATTTAAACAACAAAATTCACTTGTAACTAGATTATTTATTATTTTTAATGGAATCCCACCACCCCTGCAATTTTGGCTCTTAAATGTTAAATGACACTTCCTCAGGGACATTGGCACTGAGGCAGGGGACACTCTGGAAAGGTGACACCCATTGCGTTGATCCAGTACTGCTCACATACTCCGAACTGACTGAACACGAGCTTGCAGTTAAACATGACTCTGTCAGGCATGTACATACACTTAGCTAAACAGCTACATATGTACAGTTTTTCCTTTGATGTTCCCCACCCCTTTGGTTTCTCTTCTGCGGCACTGTTGTAGCTTTGGACTGGTTTCTGTAACACAAGAAGCACTAAGTCCCCGCTGAAAACCTAGCTTTGAAATGAAATAGACTTGGTGGCTCAAAGGCAGGTGTCACTGCATGTGCCGTTTCCCAGCCAAAAGTAAAAGCCTAACCCAGTTTGTTTGCACTTCAGCAGATAGCGTTTTTGTTTGGATCTGTCATTATTTACTCTGCTGAGTCGACCCCACTGCCGAATTAACAATGCACATTAGTGACACACTGTTGCTGGGAAGAAACAAAGGCACGTACAGTGTTGAGGAGGACATTCTGAAACGAGATGACAGATCGGAAAATTTACTGACAGGGATTCCTTTGATGTTCGGCTTCCACTGTAATTTGCTATGAATGAGCGCTTAACATCTATAATACATCTGTGGAATTGACTTTGATGTCGAAGGTTTCTGAGATGAGCGCCCCTCATTTTCTTTGCATTCTGTTCTTCAAAATCCATCATGTTCTGAAAGAGTTCTTGGTATTTTAGGCGTCTCATAAAAGCTGATTGGTTCGGAGAGAGCGCAGTTGGAGCCGTCTATAAAGTCGCTGCCGTGGGAATATAATGAGCACAATGGGAATGCTGTGGATTCGAAATGGGGGTAGGAGGAAGTGAACTGCGGGTTTTGTTATGTACATTCGAAACTTGTGACGTTGGATTCATCAGAACTAGTACCCTGTTGTTTGTGTGTTACTTTCTAGGTATCTGTAAACAAGCATGTTGCCAATATGTTCATCACTTCACTGCAGCCTCAACTTACACTAGACTGACCTTGACTGACCTTGACTGTGTGCTTTGTATCAAATATAAGACACCGCAGATCAAATACACAACTAAAACACTGTCTCCAAACACTTTTAACACAGTGGACCGATCTATTTATTTATTTATTTGATGGTGCCTGGCTTTGTACTTGTACTCGCGGCGCCTTCATCCAATGTAACTGGAACCGCCCAGATGACATTTTCTCACAGTCACTGTAAGGGCATTGTCACTATATCTTAGGAGCATATGGCAGACTTCCTGCCCTTCCGTTCCTCAAAAAAAACACTTCACAATACTGAAGTGTTGCAGCTACTCTGCCCCACCAGGTTTGTTTCACAGCACCATGTATCTGCTGAGTCTGGGTTCCACAGTTGGTACACAAGCAATGCTGCAATACACTACAGCTGGTGCACTATGGGCATTTTAAGAGACCAATACACCAACCAAAAACACTGTCATTCTCTTGTTGACTACAGTTGAAGTGATCAGCCAGGGACGACTGTGATACTTCAGTAATACGAAGCACTTTAGATCAGGGAATGTGTATTGACTATAAATCACTAAATACTTGCCTTTTCACAGTTAATATTAAATATCTATGGTGTTTTATAGAGTGAACAATTGTTGACCAACAAGAAACTACATACTGTATGTTCCAAAATGAAAATGAAAATGAAGTAACCAAGACTGAAAACGAAACACCTAATAGCTCGACAGCATCTTTAGCTGACTGTGAGCGTATCTCGCTATAATGAAGGCATTGCAACCACAAAATATATGAATATTGTAATGTAACATTATGTGACATCGTATTGCCTCAATTTCTGTCCATGGAATGAATAAATCATGAAAATAAATAAGTAATTTGGTTGCCATTTCGTGGCTTGACCGTATCGAGTTCAAGCCGGCAGAGCCAGATGTCATGTTTGAGGTTTTATATCCGTACAAAAATATCCAGTTTGCACAGGTTCTTTAGTCCAAAATGCCAAGCCAGTGTCAGAGGTCAGGGGAGAAGAGCATGGAGATGGAGTCAAACCAATGCTTCACTCCTACAAAGGTCTCTGAACCACAACATGTGGGGGAGCTTAAAGCTAGCAAAACAGAGGACAACACAAGGTGTTGAAACACACTGGAAAACTTTAAAATCTGAACTCACATCACTCAGAGAGGTCTTTGTTTTCGACGCTTTATATTTAACTGCATCATATTATCATTATAAGTACAATAAAATAAAATAAAAAAAAAACATGTACATAAACTTTGCTATGGGGAAAAAAGAGTTTGAGCATAATAATTAAAAGTGTAGCTATAATTATTGTGGGTTAAACTAAATGGAAAACATAAAGAATAAAGAATAAAGTGCAATTTTTATTACCTTTAAAAAATAGGGAACAGATAGAATGATGAAGCTCTCAATATTTCTATGTTGTATGGAACTTTTTTTCTTTACTTTGCATGATGAAACCATTATTTTTAGTGATGCACAGATGAGGCGACATCAAACAACGTCTTCTGTTTCAGAGCTCAGTAGTTGGAGCTTTTGGTTTAAAAATGTCCCAATAAGCAAGAGCAGAGTGTGCCGTCTAGTGTGCCTGAAATGAGGACACTGTTTCATGAAATCTCATGAATCACATCAGTTATTGTAGAGAAAAAAACCTCTACCTTTATGGACACCGTGTTTTTGACCCCTTGGACGAATTCAGTTTTATGGTACTCCAAGCAGGGAGATACATTTATTTATTTATGTTTTTTATTCATACATTTATTATAAAATAGTGATGTCATACCATCCTGTTGTCTACTCCCACCTCTGTTGTAGTGCTGCCCCGCAACTGCTCGAGTCAGTCACCATGAAGCGGGAAAAAAAGTCTAATAATAAATGAAGACGTAAGATCCTTGCTGGATTAACCAGTGAGGCAGTATCGTGTGAAGACATCAGCATTACCCATTTCCTATTTAATTACCAGTGGAGAACCCTTGGCAGTGCCAGCATGAAGAGTGACAAGTCCCCCGGCTCACCAGTCACACCCTCCGGCGGCGGCTGGAGAGCTGGGTTTTTAATCACCCCGCCGGTGGCATTATCAAGCAGCAGGGGCCGTCATGCGCTTGGCTGGTGGATGTTTTTCCATCCATCTCTGCCGAGGTCACCATAGCTAAACAAAAAAAATGGCTGCCTCTTGTTGCTTCACACCCACGTACATTCACTACTAGGTAATAAACAGCTGCCAACTGGATAGAAGAGCAAAAATATACGTGTCTCTTTAGTTCTGCAAAACTCATTTGCTTCAGGAGTTGTGAATATTCAAACTAGACGGTATTACCTTCACGGAAGCAGGCAATTGCAAACCCCGTGACACATTTAACTACCAAACTGTGATTTACCTGTCCAGTTTAATGGTGGTATTTACTAGTGTTCCAGGAAGAATGTGGCAAGTACAGTGGTACCTCGGTTCTCGACCACAATCCGTTGCAGACGGCTGTTCGAGAAGCGATTTGATTGAAATCTGAATCGATTTTTCCTATTACAATGAATGGAAAAAGAAATAATGTGTTTCAAGCCTTAAAACAGGCTTTTGTAGGAGTGAATGTAGAGTGTCTGCTGCAGGTGCGCTGTTCCTCTATGTGTGTGGCCGCTGCATGTGGGAGGGGTTGCCGAGTGAGTGACGTCTCTCCAGAAGTGAAGAGGTGCCCGGTGCGTGTCCAGCTCTGAATGTGCGCTTCTGTGCAGTTTGGCTGTGACAAAGTCATAAACCAAGTCACTTAGCTCTGTCCCAGACTCGCCTCATCCCTGTCCCAGCTCCAGCCCACAACAGGACATCAAACCCTGGAGTGTGCGCTCCAGCCTCGGAGGTGTGGAGAGCGAGCACCTCCCCTGTGACACTCTACCACGGTCCAGTGCGGAGACAGGAGAGGTTTTACACCTCAATATGAAGAAAAAACAGTCAGTAAATGTAGCTAACAGGACACGTCTGCATACAGAGGCTGCGTTACACACAATAACAAAGCGCGTCGTGGGTCAGCTGATCGGTCCGCGCACGTTGTGTTTTTTTCCGAGGCGTATGAAATCTCTAAATTTTTGTGTATATATATATATATATATATATATATATATATATATATATATATATATATATATATATATATATATATATATATATATATATATATATATATATATCAGAGTGGATTAATAAGCCAGGATTAAACCCACCACCCCAGCACTACAATATATGGCGCCCATCCCATTGTGCTAACCATATAGCTTTTTCCTGTCATGTCATACATAAATGGTCTAGTTCAATGCGCCATTTTTGCCCATCTGTATTGATGCTACTTTCCGCAGTGTCCTGGCTGTGGAGGCAAGGAGCTGTCAAATCAGCCAGTTTGTCATCATCACCAGTGAGTCACGATGCTCCGCCCTTTTGTCAAAATGTGTTTTCAAAATGATGTCGTGAATCCTTACATGCTGTTGTGATGGGAGACAGAACTTGCATATCGTTCCTCGTGGACGTATGACATATACCAGCGGATCATGTTTATCAATGGTCACTGATGTCATTCTGGCAAACTGTACCACAAAAAATATAAAATCACGGCGACTCAGTGTGACTTATCTGATGGACCTGCTGTAAAAACTCACTTGCTACTTGCTGGTGTGCAATGACTTCATGCACGGCAGTTGTGCTTTGATTAAAAAAAAACAAAACATTTTTTTATGAGTAAATGAAACTTCAAATGAAGACTTTCTACTACACCGAAAATGTTTATATCAGCAAAAGATGTCCGCTATACTTCCTTCGAACACATTGTGATTGGCTGAGATCTGTGGCTTTATTGAATCTCAAAATGTTCATCAAAGAACCAGCTTTTATATATACAGTGAGTCCCTTCAGTCTGGATGGAAGTGAGCCGGATAATTTCTCCCCTCTGCATATAGTCAAACACACATCTTCCAGTCATTGTTGCTAACCAGTAATCCCATTGTAAATCACAGCACCAACAATGGCCAGTTATGCCGAAGGTTACCATGGTGTCCAAATGTGCCAGCTTTGAAATCGGTCCTGCATGGCTGTGACACATCCATTCCACCTAGCTTTGCCTTTGGGGGCTTACACCACGCACACATGCTTGCGGGAATCCTCCGCTCCATTACATTCATTTTAATTGGTTTTGAACACAATTCTACAGTTTCAGTGGGCGAGGGTCTAAATAATGAAAATGCTCTGGTTTTCATGCCAGTTTGCCGACCACAACACTCATGCTTTGAACTGAGATGGTCAGGATGTGTAGCTGAAATAGGCATATCTACCAGGCAGGCCTGCTACAACATTTGGCGAGGAGCTTGTTTTCTTTTCCTCCAGGGAAGTACACCAGTTGTCGTGGCAGAGAAACCAGGAGTCACACAATGCAACTGCTGTGACAGCAAACCATGAGTTTGAAGAATTTTATTTATTTTTATTTTATTTTTTTTACGCCTGCAGCAGTAACCATGTATCTACAGTGCTGCCCCATTTATTAAAGAACAAAGCCCATTATGGTGGCATGTCGTGGGTGTTGAAAACCAGGTTCCAAACACACCTGCAAATAAGTCGCGCAAGCACGCTTTGTCTGGATGCATGCGAATTAAATCAGTCAACCGAAAGGTCAATGAGATTTAGCACGGCGCTTCACTCTGCTCCCATCCTCTCACGTTCAGGCTTGTTCCTACCGCTGTGGGGACATTTTTAGTTTTGCGACTTTAGATGATGCCAGTCCTCACAGTGGCGGGGGAGGGGTGATATCTCATTATCATTTATTTTTTATTTTTTAGAACAGCTTTAATGACAAGGCTCGGTGAGATCGGACGAAAACATAACAGGGAACATATGAAATCTGATTCAAATCTGCAGGGGCACAAGATGATACTTGATACCAAATGTGATGAAACTCATTATTCCCAACATGCTTTTTTTTTTTAATAGTGAATTTAAAGGAGGTGTCTGGCAGGTTGAGGTAATTTAGGTTATTTTACGTTATATATAATTTGATGGCGTCTTGTGAGGTGCCGTTTGGGCTGTCAATCATTTATACATTCATTTTGTGCAGATTGTTCGCAGCATGCCTGGGCTACACTGAGCTAGCCAAACTAGCCAAAACAGCGGGATTAGCGCTCTCATTCTTTACGTTTTTTTACGTTTAAACAAATGTTTGAGACCTTCAAAATCAGCTCGGATAACAGAAGACATCAATGCTCAGATCTGCTCGCTGCTTGTCAGAATGTGCCGCGTTTCCATCTGCACGGCGAAAGACGTTCGCTCTTGTAAAACACCGCGACAATCAAGGGAGCTGAAGCGCTTGTCAGCTAATTTCATGCTAATTGGTTCCCCGCCCGCCGCTATTTTTAACCTCATCAGCGCTCACATCTGCAGAGTTAATCTAAAGTTATCAATCATTATTTTCTGCCTTTTTCCCCCCCTCAGTACCTGCCAGGATCACAAACATATCCAGGGACGTCACAGTGAACGAGGGCCGCAATGTCAATCTCATGTGTTTAGCGGTGGGTCGACCCGAGGCCAACATCATATGGAAGCATCACTCACCACGAGGTAAGTCACTTTTCTTTTTTCACATGCAGTATCGCAGTTTTTACTTCAAAAGGTTGTTCGATTTGAACGGGACGTGTGCTGGGAATAATGGGTCGCATCTGGTACGGATCCATTTGCCCGATCCAAAATGAATACATGGCCTGGAAGTATGACAGATAGATTCCCGATCGCGGCCGACTAGTGTGCGTGCAAGTAGGGTGTCTGATTCCTATGTGGATCTGACTCGTAGCCGGCTGCTATCTGGTTAATGTCAATCACAAATGGAGGTGATGAAGACATTGCTAATGCTACGTAGCATCCTACTTTCTCAATGTTTGTGTCACATAGGTGAGGGGGCCCTCAGATTCCATTCAGAGTAAAATCCTGATAAATTCAGGAAAAAGAACATGTCCCAAGAACATTACTGGAACCAACAGCATGTTTAAACAACTGAATTACAAATGGTGTTTCTAGAGACAAGAAAAGAGAAAGAAATAACAGAAGGTAAACAAAGCTTTCTTTCATGACATTTTTGCAAATAAATAAATGCAGAGCTTTTCCATCATGATTTCGTGACAATCATGAAAAAACGCTGAGCAGTTTTATGAGCGCCCTCATGACAAAACCTGCTCACAATGGGGCACATGAGCATAACTTTAAGTATAAGCAATAAGTATAAGTTTTTTTTTCCTTCCTTCCACAATTAAAAATATGTTGACGAAATTGGAATAAAAAAACAAATGGACGAATATATGGCACACATAATACAGAAATGCTTCTGTGAAAATAAGATCAGAAGGGAAAAATAAAAAATGAAATAAAATAATGATAATCATAATAATAGATAGATATATAGATAGAGAGATAAATTAAAAACACAGTGTAAAAAAACAACAACTGTGGACTCCCTTAGAATTTGACCCCCATCAAATATTATGATGAAAAGTTTTGAAAAATTTCCATGTCTGTTTCAAAAGGTGCAGCTGCTTATATGTTTTTAGTTTATTATTTATTAAATAAAATCTATTCTATAAATAATGAAAAAACAAAACTAAATTGTTCTTTTCTATATGACCTCATCCTTCTCAACATTGTCGGTCACAAATTCATCCAATAAAAGACAATAAACAACAAATTAACAGTGTTATCATTAACACAGTGAGTCCAAAAATGTTTTTCGCCAGTGCAAGCTCAATTATTAAATAGATTTTCAGAAGTGATATTACATTGAATTTATGCTTATACTACTAAAAATAAAAATAAAAATAAAAATAAAAATAAAAATAAAAATAAAAATAAAAATAAAAATAAAAATAAAAATAAAATGCATAATAAATAATAAAATAACTGCAGGAGATCTGCTGCCCCCCTCATTTCTGAATCTGAAGTTGAATCTGAATTGTAACACCACGTGAAGTGTGTGGCTGATGTGCGTGCTGGTATAAAAGCAGAGTGTGTTCCTGAAACTCGCGGAGGGCTGTGGAATGTTTTCAAAGTCAGCAGAAAGGGTTTCACGTTCTTCATTTGTCTCATCTGGATGGAGCTGAACTACACCGCCTGGGGCATCGACAGACACGTCACGGTCCAAAAGTTACCCCCCCCCATTTCGAACTGCTCCACAAATGTTGTTGCTCAGCTCAGGAGAGACCAGCCAAGAGTTGAAACCTTTATTCCTCGACCAGACTAAAGCAGGTGATGATGATGCGTCATCTGGAGTCACCAAACCAAACCAGTCCAAGCTTGATCCTGAGGAGGCACCACACTGAAGTAGACTGCATACAGAAGAACTCAAGAGAATAAAGTCTGCTCTTTTTATGCTAAATTATATCATGAATACAATTATTAATACAGTCAGTACTCAATCATAATAACAAATCAAATGAATCATAAAAATATTGGAAATGAAACACCCACACAGAAAGAAGAATATATTTAAAAACATTATAGTTTACCTTCAACCTGACCTCTACGCTGTTCTCCCTTTATTTCAGAGGAATTTTCTTTTCCATCAAATATTCAAACCAGATCAAACTTTTTTTTCTGGTTCTGTCCAACAAGTTTTTTTCAGGCAGACACAAACAGCAGTACCTCAGTAGCGGAGGCAACTATATATCCAGACATCAACAGTTCCACGAGTGTTGAGCCTGAGGGGCTCAAGAGGTGACAGTGCCACCTTTCTTCACTGTGAAAACGTTACTCTTTGGTTCACTCTACGTTGCTTGTAAATCAGGCCAGACTGCTGCTTCATCACGGAACCTGACAATACTCTGCATGAAAACACAACCATTGTCAGGTAATTTTTCATATTTACCGTGTGTCAAGCAAAGCTTGTGCAAACATTAACTCAGTATAAAGGTGACTGAACTGTTCCTCCTACGCATGTTACTGATGCCAGCTTTCCCCCACAACACACCTTCCACAAACGCTCCACATGAATATTCGCCTACATGTAGAGCAGACGCTTGCAAGCAGCAGGGAACTAATCTGCAGCTCTCGCAGCGATGAGAGGACTTAGACGGAATTATCCAGCACCCGAATCAGTCGACAAAGACCCTTAGCTCTGTACTGTTGGTGCTGAACCTGAGGGCCGCTGGGAACCTGCAAGAGTTGGCCACAGGCCACAGTGGGTTCTATCAGTTGCGATGGAGGGAGCCAGGAAGGGCATGTGTGTTTGCATGTGTGTTCTAAATGAGTCAGAGCTCTGCTTTGCACCGTGCACTTGGCAGTGTGAGTCATGCGTAGCCTCTGTAGGATCAGATGTCGAGCTTCCAACGTTGCATGATTCGTACAGACCAGCTGTTCGTCTCTGCTGTGCCCAGAGCAAAACGCGCTTTCACAACCACATCTCTCCCACTTTTAACCAGAGGTTTACTTCACCGCTCAAACTGCAGGTGAAGACTTGAGAGATTCAATGATTTTGGAAATGAAGGTTTCATTTATTATCTATTATCACTTCTGTCATCAATGTTGCTATGGCAACGAGAATTGGCCAAACCCAGAAAGAAATTTTGAGGACTTTGTTTTTACCCTAAATACTATAAATGCTTTTGTAAATTGTTAAAACTTGAGTGTAAAGGTAAGTTAAAACTTGAGCTTTAACAATGTCATTAAAGGTAGGGTATGCTATCGTTGAACAACTAGTCAGACTCTCCTCAGAAGCCACGCCTCCAAGTCTCCGCAACACTGTACGCTGCTTGTGTTTTGTAAAACACTGGACTACTTTTTCAGGGAGACAAACTGAGCAACAATGTAGTTTTCTATAAGCAGGAGCAAAAATGAGTTTATTAATGAGTTGTTTTTTCACCATTAAAAAAAGGGGGCAGGAGTTGCGTGCCAGATGCACTGGGACAATCACATATAGGCCCCTAATCACACTCCAGCACAAGCCCTTTTCCCCTCTTTTCTCCTGTATCAGGAATGCTCCTCTTTTTGTACCCATTTTTTGTTTACTCTTAGATTCTTGAGAAACGAAACATTCCCATGCATGATATGTAAAACCCTGGACCAGCAACTTATCATACACAGCAGTTTTTTTGTTACCAGACGACACACTTTGCTCTGATATTTTTTTTTAATTTGAAGAACTATTTCAGTGAAATATAAATATCCATAGTGCCATCTACTGGCCTGTCAAAATTAGGACAGCGTTTCATGAAGGCTCATCATAAAGGTTATTTTTTGACAGCTATCTTGCTTTCATATTCATCGGAAGCCATTATCATATTGATCTGAAAAAATCGATTCCATGCATAGTTCCTTTTGTACTCTGTACCATATATTTGTAGTCACCTTGTTCCAGTTACTTCACTGAATGAGTATCCTCTCCTCTTATGCCGCTCCAGTAGTACACAGCATCCAAAATCCTTCTTGCTTTTGCCACAGAGGTTGCCATTTGAAGGTAGGCGTCTTTGTCACGACCATTGACTGAGTAATATACACTCGCTGTTACTTTGGTCACCACTCATTTATTTGTAATACACACACATGCCCTTGTTAAGTGCGTAAAACTCATTTAGCTTAGCTACCTTTAACAACTCGGAACACTCAGCGCTAAAAGAGCAAATTGCTAGACATAAATAAAACAATGGTGGTTGGAGGACAAAATGAATGAGGATGTATGGGTTTTTACACAATGTATTTTATTTCATGTAAAACTGCAACCTTTTGGAATCCTGGGCATGTTACACACAGATAACTGCTGCGATGTGGTGTTTCCACATGTTCACATTCTTAAATCCAGTGGATTGGACCATGGTGTATCGCCAAGTATCATCTGTGTAGTGTAGCAGTGTGTCTCACAAAGGGTGGATGCATGGTTGTTGTGAGGGGAAGGACATTTAACTTTATGCATCGCACATCAAAATGGCATTTTTCATTCACCAAAACTTCTGAAGCATCATTTAGATGCCATAAACTTTGTGGCATTTCTGAGCTTTGGATAATCTTGAAGTGTATCCCAAGCATCTATGGTGACCTTGTGATGATTTCTCACATGGAATTCCATTTAATAGCAGCACATTACATGGCGCATACATACAGACAACCCCCCCAAATTATAATTCCACTTATGCGCTACCTGTTCTGATGTTATTATGAATGCTAACTTGATGTTTTTATTTTGTTCCTGTGGTCAGACTTATCCCCCACAAGAGCAGCGCTCCCCTAAAGAGTATTCTCTGTGCTACGAAAATAGAAGGTGTGTTGATCCGGTCCAGATGACTACGGCTCACTAAAGCCTGAGACAGATCCCAGACAGACGTATCCCTAAAGGGGGCCACACACCTAAGGATTTTCAAAATCCCCATATATGCAGCTAGGAAGTCTGCTGTTGATCATCTGTGGGGTAAACCGGTTATCCAATTGCAGCGCAACGCTCACGTAAAGATTGCGCCTCACCACCGATGAAGATGCTCGATCTCCTGGCGTGATCACACGTCATGACACACATCATGTAATGGTGGTGATGTGTCTTTGTTTCTCTGACAGATGGCGTCTTGACTGGCTACATTCCATTCTGTGTCACAAGTTGGGAGCGATCGGCTCTCCCCACAAGCATAACTGTTTTTAGTCGGAAACATCGCTTAACAATACAGATTGTTGGCTCTGTTCTCCGTCTTTCAGAGTCAATTATCATGACACTTTTAACATCCCAGGAATGAGACATGACATTCTCGCTTAGGATAATCTTAGAAGAGTAAAATAATTGGTCTTTTGTTTTCTGTTGGAAAGAATAAATAAATACTTGCCATGTTTCACTTTTCCAAGGTCCATTGCTCCATTGTAGCGTCTCATTTCATGCAGTGATTTCGAGCTCCATAACTCTGGACAACTATTGAGCATGATATTAGCTGGAAAAGAGCCGTTTGGCCAAACTGAGACTGGAGCTAAAATGGCATTAGCATCTGGAGATGACATCTGCAATCGGAGTGTGCCAAAAATCACAGTCTAAACAGGAAAACAAAACTTAAAATTGGGTTGGACTGTTGTGGCTTGTTTGTTGTATTCAGACTTGACTTTAAGGTCATTTCCATTTCATGTATCAAACAGAGTGGCCCAACATGTCATCTAAAGGAGCCTTGTCTTTGTCTGAAGAAGCCCAACACTTCAAGTCAGAGGTTTTATTGCGGCAGACGGAAGCTGGAGCTGAAACAGAAACACTGTTGCTAAGTTAGGCAAGTGCCACACTTGAAATGCAATACAAAGGCCTTTGGGAAGCTTGAAACACTGCTGATGTGTGCAAATAGTGTGTGTCGACAAACAGGATAATGGGTTATCTTCCTTGACATTTCTCGTTGACGCTCTAATGAAAAGAAAGACTGTGTGTGGAGATGTTTGGACAGGCAAGGAATTGTTGCTGCCAGTGAGAATTCTCAATGTTTACTTACAGAGTGGAATTTCACCGACTCACTGTTGACCGTTTCATGTTTGTCAGCAGAGATAATGGAGTGTTCCATCCGCGGATAGTGTTTGTGTCTTCCAAGGTGCCAGCAAAGTGAGCACACTTCTCTCTCCCGCCTCAAACACATTACCAGAAAGCCACAGAATGTCTGGTGGCCATTTTTTGTGGCTTCTTTTCCTTCCTCTCGTTTAATTTTTACTTTGCAGCCGCCGCTGTGAGCGATGTATGAGGTGACCACGCGGGAAAGGCAACAACTGGGAGGAAATTGGGTTTCGGAAAGGTGACACAACATCGGGCGTACACCACTCCCATTTGAGGCGCTAAATGTAAAGTAATTCCTTGTCAACCTTTAATATGATCTGCGAAGCGTTTCGCCATAAAGTGGAACGCTCTCGTTCCCGTAAATCGCCCGGTAGATGGGGAAATAAGTAAGCGCTGATCATAAATTCGCCAGCAATTTGGCCCTCTCTCGATACATGCACGTCTTTATTTGGCGCGTTGCAAGGCAGCACCGGTGTGTGGGGATAACATAAATTATTCAGCAGGGACTGTCTGGCTGTCGGCCACTAAAAGGATTATAAGACGCGTTGTTGTAGATAGTTTATTTAAGGTACAATTCAATGTGCATCAATTGGAACAATTGAGACTCAATGGAGGTAAACAGATTGTGTCCTCTCTCCAAAGAGCAGTCATTTCCTGCTTTTCTGTTCTTAGTCTGAAACTTCTATTTCAGAAGCTAATGTTAGTTTGTTGCTAACAGCCAGCAGTTTTCACAATGAAAGGCAGCTGCACCAGAGTGACACGAGGCAGTAAATCATGTCATGATACGTGGCAACATCTGTCACTGGTAAGTTGACAGTCGCAAATTCGAAGGTGTGCGTAAACTGTGAGTGTGGAAGCGTCATTTGGAGGCCTGCAGTTTGAAAAATTGCCAGGGCGTTATCTTGAGTGACAGCTGCACTGGAGCCGGAGAGACGTCCTCTTGTAATGATTCCCCTGATGAGAGAGTTATGAATGAGAGTGCAGGAACCAATACATTTTTACATGGGGCAAGTAGCTGGCGACGCAAATGTTCCTCACATTGGCGGGACATTAGTGATGCGGTCACTCCTCCTCAATGTCCAGGTTAGATTGTGGGTCAGGATGTTGATACAGTAATATTCATCATGATAAGAAGAAAAAAAAAATATTACAGCCAACACAAAAGTTGTGGGATGAATTCCATGCCATATGAAAGGAAAGCAGTGCAAGTCCATGTTGAGAAGGCGTGATTCTTTCTCTTCCTCTCTTCCTTCTTCTCTTTCCTCTGGAGGAAGCCATGTCAGCTGCTATGAACATGATACTGTGTGATCGCACGCCAAAAACACATCTCTTTTGTGTCTTCTTTTCAATAATGCCAACGTGTTATTGTGTGCTATAAAGAGAGAAAAGTAAGAGTTTACATGTCTAGAGTTTTAAACATCACAAAAAATAGAATTTAAAAAAGAACATAAAAAGAGTTTTACTTAAAAAAAATATATATATATATAGTAAAATGAAGGTTCATGTTTTGGTTAAACTGACTTTGATGTCTGAATCCCCTGTATCAAACTATTTTTGGACACAAACAACAATAAACAATCGACAATATAAGATTTACAATTTTTTAAAATAGACTCAGAAAGTGCAAATGTGAGCCAATAAAGAAAACACACACACCAGTGTCTGGACACCTGTAGATGTGTGACTTCTAACCCTGAACAGATGTGACAAGGCAGTGGTGAGTCGTAATGGTTTTTTTCCTTGTGGAGAGCCCGGCTGCATGTTGCACGCAAAGATGAAAAGGTGTGACGCGGTCATTGTTGGAAAAAAAAAAAATCGAAAATGTCTCATAGAAAGAAAATTCATTTCCGATGCAGTAACCTCAGATATCCCCAATATATATGTGTATACTCATAGGTTCAACTGTGATGCTGAAGGCCAGTTTCACCCGAAATACTATCAGTTTTTATTAAAAACAATAATGCTAAATGTACAAAATAATTTGATAGTCTAAAATGTACTTCAGAGAATATGTTTTTCCGAAACCCGTGTTACATATTTACTCACATTTTTGTAGTTTTAAAGGCTATTTAACAGCTGCCTCATGTAGCATCACATGATCTGGTGGATAATGCTACATGTGGCATGTGATTTTGTGGAGTACTTGACTCGCATATACTAACAGCTAAGGTGTTGTGGGTTCAGTTTTATTTTGGCTGAGGTCAGTACGTTCTGAGTTACAATATTTCCTCTCTTTTATTTTCCACACGTCTTTATTAGCGATTCATTTCTGTTCACCAGTAATGATTTAAACGTCTTACAAATGATGAACCCTGAAAATTCTGTTACAACAAACGTTACATCGCCCGTCATCCCCTGACTCAGGATGGCCACAGTAATCGTTGCAGCCTGCAGCGATGTAGCGCGCACACGGTCAATACTACAAATCCCCGAATGCGAGTGGATTGACATGTCTGCCTCTGTTTACACAGTTTATCATCATCACTAGAGAAACTTGCTGCTATCAGTATTTAATCCACAGTTTTGGTGTTGGAGTGAAGACTGAAACTAAAGGAAGCGTGAAGATTTTTAATCGCACAAGCAGTGCGCCACGTTCACCTTCAGCAAGGACATGGAAATGTGAAATTCATTTCAAAATGAAGAGGCGCCCTTGACTTTTTCCCCGGCGTCCGTGACGCAGACCCGCAGAGAGGGTCACCGTCATGACGTACAAAGGTGCAGAGGTCCGTGGACAATAACACTTCCCTCTTCATTAACTGAACACACACACACACACACACACACACAAACCTCGTCCGCGAAGACAAAGCCAATTATCGACTTTTAAAACACAGCTTAACAACTAATGTACCAAACAAATGAAGGCAATGCTGATCATTATTTCATGCTGTTGCTTAAAGCACAGTGAATTAAGAGACCACGTCCTTCGACCAACTTTCTCACCCAGGAGAGAATTGATATTGGCTTTTTTCAGAACATATTTTGAAACCATTTATCATGTTTATGAGAGCCCACGGGACATAAATGACATATTAATACGAAGTAATCTGCCAAAAACTGAATTCAAATGAAATGTGATTTTTGTTCTTGTAGATCAGAATGTGGATGCCTTTGGGGATATTAGATTGGAAGAGTTATGCACTGTGTATCTCTTCTAAATATTCGCCATGGGCCAGAAACTGGCTTCGGCATTTTCATTATTGTTGAATGCAAATGTTGTACCTGGTGGAGTCCGATTTAGATGCAAAAAAATTCAGGAGGGAGGTCATTTTTGCGAAATTAAATTGTTCAGTTAAGAGAATGTGTAATTGAAATGTAATGTAGTGGATGCTTTCCAAGTGAAGGTTATTGGAAGGTTGTGATTATTTGTTTGCACTATGGCACTGGATTTTTATGCCAGATACCTTGATATTGATACAATACAATACACTATGGGTTTAGTGAAAACTAGTAGAAAAGTAAGTGTGATAGGACAAATGGATTTGGAAGGATGGATTTGGAGTGTTGGTTTCAGCTGAATGACTGGTCAGTATGGATTGGGGTTTGTGGTCAAGTGGTCGTAGCTAAACGTTGCTTGAGCTTTACATGCCGGACGACCAAGATGATCGATATTATTGATTCAGGGCTGTTAATATCTTAAATCTTCATATTTCAATATAGACCTAAACAGCCCCAAACTATAGTTATTGTACGAGGGATGAGGATGAGTATCTATAAATCCAAGTCCATGAGTTTGATTCGGAAAGTGTTCGTTTTTATTTTGCCTCATTAAAGAACTTTAAAGGTTTTTCTCTGGAGTAAAATTAAATTAATATACGCCATACATACCAAGTGACATGAAACTGAATATGTAGAGTGAATAGGGCGCCACCCCATGGCTCAACGGTAATCTCAACCACTGTTTTTCTTTTATGATGCCTTTGGAGTAAGAATGTGTCGTTGAAATGTGGCAGCTTTATGTAATGTAATTTTATATTTAACAAACTTAAATATAATTGACTTTGTGCACACATAAGCCGCACTGGTCTTTTAGCGGCAGGTGCAGAAGTACAGTCTACAAAGGTCAGTGATTTCTGTGTACCAGGTTAAAAATGTGCATGGATCACTTCTGAATAAGGTTTGAAGACGGGGTTCAGCCTTGATATGAAGGATCAATGTTGAAATACACTTGGCAATACGCAAACGCTCATCATACTGCCCATATAATTTGACATGTCGTATCAGAGCCGACCCTTCTCACCCTGGTCATGGACTGTTTGTTCCTCTTCCCTCTGGCAGGAGGCTATGGTCCATCCAGACCAGAACCTCCTGTCACAGGAACAACTTCTTCCCCTCGGCCGTCAGACTGTTGAATTCGTGAAGAGCCTTGTTATTTTATTTTATTTTATTTTATTTTATTTTATTTAGTTTTTTTTTTCGTCAGCACTTTATTCCAAAACACTTTCCGAGTTGGTGGGCTCCCCACTGTCCATGGCAATAAATTTGATTCTGATTCTGAGCATCATTACTATATTTTGGGCAGTGACAATAAAAAAAATTGAAATGAAAGATACACATAATGTTATTAGCCTGAGATTGTCTTGTCACTGCAGAACAATGGAGGTTACCTCCCCATGCATGGACCTCACATAGAAACACACTGAGTCGCCTAAACTCCTGGCTTAGACTGGTATAAGCTTCATGCTTTCATCAAAGTTTAAACACGTGGAATCTTCCACATAAGTGTGCTTAACCCCACTGCATTTGGGGTCGGACACATTGAAGAGGGACGGACACATTGAAGAGTGCTTTCCGGTGCACCACAAACTCCTCTTCAACTCTGGCTCGATAAATCCCACCTAGATTTCATCCTCTGAGGAGCCAAAGATTGTATCTGTTGTATCGTATTAAACATCAGCAAGGACAAACCTCTGATTCCCAAAGAACAATTTCTGTGGTTTAGTTGTGCCTGAATCAATAGACTTTGCTTTGCCAACCACCATCCAAGAGAGAATAGCAAGGCTCAGCATATAGTCTTTCAGGACATGCAAGATAAATGAAAGGGGGGGGGGAAAGCAGCTGGAGAGAAACTGTCATGTTTTTCTCGCCCCTTATGGACTTTGTCAGAGCCACATTCAAAACAAAATCCTTGGTGGAAACACCCCAAAACATTGATGTTTGTTTTCTAAAAGAAAGTAATCTTAAAACCGTGCAAGAATTGCAATAGAATTACAATAGAAGAATTGCATTTTTTTAACGTAAAGAGGAACACAATTACTGCTGCGACCTCGGGTGTTAGAAAAGCCAAATAGTGGATTTAAAATATTTCATAATCTCCGATTTGCTGAGAATGCGAGACGATATTACATTTACAGTCAAATGCATACAACAATAATATTATTAACGTATGATTTTGTAGCAGCCAGAGGGCAAGCAGTGTCCTTAACTTTGAAACAAAGAAAATGGTTCAAGAAGTGTAACGTATTCCAAGTCCAAAACTCCACATGGGCTTCACCAGCATACAGTTGTTGTTTAACAGCTTTTAGTTGGTAGAACCTTCCTCACCTTCCCAATACATTACACTACATACTAAAGAGAACAGGACTCATTTGTATGAAATGGTGCGTAATAACACAGTAATAATAACAACCATGTCACAATAGTGGTGTTGTTGTGTTCAATACAGTTGTGATTAACTGTAAGTACGGGACAGAAAATGCTGATTTCTTGAATCTGGAGCCTTTATTTTGCACTTAAAAAAATGCAAATACAGTGTTTTTGTTTTTTTTTTTGTTTTTTTTTCATTTGTCTCGTAATAAAAGATAAAAGAACATCAGCCTCTATGGGCTGTAAGAACATTGGCCTCTTATTCCTGTAACTTTTTCTTGTATAATGAACAGTCGTCGGCATGATAACAGCAGTTCATGCGATAACAAGACATCACCCTCTTCATTAAAAAAAAGAAAAAACAGTGGCGATCACAAGTACCTTTTTCTTTTATCATGCCATCATGGAGACAGTTCCTGAGTTCCTGTCCTTGTTCAGGCAGAGGTGGACGTTGCATCTTCCATGCTGCTTGGCTGCTTGTGACATTGTTTGATACTCTTCTTCTGTTCCATCCGGTCATTCCTTTTATCACACTCAGCCGCTGGAAGTATCCTTCTCTTCTTTTTATTTTCACTGTGCTTCTACCACACGGTTTTGTTGCCTGTGACATTGTTAGATCCACATCTTCCTCTTCAAGCCCATCATGAAGTTTTTGTTCAGTCTTTCTTCATTATGGTCTGAATTAGGGCTCCAATCTTTATCCAACACTTCATCATCTGCAGACATCAACTCCTCTATGTCACTCAAATGGCCTTCAAGGAAGCTCAGGACATCTTCAGCAGTGAATTGTTTAGCCGTCTGAAGTGCAGAAATATAGGCGCATCAATTTTCGAGTACATTTCTTTATATCACAGTTCATAAGTGGTAAGTAAATATGCTTCAACAGATTTATTACTTAAAAAGAAAATGTGTATGTTGCGACCCCTGCACTGTGTCTGAATTGTTGTCGTGATAAAGGTATGCACCAGGAGGTGCAAGACACAAATCTGACCGGATACAAGAGCGCTTTGACTGAAATATTTACTTTGATACGATAGGTCTCAGGAATGCTTGTATCAAATTTGATGCATTAAGTGATGGCCAGCATTTCACTGTGGTGTTCACTGAGTTTGTCAAGGAGCAGCGATGATTTTGAAAACCTTTGGCTTGGTACCAATACCAGAACAATGAACAGCTTCTTTGATGGGACATTGTTCAGTTTGGGCTCAGCTACTCTTTCTATCTGTGTAAAATAAATGTGCGTACTTGTAAACCATCCTATTTCACGTTCAAATACCAAGCAACAAATGCTGTCAGCTAAAAAGTCCATCACTAAAATTGACTTGATTCATGATGTTACATATGATTTTGCTAGTAAAGTGGCACTCAATATACCACTGCATTTCTGTCACACAAAAAAAGAACAATAATTGGTCACCATTTTATTTTTATTTGACCTCCGATTGCTTCCCACTTTACTTGAAACTGCCATGTTAGTCGATGGTCGTAAAGAGAAACAGAACGTAAAACCAGCATCATGCAAACAAGGGGTTTTTATTGTGCTTGTAAAACGGGGTTTATCCACACTTCATTAATCGCCGTCACAAAATTGGGGAGATGAACTGCATTGCTATAATAGTCTGAGGAGTCAACATGATGATGAAGCAAAAAAGACTCAGAGTTGGTCTTATAAGTAGAGGAATTGTTTTAGAATACAAGCTACTTGTTTGCGCATAATTGTGGAGGGCAACTCCCCCCAGGCCGTGAATGTGTGTTGATAAAGTAACCGTGTCCCTCTGATGATGATCCAACAGAATAGTCTTGAACCAAAGGCTGTGGTTGTCCTCATAAATATTGCAACAGGAACACATGCTTTGTGAAACGCACAATACTAAGAGGAGTGGAATTAACTGGGCTTAACAAACCAAAGAAGCTGACGCATCGACTAAAGAGCGGAGAGAAGCGTATGAGCCGGAGCCCCCGGTGAGACAAGATGATCAAGCGAGCTTTTGACCTTCGACAGGAGTCTCCTGTGGCGTTGTTGACGGTGGAGATCGAGCCTGGATACTTGCGCTTGACTCGTATCAGGTGTAATATTTGTCTCAGATGGTCTGAAGATGGATAATAAAGGCATATAAACTGTGTTTCAACATCTTTTCGTTCAGCTTGATTCTTGGACATCCACTACCATGGCGTCTACGCCAGTCTAGGCCAAAGCATCAGCATGCCTCATCTATATCCTATACTTACTGTTGAGAATTCCTCTCCTAGCAGCGCCACCTTAGTAGCTGCCAGAGTAATTACATGTTAGTTACATATGTTCAGTTGTGAATAGCAGCTACGGATATTTTCATGTTGATTTTTTTTGCTCATCGCACGTTCTGGAAGTCATCAACGATTTAAGTTTCAGTTCTCTTACATATATAGTAAGTAGTCATTGTGAACTTTCATCGTTGCTGCGTGCGTGGTGATGAGCTGCCAATGTTCGCTTCAACTACGGCTGGTTAGTTTGAGTTACGGAGCATTGCAGTCTACATTGTCACGTTGCGCTATGCTGTTCAGGCTTTTAGCTAGGAGGGCGTCTGCAAAACATGAAAAAATGGACCTTGGTATATGGCAGCATCTGGCGGCCAAGCTCCGGTCGACAATGGGGCGTCCATTTTTTCATGTTTTGTGGACGCCCAGACGCCCTCCTAGCTAAAAACCTGATGCTGTTTGCGTCTGTGTCCTGTGGAGCGGGGTGAAACAGTTGTAGATTGTTTAAGATGACAACTCCACCCGTAGTGTATGTGATCTGAATGACGCAGTTTGTGCTCTGCATTATTGTTTTATACAGTGCTGATGTCACTATGGTCATGCTGTTTATAGAAACTTCCTTGGTGATCATTACACCGATATCTGGCACCAGTTCTGCATCGGTTAATATCCTATTGACCTGCAGTCACAGGGTTAAAACCCAACACTTACTGTACACACTCTGTGACTGGCAGAGGTTATTCTTCTTCTTATTATTATTATTATTATTAGCATTTGTATTAGTCGTAGTAGTTGTAGTTCAGTTGTCTGTATTGCGTTACAGCGAAGACTTGAATTGGCATCTGAGGGTGTAGTGTCTTACATAATCGAGTACTCTGGATGGTGTAAGTTTAAATGGTAGGCGAATGAGCACTACAAAAAAACATAGTGGAAATGAATGGCGTGGTGGAGGTAGGAGTGCCTTTTTAGTTAATGCATGTTTCACAGACTGCAGCTCCAGCCCTTGATACCTTCTGGTACTTGTGTGGTGTGTTAATAATGGATCAGGAACTTTGACCTTCCTCACACTCACGATCATCAGAATCATCATGGATACGAGGCTGGTTGAGTCCTCCATAGTTTTGGTCTTCACCATGACTTATGTGCCAATGAAAACCACCAATATTCAACCACTTTGTTCACCTCTTTTATTGATAATGAATTAGTTCAATAGCTAGTGCCATGAATTTACTGTACAGTCCCAGCTTTCTTGGTCAGGTGGTTGAGAGAAGCGCCTCTGTAAATAGAAAATAACTTTTACGGGGATGATTTACTGACTCAGTTATTTCTTGAGGACAACATGATGCCTCTCCATGGTTGTTGAGAGAAACAGAAACCAACCCCGTTGTCTTATTCCAAATTTGTCTCCTGTCTCCTTGCAGGGTTCGAACTGCGGTCGTCATCAGTTACAGTACAGGCTCTTTGGAGTCAGGGTATTGATTATGGTTTTCACAAACAGCAGCGCAAGAGTCAGGTTCCAGGTTGCTGTTGCTTGTTCTGGAGAAATGATGTGATGAGAGAACGCATTTTGATCCATATTCATTATGGTATTTTAAAAATAAAAATAGGAAAGGTAGTCAAAGAACAATGTTTTGCAGACAGGAGGGAGGAATGGAGGAAGGCAAAAGAAGGATAAGATACAAAATAAAGTAATAAAGAAAGGGGAAAATGGATTTAAAAAAAGAGGAACAAGAAAAGAAGGGTGGAATTTATAATGAAAGAAAAGAAAACAGAAATTTGGAAGGTGGCATGAATGGAAGGAAAAGGGAGATGGTGAATCAGCAATAGGCAGACAAGAGCAGTGGAGGGGTTGAAGGTGGTTAGCAGGCAAAAAATATGGGTGAAAGAAGAAGAGTTTCATTGAGCTGGTTCCTCAAATCCAAAGACTGTAGAGCCGAGTGTGCCATCAAGTGGGCTGCGAAAATGAGGACACCGTTTCACCTTAGTGATACCAACCGCTGGGTCATGCTCACCCTTGAAGTGCGTGAAAATATTTGATCTTAAAACAGGCAAAAGTTTGGAGAACAAATTATCATTCCAAGCCTTGCCTTAAAAGTTGTTCCACATGACCACAAACGGTTCATTTCCTGTATACAAAGCAGCTGTTAATATGCAGAAATATGAACGTCTGTGGTGGAAAACCACAATATCACTCTGTGCTTAAGCCAATTATCATAACTCAGACGGAGCAGAGGTTTGGGAATATGGTGGAGTTGCCCATTGGTCGCCAGCCAAGCCCGATAAATAGCAAAAAAAATAAGGGATATATCATGAAAAGAAACATTTCCTGATAACCTATTGCTTGGCCTGTGTACATCTGGGAAGTCTCCAGCTTGCTTCGCTTTCAAATTTATTGGCCAAATGCATTTCAGAAATCATGATGTGGGAGTGCGGGCTGCAGCTTGGATGGCAAAGTGCTGTTTACTTGTGTGTTAATTCCCTCTGCAGATGTGCTTTGTGTGAGCACTCGGAGGGTTCAGGCAAACTTTCTGGATCCTCCTCTCCACCTACACAAGGTGCAAAAAGGCGGTGAGAAGGAGCGCGTCAAGTGAGGAGTGTATTCAGGGAGTGAGGAGGAGACCAGCGCACTAGAGCTTAAGGGAAGATTAGTACACCCAACTTATTCCAAATAGCCCCCAGCTGCGTCCTATCTGGAGTGTTTTGGATATTAAGGCTCAGACCAACGCCATCGCAAAGTGTCTGCCACCACAGTATTCAGATGAATCAGGGTGTTCAGGTGTTTCTCATCAACTGAAAAAGCTTAGTCACCAGTTCATCTCTGAAGACCAAACCTATTTGCCCCTCTGTTATTACCTGTAATTACCCTACCTGACACATTATATGTCCACACTACATGCCTCATTCTTACTAAGTATGAATTGAGCCATTCAGTAGTGGGCGCTATTCTACAAAGAAACAAAAACATAAACAGAATAAAACTATAGCTATATAGAACATGGTGTTTTTAAAGCTGCTACAAGCCATAAAAGCATCAGAGATCAGATCAGACTCAAGAAATCATATATATATATATATATATATATATATATATATATATGAAGCAGGGTCCTTGCAGTTCAGCTGTCTGATAAAGTCAAACATCTATGGAGACAGTTTCAGTTGAAGCAGAATCGATAACATGCTATGACCAATACCACACACCAATATCACTCTGCTTCGGTGCTCAGTTTAGAGGGATCAATAGAACGCAGGTATGATAGACAGCTAATTCAACATAGCTAACCAGGTTGCATCTAATGACTCTTGTTGACCTTTCACTGTTTTACCCCTCACTAACTCACCGTGGTTTAATTTCCAGGGGAGAAATGATCCGTCATCGACGACCAGGATCATTAGATGTGTCTTGTTAGCTGAAGTCTCTGCCTCGCAAACCCGAGCCGAAAATGATTCTAAATGTCAGCATGAAGGGCGGATGATTTTTAATGGACCCGTGGCAGAGATGTGCCTCTTATGAAGCTTTGTGTTGCCCAGCTCTGTGGCAGCATGGAGTGCTTTGGGGGACTGGCTCACTCTCTACACGGCAACATGTCTCACTTCGCTGAGACTCTGGCTTAGCTTGGACAAAAAACAAACTTTTTTTCCTGTAAATCCATCAACTCTCTGAAGTCCTTCATAACTTTCTACATTGTATCCTACCAACCCGAACGCTTCTATTATCAAGAATGAGAGAAATAGCAGTTGAGTTGCTTTTACTTAAGTCTGGCGTTTTCACTTTCACATCACCTGACACAGGCTCACTGACATTTGTGTCTTTCCTATTCCTTTTGTACTGGTCTGTTACTAGTTATTTAAATTTGATTCTGTATTTTAAAAGCAAAGCTTTAACCTTCAAGCTCTTAAAACATAAAAAAAAAAAAAAGAATGAGAAAGCATTTTTTGAAGTTGATCAACATATTTGGCAACAATTCTATAATGAAAATCCAGCAAACTGAAGAGTTCAGAGGAACAATGATTGACAAACCAATAGAAAGTGTTGCCCTCAGGCTTGTTTATTCTAAGAAACAGTCTGCAATGGCTGCCGTGGGAGCTTCAATAAAGCTATTTCAAATGTCAGGAACTGTCCCTGTTGATACTTTATGAAGATGCTGACATATGAACGCAGGAGACGATAGCACAGGTACAGCTGCTATGGCAGAGCAACTATTCATAACACGAAGCTCATTCATTTTTAATGCAAATTACAATGAGAGAGAAATATAGCTGGAAGGACCCATTTACAATTCTGCCCAGTTTAACAGCAGTATTACAAGTTCATCTCTTTAGCCGGACCTGAATACTGGATGGATTTTCATTCGTGGGTGTCTCACTTTAGTGTCCTTCAGGCCTTACTCGCCTTCACCGTAACCTATGTTGTGCTTCCTCCTTAGTCACACCTATCCTCAGCCTCTTCTTTTTTTACATCCATGTTGCTTGGCTCAGATGCTTTTTCTTAGTACGTCGATATATAGGATTCTCCATCCAAAAACCTTGTCCACATGACCTGTCCCTCTGATATACGCATTTCAGATCATGCTCTTTCTAGTCACTCTGAGTGAGAGTCTTCCATTCTGCCACGTATAACTATACTTCCCATCTTTTTGTCAGTCTCCAAAGCGTTCATCACTGCAGGTCTCAGTACTGAGAAAACCTAGATGCTCTTTATTTTCTAGTATGCTCACAGTCTAGCCGTCTCACATATGACATCATCAACAGCAGGTCAGGCAAACAAGAGTGTTGGGGTTAGGTTCTAGCCATGGGGTGGCGCTTCTTCTGTTTTTTTCTCTTGAGTTTACCTTTCATGTCATGTGGTGAGTACAGCAACCAAGTCATTAGCTTCACTCACGCAAGTGACTAGACAACCATAGACTCACAATAAAAGTGTTTGCGGTTTCTGCGTGGCATCACACCAAGCAGTGACTCACTAGATATAAGTGGTTTTATGTGTGGTAGCAGGGGGTGACACGTCATCACTTCACTCAAACACATGACATTTGTAACTCCACGATTTTAATCACACATTTAAAGATAACAAAAACTGGCGACACTGTCTTTGTGTTACACATGAGCCGTGGTGTATTCAAAGTCTCCAAATAGTGCTTTTGCTGACTGATTGAAAATTCACCTCAACCACCGATGGCTGCTTTACGGCTTCTCTTGCTTGGTACGAGTCTTATGTGTGTTTCGCATTGATTCAAATTCTCATACATCAAAACATCAAAAACAGACAGATGTGTCAGTGGCAAGGTTATATATCAATCAATATCTCGAATGAAGTCAAATGGACAGGGTGCCATCATCACTGTTGCTGTGTTAGAAGGTATACGAACAATAACACAACAACCACTGAGGGGAAAAAAAAATAGAAATAGGTTGACTGCAATGATAAAAAAAAAAAAAAAGATGTATGGTCAAGTTTAAGGGATAAGGACAAAAGAAATACAGGTGTCAAACAAGAGGTTTCACAATAACAGCAGGACCGAACTGGTTGTATGACATTGATGTGTACGTATCATCATGGTAATATAAGTGGTATGGCAGCAAAAAAAGAGAGAGCAACCGCAGTGTCAGTTCTCTTTGTGAGAGACCAGCGCTCATCATCTGGTCTGCCTTCTGGAACTGACTGTCAGTGTATGATCAAGGGAGAGGAGGAGGAAAATAGCAAGGGAAAAGATGCTCCTCCCAGCTGGCAGTCAGCACCGCGTGTCCCAACTCCAACCCTTACATATCACGCAACACGTGGGATGGGAAACATTTCATTCCCTTCATATATATATATAAAACATTATGATTCTGTTGAGCAAACATGAAAAAGAATCTATACAATTCAGAGACAATTGAAAGGATTTTATTTCTACCTTTTTCATTTTAAATTTCACACATGTTCCATTCCTCAATTGTAAATAAATAGTTTTTTTAAACGCTATGATAAACTATTACAGCAGTCACCACAGCCGACAACGACAGATCGCTCCCGCTTAGAGAGTCTGTGCGTTTGCTCAGACGCATGAAAAATTGCTTAGGAGTACGATCGGGACAGTGGTGACTGCAAATTGTTCACCTGGAATAACTTGCTAAGCTGCAGAAGCCGCCTGAATGTGCTTTGTAACTTCAAACACCAAGCGTGCTGAACAAAGAGCTGGCCTGGAATAAACGTGGTTAACTGAGGAGAAATCATTTTTGTTTTCAGTTAGCCTTGAAATGAATAGATAGACACCTCGAGGATGATTCTTGAATTTGTTTGAAGGTACCAGATAGAGCCATAGTCCGTGTGGGAACCAGCAGTGTGCTGATCGGTCCGGAAATGATTCCCCAGTAAAGTGGAGATTTAAAGTTGGAAAGGGGCTCATTTGCTCCACCACATGTTCGGACATATTGCTGTGGCCATATAGTGCAGTTTGCCGGGGCAGGGAGCCAGGACTCGTCGGCTGGAGCCACACCTTGCAAGACCTCAAAGTGCCCCAAGTTGCAGAGGCAGGTGTTTTATCAGAGCTGATCAATAATGCACACCTCCTGTGCGAATCTATTCACCACCCCAGCTGGGAGGCGTTTGCTTGTAAACAGGACTTAAAGAAAGCATAAGGATTGTCAGCTTCTATAGACCATGGACCAGACTGTGCCTTGGCGCGGAGAGCATGCAATTTGTCACCTTGAATGGCTGCCAGACAAAAAAAAACAAAAACATAAAGGCATGGTGTCCTGATTGGCCTCTTTTAGAACACATCTCCTCGACTTCTTCTTCGCATGGGGTTTTAATTCAGTCGGCAATTTTAATTTGAAAGAGGCTGATGAGGGGAAAACACCTATTGATTGATCATTGTTCACCAGAAAGGTCATGCGTGTGAAATGAATGAGAGCAAATGGGGAGGGAAATCGGCGAAGGCGTCGCAATGAGATCATGATGCAGCGGGAGACGGGGGTGAGGCGAGGGGGGTGTTCAGGGGGGATCACATGGTCTATCATGGAGGCGTATGAACAGTGCTGCTGTCAGCCAGGAGGAAGAGAAGGCCTCATGCTTCAACGGTCCAGTGGCTCCTGGCTGAATACCACAGGTGACGATAACAGACAATACATGCACGAAGAGCTCAGGACAAATAAAAGCTGTGTCTGATAGCAAACAACTCCAACAGGTGTCGAACTAATTGTGTGAAACAATGCAAAATCACATGCGGTTACTTGCGATGTTGTGGCATTAAAGATGCTTAACCTTTTCACAGCGATATAAGGAGGAATTGTGCCATATATTAGAGCACAATTTGAAGTATCTTCTTGCTCCTCAGCATTTGTTTGTGTCCCATACAAGCGCTTACTTGAGCACCAATAGGAGCAACTTGCCTTCTCAACCTACTGGAATTAAGATTTTACCTCAGGCTTACTAGAAGCAGCGTTCATAGCTCCGCAATGAAATATAATGAAAGGAAAATGCATACATTTTCACTTTGTAGATGAGATTGTTCATAAAAGAAATCAGTAAAAAAAAGTACTTTTGGCTTCATTTCTAAAAAAACAGTGCCCGAAAACTTTGAATCAAGCAGGGATGGGTGATAACTTATCGTACACGATAGACCGCCAAACACAATCTCCACGATGACAAGTCTGCATCTCACGATAAATTCAATAAACACGTGTCACACGCGCTGCATTGGACTGTGACGTCGCACCGCGCTCTCCAGCTCCGCAACGTATGACACCTGACACTGATGTGTGACAGTTGAGGAGAGTGTGGTGGACGTTGGTTCACGATCGTAGTTTCAACCTTATTTTTAAATGAGAACACCGTTTCATGAAGCGTCACCAGCCCATCACGAGTAAAAATATATCCTCACAAACTGTTTTCATGACCATGTTTTCTCAAAACTTCTTCACAAGATGTTCAAGTAGAAATAAAAAGTAAAGTTGAAATTCCACATTCCTTCTTAAAATGGTTACAGGGATGGCATAAAGTGAAAGTGTCTGCTAGTGATGGGCAGATGAGGCTTCATGAAACGGTGTCCTCATTTTCAGAGGTAAGTAGATGGTGCTATTGGTTCAAAAAATATTGTCATTGAAATGGTTTCTCAAATCCAAAGACTTTAGAGCCGAGTGTGCCATATAGTGGGCTGTGAAAATGAAAACACTGTTTCATGAAGTCTCACTTTCCCATCTCAAGTGTCACCATGTTGAATACAGTAACTTGCTGAGGGTCTCTCAAATACAACAGCTGCTGTTATTCGGTGTTATTGTGAGAGAAAAAGGGACCACGTTTGGAATGAATGTATATATTCAATACGCTCAAGGGGTAGTTTTCCATCTTCATTACTAATATGAAGTTAATATGCTGCATGTCTCCGGTAACAGCCGGCGATTAGAAACTGAACAGTAGAAGACGTCTCTTTCAAATAATAGTGTTGTAAATCAAAGCATCACCTCTCTTGCTCATGAATATGGATTTGATGGCGCTCGATAGGTTGCCTGGTGTCAGTCCAGTATTGATTTGCACAGAGATCACTTGAGTGGTACAAACCACAGAGCTGCCAATGTAAATATATTTGTCAGAGTGGACTCATTAAACACTGAGACAGTAAATATTCTCCATGTTCCCACTGGCAATTAGGACATGAAGAATGTAAATGCTGCACTATTAGTTTCATTGTCAGCGTTTGCTTTATGGTTATCCAGATCTTCTCTTTGACATTAAGGCAGTTTCTTTATTTTATTCATCAGCCGTTTGTAGAATACTGACATGACATGGTGTTTACCTTGACTGTGCATCAATTGTGAACAGAGGCTGCTCTCCGGACGTTGTTGTCCACAAATGCCACCAACAACAAACATCACCAAAGAAATTTAGTTCGAATTGTTGACTTAGAACAGCTATTAGTTTAGTTTAGTAGAGTAAGTTTTTTTTCATTGTTTTTTTTTTTTTTATATCATTTTTTGTATTTAATCAAATTATTATTATTATTATTATTATTATTATTATTATTATTAAATTATTATTATTATTGTCAGTATTGATTTTTACTTTTATTTATTTACAATTTTTTTCAACCATAACTGCTACTACACTATGCAGACAGCACAGACTTTGTACTGTCTACTTTTGTCTTGGTTGAGTCGATGTCAGTGACTCTTCAATGTTCTAAAGCTAGTAACGCACTAGTACAGCACACCTCTTCCAAGCGGTAGCAAGAATGAATGGCTCCTTCAGGATCCTGTTGAGTCAAAAAGGAAGTCAACCACATTTCTTCAAATATGTGCAGACATAACTGAGCTTCTTTGTCACACTCTGAATTAAAAATAATAATAATATTTTTTATTGTTTTTATTTTATTTTTTATTAGTCCTCTTGTCAGTTTTGTTTTTTGCTTTTATTGGTATTTATTTTTTTCCTTTAAAACCATAACTGCTACTACACTATGCAGACAGTCCAGGTTTCGTACCCATCCTCATCCACAGAACCCATTTACAAATCGGGTCACATGTGTTCAGTGGACTGCCAGTGGTACAAGTCATCACTGTGTGGCTTTCTGAGAATACTTGAGGCTCATTATTTACTTGTCAAATATTTGAACAACCTGTGAGCAGTTCGGAAAGCCCAATTTCTTTCGTAATTAATCCCTTATCTTGCAGTCATTAGGCCTTTGTGAAACAAGGTGTGACCGTTTTTCAATTTCGCATTCGTCACACTCTGCTGACAATGCAAAAATTGTTATCGCCATACATCAAATTAAAGCGTCCTCATTCTGTCACGGCAAGACACCAAGCCAAGAAAGTGGAAGCGGTTCTTCGGCTTCGGCTTTTTGAGAAAATGGGTCATAAAGCGAAGTTGGTGTGAATGACTTTACAGAAGATGCTGTTGCTCTGGCCTCCTTTTTCATGCTTTTTTTTTTTAAAGAAGCTTTTCCTCAGAGTTTTTTTTTTTTTTTTTTTGTCTGTCTGACGTGGTATCATTTAAAAGCACTTACTGAGGTTGGTTCTGCACTTATTTTCTAAACACTACATTTCTCCAAGCTGTCAGGAAATGGATGCTGAGTTGTTTTCTTCGTCTTTTTGATGAAGAAGTGGAATTTCTTGAAAAACACTTCCCTGGTGAAGCAGAGTTGATTGAAAATCAGTTTCAAGGCCTCTTATTTGTTCCATGCTGAGAAGCAAACAGGAATCAAACATATAAATCTGTGTTGAAAATTTGAAAAATGAAAACTCCACGTCTGTATTTTCAAACTGCTGCTGCATGCCCAACCAAGGACTGGCATGCGCCTTCAGTTGACGTCTCAACTACTCCACATAATGATCCATATCCACCGGCTTATGGAGGTTTTAACCAAGGTACAAATGCTGTGAAAGTCTGAGCGCCAGATCAAAATGATTCATTTAACTCTTTTGAAGATATTTCCATTGTACGATAACCATCTTTGTGGCCTTCTTTTAATCTGCTATTTTCTTACATATTCTTGGATCTGTGATTTTTTTTTTTTTTTTTGTCAGAAGTTATAAGTCAGTGGGCTGCTGCGACGAAAGGTACTTACTGTATTTTATCTTGTGATCAAAGTCTCTTTTGTGCTTGTGCGCTTGAAGGATATGCAGTCATCCTCGTGGCTCTACCATGTTATGGTTTTAATCCAATGAATCTCTGCAAGAAATCATTGGTCAATAAACTGTGGTGTTGCTTTTTTCATGTTGGTATCTTTCTTAAACAGTCACTGAGAAGGCTGTGGATCTGTGAAAAAATATGCTGTAAATATGATACACAAAGTTGGTTCTGTTGAATGAGACATGGCAGCTAGTGCTGGGCTCATGAGGCTTCATGAAACAGTGTCCTCATTTTCACGCCCGTAGGTGCTGTTTAAAAATGATGTGATGTTTTGTTGAAATTGTTGCAGAGAGAGAGAAGTCTATATATATATATAGACTTCTGTGTTTTTTTTGTACACACAGAATTATAATTTCTTCTGTCTAGTTTTCTCTTGGTTGAGTTGATGTGAGTGACTCCTTAATGTTATAAAGCTAGTAACGCACTACGACAGCATATATCTTCCAATCGGAAGCAAGAATGAATGGCTCCTTCAGGATCCGGTTGAGTCAAAAAAATGAAGTTGACCACATTTCTTTAAATATGTGCAGAAATATCGGAGCTCCTTTGTCACCAAAGTGATCATGGCAGGCCAGAAAACCTTGGCCAGCCTTTATTTCACCCTCATCTTTGACTGATCCCCTTTCGTCAGTCAGCACCTTCACCGTGTCTGACATTGAGGAGCATTTGATGCAACGCCACAATGAGAGTGCATCAGGAGTGAGGCCGTAAACCTGACAACTATTGTCATAAATGTTGAGGAGAAAAATGCCACTGTAGCGCAAAGGAAAGTAAAGCACTGGCAGCTACCTTTAACTTTAAATCGCCTTGCAAACTGGGGTTGTTCACAGTATCAGTCTGTGGCCAAATAATAACCATTGGAAAAATGGATGGCTTTCATTACCGATGAGATCATTTGTTTCCTTGCAACAGGTACCACTCTGGACATAATAGGAGCAAGCGGAACAAGTCGGCAATAGCTTATTAACAATTTATTTCACATTTATTGCCCTCTGTTTGTAACACCCATTAACACCTTAAACTTGGTGAAACAAATGCGACAAGCTGTGGAAATGGCCTGAGAGAATTGCAGAGGAGTTGTTTAATGATCGGAGATTTTAAGATACTGCTTTTATTTGCTGCTTCTTCCCAGGTTCTCATTATCTCCCAATATGGCACAGGCATTTTATCATTTCAAGTCTGCGAGTGTGCAGTGCTTACCCCAGCTGAACCCAGCAGAGATGACCACACAGCTTCGCCGTGCCCTTTCTTTAAAAGTTGATATTGATAGCGATTTCTCTTTTGACACCATTACAGCAGAACAAATGCCTGGCGCTGTGTAAACCGAACTTCGCCGGAAACCCTTTCAGATTAGGTCAGACACCCTGTGCCTTTGGCTTCTTTTCATATCACGACGATTGGCTCTGTGCCGCCTTAATGCAGAGTAAACAGGCCAAAGTAAATTGTTGCAGGCGAGATGCCCATCATCTACGTGGAGGCATGTTACCAGTTACATGCGGAAGGTTTTAGCTTGTGTTGGGGGGATGTTTTAGAGGTGCAGCGCATACGCCGACAGTGGGGCTGAGACCAGTGTCTATGTTGTGGATTCCAGTGACCAATAATGAGCTCTGCAATACTGCGTTGACAAACCATTCTTTATAATGCTTGTGAACAATGCAATGGTGGCAGCGGTGATACTCTCGATGTCCAACTTTTGCCGCTAGCTAATAGCCACGCCGAGAAACTGCTGTTACAACTACCAGATCCAGCCGTCAGGTTCACAAACCTGTCTATAATCCAATAAGGATTGTACTCAATAAAACAACAGAAAAAAAAGAGTGGGTTGTTCACTATAGTTGATAAAACTAGCTGAAAAAAAAAAAAAAATAAGACAAAGGATGTTACATGTGGAACGTTTTTACTTGTGTTGGGGGGGGGGGGGGGGGGGGGGGGGGTGTTTTTGAGGTGCAGCACATACACCGACAGTGAGTTTTTATGTTGTGGATTCCAGTGAGCGATAAAGGGTTTTGCAATACTGCTTTGACAAACCATTCTTTATAATGCTTGTGAACAATGCATGGAACATGGTGATACGCTCGATGTCCAACTTTTGCCATAACTTTTGCTGCTAGCTAATAGCCGCGCCGAGACACAGAGAGAGGGACTTTTCACTTTTTTTCTTTCTACACCTAATACCGGAGCTTCGACCGGATCGGGGAGAGCCATAACCTTCGTCATGGACGGATTGAAACCTTCACTGGTGCTGACTTTGGACTCTCTTGGAAAATGTGGAAGAGTTGGAAGGAGGAGTTCCTGTTGTATACGGCCCTCACCATGCCTGACGCGGAGGAGTCGACCAAATTCAAATTGTTTGTTTATCTGCTTGGCCAGAGAGGAAGAGAACTAACAGGAGGTGGTGCAAGTTCAAACTGCTGTTACAACTACGAGATCCGAACCTGCCTGTTTGAAGGATTATACTCAATAAGACAACAATAGTTACTCAACGATAATTGAAAAAAAAAGAGAAATGCTGTTACATGTGGAAAGTTTTTACTTGCTCTTGTGTTGGGGGGAATGTTTTAGAGGTGCAGCGCATACGCCGACAGTGTGGCTGAGACCAGTGTATATGTTGCAATGGAAAAATATCGGCAATGGAACATGACCGATATTTTTTTATCATCAGGTAAATTGCAGCTTGCAGTTGAACCTGAATACGCCTAAAGTAATAGATGTTTGTTTTCTCCAGCTGGTGCTGCTTTTTGTTTCCGACACAAAGCACCGGCGCAGCCAGGCTCCCATATTTCCGCTTCTCTTCCTGTAGGTTTCAAAAAGAGCAAAAACCCTAATGAACTGTTCAGCGGACTTGAGCGCCTTTTGGTCCCTGAGGCAACAGCTAATGACTTGTGATGTCTCGAGAGACCCTCCTAAAACCTCCCCAAGCAAGGCTCTTCTCCCACACCATTACCAGGCCACCCTTTACTGAACTTCTTTTTTATGTATTATGCAGCCAGTCACACACCTGATGAAGCTTGAATGCAATGCAAATTCCCACTTCGCGTCATGTTTCCTTTCATCTCACACTTGTAACCGCTGTCTTCACGCTGACTTTGTCACATGCCACAGGGGCACAGCTGAGATGGCGTGCATGAACGCCTCGCCGGTGGATCGTTATTAATTATCATCAAGAGGAATTATCAGGCTGGTGCAACGGAGGCTCGGGGATTTCACACCCCACCGTCCTGCTCCGAGTGGCTGTGATGGTTAAAAGGATTCCTGACAAAGTGACACCCCAAACTTGAGCTTCACGACACCGTAGACAGGGACTCTGGCTTAAAAAGCTCATAAAAATGTGTCTTACATGGCGGGTTTCCCATGTGCCGTCTCACAGATGAACCCCTTGGTTTGGCGTCTCATTTCATGAGAGATATTTAACAGTCTTCTTCCAATAAACCAAGCTGAGCTCCAAAGGTTGGAGGCTTGTTCAACTTTCAAATCTTTTCTGTCATTCCGATCTTTTATTTATCTGTGTCCTTTTTTTTTTTTTTTACTTAATAAAGCGTAGATAACAATAAGCTCTCTGCATGTTTATAATGCATCCAAAATATTCACCCCAGATAGGTGGATGAGGCTTCATGACACAGTATTGAAGGATGACAAGGTGTCATGAAACAGTGTCTTGATTTTCTGAGGCCACCAGATGGCACTGTTTGCTGTAAAATGTTAGGACTTGAACTGCTAATTCAATGAAACCTCATTCCTAAACCAAGAGCGCCATATAGTGGACGATGAAGACACTGTTTCATCAAACCTGCAACATGACGCCGCATCTTCATGTCACTAGACATTGACATACATTGATAAGAGGTTGCTGACTTGCTATGGAAACTCCGCACTCTGAGGTCAAAGCATTTCTTTGTCATGTATTTTTTTTGTTTCCAAGTCATTGCAATTTACGGAGACCTGGAAGTGACATTCATGTGTTATGCGTTATTTTTTTTGGATGTGGAATGCATGACTTTGTTATTATTATTTTCTTTTGCCCGAGATAACAGTTATCTCCAGATAATTTTTATCTCAAGATACAATCGGCAAAGCATTTTGTACACATCCTCCTGGAACCACTATGTCTCTGTCTGTTTGTCAACGTTGTCAGTCACTGTCTGCAAGTCTGCGCGCTTTTAGCACTCTGATCAAGTGCCTTCTACTCCAAATAATACCATATGTGGCTAAGCTATACATGTTACGCCTCCCTGGAAGCGACATGCACGACTTTATTTTTTTATCCCGACATACAAATTATCACGAGATAACTGTTTATCTCGAGAGAAAAAAAATATATACTCATGCATGCCAATTCCAAAAGTACAGCTTAACCACATGTGGTATTATTTTGAGTCGAATGTACTTGATCAAAGTGTCAGTAGCGCACAGACTTTGCTGTCGGCAATATTCTGACTTGCAGACAGTTACTGACAACGTTGACAAACAGTTACGAAGCCATGGGAGACGTAGTGGCTAGAGGAGGATGTATAGAACATGCTTTGCTATAAAGGCAGTTACGGATGCGCTCACATTTATGATCATATCTTGAGATAAAAATGATCTTGAGACACTAATTATCACGAGATAACAGTTATCTCGTGATAAAAATTATCTCCATACCTGTTTTCGCCGGCTAAAAAAAATAAAGTCATGCATGTCACATCCAAAAGAATAAACACATGCATGACACTTCCAGGGCTCCGTCCAATGTAGAAGCACATCCCTCTATTTTGCTGAGCTTCTTCCTCAATCATGCAACTGGTAATAGTTGGGTCGTATGCTTCAGCAAATGTGATCAATGTGATGTGTGATGTGTGATATTCCGTACCTGTCCCTCAGTTTAAAACTTTCAGCGCGAGTGTTTTCAAGAGTGTTTCAAAGACTTGTTCTGCCTGAGTGGTTTTTGATACACTGAGCACTGATGTCGCGTCCCAGTGCTTGCGACATCCCCAAACTGTCACACACATTTCATTTCAACATTATTCTGAAAAAGGTTTGGCAAAACTCTTCACGCAGCTTTTCGTTGCTGCCAGTCCGACGATGCGTAAAGAGAACATTGTGGTCACACGTGATGGATTTGTTTTCATTTCAGCGCTTCTGTCTGTCACCTTTCTTTCTGGAAAATAATAATGATAAAATAATAATAGGATAGTGAGAGGGCCATGTGGGTGGGATCGTCACCTTTGAAATTTGGAATTGTACAGAATTTCATGTGTAAATGAAGAGTCTCTAATTGCACAAATACAGGACACGGTTTGTTCGTGTCCCGTATTTGCGCCACAACAAGGTGGAAGCAGAGAGGATCACAGACAAGCCGCTGTTTTCAGGATGTGATGTTTATTCTAGTATTCCATTATTTAAATCATAATTCACTTCTCACATGCCATGCTTTTTCATTGTGTGACATCTTAAGCTAGTGATGGGCTGGTGAGGCTTCATGAAACAGTGTCCTCATTTTCAGTGCCCACCAGATGGCGCACTCTGCACCACTATATTTGGATTTGAACAACCATTTAAATGAAACCTTACATCAGTTTTAACCCGAGAGTACCACCTACTGAGCACTGAAACTGAGGACACTGCGTCATGAAACCACAACTGCCCCAATGGTCATCTTTCTCTATTATATTTATGTGTTTTTGAACTCAACAACTGATACAAACAAGCTCACTGGAGATGTTCGGTGACTATGAAATGCATACATCAAGTAGAAATGAAAACATATTTAAGGTATATTGTTGTCGTTGTTTTAAAGAGCAATGTATTTGCAATATTTGTTTTCATCTCCCTTTTGGTAGCTAGATTTGGCTCCATAAGAAGCGAACTGAGGCAGATATCAGTGGTTTGGAATTAATGGAACGACACTGTAAACACATTTTGCACAAGACAAACACTAATTCCTTGTTTTCAGACAAGCTTCCATTTAACAGTACGCTGTGTTTGTCACCCACATACTTGGAACAGCAGTCATCCTTTTCTACCATTTACCTAACTGATCATTTTTAAACATCTGTGCACTTGCAGAGAGAGATGTTTGTTCAGAGGATATGAAATTCATGGAGCTGCTGTTCATTTAAGCACAGGCTATTGATGCACTTCTGCACTGACGCCACATTTCTCAATGGGGTTTTTAAACAGAGATGTAATGGCCCACTGTGACTCCATTCAATCAAGAACACTGCTGGTGGCCATTCAGGGACGTGATGTTTGCTAATGGATCGGGTCAAGTGTCGGGATGACAGCGGTGGGCGAAAGCAGCTGTTGATGACTCACACATTTGTCTAATGAGACACAAAGGGAAGAGATTAGAAAGAGGGCATGTATGGAAAATACCGAGCCTTGAGGCAGACTAGCAAAGTGGCTATTTGCTCTGTCGTGACATGGCGGCTTCCCTGGTGTGAAATCGAGGTGTTTCCAAAAAGCTAAACATATTTCATCATGTTCCGATTTGGTACTGAGAAACAAGCGAAACGCTAATAGCTTCTGTGGTACGTGGGGAGGGAGAGCGTCCAAAGAAATACAAGGAAATTAGCATTACAATCCATTAAGGGAAACTGATGCAATCCAGCAACAGGCAGAGCTGAACGACATAAAGCATTGTGTTTAACAGTGGTTAACAAATGACTTGCTGTGCGGTGTATCGTAAATATCAGTCTTCAAAGATTAAATATGAATGAGGACAAATATATTAACTGAGGGAAGGACGACGCTACACTCAATGCTAGCGGCTAACCCAGAGGACAGATGAGTCACTTCTGTTTTTATCAGGTACTGCAATTGATATTTGTGATCAGTTGAAACTGGAACAGATGCGCAGGAATGGAGCCACAGCTATGTTATTAGGAAAAGAAAAAAAAATCCACAACAGATTTCCTTCAGTGGCGCGCCAGCAGGGCCGGCAAGGTCTTCTCTACCGGCCTAACATAACCAGAAATCATGAGCATATTTAGTGAAAGTGAATTTCATATTATATATAGTATGTCTATAAGGAGTTTTTTATCCAATCAGAATTCAGCTAGCTTGTGCGTCATGTCTAAGGCCTTCAGCAGCAACAGTGCAGGCGCAGGTGCCCTCAGAGTGAACGGACACATATAGTTGATGGATAGTTGTGATAGCCAGTCAGATCACAAGTTGGGGACAGCGAGGCCTTCTAACTGGCCTCACGTTGAATGTGACTTGTACACGTCCTGTGATACTCATGCCGTCATTTCAGGACTAACCGTGACTCTTCTCTCGCTCTTGGAAGCCTGTGGCTTAAACATATACATATTTTTATGGGCAAACTGCCTTCAGAGCCACAGATGTTTGGTGACATTCCACCACATATCGGACTGTTTACCGCCCCTGCATTTCCCCGCCATCTAGACCGGCGAGATAACCAGGTGGTGAAAGTTCACCACTTCCAATCAAGCAGCTAGCGCAGGCTTAGTGCTTGGTGAGTGCAAATGTTTAGAGATTCATTTTGTTTACATTTAACATGTTAATGACGGGGCGCGCTGGCACAGCTGTGTGATTCTACTCTGATATGCTTCTTTCTGATACGAAACTCAGACTTTGCAAATCAATGTACAGCAGGGCTTCGGCCACGTCTAAACTAGCCTGGCTGGTCCGAAAAACCGATCTCTTTTTCATGACGAAATCTCACGTGATCAAACGTATTAAAACAAAGAGGAAAAATCAAAGAGGTGGTTTTGAGTGTGTTATTTAATCCTGGAAGAAACCTCATATAATGACTGAAGTCCGTTGCTGGATAGTTGAGCCGATGGACCGTTGCTGTTTGGAGACAGGTTTACATCTCATGGTTTTTGCTGTAACCAATTCAGTGAGCGACAAAACATTCCCCTCACTTGTTCAATGTCTGCGTTCCTTTTTTTTTCTTTTTGTATATATATGGAGGGGATTTGACTGAGGACCCAGCAGTAAAATGCACGACCCGCCACTGAATCCCTTAAATTGTAAAGTTTAAAAAAAAGGAAAAGACGGCTGGTGATGCCACACCTGCCTACTGTTTGTTAAATTTTATTTTATTTGTACCAATTTCAATACCCTTTAGGAAGCGGAGCAGTTTTAAAAGTATTCATTTGGCGCTGGTATGGAATTATACCCATTCAATACTCTCTAAACTGAGCATAAGGATAAAAGCTGCGCAGCCACAAGGGGATCAGTGGCCAGTTGGCATCTGCAAACTCTGTGGTGCTATTACCGTTTCCATTGGAGCATTTAGACTGTAACAAATCGCCCAAAGTTCCCGCCCCTGGCTCAGTTTTGAAACATTGTCGCATTTGAGAGGAGGCAACACTGTCACTGTGGAAACCAACACCGCATCTGACACAAGACAGCAGCTTTGTTAGTTTCTATCCAAATGTAAACGGCGCATTAGTGACCACGGATTTTCTGAATTGTACGTGTTTGTTTGGAGCACGACTGTGATGTCATACTTTGAGGCAGAAATGTGACTTGTGACCTGTGAAAAATCATGGTTTTCCTACAAAGAGACTTTTTTTATCAAAGATGTTCCCCGGCCAGAAGGGTAAGAAATAGGGGCTAAATCATCATGCTCTGGAAAATCTTCACCAAAATCCGTATGTCAGTGAGCAGAACCTTTTGAGAGGGAAGGTACGTGTCAACATGTCACGCTGAATTTTCAAGTTGTGTTTATTTTTAAATATGAATGGCTGGTCAGAGCATTCCCAGAGGATTACGTTGTTATGATCTTGTTTTGCTCTTTTTTTACAAGTCAAATAAAAAAAAAAAACTAACTAATAACACCGCACATCTACCCATTTCAATCCATTGATCCCAACTTCAACAAACTCAATTTATATGGGGTTTGTGTCAGGTCTTGCCCTCATTCATTCAACTTATCTCCAACTTTTTTAAATAGTCGATACCTATGAACAGCCAGAAAAAAAACACGGGTTATTTACTTCACAACACAAACATCAAAAGACTTGAAAGAGCAGAACCTTGACAGGTATTGCTGACAGACTTGGAAGACTTGTATATTTAGCACAAAGCTCCAGTGCTGCCAGTGCAGAGCTGTAATTGTGAGCCATCCCTCATTATTTCCACTTAGCTGCTTTCTTATCAAATGTCAGCAGCGCTGTAATTAGTCTGTTTACTGAAACGCCGCAATTGTGTATTTGCAGCCTTCAGAACACGACGAGAAGCGAGGTTGATGGTCAGCGGTTTATTATCGGCCAATGCCACCTGGGATTTCCAATCATTAACTGCATGTTGACTGCTGGAATGTTTTTCTTAAAGAAGGAAATGTTGGGATGAAAGATAAACGGAAGGGCAGAAGAAGCCACACGCCTTCGCTTCGAAGGCGCCGTGTATCAAGTGGACGTTTATGTACGTTGTAGATGAAGCCTCAGTCAGCCTTCTTGTTTTACATGTTGGCACATTACAATGGAGTGAAATGTTTCCCCGCCTGCCAGTGGCTGGGGTTTGGATGTGTAGAGGGCGTGATGATCGTAAAATGGCTTACCTCAACCTTTGCATTTTTTTACGTGCCACAGCGGCAGAATGCCCCATGTTGAGGGAAACATGCTTCCATTGTAATCCCAGTAAGTCAACCAGATGGGTGACTCCTGCCTCACTCTTGGACACAGACGTTCACTTTATTATTGTCCATATTTCACGCCTAAGGACTGTCCCGTGCAATCCAGTCCTCAAAGCAAGCAACCACAGTTGTTAAACAATGAAGCTTCTCCTGAAACATGGAACACCAGGCTGACAATCAGATACTACACAAACAAGTCACCTGAATGGTGTAAAGGTGACTGGTTGGAATAAAAACCTGTGTCCACTGTTGCTCGTACTGGGAGTCTTTGCCTACTTCAGGAGTGAGAATATGTTTTCAGAAGTCCTACTACATTGAAATGTAGCACACAGGAAATGCCACAGGAAGAACAATTTTTTAAAAATATCCCCTTGCCAAATATAAGTTGAGGGCTAAAAAGATCGTATCCCTCTGAGGTGACACAAGCATTTTCTAATGCTAAATTCTCTTGTGACCTTCATGTGAATCTAGAAAAAAATCAAAATGGTCTTCTAAGTGAATCTGCAATTGTAGTTGGATTTGAACATATAAAATAGAATAATGCAGATGTATTAAAAATGCAAGACTCATTTAAATAATCATTGGGGACCTCCTGCGAATAGTCGACTCTAACTGAATGTTAAATTAGAGTTCCATGAGTCATGTCATCACTCTCTTTTCCATGTTTGTCCATGGCTGCTTCATACAATTCACAGAAAGAGGAGCAACACCTGAGGCATCAGGACCATCTCCAAGTATGGGAGCGTTTCACAATGCATATATCGAAGAGAACCCTTTCATTTTTGTTTTCAATAGCTATTAACAACACTATTATCAGACGTCAATCCGCACAAGACGTAGGGCAATTCGTCGGCTTATTGTAGAGGTAGTTTGTGTCTAGTCGACTATCAAAATAGTCATTCGTTGTGGTCCTAAACCATTGAGTCATTTGAAAAAAAAATTTAATCCAAAGACAATTCTAATATATTGTTTTCACACTCTTCAGTCCGCCATCCACATAAGTGCAGCTTACATGTTTGTCTTTCGCTACAATGGTACTTTTTTTTTACGACATGTAAGTCTGACATATATTGGTAATAACAGAATTATTACTGATAACAGCGTTGCAAATAATAAGGTTGTTCTTCTTTGCAAAAACAAGAAGTTGTCCATCTAAGTAATTCCTGTCTCAAACTGCCAACAGCAAAACTCATGCTTTGTTGATAAATTCCATTTCATTTGTCTTACACGTCTTATAACAACACCACAATGGACTTTAAGCGCAACATTTGCCTTGTTTCCACATCAGAAAAATCCTTTTTTTGTGTGGATATCTTTTCCTCAGACAAACTGTGTTTTGTACTGTTGAGCTGCTCTCCTTTTATCTAATATGGCTATCGTGGGTAATTGAAAAATCTTACACAACACAAAATATTGATTTGTACTTTTTGTAATTCCACACAAACAAACAAAACTTTTTCCTCTTCCAACCTTGTGAAGGCTCTCATTCATTTAGGTTATCGTAAGTGGCATAGAAATGCTCCAGCAGCGGCAACCTCAAAGCAAACGGCTCTGCTGTCTGCTGTCATCACTGGAACGTAACACGAGTTTTCACACTATCATCCTCTTTTATTGCTTCGCTAATAACTACTGATAGATCAACACACACCATCAGCAGACTATCAAAGTGTCTCTGTCGCTGTTTCTTCACTCAACACCAGTTATGACACACACTGTCTTCGCCTGTCGACACATTTCCTGTCGCAGCCGCCGCACCTGCTTCCCTTCTCTTCTCCTGTCTGGCCAGTCGACCAATACCTCCCCATTCCTTTGTGGCCAATTTCCCATCCCTTTGCTTTCGCCGCTCGTCTTTAGCTTCTTCCTTTCCTCCTTCACCTCACTTTCAATTTCTTTGTACTCCTTTTTACTTTCTCTATCTGCTCGCCAACTGCAATTACTTCATACTTTCCCGGTCTATACGTACGTTCGGCAACAATGACGACCCAACAATAGCTGTAGCCGTCTGTTCTGTCTCCTTGTCATTATCTCCAGACAAACCCTACTTTACTGTGGTATGAACAACACTTGCATCTACCTTTTCAGTCACACCTAAGTCTGAATGTACATTGTTCTCCCTCCAATGTTGTTTGCTACCACTTCTTCTTTGTCTTACTTGATTTTGTGTTGTGTAAGAATCTCTTCGATATATATATATATATATATATATATATATATATATATATATATATATATATATATATATATATATATATATATATATATTTCACAACTTGTGTATAATGTCCCACCTTGCATTACCCAAGTACCTCAAAATACTTGCCCAAGATTTTTGCATACTTTTCCAAAACACTGCCATATATGGTTCGTAAAATATTTCTGCATTAATTTCCCTTTCGGCAAAAATATGTACATGAAAGAAGTGTTTGTTGTTGTGAGTTCAGTCAGTCAGTGAAGCTGTGGCGATACAAGGAAGAGGTTCATATGAACCACTGGTGATGGTTAGATGAGGTATTAAGTAAACTGCATTGCATGGTTGATGAAACAGGGGCTGCTAGATACCGCAATGTCGGAATTGGTATTCTAACTTTGGATGTCACCATTGCAAAATGATGACTGGAACATTGCAGCATTTAATCAAAGCAAGGCACAAACTGATATTATAATCTAGAATCTGAGCAACATTTATGGGCGTTTCTTTACCAAAGCTTGGAGTTGATAGAGTTTGAGGTCAAGGAGATGAGAGAGGGTGTAGTTTTATAAAAAAGAAAAAAAAAAGAAAAGAAAAAAAAAGCCTTGGAAACTGCCTCAGATATGTAGAGGAATGTTCACCTTCTGATGAAGATCATACCAGACAGAAAGTGACGTGTAGCTTCGGCTTGCCGTGACAGAGACTGCTGTCACAGTCCACAGGCAAGGGACGTGGAGGAGGCACGGTCAAAACGGGGATGGAGGTAGCAGGACTGTGAGGGGGAAAAAAATAGCGAAAGACAAGGTAGAAGCTGTGGGAGAAAAAACATCATTGTTACTTGAGAAATGAGGGAGTCTATCTCCAGTGTATCAGAAAAACATCTGTAAACATCTGTAAAAGTCATGTAATTCACTACGGCCTGCATCATGTGAATTCACTTCCATCCCAAACTTTGGGTCCCACTGAATATTCTTACACAATGCATTTGTCTCTGACGGTTTTCTAGCTCCAGCCTGTTGATATGGTGATTTGCAAATAGAATATTTCTTAGCAAAAACTCTGGTTTTCGAAGGGTTAAGTTTCACTGAATCCTGTCGGTCAAAATGTGCTGTGCTTTAGAGGTAGTCCTCTCACTTATCTTGGCAAACCATGTGCTGATGCTTCATGAAACAGTGTCTTCAATTTCAGAGCTCAGTAATTTGAAAATGTTGGGTTAAAATTCAAATATGGCTTTAGAGCAGAGAATGCTGGCCACTGAAAATAAGGTTGCTGTTTCATGAAGCCTCATAAGCCCACCTCAAGGTTCAGGAGCTGCTGGTACCTTGTGAGCTTAGTGCAACAGAGTCATTTTATTATGTTTGTTTCAACACAAGAGTGCTGTGGATCCTTAAAGTTCTTCAGAAGACGGTTGCTTTAAGAGGGTATTGAGTCTTTCAAATGAGTCAAAGTATTCTGACCAATAAAATGCTGTGTTGATCCTCAACTCAAACGCTTCACCTTGAGCCCTGGTGGTCATCCAGTCCAGCAGGTGGTCAGGAGCATCACTGTATGTACTGGTTGTCCATCCACCTCCTTGAACCAGTTGGTAAGCGTTGTTCTATCCCGACATTAGTTATTGTCTTTATTCCCAAACTTTGGCAGACTTTTACTTCAACAACGCTGAAGTGATGAGACCTGAAACTGTGACTCCATTTCCACCTGGCAGGAGCCGGGCAGATGGTTCTCGAGTGAAGCTGCGCTTCTTAATATGTGCAGCGCATGCAAAAGGGCCAATAAAGGGCATATGGTGTCGATCATAAAGGAATTAAGTAGCTGGCGGGAACAGCAGGCCGATATCATCTTCACATCTTTAACAGACAAAAACAGCATTTGCATAATATAATACAATGAACGTTTATCTTGGGAATCAATTACAGGCGATTAGTCTGCTTTGTTGGAGGTACTCAAGCTGGAATCCTGTGTGGTTAATGTTCACGCTCACATTTCCATCCAGCAATGTCAAAGGGAATTGAATTGGACTTCAATAAGGTGCTGCTAAGATAAACTTGATATTGTCAAGAGATAAGGAAGCAATATGGAGTAGATGTAGTGAATATGTGGGTGTCATTTTTAAAACCTGTTGGACGTTATTTATATATTTATGCACCGTTCAAATGTGTGAAGACAAGTCATGCCTTTCTATTAACATCCACTCCGTATTTTTCACCTCTGTTGACTGTTCTATCCGAACCCAAATCCACCGAAACCGTGGCTTTGCATGAGCGTTCCCTTCGTGTGCGTGGTGCTCTAATAATACACTTGCAGACGTCTTCAAACAAAAACATGATTCACCATCCCTTATGTGTTTAGTTTTTTATCTTATTTTGCTTACTGTGACAAAACACTGCAAACTCCTGCCTTTAAATGGATCACTTGAACGCTCCTGTTTATGAGAAACAAACTGCATTGCAGTTTCAGCACAGACCCACATTTTAACAGCAGCAGGACCGGATCTTCAAAGGAGCCATGAGATTTGACCCCTCCATAGTCCATCCAGTCAGTGATGAAGTGGACATCTTCTTTTGACAGTCAGTCCAATCTAGTCAGTTTTAACAAGACACAATACTGTCTTGTTAAAACTGGCTCATATGCTGAAAATACACATATGAATAAGTCATTTATTTAACATAATAATTGTTTCCCACTGTCATTTGTGACAAAATTATAAAATAAATCAAATGAGTAGCTGCTAAGCTCCGGTCATGATGATTGATCTTGGAACTAGATGAGTACACATCTTTGTACTGCCTTGCTAAAACAACAATTCTACAATTTCTGAAGGAAAAAGTTGAAAAAAATATAATCATCTTGTGTTTTTATTTTTAATTTTATTTTGGCATTAATATCCAACAAAACTGCACCGGTTAATTTTCTTAAATATCCACGATGTATTTCTATAAAAAAAAAAAAAAAAAATATATATATATATATATATATATATATATATATAACTCTCCACTGTATAAGGTGCCCGTCAGACTGCTGAATTCGTGTACACCATTATTATTATTATTATTATTAATATTTTTTTTTTTTTTTTTTTTTTTTTTTGTCAGCACTTTATTCCAAAACACTTTCGTAGTTGGTGGGCTCCCCACTGACCATGGCAATAAATTAAATTCCGATTCTGATTCTGACAACACTTTTGTGGTTCTAGCCTGAAGTTTTTTTCAACTGATATTTTCCGTCCATTGAACGCAATCTCATGTAGACTTCTCCATCGTGGATGTTTTGGTTGTGACGTCACATTGCTTGCTAGGGTGCACCTCTACTTGTACTGTACTACTTATTGAAGTTGAGATATTTATTTTATTTTTTTTAAGTTATAATTCCCAGCGCATGTTTACAACAGACAAACAGTTTTCTTGCCGATCATCCAACTCATGGGAAAGCTGAAACCAGTCGGTGGACTCACATATTGGCCACATGAATTCCATACAGCCCGCAGACTCTTGCTTTGAAATAAGCGAAATAAATAAAGTGTTCATGCTGTCAATTTGTGAAAGCAAAATGAAAAGAGAGCCCACAGTGTAGTGGTGGTTTGCCCTGCCACCTCACAGCAAAAAAGGTTTCCAGCAGGATGACCTCAGTCCTCCCTTTTTGATCTCGGGGCCACCTTTTCCGGAACAAATGGACCCATTCAGGGAATAGAACTGATTCATAACTATAATATCTGATTTCAGAAGTACTGATTTTTTAATTGTGTTTGTCTGAGTGTCGCAAAACCTTGTAAAATGACGTGAAACCATGTGATCAGCGCAAAGATATTTGTCATTTTTTTTCTTTTTTTCATAAATAATATCTTGTTTTTAACAAGATATAAATGTAAAAAGTGTAAATGAAAATATCTCCATAAAATGTTCTCATTAATTTTAAAAACAACAACTGAACGGTTTTCACTGTTGGGGGTGCCATCATTTTTTTGTTAATTTTCAAGAACTTCTTCATAGTTGGTAACTATCACAAATTCAATTCAATGACAAACTACTGGCACCTTACTTGGCAAGTGTATTAACAGTGAGCATCTCGCAGCCCAGAGGTGTAAAACAAAAAAACTTCTAGCTGCCCTCTAGGGGGCGCTTACAGCCCAACCGGTCTCGTCCCTTTGTTGAAGAATCACTGATCTAAATCGTCCAAAGGTCTGAGTGTGAGTGAATAGTTTGGGAATATGTGATAGATGGCGAATAGGTGAGACAGATTCACTTTATTGTCTTTTCTGAATGTTAAAACTTGTGGTATTATATTGCTGTCCATCTGTTTTCAACGTCTGCGTCAAGTTTGTTTAAAGGTTAACTGGTACAGCACTTGATCCCTACACAGTTTCTCTGTGCTCTTTCAGAGAAGTGAATAATTCTACAGACAGTTTTTTTTATTTTTATGCGTCAAGAGTCTGCTTCTACTCTCAGGGATTTTCAAGCACATAACCTCATATCTCTGGTGAGCCACCACACTCATTTGTTTTCGCTCATGAACACGTTGATCCTCATTCTTGCCTTTTTGTCACACCTGGATGCATATATGTCTTACAGCCATTGTTATTTAAGGAGTTAAGCTGAAGGAGAGCAGATACTGCAGCGGAAAATATTGAATGGAACTTAAATATTTACAGTGTCTGTGTGATAAAGGAAATAGCGCTTCCTTCATGGGTACGAGCTTCATTACTAATTCATCCGCCTACTGATAACAAAAAAAAAAAAGAAATAGAAACAGGAAATCAAATATTATTCTATCACCGCACAAAACATGATATTCATTGGTTTAGTCTGTGGAAAGCTATTTTTCACTGCAGCCTCTGCCATCACTGTATCACCTCAATAAATAAGAAAACAATGAATTCAAGGCTTGTTGTTTTTTGTTGTTGTTTTTCTTCCTCCCCTCCTTTGTGTCATCAATCATTGCGACCCAATAGATTGTGACCGTAATACAAAGGCGAGCCGACCCAAAATGCCTCTCACGATTGTTATTTGGATCCAATCAGTTGCCTGATATTAGATGCTCCCTGACACGGCGGAAAACCTTAATGCCGCTCCCACGTCGTGCAACCACACTACATCACAATTTAATATGACCGCATCCGGCTGAGATGACCACAGATAAAGGCTGTATATTAAAAATCGTCGCCTGCAGCACATACCGCAGTCATCCATGAGGAGGAAAACAGCAAGACCCAATTTGAAACCCCACAGGGAGTCACATAATAGGACGTGTTGCTTTGCTCGACTTGAAAAAGAAACGGCTGATTAAAAAAATACGCTGGAATCGAGGTGTGGGCAGAAACTATGGGAAAAGGAAATTGAAAAATAGTGACGCTAATATATATATTTTTGTCAACTGCTTTATCCTTTTCACTGTGTTAAACAGCACACAGAAAATATTGAATCTGTTTGGTCATTCTTTAATAGAGGTAGTGATAGAAAATGCGACACATCCTGCTCACCTCTTCTCCAGCGTGAGTCCCGGTGCTGTTGCAGACTTGGAAGCAGGTGATATAACCATCCTCTCTCTTCCAATTCACTGAGGTATACACACTGTTTGTGTGGCTTCATTGTTAGCGAATTAAGTCGGAAAGCAAATGCAGATGGGAACAGAAACAAGTTGCACCAAGAAGACGTCAAGTCAACTCTGCGTGACAATTTTATTTTTTCTCTAATTTTTTTTCGGTTTTAAAGGAAGTTAGGTTGTAATTCATGTATATAACCAACCAGAAAGCCACTCTGCCAGGTAGCTCTTTGGCACCCGATGTTCGTGGCATGACTATGTTATCGACAGTGTTGCCAGTTACTTTGAAAAAGTAATCTGACTACTATTTACTGCCTCAAAATGTAACTGATTACTTGAATTTAAAAGTAACTAAGTAAAATAACAAGTTACTTGTTAAGTTACATTTGGCAGCAGACTACAGCTCCCATTGCCTAAACAGTATCTTTTATGGCAGTTTTGAGGTTGGAGTTCTTGGGGCTCCAATGTTTTTCAATGTTTGGGGTCATTTTTTTTTCTTTTAGCACAATCTTAGTTATATGAATGTACAGTCATTGTTTTACTTTGACACACTTGAACCCATTGGAGCGAAAAACCACACACAAAAAGCAACAAGACTGAAAAACAAAACAAAGCGATATATAGTCATTTATATAATAAAATGTAGGGAATGAGCCATTATTTTTTATTATTATTTTTACTTTTTTGCTTTTTTTAACGACAAGGCAGAACAAGTCTCAGCATGTCTCATGTTGGCCACCTAGAGGCAGTAGCTGCACTTAAGTGGCTGCTGTTTCTCGCCTCTACGCTCTGTCGCGCCGGATGATCATTTTATTTCTGACTTTCGAGAGAAAATGAAACATCAGTAACGTTTCTTCCTGCACCAAAGAAAAAATAATCGATAAAAGTCCAAAAAAAAAGTGACCTATCAAGAGGATGTTTTTAACCAGCTTGACACGTGAGCTGCCCGCGTGTTGAAAACGTGACTGGCGTGTCGCGCACATGACGTCATGCCCAAAGAAGCAGGTGTAGAAAGCGGATGGTTATATTTCGCTTCCCGACAATGGCAACTATAGTGACACACGGTGACTTAGATGAGTAACTTTAATTTTATTACTTTGTTTGAAATAGAAACGCGTTACTAAGTAACACATACTGGCATCACTGGTTATCGACATTATTACATAAATTTTTGATGCATTTGAAAAGTCATTGCTAGATTACATGAACTCAATAAAACAGCAGGTGGCAGTAGTTTTCCCAGAACTCACTTGTACAACCAGATAGACACTGAGAAAAAAAGAAAGTCAGTCCATCACAGGCAGAAACAACCCATCCTCACTCCCATGGCATCATATATTGACATTGGCAAAGTTGGCTTTTGCGACCTATTCCGACGAAAAAGGCAGCCCTGAGCGTTGCATGTTGAGGCATTGGCAGGTGAAAAAATGACGGAGGTTAGGTTTCGGGTTAGCTACGGTGTGTCACTTCATTCTATGTTATACAATATGCCATTTGCTATTTAAAGTCCTTCAAATACCTGTGCGTTTTTCTCATGGTGGAGTACAGTAAGGAGGAGAGCCACGTAAGCGGTTACAAGTAGTAGCACTCCCTCACCCCTGCGGGTTGCTCCTCTTGCTCCGCGACACCAGAGCTATATGGAAGTAACGTGTTTTACTACGTCTGTAGCACTACGTCTGAATGATATGGGGGGAAATCATGTTTCAATATTCATGCCAGATATCTTGATATTGATATGACTTAGTATTATATACTACTATATACTTTGCATCCTCTCATTACTTTCTGTGCCTCACAGAAAAGTATGCGAGAGAACATTAAAGTTCTGCGCAGTAACTCTTATTACCCAGTCGATTGATGTCGCCTTCAATTTGAAAAGGTCCACGGGTGTTGATGCTCCGTCTCTTCCCAGTATTCATGTGATGCGGTTCGCATTCAAAAGCGAGCTTAAAGAGAGCCCAGAAAACCTCGCCCGCGAGAGACCAGAGCATTTATCTCTCACTAAGGCATCATAAAGAACAATTTTCAACTGCCGCAGCTGACCTCTAACAGCGCCCCAGTATTAGTTTTACAATCACAGCTGACGGTGGACAAGAAAGGCCCTGTTCATCTCCTTGAAAGTTTGGGGATATTTTTAACTTTTAAAGGCAGCGTCTGAAGACTTATTTTTCTCTTAAGGTTCTCGAGGGTTACTAAATTTGTCTGCGAATTTAAGTACAAAGAATGTGTGAAAAGGCTTTGTGTCTATTGTGCACAATGTCAAACCTTCGTAGTTGGGAGTGTATTATGAGCTCTTAGAAGCTGCGGGGAAAAAAAAGAAATGTGAAAAAGAAATAATGATTTCCGGAAAAGACCTTTGGGATCCAACACTGCCAGAGGATATGAACGCACTCCCCTCCATAGTGAGGCAGTCCTTGTACTCCTTCGGGAAAAGGTGAAGGGAGAGTGAAGGTGGAGCGAAAAGGCCATCAAAAAGATAAGGAAGATGGCAGATGCAACTAAATTTCAGCATGCCCTTAAACATCTAGGCTGTTGCCTGAGGCGGCGGCGGCGGCGGAGGAGCATTGAGTGAATGGTGAAGGGGAAGCTGAAAAAAGGTCAGTGCTCGGTGTCAGTAGAATTTCGCTCCCAATGGAAACACGTCTGAATGTGCCACAATCAAACAGGCCAGGTTGTACTCTGCTAGAGCTCCAGTTACGTGGCACAGTGGTCTGCAGGGTTGCTTTCGTAGCCATCTGGCCGCGGCCATCCATATCCTTAAAAATCTTCCTACTACATCCATTGCCATGCTGAAACAAGATTTACCCGGATTATGAGTGGACTGCGAGGGATGGAAATGGATGGTTTGATTTTGTGTTGGTCACATAATGGGTGTGGCAGATGGATGCTTCTGAGAAAGCCTCTAAGTGACACAGCTGAAGAATATCGGCAGAAAAGAGTTAATGGGTTTAAAAAAGAAAATGCTGATTCATTGTTTCATTGCTGATGTGCTCTTGGGTAGTGAACCAGAGCACCTCAAGGACTTTCCCATGGACTGGTTCTGGAACACTCCCACAGATGATGCCAACCTTTCTGGTTCCATCAGAACGCAGCTCGAACTCTAAAAGTCTGATTTCAGCTTGAAAATCATGACATCATCGGCCAATACAAACACACTCGCTACGTATCAGATGCCTGTGACTAAAATGTCTTTATGCATCCTCATCATCAAATCGCTACATGCTTGTCAAATGGAAAGAAATACTTTTATTGTACTTTAGAAACACAATTTTGCATGTGCAGCGGTGTAGTCTACGTCAAGGACTTAATAAACCTCTTTGATCTTGGGGCCCACCATTTCCAGAACTAATGTGTCTGGGGCCCATTCGAGGAATAGAAGTGATTCAGTACTGATTTCAGAATGACTGGCTTTATTTGTGTTCAATAACCAGACGTGTAAACAAACCAAAACCTTGTGAAATGACATGAAACCATGCGATCAGCGCAAAGATATTTGTCATGAAAAAGTCCAACCAACAGCAGAACCAAGTCATGTTCATCAAGACAAAAAAAAAAAAAAACATAAGTTTGATGCAAACTGTTGACAAAATTGGAAAAACTATACATTAGGAATAAAATTCTGAATAAAATAAATATAATAAAACATCTAAATTACATGAAATAATTTTATTTTTCCTAAATAAACTCTAAAGAAGATAAGTGTAAATGAAAGCATCGGCATAAAATGTTCTCATTCATTTTAAACAGGAGAACATTTTTTACTGTTTGGGGCACAATTGAGACACTACTGCCACCATATGTGGCAAGTGTATTATAACTGAGCATCTGACGGCCCTGAGGTGGAAAACAAAAAAACTTTTAGTGGCCCTCTAGGGGGCGCTAGTGGCCCAACTATGGGCCTCTGCATTATGGTTTCCGTATCCACTGGAAAAGGTTGGCAATTGCCGTATGTGCGGTCTGAAATATGATGCGAGGATGTATAACATTATTTTTAAAAATCTGTTTTGAGTGCCAAAATATTTGGATGGCTTTTTGTAGACTACCTGGTTATCACTTTTATTTCATCATTCCATTCATGGCCAAAGTTTGACTACTACTACTACTACTAATAATAATAATAATAATAATAATAGTAATATAACAGTAATAATGCAATTCCCTGTTCATACGACCACTGATTCAGTATTTTTCAGAGAAGGTGATCTCAACGCATCTACGACTCAAGTAACCACAGTGCACACATCTTATAATGGAGTCTACGACCACACAATGTCCAAACAAAACGGTGCCTCATGACCATGATACGAATGAGGTACAACTGCGCTTTTATAGTTGTTGAAGAAAGCATGACAAACAAATAACAAAATAACATGTGGGCGTTAAATGTTTAAGGCATATGTATAAAGCAGATCATGTGAGAAGTGTTCAGTGTTTTTCGATGCGGCATCAGAAGTTGGACTTTGGAACCTTGCTGCAACAACACAAGGTCCTGGGGGTTGGACTGTTCTGGTATGCAGGAGTGACACCTCCGAGTTATCTACCTCCTCCCATGTTGCTCCACTGCATTAATGCTGACAATTACATGCCGTGATTAATGGTCTACAAGAAAAAGGAGTGTATGTTTCTTTTTTTTTTAGCCTAATCTGCCTCTCACCGAACAGAGAAAGTGGATGAAAGCGGTAATGAGATAAAGCGGCTACATCCTTACTTTACATCCGCTCATGAGCACCCCTCGCCTGGTGATGTTTCAAGCTTCTCTGTGGATTTCAACATTGTCAAGTGCATATCAGGTGGATAATTTAGCACCCATTTTGTCCTTTTGAAGCAGAAGGTTTGGCGTACGAGTGTCATTTCAGTTTCATTTTCTCACTTGCAATTGTCCTTCACAATTATTTCATAAATTATTTCCTCAAATGCCTGGATTCAATATATTCAATATGAGGTTCACTTTGGCTTATTCAATGGTTTTTATTTGACTCTTCATGTGGATCAGTAGTGGGCAAGTACTAAGTAGCTGAGAAAAATAAAATAAAATAATTAACTATAAATATAAATAAAATACTTGTGACATGAAAAATTGTGTTAAACTATTTTATATTATTTAAAGATTCTGAATTCTGATTCTAAACAAAAAATAATAATACACATGAACCATGTAAATGTGATATGAAGACAAATGAAAAACAAATTTAAATTTACAGTTTTGTTTCAGTTCATTTTGACAAGTAATGAATCATAAAAAAAAATATTCCTACAGTTGTACTCATACCCGTAAGAGGAAGGGCTCTTCTGAGCTGTGGTTCCTTGCAGAGGAGATAACCGATACACTCGGAAAACTGGGCTTGAATTTTGGACTTGCCTGACCTCAAAAACCTTTTACCCAGAAGAAGAATTACACAAAATTATACAGGTTGTTTCAGGGGTCAGCTGTAGCTACGGCAAGTAATGGAGTTGAACTATGATAAGGAGAAGCTTTTTGACTTCCTCTTCCATTGTTTCTTGAGTCTGTTCATGAAACATGACTACAATAGAAACATATGATGTGTAAGAGATAGATGGAACTTTATTAAATTCTTTATTAAAGAGGCATGACGTAACAGATTTTTTTTTTTTCATGTGTTTTAGACTTTCTCAACAATTCAGTGTAAAAAAAAAAAAGAAGTATTAACTTTAAAAATCTGTATTTTTCACAACTCTTTGGAGGAGATACAATGAAAGCATCAAAAGGCAACGTGAACTAGCTTCCCTTTTTTTCCCCTCTTCCAACAAGGCCACCATGCTGCGGGAAATGAAGTCTAGTGTTTGGACATTGGAAGTTGCATCAAACTGTTGATCATAAGCCTTATGAAAATGGTTTGCTGTGCGGCGGCGTGTAGCCTTGACGCTAAAAGCTTGCGTGACGGCTTTTTAGTCACTACAAAAACAAGCATGATGGCGGCTCAGTGGAGTGAAGCAGCAAAAATGTAATAACTCCGACAACAGCGTGCGCTTTAAGACAGAAACATTAAATGAATGCAGGTACAAATCTGCATTAGTGCCAGAATCAAGGTGGGAAGCCATCTGCCAGCAGAGGCGAGCGAGTGGGTGGAACAATATCACAAGATGAATGTTTACAATGTAATACGCTCCCAGAAATTCAGCGTTATTAAAACATCCAGGGAGGTCACTGGAATTAGCGCGATATCTACATCAGTATGTAAAAAGAGTGATAGTATTCTCTCTTATTAAATACGCTGCCTGTGGCCTCAACACAATGGCTGCGATGAGTGGTTTACTGTGATACGTTGGTACCTGTGCCAGCAGCATCAGGGGGCAGGGGCAGAAACAGCTCTGCCAAATTCTGGTTTTCGCCTAAAAAAAAAATAAAGCTTTTGCAGCAGACTGTATTTAACTTCCGGAGCATACATGGGTGAGTACAGATACTCATTCTGAAGAGGAGATAAGCAGTGATTCAGCTGTTTTGCCTTCTAAGATTCGCTTCTTAATAGTTGTGGAGCAGCAGAGTAACTCATCTGTGAACTGCAGTCTACATTTGTCTGGAACAACTTTGGCCCTTGTGGATTACCATCTGAATCCATGAAGCCTTTAAAGTACCAAAGTGTTGGTGAGGCTTCATGAAACAGTGTCCTTATTTTCAGAGACCACTGGATGTCACTCTTCGCTGTAAAATCTTTGAATTTGAACAGCCATTTCAGAGAGAGGGAGAGCCATCTAGTACGCTCTGAAAATGAAGACACTGTTTCATGAAGCCTCAAAAGCCCATCACTAGGATGTTGTCGTGGGTTGCAGCTTTATCTTCTTTGCTCCTAGTAACGCAAGTGATGAGCTTGCAGTTTCATGAAATGAAGCCCTCATTTTCAGAGCCCACAAGATGCCACTTGTTTCTCCAAAGTCATTGGATCTGAACGTTCAGTTCAATAACATCTCTTGTCATTTTGAAACCAATAGCACCTCCTACTGGTCTCTTGTAACCCTCTTGTTTGCAGGAAAATGTATTGAAAAAGATGTCCAGGGTTCTCCCTGTTATTATTACAATTTTTTCTTAGTATTGAGGGGAAGAGCAATGTACATCCTTTCCACTCCTCAATAACAACTGTACAAGCCGGAGTTTGCACATTGACAAAAACAGCAGAAAATTCCCCATGGGCCGTGTGAATGTTCTGGTGTGAAAGCTCAGCATATGGGGTAGGGGGCGCTCAATGCTGCTAAAATGCGAGGCAGATTCCTGATGTTGGACAATAAAGACCGTCTTGCCGGAGTTTGGACTGTCAGATGCCCAGCCCCTTCCTTCTTGCAGTGGTGATGGTCAGACTGATGGATAAAGTCATGGAGGAGCCTCCATGGTTTGTCAATGACTAGCTGAGTTCGACTGTGAGTAAGGAGCGAGTGGAGGAGAAGCTGGAGATTGGATGAATGAGATGGGTAGTTTGTTGTAAAAGCTATTTGGCGTCAGTTATCCATCAGTAATTCAGAGCTCGGAGAAGGTAAAGAAGAGAGTGCAGTCGGGGTGGAACCAGTGGAGAAGTGGTGATCCGTGCTACAAGAGTTGCAACTAAAGTGAAATAGAAGACAGAAATCGGAGTCAGAAGAGGCAGCGGTGAGCATTTGGACACATAGCCACGACAACATTCCTGTGATGAGCTGTTGAGGCTTCATGAAACAGTGTCTTCATTTTCAGAGCCTACTAGATGGCTCTCCCTCTCTCTGAAATGGCTGTTCAAATTCAATGATTTTACAGCAATGAGTGTGATCCAGTGGTCTCTGAAAATAAGGACACTGTTTCATGAAGCCTCACCAACAGGAAAGGTGGCGAGGAAAGGTGAGGGACAAGTCAGATGAAGGAAAGGGTTTCCAGTTAAAGGGGGAAAATGAATACTGACCTTTACATTTTTTCGCTAAATTCACAGCATCATATGTGAAATGGCTTTTTTGACGCACTCACATTGAGGTTTTAAATAAGCCGGGCCTTCTTGGGAAGGCGCCAACACCTCACCCCCCCCGGACGGAGAACAAGTGCCGGGGAAAGACAGCCGACAGCCTAAATACTGAAGTTCAATTAAAGCGGAATGGTAACTATATTAGAGTCATGTCGACCGCAGTATTCAGCGATGAATGATTCCCCATGATAAAAACCAACAAAGCGTTGACCGTAAGTGCTTCCTCCCCGGGCCGGCATTAAATCAACCAGTGTTGGTAACTAAACAGCTGCGTGTCAAGCCACAGCGACTCGAGCTAATGCAGTTAGCCATGATGAAAATGCTCCATTACCTGTGCCAAGGGAGACGGGAGTTATTTACACCAAGCTGATTATCCAGAGCCCACCGACTTCTCTGTGGATTCCCAGCCAGCTGCAGCGGAGGATTTGGCAACACGCTGATATTATGCTAATGTGGAGATATTGCCGGATTGACATTGCTGCTGATTGGGATTAGTGCTCCGATCCATTTCGCCTCCCACGCAGCAATAGCTTAAGGTTTATGTGTCACCACAACATGCTTTTAACATTGTTTGTGTCAGCCGCGAGGTCGCCGCTAAAGTGGGCCTTTCTCCCTGCTATTAGCTCGGATTGTGAATGAGGAGATCCAGGAATTGAACCTGGATGTTGAAAACTGTTTCTCGAATTTTTTAAAAAAAGGTGTATTGTGAGGGAAAGTGGAACATAGAAATGAAATTTGTTGTGTAAGTGAATTTTGAAGCTGGAACCCAGGATAGCGAGATTGCAATCCTTAGAGTGAGTGATGCCTGCACATACAGCCAGAACACATTCAGCAGAATTACCATATGTGTGAAGTTCTTTGTAATCCATCTGCGTGAGTCAAACAAGTGGCTTGCATACGGCCTGCCTGCTCACAAATCTGTGATTGGATGGAGGTTAAGGCTTTTGGGAGCCCCGTTTTCATGGCTTGATGTGTTGTCTCAAAGTTTCCACACAGTGTTTTGTATTTTCCTGGTGGAGTCACAGAGCAAAAGAAGCTCCACATGAAGCCTCCACCCAAGACAAGGCAAGACAAGAGCATAGTGTTGCAGACCTGTGTGAAACAGCATTGAGGACCTCCACCAGTAAAGGGTTATGCTGGGGATATTTGGGCCTCAAGAAGCCTGGTCACTTAAAATGCAGGACTTCACACTAAAGATTTCTCTGGTTTATCCGTCCAGAACACACAATGCCCACCATGCCTTAAGATTTCAGCATTTTCAATGACTCTGGCGCACACGCTATTTCACCCGTTTTAACCTCCTCATACCCAAGTTTTGCTGTTTGACATGATGTAGATGGAGCACTGAACTTTGTCTTGTCAGGAAATGTGCTTTTTGCAGTGAAGAACGTCCTTGTTTGTGGATAATTTTTTATTTGAAATGGCTCCACTTCATTTCAAATGTGGCGAAGAGATCAACCCCATGACAAACAAAATATCAAAATACCACCTGAAAGGCAAAAATGTAATCGCCATGTTTGTGGTTTGCAGGACGAAAGAGGTTGATTATATATATATATATATATATATATATATATATATATATATATATATATATATATATATATATATATATATATATATATATGTATAATATATATATGTAAAAATAAATAATAACAATAATGTGTAACATTTTATTGAAGAATACCCAGATGTAAATGAATAGAATAAAGTGAGGGCATTACGACCTTTGTGGTTTGTTTAGTAATGGATAGACCAAGGAGTGCGGTGGAAGTGCACAGTACTTTCACAGTAGTCACAGTAGTTTGGAACGTCTTATATGCCTGCTTCATGAACACACTGAATCGCATAGTGTCTTTTTGCAGATTTAATCTCAGATCACAATACATTCTTTTTTTTTTGTTCATTTATTCATATAATTTCATTTTATGCTTTTACTATGAAGTGAAAACACATTTATTTGTATAGTTTGTCTGCATAAAAACATTGAGGAGCTTGGCCAAAATCAATTTCCAAACAGATGCGTCGCACTATTTCCTGGCTCAGACAGATTCTGACAAATGCAGACGTGAATGTGGATCTAACGTTGTTTTTTTGACAGCCACAGACAAAGAACATTGCTTATGAATCTCAGATACGACTCAATACTCTTAAGGTCAATAAATGAAAAATAACAAAGCAACTAGAACCGAAAAAGCACTAAACTCGGCAAAAGAAAAACAAGAAAAAGTAACTGAAAAATACTCTGCAGCAGCAGCTTGGCCTGCTGTTCTATCATCTCCTCTGGTACAAACAATAAAGTGACTACGGTGTTGCGAAGAGGCAGTTATCTTGAAACACATGGAGCGTCATTTCAGAATATGATATATATGCAAGTGATATGTTTGATTTTATCTTCACTTTTTAATTCCTTCTACTTTGTGCTACTGAAAGATTATTAATGGATTCCTTAGAAGTAAATAAATAAAAATGGACACAAGGAAAACAAAAACTCTGCAGAAACAGAGCAGTGCTGGCTTGTATTATGGATAAGACGCCTGCTTCATGTCTGCTGGCTGGTTTAGATTCAAAAGAGAATCATATGGAGGTCAGTGAAAGTCACACCTGTTTACTAATACATTTGTTGTGCACGTCTTATTTTTCTTTGGCAGGAACTCATAAATTTGTGACGGAGGGGGAGCATCTGCAGCTGACAGCCGTCACCAAAGAGCAGTCGGGTTCCTACGAGTGCATCGCCTCCAACGACATCTCGGTCCCTGATGTCAGGACGGTGCAAGTCACTGTCAACTGTAAGAGACTTAACTTCCACTTGCACAAATCGATAATAGCCTGATAGGAACCGGCCAACAGTCAACTGTATCAGTCATGGGAGATTTTTTATCAGTTGCTTTTGCTGTTTATGGGCTTCTCTCATGAGGGTCTAGCACCCAGGAAATATTGAGCAAAGAGTCAACGCAGTAAACCTCCCTGCCTTCAGACCTCCCACCACAGCGACCTAAAACTCCTCACGAAAAATAAGAGTCCGACCACAGATTTGTTCCAAATCTCCTCTAATCGTTTGAACCTTAGGACTGTGCTCTTTCACAGCAAGGAGAATAATGCTCTGCTCTGTCTGCTCTCTTGCAGACCCCCCCTTCATCTCCAAGGCCCGGAGTACAGGCACGCCACTTGGGCAAAAAGGAATCCTGCAATGCGAAGCCTCAGCTGTTCCCAGAGCAGATTTTGAGTGGTACAAAGAAGACCGCAGGCAAGTTGATCCTCGGCGCTCTTTGATTTCAACAGACTTGGCTTTGTTTGAAGTGGGTATTAGAGACACTCAAAAGACAGAACATGGTTCAGTCAGGGACGGACATAGTCCGACAAACCACACCGGGTGATTTGAGCTGATAAGCGATGATATATGCGCATAGTTCAAGGTTTTCTTTTGATAAACTTGGCAAATGCATGATGATTTTGCATTATATTTCTTGACAAAGATATGCCATTTGTGTGTTATAACACTTCTAATATCATTAATAGTGAGGTAATAATGTGGCAATACAGATTATGTAATCCGCCCAAATGAAGTCTTTTTTCATGCTTAATGTTTAGCTTCACAATGTATAGAAACAAGGCAACCGTTGACAAAACCTTTTTTAAGGTTTTGTGAAATGGTTTTCAGAGGTCTCTATATGGCGCTTTTTGCTCTCAAGTCAATTGTTTCGACACTGTTTCGTGAAACCTCATCAGCCCATAAACACCTCTTGGTATATTTGCATGAATTTACGGCACCTACTATAAACTAAAATGCCAATAACACAGCGACAGATGATAGTATCCACTTCTGTTAAGTGTTTGTTTACGCAGTGACGTTGTCCATGGCCCACAGATCTGATACCTCTTGAAAACAGAGTTTGGAGTGGGAACGATGAAATATCTTTTGAAAACAGAGTTTGGAGTGGGAACTTTGAATTGGCTACATAAGTGTGGAGCCTGCATCATCGCTCTGTAAACCCTTCTGCCAGAGTTTGCGCACGTCTTCCTAATGCTCGACAATTCAGTAAAAAACTCCACTGACGTAATGTAACAGGATGCTTGAGCTTTCTAGAAGAAAGAAACTACTTTAAACAAAGTAGACTCAATAATTATTGTGATTCATTTGGAGAAAGATCTGTCTGCTCTTAAACTACAGTATCATCAATACATAAAAGAAACATATGAATGCATGAAAAAAGTACAAAAATAATCATGAATAAATAAATAAATAAAATAAACAAAATGAAAAAGAAAAAGGCTCATTTAGATCTGAGTTACATACATTTGCTGATGCATTTTGTCGGTGACATGTTTGGTGCAGCCTCCCACCTACACATTAAACAGGTCACCCTCATGACCTCCTTATCCCCAAGTCAAGTCTCGCTGTCAATGTATTGTCAGTTGTTATGAGAGAAACAGACACACGTTTCATGTGTCACCCCACTCTGTGTGCGTAGGTGGCAGCAAAGGAGGCACGGCTGAGTGACAAGAATATCATCCTCAAGAGAAATCTAGGCTTGAAAACTATCCGACAAAAGACGCGTCTGTTCTATACGTGATTTGAGATTTGTTTGAGTGCAGAGATGTGAAGAAATATAGGCATGTAAAATGCCTGTCTCAACCCACCGTCCTGAAGTGGCAGGAAAATGCAATGGGAAACTTAAATATGGTGTTTTACAACCAAAACATTTCTGTAAAGTGAAAACTTTAACACTGACCTCTCCGAAGAGGAAGGTCTCTTCGAAATGTCTTGATTTACAAACTAGCGATGAAGACTGAAAAACCAAAGGGTCATTTATGAGTTCTTTCTTATCTGTTCATGACCAGGATCTTCAACGGTATCAATGGAGTGAAGATAGAGAACCAAGGTAAACAGTCGATGCTGGTCTTCTTCAACGTTTCGGAGGAAGACTACGGAAACTACACTTGTGTCGCCATGAACACGATGGGAATAACTAATGCCAGCATAATACTATATGGTGAGTGAGAGTTCCAAAGTTTCTTTTGGTGATATATATAACCAGAGGTCACAGAGGGTGGTTTACTTACTCAATGTAGTAGATTAAGACCCTTGGTTCCTCTTATTCAGCAGTTAGCAGAAGACGAATCCAGCTTTGGTTGGTAGCACCCAGAACCCAGTTTTAAACTGGAAATGGTGGGACAGCACTACATTTTCATGAGTGCAGTTTCAATGGTGACCGTGGAGGGCTAAACATGCCAGTTATTATACTTGTCATTTGTCTGTTTCCTAGCTCTTCCCCCACTTCTGCAAATGGGGTTCCACTCAGTCCAGTCTAAAAACGCTTTCTCGCAAGGCTGCGGCTGAATACTACTGATTTACACACAAGGCATATTTCACCGATTGCATGTTAAAAGTAGCAGTATTAAAGAAGACAAACTGACATGTGAATTACACATACAGAAGTGTTTCTCTTCCAGAAAGGTAAGAAAAGCCATAATTTCATGAAGAATTGCGTGGTCACTTCAGCAAGTGAACTAACTGTGGCACAATTGCTTTTTCGCCTATTTAAAACAAGGGAACCATTACTGCTCCTTTGATGTTATACTATCAAAGGAGCAGAGCTTTGTAATTGCTTTTTACAGGCCACGCACTGTGAATCATATCATTGGCCATAGACAATCATGTACTTAAAAGCTTGAGCTTTTCTCAAAGTTATCAGTAGTTTAATTTTAAAAATCTAGATTAATTGCACTAAAGCAGAATTAACTCGAAATAAATAAAAATATAACTTAAAAGAGGATGATCTCAACACCAGAGTGGCCATGATGTGCACAATGTTTCTCAGCATTCAGTGGCTCTGAGGTTATTCTAAGGAATATTCTCTACAGTATGTTATGTTGTGTTGCTATTGTAAACAAATGTTGAAAAAAATCACCCTTTAAATCAAATGTACAATGGCTATGAACAAGAAAGCCTCACTGAAATCTCAGTATCAATGTGTCTTTATGCTTCCAAACACAATGTGTGTGTTCAATTCCCTCAGGCCCCGGAGCTATGCATGACGTGAACGGAGCAGCAGGACTTCCCCAACACTCTGTATATCCCCTTGTGACGCTAACTCTGCTGCAGCTGCTGAAGTTCTGATGCGGCAACCTACAGGCTTCTCTCAACAACCATGATCAGCAAGAACAGACTTTTAAGTCCAACAAGAAAAAAAAAAAAAAAAACAATGGATCGACAAGAGCGCCGGTGGTTTACCCCAAGTTTGCTTTCTGTTTCTTTCTAGCTTTGCGACGGAGTCTGTTTTTCTGCTGACTAAGCAGCATTGAGAAGCTTTAAGCTAAGGAAGGGAAAAATCTGAATCATGCACTAATTTAAAGCTGGTTGTGAGTCTGCTCCCCATCCAACCCCACTTGCCCCCCAAACGATTTTGTAAGAGAAAAGAAAAAAAAAGTAAATGTAACTGTTGATAGTTGACTGTTTATTGCCCAATATTGAAGTGTACATTCAGATTATTATTATTAATTATTATTATTATGGTGTAATGTCCTGGTCAATATCTGTACAATACCATTAAGCTTTTTTTAGGAAACAACAAAAAGGGAAAAAATGAAAACGTGATTGTTGACTTTAACTGTATTTTTTACAGTCGTATGCAAAACAAAATAGAACACCATGATTTCTCAGGCAATGTCCTACAACATCATGCATCGGATTTTAGTGTGTGGAGAAAATATGTACAGACACTTACTGCACTCTTTTTTTCCTCTGTTTTTTCTTTCCTTTTCCAAATGCTTATCCAATGACAGGCGACAACACGACCGCGGTTACAGCAGCATCGTGTCAAATTCACTCAGAGATCTGGAAGTCTGTCGTGAAATCGAAATGTCAGATGACAATCAGAAGTTCACTTTCTTCTCCGAACTGACAATTGAACCAGACAAAGTGCTTATTCAAGCTGCAGGGCTGAATTGAAGAAGCTTAAAATGCTCTTGATGTTTATTTTTGATGTTTTAAAAGCGTCAGTGATTGAAATTTCATGAAAAACATAGAGTCTAACATTGAAAACTGGTGAGAGACCACCTCTCCCTGTCCCCCTGCAACATGTCCTCACTCCCATTGTGTCCCATACTGATGTCGAAAGGAGCCTTCAGCGCCGCACCCTTACGTATTCGGCTTTCAAGTGAAGCACGTTCGACTTTCAGCGGCATATTCTGAGGCAGTAGGCAGCGTGTCACGTAAAATAAAGACGCAGGTTGAGGTTAGGGATAACTGTGATTTACTCCATTGAAAGCTTAAGCATCAACTTGAAACAGATAGGACTCAAAAATCCACTGTCTCAACATCGGTGTACTACGCCATCGGGGGAGGATGGGCTGATCTGGCAACCCTAAGCCCAAATAATGCTAACATTTTTTCCCCCTCCATCTGAATATATTTGTGCCAGTCTTTCCTCAAACTGACTACATATAGTTTTGTACGTTGGTGTTGTTTTATAATGGAAATACATGTGGCTGCCTTTTCAGAATTACCATGTTAACAATCTAACAATACTTGTAATCTACTGCCTCTCTTCTATATACATATATATCTTCAGGTAGTAGCTGAGGCAGTATTGCGTCTTCATCACCTTCATCAGTTCACCTCTTTGATATAACCTTTGAGAGGTTAATAGTATTAGGATTTGTGAAAGCTTTAAAAACGGCGCAGACACACATTGCATGCATTTTCTTAAGGACATTTTTCACTTTTCAGCATTTTTATTTTCAACATTATCTCCCTGACTGAAGTGCTTCATGTGTTTCCCACCCATTTATTCGGCATGACCATGGTTTGGATCACACTGTGAGCCAGGTTTTACCAGCAAGCTTTTGTGGGTTTGATCCAAACTGAAAAGGATAAACTGCCTAGCCTTACTGTACGTTCACGCAAAACATGATTTGAGTAAGAGCAAGAATCAGTGGCACGTTTCAGAAAACGTTTGCAGTTTTAAGGCCCATTTATGCTCAACGCTATGTACGGATCTGGATACAGACTGAACCTTCAGTCCATGCACTGCGTTAATTTCATCGTGTTTCCGCAAAGGTTACGAATATGAGCCAAATGGAGCAGTACCACGAGAAACCATGGGGGCAGTGTTGCTGTTGCTACCGATACATAGCCCGAATGAGACAGGAAGAAACTATCACAATGGTGGATATTCTCCGTCCTCCAGTTGCAATATATATATATAATGGCCTCACCAACCACCGCCTCCAACACTTTTGTGCAAGAGCTGCATTCTCAACACTTCTTCCACAGGCGCCTTGTTGGTTTTGGTGTGATGAAGATTTGGCTCTGGGCTGCTCCCCCTGGTGGACATATTGGTGAACAGCAATACCAAAGCAAAGAATGCATGGAAGTATAAAACATAAATGGGCCTTTGCCAACAAGCCGCACTTTTTAAGTGCTAGATGCAGAGAGGAAAAGATGAAGAAATGGAAGGGAAGTTCAAGATTAAGGGCTATAACTCTGCCGCTACGGTGAGCCATGTTGACTCTCAACTAACCTTGGACATGCCCCCAACTGACTGACCAACTTTTTTCTTACGTTGGAGTGTTGCAGGGAAACTGCCCAAACTCGGTTACGAAACGTGCAGCAAGTGTCGCCAAGTCATATTTGGTGTGAATGTACAGTTTGGATCATATCGCAGAAACAAACCAGGCATTGCTCCCGCTCAGAAAGAAGCAACAAGATTTACATTGCCTACCAAAAAAACGTTTAGACAACAAACACATGGGTGGAAAAACAAGTCCCTTCCCAGTGAGTTATCCGTGAGATCCATTCCTGAACATAAATAATAGAATAGTCAAAGGTCAGTCGTCACATTGGCTCACATGTAGTTCTTCTCAGGCACTCTGGTTTCCTCCCAAGACAGGCCATTTGAGATTAGTTCAGGCTTATTCCAAGTTTTATTTCAGCCTTGATACTTCAGATGTTTGCATTAGTGTGATCTGATTTGAAAAAGGATTTGGGGATGATGACTGGCCTCTGAGCGGAAAACTGCAATGTTTCTTGTTTGAATGATATACAATATATGCAGGACGATTAGAGCTCAGCTGTCATGCTGGCGGGTGACTCTTACCCAGTTAAAAAAAAAAAAAGAAAATGACAATACAGTGATTATTGTGGATTGCCTGTTTTCATTTGTCTAATTTTTGGTCTGCCAGAGTGATTTTTTGCTAAATGGAAATCTATATTCAAATGGAGATTAGCTCCCGACAATGACAGAAGGAGGACAGCAACCCCATGTTAAATGATGTTGAGGAGGTGGCGCTTAAACTGCTCTATGTTACTCAAAGGAAACCGGGGAGATTCTCATCAAAAAAAAAACCTTACCTTCCAGATCTGAGTGAATTTGCAGTGAAGCTGCTTGAAGGAAATGTTAGATGACGTGAATGTTTCAAGTTACTCTTCTGAAAACTCTGGGTGTGATTGTCACTTCTTTTGTTTCATGGATGAATTTGAATCTGTATTTCCTTCAGTCTGCCCGAGGAGAGCTCTCTCCAGTGACCAGACTTAACTTACAGCACAAGTGTGATGATGTATTGTTCGCTGATATTGTCCAGTTCGAATCGGGTGCTTTACTTTGGATTCATTCCCACTTGACATTACACGACTTTCAGCAGTGTGACGTAATGTCTGAGTTGATGATCGGAGTTTGCAACGTGGTAACAGTTCCATGTTTAGAATAACAAGTGGACTGCACGCACGGGAGACAGAAAACAAAAATAAACATCAAATTATAAAAGCATATTCTATTTAAACCTGTGAGGCTCAAGCTCCACACAAACTATCACACACCAATTACAGGCGTAGTGGAATAGGAAATGAATAAAAAGTTGTTGTTGTTTTTTGTTTTTTGCTAGCAGATGGTAAAACAGGAAAAACAATACCTCCACTTGTGGCCCCAATAATCGTAAACATTATTATCCTGTTATTATCCTATCATTACTCTTATCACACTTTAAATGTATTTTATTTTCCAAATGACTGACACTTTGTCGTACATGTTTTGGACTCTGAATTGAACATTGAATGAATGCTTTAACAACAAATGGGTAATACTTTAGATTGGGGAACTGATATGAACACATAAACTACTGCCTTTTATTGTACTTCCGGTGACTATTCCAAAGTATAATGTAGTCTTAACAAGACACTTCATAATGGGGAATTCTTGGCTAACTTTCTGTGAATACTCACTTGAATAAGTAGGGTTTTTTTGGGCTAATAAATGTTCCCGAATCTAAAGTGTGAGCACTTTTTTGTTTTTGTTTTCGTTTTTTTCAGCAGGTAAAGAAATAAAATGAATTTGATATTTGCAACTTAAGACATTTACAACTCTGGCGCACACACATTATTAAAACAAATATACACTTGGCTTTGGAGCTTGTGACATGACACTTAACAGTCGGTTTATATGACCTTGAAATACCCTTTACTTGATTCTCTATCTTTAAATATTCTTGAAACAAAATCACGAGATCACGGGAATGAACTACGATTCCATCTCTCGTAAACTACCTGGGACACTATAGATTCTCAGAAAAGTCATCACTCCAAAGTCGTGTACTGTTTCGCTGGTGGTGGCCAAAACAACTAGGAAGAGGCTATTGTACATGGGAATGCTTTTCTTGTGGTCGGTTCTGTGCTTGTGATGACGACGGTATAACAGTTAACCACAGACAAATTCCTGGGATGGAGACTTGTTTTGACAAGAGTAGAGGAGAGAACTAAAATGCCTGCTACAAAACCAAGGGTTGCCGCGACCCTCTTCATCCCACATAATAAAACACAATAACAATTGATGTCAATAAGCTTGAATTGTTCTAAATGCCTATTAAAGGAGAAAACAAACTGGCACTGATTTATTTTTTTTCCCCTCTTGACTATTTATTCCAATTCATTTTGTGTTACACAAGCACTACAGACAACCTTAAGACGTAATTCCAAATTTACTTTTACCCTTGATTGTACAATGTATGATAGTATTGACAGCTGCATTGTTTCATATGTTTCCTGACCTTTCTCGAGATTCGGATTTCCGTGTTCCGATCTCTTGTGGTATATAGTCATCTGAGTATAATTTGATTCAGCGATTGTCCATAAACTGGTTCAATGTGATTTGAAGTTGCGAGTTGTTCTTTCTTTCATGAGAATATGTTATACATATACATTTTTTTCATGAATACATTTTACACATGAGATGGTATTAATCCTTCATATGCAATAGCAAGAACACCAGTACCCAGAAACACATTCTCATTCGGCTTTAAAACCTTAACACTGTATCCATTTTTGCTTTGTTTCCAATAGTCTCTCTCAATCACAAAATAATTTTAGTTACTGTTGGGCGCTGTGGACATCAGTAATTTATGACCGGCAAAAAAACGAAGCGTCTTCTTGGACTTCTACGACTTGAAATATGTTAGCGTACATATAGCTGTCCATCTTTCTGCTGCTTAGGTTCCTTGATACCAGTGGGCTTCAACACATGAGACTATTTCACAATTGTCAGCTGTTCCGCTATTTCTTAAAGATAACCATCGCCTTATTAGCCGATCATGTCCACATTTCCAGTGTTCAGTAGATGGCGCTGTCGGTATAAAATATGTGAGGTTTCATTGTTTTGGGTGTTCAGCGAAAACAATGAATGTTTAGAGCAGAGAATGTCGTCAAGTGGGCTCTGAAATTGAGGACATAAAGTCCATTAGGCTTTCGAATCAGACTCAGGCTTTGTTTTCCGCAGCAAATAATGTACTGACGTACCCCGTAAGAGGGATATGCAGGTTATGGTTACACCAAGGGTGGAGCTCCTTTCATCCCATCCCAGTAACTGTGCCACTAGATAGCACTTCAATTGATCATCTGCTTTCGCCACGATGTAAACTTGGAGGCACCGTGACAAAAGCACAGAACCACATAAATATGCTATATATAGAACATGTTACCGCTATACAAGTAATATCCGACTTACGACTGGGATTGGTTCCGACCAACCGGTTGTAAGTCAGACAAGACGTGAGTCGAATGCCATTCCAAATAGCAGACGCGAGGGTTATAGGTGCTAATGTAGTGGTAGATCACTGTGTGAGAGTGAGATGCTGGATACTGTGCTGCTGTAACTGTTGTACGCGATGCAGCGCAAAAAATAAGCATCTGCTGTCCGTGGTCTAAGTACGGATGGACGTAAGTCGAGCAGGTGGTAAGTCGGATGTTACTTGTATAAAGGTCATCTAATGTGTGAGCCTATTCATTTTGCTGCCAGCTGACAGGAGTGACACCTGGTGCGGGAAAAGTCAGTGTGCCCAGGAATGCTCCCCGACCCAACCTCAGAAGTGATGAGAAATGTGATGGGTGACTGTATGAGACTTCATCCACAGACCGAGTCATGAAAGCTTTCTAATACAGATGCACTTCACGTCAAAAAGTGATGAAGTCACTGAAGTCCGTACACATGATGAAACATAAATCAATTAAAAAAAAGAAAGAAAAAAAAAACATGAAGAACGTAACAACCAAAATCATTGAAAGCAAAGAAGGGGAGAAATCAAAGGACCAACATGGACCTGCAGGACTCTGGTGCAACCTGAACAATGAGTGAGAGTGAACTTCCAAGCCGTGAAGGTATATGACAGAAACCTACTGCTTCAGGCGTTAACATGCCACCTGTCATGTTTTTGCTTTTATTTTGGTTTTATTGTGTCCCGCCACTTTTTTTTTTTTGGCTTAATGGTGCACACCTACAGCTGTTTCCCAGGTGTCAACACACCAGACAAAACCCTTCTGTCTCTGAGGTGAGCAGTGGATGTATGTTGCTCCTATGCAGGGTGGCTCTTTCTCCATTATACAGTACCTGGTCTGTTCTTGTCTTTGCTTCCTGATCCTTGAGCTTTTCTAGTTAGATTAACTGTGAGTCAGTTCAGTGCTGCCACAAAATGCCTCCTCTCCCTCTGTTCTCCCTGTTTTCCTCAGCCATGCATTTGTGTTTCCAGCATTCGTTGACTTCCTCCTGCTTCACTGTGCATGAGTTTGTGAGTCACTGTACTTTCTATTGCTTGTACTGTGACCTGGTGTGAAGTATGTCTGACTGTCGTGTGACTGTGAAGTGTCCTAAGACTCCATTGTTGTCTTGTTTCTCAATAATTCCTCAGTTATGTTTGTGCTTTAACCCTGTCATATTTTTATCTCGGACACTGTCACTTGGGTTCTGCAAACACGCAGCTCATGACACCACCTGTGGAAGATGCAGCAGAGATTAGCGGCTTATAGTTTTGTGAATTTCTAAGGAGACGCCGCCTCCTTCTCCTTTAATGCTGTTGATCTCTGCTGGCTGTGACTTTCATGGGCGGAATATGCACAAATTGACAGAAAGAGGCAGTTTGTCGCCCCATATTTGAGTGGTCCATTTTTTTTTAATTCAACAACACATGAAGTTGTGATTGTACAGTGTATAATTTTCCACAAAAGTCGATATTGCAGTTTGTAAAAAAAAAAAAAAAAAAAAAAAAAATATATATATATATATATATATATATATATATATATATATATATATATATATATATATATATATATATATATATATATATATATATATATATATATATATATCCTTTTTTTTAGCCTTTTGTGATCAGTAACGGTCACTATCTGGTTGGATAAATCACAAATGTTTTGAAAAAGATCGTACCCATGAAACCTCCTGCCATGGTTCAGACAGTTCTCTCCCATTCACGTTTCTTTATTGTTCAGCTGCAGCATCATATGTCAACAGGGAAGACATTTTCATGCGCTTTCCCTGGGCCTTATTATCTGTACATTTTTAGGTCTCCTCAGCCTGTGACCTTGTTTTCAAAGGAAAGTGAAGAAATATGAGGTGGGCTGGGAGACGCCTGTCAGTCGAGTCGCCCCTGCACTCTTCGTCTCCAGATGAAGGACAGAGAAGGTTTCATGTGACAGATCTATGAGCTATTCATGTTCGCTCTTGCCCCCAGGTTCCATGTGCGCGAATGCTTTACGTGCTTTTATCAAAGATTCCAGTGAGACACAACCGCTAGTCTCTTTCTTACTGTGGCAAAAAAAACAAAACCTCATTTGCAAAACATTTACAGTGAAACAATCCAGTATTTAAAGGAAAAAAAAAAAAAAAGTTCTTTACAGTTGACATGTTATGAAGCCGTCTTCGACTGAATAAAAGCGTGGCAGTTTCTTTAATGACTGACTGACAAGTGAACCTGCAGTGGTCCCTCTGTGGGACGCCAACCTCCAAACAATAGACAGCTCTGTTGTGGCTCAGAAGTGGGATCAAAGAATTGTTGGTGTCTTTTGCTTGGACCTTTGTCAGCAGGGAGGCGGGAATGATCGCGAGCATCATCTTGTTAATGAAAGACATGCGGATACTCTTAAAGAGAACCCTGACTGCTGGTGTCTGTTGTTCCCCATACACCTTCTTATGTGTCAGCTATAGACATTCAATCGACTGTGTCTTCTAGTCTTTCAACTTTTTCAAAAAAGGTTTTACAATTTTGAGGTGACCTCAAATGGTTGCGTTTGTTCATCCAACTTTATGAACCTGAGCCTGAAAGTATCATTTCAAGCCTAAAGATACCGTGCACTGTGGAAAGGCTTGGCAAAATTGAAGATATAAATACATGCATCGAGCAAAAACTGCTTAATATTGGTGAGATAAAGTTCAGTTAGTTGAACTTGACAAGTTATCCTGATTCAAGGGAGCTCGATGGTGAGAAAAAAAAGGTTTCCTCTTCTTGTTCTTGCATTTTTGTCAGACCTGAAACACAGGAACAAAGAATGTCACTGTAATCCATCAGTCTGGACTCCAGCGAACCACAGTGACAGCCAATATCCATTGCAGGAGTCACTGACCAAAATGACCTGTTGTGTACAGAAACTTTTCCAAGAGGTCACCAAAGACCCTACGGTCTCACTTGCCTCAGTCAAGGTCAGGGTTCATGACTCCACCATGAGAAAGAGAGTGGGCAACGTTGACCTTCATTGAGGGCTTCCAAGCTGAAGGTGTGTGTTAGACTAAATCTTGTGAAAAAACAAGCCAACAATACAATAAATATGGTGATGTGATGGTGCGGGCCTCCATTTCTGCTTCAGGACCTGCAAAATTTGTGATAAATTGAACCATGGACTAAGAATTCCAAAAAATCTTGAAGGAAAATGTCCATGTGTTTGTGACCTGAAGCTAAAGAGCGATGCAAACCAAACGTACCAGCAAGTCCACTAAGTCGCTCAAGAAAAACTAAGGGGTGTGTTCTCAAAGTCCTGACCTGAAACTTAGTGTCTTTCAAGGTGACTTCACTGTGCAACACCTCTGCAAAGATGAATGTAAAAAGTCCTCCAGAGCACTGTAAAAGACTCAAGTTATCTATTGTAAAATAAAAGTTGAAGCCATTGATGTTGTCAGTTGCCAACAACTATGTTTGTTTTGCGTTGAATTTAATTCATCGCCTCTAATGGTGAAACATGTCCAAATAGTCTTGTCTACTCAAAATATTTACGTATTACCAATTGACCCATTTTTAAAGACACCAGAGCCCTATAACAAGCTGAAAAAGAGAACACTGCTTCATGAAACTTCATCAATCTGTCACTATTTTTTAAGCTTTTTTTGTATCCCTTTATTAAAAAAAAATAAAAATTATCAAAGTGAATTTTTGGATTTTTATTTTGGATTTCTGGTCTCTGTCTACTTTCAAAAGACTGAGTGGTGAGTTGGGGATCATGTAGAACATGCCTTTTTCACATTTACGTAATAAAAACCACAAAACTGCCTGATACTCAGGTAGGTATTCGCTCTGCAATTTCAGAGTGGCAGTCGCAAAATAATGAGAAGAAAATGAAGGGGAAACTGCTCACAGAAGCTAAGTACACACGGAGAGTTACAGGAATAGCAAGCACTCCAGAAAGACCGCGGATCAAACGCATGGGTGGCACCAGAGACTCCTGACTCGGAAGTTGCGTGGGAAAGGTTTCCTGCTTGTTCAAGTTCTCAGCACCACACGGAGACAAACAACCTTTAAACCATCCCTTTAATGTTTCTTTTTGAGTCAGAGCTGTGGAGCACCCCAGCACTCGGTGCTGAATAATGTGCCAAACTTACTTCACATAATTCTCATTCTCTCAGGCCAGATAGTTGACATTTTACAGAACAAGCGCAGTCAATCGACGGTGAATTGCTCCCAGACTAGGAGCCTCCAAAAAGTGGTGTCCCCACTATTGCAACATGAGATGTCACTACTGTCAAGTACTACAGACAAAAAAATGGGGGTAGACAAACACAAATGAATTTATCTTTGAAATCTTCTCACATCAGCCAACACTTCCCTGTTGGCTGCCACCTCAACCTCAACTGGTCGAAAAGTCATTTGCTAAATTCCAACCAGGGGGGCATCTGTGGCGACTCATCTTCAGCCTTTGTACCAGCTCTCACCAGAGTCTGGGCTCGTACCACCGTCTGCATCGCTTTCCTCAGCGTTCTCTGAAGCCCGTCCAGTTCAAATTTGGCTGCCTCTTCCTTCTCCGACAGTTTGTGTGCAGCTTATATGTTTAAACATCAGCATCGGAGTCAGCCGTCTCAAGGACATTCGGAGGGCTTCACTTCCAATTAAGATAGCCACGGTGAAAAGACTGAATGCGGATTGAAGAACTTTGATACTGAATTGATTCATGGCGTGAAAACTGTTGCAGGCACCTCAAAAAGAAGTCTGCTTTTGATCACCGCAGCCTTGAAAGCCGTCAGTGCAACATCGGATTTCATGTCTGCCTGTACATGAATGCAATGCCATTTGTTTTCAAGGCAAATGTGTATTACTCTGTAATGAAAACATAATTCTACTCAAATGTAAGTGGTGTTCATAATGGAGAGTGACTCATGAACTTGGAGTCTGAAACATCAATACTCACCTTTCTCTACGTTTAGTGTATATATTCTGTGTATACAGCATGTTACAATGACGTCTGTTTCTTGCGGAGCCACTTTTCTTCAGTCCTCCTTCGACTTGCATGCAGTCACAATGTACACAGCAAAGTCAAAGTATTGCATTTTCTGACCAACACAACAACAGCAAGCAAAGCTTTTAGTGCTGCGTCAAAAAGATTTTTTTTTTCTTATTTTGCCACTTTTAATTTTGGCACGCCTACAATTCCGTAACTGTGTCATTTTGTAACGGATAGAAATGTTTGGTGCAGCCAAAAAACTAAAGATTTACTTTTACTTGATCACAAGCAACAATGATCGACACAGCATCAGTGTTGCGGAATTAATATTGGAAATTGTTTGCAGTCGTGAAGTTATTTAAAGTATCATGGAGAAGGAGCCTTTGCGTACATATTTATCAACACCTGAAAGGAAGTGTCGGAGTTCGAGAAACGGAAGGAGCAGCACTAAAGTACATTTAAGTTTTTTCCGTTTCTCCAGACAAGGAGTGGAGAAAAAAATAAATGGTGGAGCGCTGAATAGATTTGGAAAAAGACTTTTTTGGCAAGTCACAAAAGAAAACACAATTTCAATGTCAGTCACATAGCTCGCAAAGAAGAGTCCTTGGTACACTTCGGCTCGACATTTAAGTCCACAACCGAGCTACAAGTCAGTGAAGGTTAAAGAGCTTGTGAGAAAGACAATGTCACTTTTCGGAAGTAACCGACATCCAGGCACCGTTGGGAGCATTTCTGCTGAAGGGTCCATCAGGAAAGAAAATATGGAGGAGAAGCTCCAGCCCACAGCACAGTTTACGAGATAATTGAACACCAGGGACAGTGATAAGTAGCCCACCACAAATTAAGTCCTGTCTGTCCTCTCCCCCATAAGATCACAGTGTAGAAGAACTGTGAAACTATATCAGGACAGAATTATGTGTCTCTTATGTCAAAATGCATGAAGTACCGGTGCTGGCCCTCCATTCTTTCACCTGTATGATGCATGCATTTTTGTCCTTGTCCCTTCCAGTCTGTTTTTATCATGTGCACTTACTTCCTGTTTTGCCCGCTGACAAAAGAGGAAGCAGCTTCCAGTCATCCTTTAGTGTCATCTGCGAAGGATCGTCGTACTAGCAAGTGGTCTTGGACACTCTTGGAATTGTTCTGGTTTTGCTTTCTTGTTTTTCTCTCTCAAAACTGTGTCCTGTTAAAAAGCATTTCAATAAAGCATTTCAAGGGCCTCCTGTGGAACGGCAAAGGACTCAAACCCAATGACATTGACTCTCTCTTTACACTTCAACTCAGCAGAATCTTGTAAACAATACATCTCCTATAACTTCTGTGTTGAGGACAGTCAATAACGCCTCCCCCTCAATTCCACCAACCACTTAATAGCTAGCTTACAGCCATAAATATCTTGAAATCCACCTCCATGTCTTCCTGTCACTTTCGGGTATACCATGCACAGGCATCAATGACCCGTTCCCCTTCTATCTGAGTGGTAAAGAACATTGCAGATAAACCTCAGACTGGTACTGAGAACAAGCTCCAAACAAGAAAACTGTATTTTATATTCATACCCCTTGCTCTTTACAGGCTATATGATATTGCCTGGGAAGATAAATAAGCAAAACCTGAATGACCTTGCTCGCTACTCTAGCAGTTCCCACAGACAGAATATGTAGGTTTGGCCAGAGGCGCTACAGAGGTAGCCACACACATTACAGTAATCGGGCTGTTTTTGTGCCGATTTTGATCCTTCTTCACCAAAGATAGTAGATGCCTGATGACTGTAACCCCGAGAAGATTAGCCTGTCAGAGAATCCTTGTCTAGGGTGTCCGATAATCGGGGAGAGCAAATCGCTCCCGACTTGACCTGTTATTTTGTTCTTTGGATCTTTTTCACCACTTTCATGTTGGGTACTATGTTTTCCACTTCATTGTATCAGATGTGGACACGCAGAGTTTCTGGCTTGGCGAATGAACTCTTCGTACAGTAGGATCAGACATGACTCTCAAGGCTTCCGTGTGGTGTATCGACTGAAGTGAACATCCTTCGACAACTCCCTGATGACAAATTCCTTATATACATACAGCATATGAGAGTCAGGCGAGTCATCAGTCCAGGGTGGGCTTGTTTTCAACTTACGTCTAGAATAATGGATGACCCACTTCTAGGCTTAGAAATTGCATAACATAGGCAGACGCCACAAAAATCCTGGTAGCATTCAAAAGACAAATACAGACCATCGAGTCAGGCGTATTCAAGTGTACAATGAGTTATAAATACTTATTTTATAACACCACTGAGGAAGTATACTTGAAGTTTACTTTTGATACGCTACATTCAAAATACTTACATTTGAAATACATCATTTCAAGTATCCTACTTTTTTCTGACGGATAGTATAGTGTATTAAGTATAGTATAGTATAGTATCAGTATATTATTGAGGTGATCAAGAAAGTAAATGTGCAAAGGATCACGTGAGCAGGTGAATGGTTGTATAAAACGGACATTTGTTGTTATTGTTAGATACTTTTGCTCTGATATTGTCTTGTTCTCATGTTGATCAGTGCTTTCATTGTATGACTAAATAAATGTTTGTCACTGTGAGTGTGAACCATAGTGATGTGTGGTACAATGTAGACGTTAGTTGACCATAAGTACTTCACCAACTGTTCAGTCTTGGAGGTGAACATGTACTCTTTTGGTGGTGCACATGGTTAACAGTTTTACAGTTTTCGCCTATAGATACTGTGATCTTTAAATATACATTAAATAATAGAAATGTGAATGAGAAGTATATATCTACAGTGGTGGATTACAAGTGTGGTTCTTGGACACTTCTGAATTCTTGAAAATACACTTTAGTAAACTAAAAAATGTTACATTCAAGTAAACCACTGATATATGGTCTGGACAATACTTGCGTGCTTGTACTCAAGTATACTTAATGAAATGGACTTCAAGCGTACTTGTTTTTGCTAAGGGATATTTTGTTCTGTTCACTAGTTGTTTAAAGAGCAACGGTGTTTGATAATATTGTGAGTACAAACAACACATTATTTAAGGTTAGCAGTTTGCTTCAAGCACACATAATAGATGTCAACAATTATGAACTCACTTGGAAGCAGACAGAAGGGAACAGCATCCATGTTTGTGCTTCAAGGAAAAGGTGAACGTCATCAATGGTGAGGAACAACTTATGTGTTTTGACATGTAACACTTCAAGCATGCTAAATTTAGCCCTCAAAAAACGAAAGGCAGATTAATATAGCATACTGTTCGGACATCTGTATCCCTTGTTAGTTGAGGCTTTTGTAAACCTCCTTCCTCTGTGCTCTTCTTCAGACAAGTGGACAGGAGGAGAATTTGGTTTCCACCTCTTACCTCCTTGTATTTTCCCCATGATTAAATGTGATACTTTTGGCCATCAAGATCGGTGCCTTTTTTACATTAAAGTGTTGGATTATGTTGTCTGAATTTGGAATTATATGTGACACAGAAGAGGGAAGTGAGATTTTGCAAAATGGAAAGTCCTTCTTCTTGGTAACACTGAGGTGGCCAGCAGGATTGATCTCCTTGTTCAACAGAGAAGAGAGAAAGAGTCATGCCAAGGGGCTGCTCGAATGAACTGGCCAGGAGGAACAGACGGGGGAGAAAGCCACACAGGCAGCGGGGTCTTCTTGTGTGCCACCAATGGAGACTGGAACGCCTGCCTGTGTGGCAAAAGGGAAGCGGGATGAGGCCAGAGTGGTTGCTGACATCCAGTCTTGGTGAGAGAGATTACGGGGGCAAGGACACACTGCAGCGAGGATTAACTGAGGAGCTGGTGGATCCTGGCAGGGGAGGACATGGCAGGATTAGAAAAGTCAAACAGAAGGTCGCAATCCACACAGGAACATGCAGCGATGGATCCATTTTTTTTTTTTTTTCAAACGTTCATTTGCAGTTTTATTGTCCCCATGATTATGTACTTACTGACTAACAAGGAGTAATAGTTTGGGAATGAATAGGGAAAATAAACAATCCACAATGAAGGCAGACTCACACCAAACAACATCTCTAAACTTCAGATCCTCTGCCATGTTGGAGGTTAATTCATGCAGGAAATCAGTCAACCGCAAGCGTGTTTGAGGAGTATTTACACAATTTGAATCATGTTCTACTCGTGAAGCTTCAACTAGACAGTAGAACCGGAGGTACAAGTACCATGTCCTCAGGTGGAAAATGGTCTCACATGATACTAGTAACATCCAACTTACGACCTGCTCGACTTACGTCGACCCGTACTTACGACCACAGCCAGCAGATGTATTTTTTTTTAATTCAATGTCTGGCGCCGTAGCACGTAGCAAGACACACTTAGCGCGTACAACAGTACAGTATCCCAGAATGTCATTCTCACACAGCTATCTACCACTACAGTAGCACCGATAACCCTCGCCTAAGCTATTTTGAATGGCATTCGACCGGTTTCAACCGGTTGGTCGGAACCGATCCCGGTCGTAAGTCGGATGTTACTTGTACTTGATACTAGTGGACGGTAGTATCACTGTGTTCATGTGCCACAGGCGGTAAACTGCGCCTTTCGCAGACTTCACAGAGCAACTTTTTGACCGCAGCTAACTATTGTTGTGAAAAATGAACTGTGTATTAAGTGTGAACTGACAGAGGAAGAGAACCACAAAGTGTTCCTCATTCAGCGTCTCAGTCTGGAGTTTGTGTGGCGTCACAAGGTTTTGCCGTTACACTAAGTTACGGGTTACGCAGTAATGTTTTGCTGTTTGTCATTTGAGTAGTTTCGATTCATAAACAGGTTTGTTAAAGCTGCTTCTTGACATTTGTGATCACCTGGCACCAGGGTCCCGCTGCATCACGCCATGTTTGTAGTTCTTTGTAGTGGCTGCCGTTGCTGCGTTTTGAGTGAGGCAGTCTTAACACTGCTAACATATGAGGAAGGCTTGTGACTGTCCTGAACCTATTACGGCTGTGAGTTCAGTCAGTTCATAACAGTCTCTAGCAAATCCATAACAACTTATACAACAAAGACAATAAAGAGAAAATGCGAGAATGACTCACATATTGAATTGAATTTTCCGGAGTTGACTGGAGTGGGATTTGCGTCACCTATGCAGTGGCTCATTTGAATTTTCTGTCAGAAATATGGTGAAGGGAAACACGCGGGTTCAATTGTACATTCCTTAAATAGTTAATCCCCATTTTGTTTTCCGTTTTTCATACATCAACCCTTTCACAAACCCATACACAATTAAAGTCAGCTAAACGCTCTATTTGCATTCATGAATCGCTGTATGGCATGTGCTTAGAAACGTAATCATGCTACACTTTGTGTAGCCCGGGGAGGATTGCAGCTCTCAGTCACAGAGGAAGACGGGAATTTACACCGGGAAGTGACACGCTTTCCAAGACTGAGCACACGTGTTGGCCTTGGATGAAAGCAGTGAGTGCTGTGAATTTGGTGGCTGTCGGACCATTAATCATATTTTCTTGGAGGTGCTGAGGGGGAGTCTTCTTGGAAGACACTCCTCAGCTCTGGCATGTCTCTCTCCAAAGCAAAATAGGCTGCCTGAGGTTATGTGTGAGCTTTCTACGGTATCACGCTTTCTATTGATGGATAGTCCCGCTGTTTTGCAGCTTTTTTAGTGAGGCCTATGCCTCTTGATGGCAGCTCTTTCACTGCTATCAGGCTTAAAAGCACATCAGCGTCCAGATGTTTGATCGCAGCCACTTTTTTTTCGCTCGCTTTGAAATGGAATACAAAGAAAGTTTTCTAGAAAGCAGAATGGAAAATTGCGTCGTAGAAAACGGTGAGGGCAAAGACATTCCAGTGTGTGGTTTGATAGATTTACCTCCCCCAAGAAGGTTTGTTTGTGTTCAAAATAGCTGGATAAGTTAGGGCCGGATTTGGATGACATTTTCAAGAAGTGCGTGGAATGGAACAAATGATTTTGGGAGTGATCCAGAATGACTTCAATTCAGGCGTTCACTACACAAAGATCAAGGCTCTCACCATTGCCAGAGTGAAAAAATTCAGGTCGCCTTTTCATTGTATTTTCATTAAAACCCGACCAACTCAAAGGCCATTTTATGTGCAAAACCATGAAACCAAATCTTAGCAAGTGGGGTTGTCTTGAGCGGACTCATATCTCAGACTTTTGCACACTGTTTTCCGCTTGATCTGCTCTCCACATCACCCTCACTGTGGAACATTTCTGCGCAGTGCAGCTCTTTTAGACTCTAAACTTCAGCTATATAACAAACCGATCAATAGCAAGAGCAGCTCATCAGGAAGGCCGTCTGAATTATATATGTACATACATATATATATATATATATATATATATATATATATATATATATATATATATATATATATATATATATATATATATATATATATATATATATATATATATATATATATATATATTCATTTTAAATTGATTTCATTGAAATCTGACTCAGAAAAAGTCACTTTATAGAATGCTGCCTCAACTTCATGACAGCACTGAACTGTGGCATTGATGGAGATTTTTTTGTCCAACCTCCTTGAAACACTTTCATTTTAGGGAAAGTACTCAAGCAACGGTCTGAACTTTTGCAAAGCATACACACAAAACTGTCTGATGCAGGTGGAGAACGTACTTTCTGATTGAAAGTTTCAAAGATTGCAAGATGGTATTTCATTGAACTGTTAGGAATTACGAAGACCACTTTAACTCTCAATTCTGTACCACACAAAGAGCTGGATTTTGAACTACCTGCTCCTACGTCAATATTGACAACTATTTAAAATAGTTCCACGTCCACGTTCCACGCTTTATCTCTTTGCTGCCATTATCTGCGTGCTACAGCATCTTTCTGCTTCAGAAACTTTCAAAGAAAACAAAGAGAACAAAACGAGTCAGTGCATATTTGCAAACAAAGAGATTCGCCAATTGATCAAGGACAACTCGAACAGTCGCTGAAAAGTTGTCCTCCTCTTTTAAAGTGTGGATCATGAGGCTTCGCTCATTCATAAAATGAATCTAGAGGTGCTTCTTCTGGATTTGACCACCTACATACCTCCTTGTTCAGAAATCCTTTACGAAAGGCCTCCTAAAGCCTGGTTTGAGTTTAGGACTGAAGATTCTTCAGTCATTATTAATGTCTCCAAGCCGACATATTGGTTTTCATCTCAAAAACAAGACACTGTTGAAGGTTGTTTCCTATAAAACAGTTGCTATTCCCTCACGATAACACATCTTATACTGCCATCCTGAGCATAGTATTGGGGCACAACTCCTTCACCCTATTGAGGTAATTCTGAATATACAGTGGTGTGAAAATGTTTTTCCTTTTCTCTTCCTGATTTCTTTGTATGTTTTTTCCCCATGTAAAAGTTTCAAGAAGATGTGCGTGTTTGAGTGTGAAAAGGAAAAACATACTTGAGTACTTTCTTGCAACTCCTAGTCCTCCTGGTCTGTGCTTCACAAAGAGTTTATTTCAGGGCCACGTTCGATTTAGCGACGAAACTTGAGCGAACACTTTGATCATCAAAGGGTCATCTGTTATTTACATGGATTATGTGGAGAAAGATCAGACACCTCCTGCTCACCCACGACTGCTGGGAGCTGCCCCCTACTCCTACTGCGCTTAACACATCATCTTCATCACCTCCGAGGAGCACAGCCCTCCCTAGATGGTTATAACCTCTGACACTCTGAACACCACAAGAGTTTCAGATGTGAACACACAGTGATCTTGTGTCCTCATTACACACCACAAGGATCCATGATCTTTGAGACATCATTGATCACCAGGGTTGTGTTCGAGTGACACATCCTGTATTGTCATCAACTAGTGAACACCATCAGAATGTTTCCAGCGCTCCAGTGAAGACCACCAGAGCAGGTGGCTCAGACTCAGGAAACACATACAGAAGACAATAATCGTATCCAGAATGGCTGGATGTTCAGGCGTGTTCACCTGAGTAACCCAACATCAGAGATAGAAATCAGTGTCTAGTTGTGACTCTCCACCAAACCACTGTGAATTAAACACCCTCCACTCATGTTTGGTTTCAGCTGATGTCAGAACAGTTCAGCACATTGGAAGAAGATGAAGCCATGAAATATATCGCAACTAGAAGATGGAGAATTTCAGCCATTCGTATGTCTCTCATTGGAGCTACCGGGTGGTAAATACAGCTAAAAAAAACGCGGCGCACAAGGCTGCGTCCGTATCTGTCTGTACAAAAGTGTGGAGAATATCATGAAGCCTAGTGGCAATCATATTTAAAACATACTTTTTATGGGTGCTTCAAGTAATAGACAATAAATAGACAGTGACGGGTGACAAAAGAAAAAAAATAAAGTTACAATTTTATGTTAACCGCTTAGTGGAATAGTTCAATAGTGGAAATGTCTCCCCATAACATCTCCCAAAGTGGAAATGGCCTCATTCCACTATTCACTATTCAGTATAATTTTGGTTTAAAATGAATAAAGGTTTACAGCGATGCCATCACTGTTTCTTTGTGAGCTTGTTTGTGCGTGTCATTCCACAACAAAAAATAATGAAAACACAAGAACTCCTCACAAAGAATTGTTTCTGAATGTCCGCCAAAAAGGTTCTTGTCTCATTTAATGGCTGTTTCATTGAGGCCTTCGCAGTACTGGATTGAAAAGAAATACGGCTGATGTTGGACAAAGAAAGTTATTGGGATAAATGTTGTAATTTTGCCGATAACTATAGTCTCTCTTGAAGCTGTTTTGTGATGAAACTTATTTATGGAGTTTGTTTATGTTTAAATGCAATAGTTAACTAACTGTAGAGATGAGAAATTCAGTGTTTCACGTCTCTGGTAGAACCCGCTCGTGTCTGACAGACTGCTCTGCCAGCTTTATTTAGGGGTTAAATTGAGCAACGTCATATTACACCACTAGAGTGAGGGTAGATAAGTAACTGAGGAAAACACTCCTCTTCTGCAGTGAAGGAAAATAGCAGAAAAGGCCCACAAAACATCACTCGTCGTGACATCTCCAAACTTTATTCTATTGAAGAATCGAAAGAGGAAAAATATTCGATAATGTGGCTTTGAACTCAGTATCGTCCCTCACTTGGATGCACTTTGCTTTTGAGAGCTGTTGAACAAGCACACAAGAAAGATTGAGAAGACGGGGTGAAACTTCAGCACTGTTCTGCCTCAACATGCATTTATTCACTCCAATGACTGTCTTCGCCGGTCTGCGCCAGCAAAGGAATGATCGGCTGCATCAATGTTCTGATAGTTACTGCCATGTAGTTGTGTTACAGGAGTGTTTAACTGCGGGTGTGGGACTCTTCCATCCACGTGAAGTGTCAATACTGGGCACCTATTTGCACCATCATGGTTGCTGCATTTTTAAAAAATACCCCTCCTAAAAAGAAAAAGTCCCAGCACTCCCAGGAGCCGCGTCTCCCGAGTCTCAGTACGCAACAGCTGTCTTATCTTCACAAGCTCTCGACAGCGCTGTGTGCAAGCCGTCTCACTAAGTGCAATGTAATGTAGCGCCGACTCATTGATAATATACAACAATTCTATGTCTATTTAAACCCGCCTGCAGGGGGCGGGTGGCTTTCTGGTCCCCTTCAGCACAGATGTTGTTCCCTATGCTTCAATAAAGCCTTGCACCCGTCTCTCCCCTCCGCTCCTGCGAGACAATCCGCCCCATCAAGAGACGCTTACCAGACATTACCGTCGCGTCTGCGCCTCAGTGAGCGAGGGAAACTGTGGGGAAAGAGAAATCAACTTCTTTTGAAGACAGACTCATAATTGTTTCTCCTCCATCTTGACATTAATTAGGGTGAAATATTATGGAAAGGATCCAGGCTGCAACAGGGATTTAAACAGGAAGACAGCAAGGCTTTTCTCTGGCGCATCAGTGTCTGTCATGAGCTTTAAGTGGGCTCTGTGCTGCACCGATGCTAATGCACTGTCTAATAACTGGCAATTACAGTATAAACAGTAATACCTGAAGGACACAGGTTTCTCGGTTCATCTTCGCTGATGTCTCAATAACATGACACGTGTCTAAGCATGTGCAAATGCTTTATTTTCAGTCAGTTGAAATAGTTTCATGGAAATCATATTTGATCATGGATGGATTTAGGGTCAGAGCTGGGGTGAACCACGGAAACTAGCGCAACATGACCGCCATGAACATGTGCGGTGGGACAATGTTTCGTAGGATAAAACCTTAACAAAACCTCATAATACATGAAGTATACCTCCAGCCGCCGCTGGCTAGTTCATTTATCTCTTCAATATTATGACCATGCAAATTCAGAGCCGGAAAAAGAGGCATCTTCTGATGCAATACTTACTTTTGAAACACAAATGCGACATGAAACTAAATCTCTGGTGAAGCACAGACTTTGTTTATCCTGCTGTCCGCACAACAGATGCCATGGTGTCGTTATCACATTATCCAGGGACCTAATGTAATAACTCAGCTTATCTTCATGTTAGATGTTCGAGTTGGATAACTTTGGTGTATGTTGTCACCAAGTGAGAATACTGTCTGTATTCCTATGTGACTCATTAGAATGTAAACAACACTGAATTCATGGTTAAAATGAAGACATTACCGGGTGTAGTCTCCTCATTTGGGAAACAACACCAGCTAGAATGTAGCTAACCTTTTTCATCCCTTAACACGCCGCTTTTCTGACCAGCTTAAATCATGGCAGCGGCTTAAAATGAAAGACGCCCACCTTATAGTGTGATGCCGCATTAGCTGAGTGCAGCAAAGCAAGGACGAGCCACATTTTTTAAAAGTGACACAGTCATATGATTTCAAAGATTTTATTGAAGTACTTTTACTTGAGAAAGTCGGTTGCTTTGTCCAAGAATGATGTGTGTTTGAAGAGGTAGGGTCCAGATTTGTTCGCTGCTTCCGATTACATTTCTCTGAAAATGATCGCTCTGTTTCATGAAGCTTCACCATTGCTCAAATACAAAACAAAGTGAGTCAGAATAATTTTTATTACTTATTCTTCTGTGACTTTGATACCTTTCTTCATCATTGCGGACATGCGTTGTGGTTCTAAACTTTGATAAGCTAAACAAATCTGATTATGATATCTCAAAATCAATAAATAATATAATGATTATTGGATTGCGCGAAAGGTGAACGCTACTACCGATGGGGGGTCAGTCATTCGTGGAAGTCTTATTGACTTGGAGGATGGAATGAAAGGTGCAAAATCTGCTGCTTTTTCTGGCAAACATCTACAGTGGTACCTCGGTTCTCGACCACAATCCGTTCCAGACGGCCGTTCGAGAAGCGATTTGTTCGAAATCTGAATCGATTTTTTCCCATTACATTGAATGGAAAAAGAAACAATGCGTTCCAAGCCTTAAAATAGTCTTTTGTAGGAGTGAATGTAGAGTGTCTGCTGCAGGTGCGCTGTTCCTCTATGTGTGTGGCCGCTGCATGTGGGAGGGGTTGCCGAGTGAGTGACGTCTCTCCAGAAGGGAAGAGGTGCCCGGTGCGTGTCCAGCTCTGAATGTGCGCTTCTGTGCAGTTTGGCTGTGACAAAGTCATAAACCAAATCACGCTCTGTCCGAAAAACAGTCAGTAAATGTAGCTAACAGGACACGTCTGCATACAGAGGCTGCGTTATGCACAAAAACAAAGGGTGGGTCAGCCCATTGGTCCGTGCACGTTATCTCGAAATTTTTGTTCGAACTCCAATTTGTTCGAAAACCAACGAACCTCTGTACTGTAAATTCATAATAGAAGAAAGGGCTAGCAGCATGGTGACGTTGGTGGAACCACTTAAGGCCATTCCCGAAGTTGCTTCTAAACTTAAATTATTATTATTATTTTATTATTATTTATCTATCTATTTATTTATTTTTGGACGTATAGTTTTGTTTTTGGAAACCGGAGGCCTCAGACCGAAATTTCATTGCCATCATATAGTGATATGTTTTTGTGCAACTGAAAATTATGTAAACAGCAAAAGCTTCACTACAGCAGTACCTTGAGGTGAGCACTTCGAGAAATAAAAAAAAAAAAAAAAAAAAAAAGAAAGAACTAGGCAATTGTCATTCTTATTTTAAATGGCATATACACGGTGTGGACACCCTGTAATGTGCCACACTAAACCGTCTTTATTGTCTTGCTTTTTCCATCCCTTCTGTATAACACTTCTGGTGAAACATGCGATCACAAGGCGTTTTGATGGTTGATGAATAGGCATCCCTGTCCAGTGTTGATGCTATTTAATTGAATTGAAAGGGGAAAAGGGAATTGAAATGAAAGGGCTTCACGATCAAAAGCTCTGGTGATGTTGCTTAGTGTATTTATGGCCTTGTTTGACCCTGATCTTGACTCAGGATGCCGAAAATGTGCTCCTACACTCCTGCGTGATTTCTATAAAGACACTATAAATAGGAATTGCTCAGATATTACACTGATGCGAAATGAACGTGAATGGAAATAAGAGCGGTACAAGATTAAACTACATGATATTGATGCACATTGAGTGAAAAGGCGGTCTTTTTTTGACGTGCCTCTTTCTCCATGGTGCCTGGACAACTCTACTCAACTATCGCCTAGGACAGATGCTGAAGACACGTAGGGAAAATTAGCTCCAAGTGAATCTCTTTTTACATTGCCATATGCTTTCATTTTGCACAGTAGTAGCGCGTAAGTAGAGAATTGTTTTAGCTTTTTTGTTGCAGTTCCCCCAAATATTTAGATACCATCACATTCATAATGTGTATCACAAAACAATACACGTGGTACACGCTCTTCCACTTTGAGAAAACTGAGTAAAAACAAAAAAAATGTTGCATACCACATAAACATTTGCACCATCGGATCACATCACTTAACTTCAATTCGGAGAGGAGCCAGCAACAGAGCAGGTGATTTTCCACAAGCGTGGTCACAGCTGGAGCAATCAGCCCTCCACTCATGCGGCGTCCCGGCTGCAAATGAATGCATGAACAAGTGAAAACGGAATCATAAAAACAACACAGGAGGCTTGTTTTGGCGAGGCTCAGGTGCACAGCAAAGACACAATGCATTTGCCATCTTTAAGACAAATCTGAGGGAAACAAAAGACGACAATCCACGACAATCGTAACTAGTACATTTTACATGTAGTATATCGATCAAAACCATTACATGTTTTGGTTTCTTTTGTTGTCTTTTGACCTCTCGAACATGAGTAGAATTGAATATCTGTGACACAAAAGCACACTCTTATTTTCAATGGGAAAAAGGTTTAATATGTTCCACTTGATTTTCTCTTAACACCGCAAGAATTGTTTGGAATTCCAATACTTTCCACATATTTGTTGCTAAACCATGTCTAACAATTCCAAAAATTAAGTCACTTTAATACAATATTTCACTATGGTCACTATCACCTTTGAAGCATAGATTTATTGATCCTCACCTTCAATAGTAAAAATATTTTTAGAGTTAATTTGCCTCGATAAACAGAAAATAACATGTCTTTTTTCGTAGTTTGTGTTGAGTGAAGTTGGCTACACTGACCTCACACAAAGATAGATTAGTTGCGGAAGGTACTGATGTTCCATCTGTGAATAAACAACTCGCACCCACTCCCTACAGTTCTCAACAGACCGCAGTGATACCAGTCAATACAATCGATTTGCCTCAACTGCTGACCAATGGGGTTCAATAAAAGCAGTACAGCATAGCTGCAAATTAGCATACGAATGTCTCAGAGATGAAAACAACCCTCCCACCAGCCATATTTATAAAGTCTCAGTGCAGAAATAAATATTGATTCTGGGGGGGGTTTCAGTTTCCTAAGTGAAAACTCTCTCTGCGAGTGTTTTCAGTCCTGTGGGTCTAATATATATGACACAAAGGGATCGATCAAAGATGGGGGGCATTTTCTCCATCACTTTTATAGTTTTGAAAGCAGTTTTGTGAGGCGTCATGAAACTTCCTCAATTTCTGAGCACACTATATGGCGCTCTCTGCTTGAAAATCAATGGGTTTTAAACTGTCAGCGCCACCTACTGAGCTCTGAAAGTGAGGTCACTAGAAAGCGGTCATGGATATCTAAAGTTGGACCCAAGTGTAAGGTGTACTGGTCGACAGAAGAAAACACAAACACACACCAGGATATAACTATATCGATGAGAAATAAAGGGTGAGATCAACAAAATGCTCACATGCAGATATATTTGCGAAGGAGAAAGTGAAACAGAAACGGAGGGAGGGAAAATGAGAACGAAGAAGGCGGCTGAAAAGAAAATCGAGCGCGCACAGGTTTTAGAAAATTCAAAGAAACGTAGCGTAAGTTTTGGGGGAGCTTAACACGAGGAACGCGAAGAAACCATCTGGCGACACAAGCCGCCGCCGAGGAGTTGATATCCGTGGACGGTTTGATGATCAAATGCGCGCCAGCTGAGTGGCTCGAAAAGCTGGAGAGAGGGCAGGAAAAGGGAACGCAGAACAACCAGGAGTCACCAAAATAAAAGCATGGACAGACGCAGACATGATATAAGAAAACAGACATGAAAAACATGGACATGACAAAAGCATCATATGCGACCTGCAAAAACAGCAGTGAGCATTTGAGACATTCTTTGGAACCAAACAGAAAACAGCAGGAGTCATGCAGATATCATGGGGCATTAAAACATTCAAAGATCCAGGATTCAGGCGAGCAAAATGTCCGCAGACTTGCTCTGAACAGACTGTAAAACCACATTGAAATATGACTATTTAGGGCTTTAAAATAGAACATGCAAATTCTTGTCACAGATTTCAAACTGAGACTGAAGGTCTCTGCTTGTTAATTACAGCGTCTCACCGTTTCTGTACCAGCAAAACACAAATGAATGATTGATAGATGGCTGATGCGGTGGCTGTTGAAACTTTGAATAAATTGGCATATATTATTTAGCAGCAGCAGACTATGACCTAAAAAAGTAACAAGGCATTTTGAATGTCACGCCGACTTGTCTTTCACCACAGAAGCACCATTTGGCGCTCCGCGGGGGTCGAGTCTGAGGCTGTGGTTCTACATGACCATGAGGAAGGGAGTGATCGGGCATCTATCAACACGCATTCAACACTTCAATGAAATCTGAAAAAATAGAAAATAAAAAAAAACACAGGACTATTCTCAATTTCTAAATGTAGAGAAAGACATGCAATTGGAAGTTTTCATTCCTCTTTCTTCTTTGCTTGTACGAATACTTTATTTTTATTTTTATTTTTTTCATTTTTTGATAAACAAAATGGTCAGCTGCTCCTGCTCCTTCCTTTGGTTACCTGCCGCGTGTGCTGACAGAAAGTGATCAGAAAGGTTTGTACTGAGCCGCACCAGAAGCTCAGTCCTGTTCCCAGAGCTCAAAGTGAAGGAGTCTCTCTTACACAGGCTATTTCAGATCTTGTAAAAATGTGTCTTAGATACCAGAGAAATGAAATGATTCAGTCAGACTGGTGAGGTGCTATCTTGTTTGAGAGAAGTCTTATTCTGGTTTGGCTTTTAAGGGCAGCCTTGTTGGAGCTTTATTTAAAAATATAAATAATAATAGGGCATCATCTAATATTTCTACTGGTGTAAGGTTTATTTTCTTCTTCATTTTTTATTGCACATATTGCTTACTGGTTCCATTTTAAAACGTCTGTAAACTTCTCTGAATGGGTGGTGAGCTACTTTATAGCTCACGTCCCTTGGGAAATGGAAGATTTCTGGTCCACGCTTGTGAGCATTGTAAATGCCAGTGTTGCTGTCATACCAGCCGAGCGCTGCTTGTTAGCCTATCCTGTTTTTATTTATATCAGCAGAGCAGCTTGCCAATGGAGTTTTCCAAAAATAGCCAGGTCCAAGGAGTAAAAAAAAAAAACACATACTTTGATGTGTGTGTGCTCTAGTATTCTCTGTTTAATGGATAAACTCTGTTGTGTAGTTGGGACCTTTTTATCAGTGGCTGGCCATCATATATATAATAATCATACTCATGTCACAGTATATTCCAGTGTTGTTTGTCTAGGTTACAGTTTTTATCCAAACAGAATTCAGCTAGCTTGTGTCGTCATGTCCAAAGCCTTCAGCAGCAACAGCGCAGGCGCAGGTGCCCTCAGAGTGAACGGACACATATAGTTGATGGATAGTTGTGATAGCCAGTCAGATCACAAGTTGGGGACAGCGGGGCCTTCTAATTGGACACGTTCTGTGATTGGATACTTAAATGTATACTGTCATTTCAGGACTAACGTTATTGTTTTCTCGCTCTCTGAACCCTGTGGCTTAACCAAATACAGATTTTTATGGGCAAACTGGCTTCAGAGGAATGAAACCACAGATGTTTGGTGACGTTCCAGTGTGTATCACACTGTTCTCCGCCCCTGCATTTCCCCGGCATCTACACCGGTGAGTAACTAGGCGGAGGAAACTTTCCACTTCCAATCCGGCGGCTACCGCAGGCTTAGCGCTTGGTGAGTGCAAACGTTTAGATATTTATGGGGCGCACTGGCGCGGCTGTGTGATGTGTTGTGCCGCTGTTGGCAAACTGTGACCGTCTCCTTCTTCTGATATGAAACTGAGACTTCACAAATGAGTGTACAGCAGGGCTTCCACCACGTGTAAACTAGCCTGGTTGTGTGGCGCGGCTTACTTGAGAGCCGCCACGCCACCAGAAAACCGATCTCTTTTTGGTGATGAAATTTCACGCGATCAAACGTATTAAAACAAAGAGGAAACATCACAGAGGGGGTCTTGAACTTGTCGGTTTTTGCATGCTATTCGGGGAAAATTCCCGGAAGAAACATCATATAATGACTGAAGTCCGTTGGTGGAACTGAAGTCGCGGATTCTGGCAGGACATTTGATCAGACGGAGTGCTGCTGTTTGGAGAAGATTTTTTTTTTTTTTTTTTTTTTTTTTTTTTTCTTGATAAATACATTGATTTTTCCACATTGTTCTTGGAAACTATTGTTGAAAGTGTTGGTGCCTCACATGATAATATGTATTTAATGTGTATTTAATGTGTATTTAGGGAGTCATCCAATGGTTAAACAACTATTCTAATACATTCCTGTGGCATGTGTCCTTGGTTGGGATGCACATACATTAAGTACACATACTCATACTCATAAAATGGCCACCGATACCACAAAACCAATACCACTTTACGGCAGCGTGCAATTATTGAGTGTCAGTTTATGACAATTTTGTTACATTCGTGTTCACACTGCAGTGAAAGTTCTGACCGTCCCCCATGTACAAGAAAAAGATACTGATGTATGTTGTTCAAGAGCCACAATGTAAATGTAAAATAAGTGAATAAAAAAATCGCAGTAACTTTATGTGTAATGGTGTAAATACTATCGGTATCGGTGAGTACTCAAATGCAAGAACTTGTACACGACTTGTTTTGGAAAATACTGGTATCGGTGCATCACTAGTATATGGAGGAATTTTTTAAATAAACAATAATACCACAAAGGCTACAGCAACACAAGATGGCCAAAATGTTTGTTTTTTTAATAACCGGGTATTATGTATTGATGAATCAAAAAATATCTCAACATAACACTTAAACAAAAATTCCTGTTAGCTTGCCTCACCTTATTGCAACGTTGGACCAGTAGCAGCATTGTTTTTAGGAGCATTGTTGCGGTTCATTTACCTCCAAACACATCAGGGGCTTGGACATGTGCACTGTTTTTACCAGTCTGGCAGATGCTGATAGTCAGAGGAGCCGTTTGGCTGCCGCTCACTAAGCTCAGCAATGCATGAGGAGCATTGGGAAAGGCCCACTGTGGGGCTGGTGAGTGCCATGGTACATTCAGGGGAATGATTTTCGCTTGAACTTAAATGAATGCCCCGTCAAATACCAACATACATTCAGGTGGAATTACTGAGAGGGAGTCACTGTTTTTTTTAAGAATTTAAGAATGTAAGAAAATGGGCTCCAAGAAAAGGGCTATTCTTTTCATGCAGAAGAACATAACTGGAGCTTCGGGGACCACTGGGGGGGCGACAAAACTGATCATTTTCTGAATCTTTTTTGTCACTATTTCCTTTCCTTCTTATTTTTTGTTTTATGCGAGTCAAGGCGACAGTGAGGATGAGATTTACGAAGTTAAGCCGTCCATCCATCCATCCATCTTCATCCGCTCAGCTGTTGACAGGTCACAGGGGCAGCAGCTTCCGAAGGTCGTGCCAAGCGCCCTTCTCCCGGGCATCATCCACCAGCTCTGACTGGAGGACCTTGAGACGTTCCCAGGCCAGTGTAGAGATATAATCTCTCCATGTGGTCCTGGATCAATCCCTCTGTCTTCTCCCACTTGGCCCTACCTGAAACATCTCCAAAGGGAGGCCTCCAGGTTGCATTCTCACAGAGCCACCTCGACTGACTCCCTGCAACAAGGAGAAGTACCGCCTCTACTCTGAGTCTCTTCAGAGTGACGGAATTCCTCATCACATCTCAACAGGAGACGCCCCATGGAGAAAAGTAATTTCAACGGCTTGTATCCGAGATCTTGCACTTCTGGTCATGACCCAAAGCTCATGACCACAGGTGAGAGTCAAGATGAAAGTTCAGCCAACTGATCCAATGCTCAAAAAAATTTTGGCGTAGCATCGGAATTATAACAGAAATAACTGAAAAGACACTTGTAGCATCATCTAGACAGATATTTAAACATTTTCAATTTCTGTAATCCTGTTGTCCGCACCTTGTTTCATTCTGTTCCTTTTTGTATTTATCTATGTATTGTGTATTTATCTTGTTACTTCCGGTTGTTTTCCTGTCTTCTATCTAGCTTTACGGGCAAATGCAGCTGGCGCTCATGCGCTGATCAAGTCCTTCCAAGGATATATTCTCCGTGATGCCAGCTACGTTTGCTAGATGGTTGCATCTCGCTCCGTTTAAGGTAAATCTTTCAAGACTCCCGTGTAATCGCATTCCTCCCTGACCTTTTCCAGATTCTCCCTGTGCGCTTGAAATCTATTTCAGCCGCATCCTTTGTTCCGCGTTCCTCCTCGCTCCACTTTCACTTTCTTGCTCCACGCTCTATTTTCACTCCCAGTTTCAATTCAGTCCGCTCTGTGAGCTGTTATTTAAAGTCTCACTTTTTAGTTATAAATCTCCGTCAAGTTTAACCCTTGCGTGCGTGTGTGTACTCAACACCACCGAGCACTTTAAGTTTGTCGCCACCGCGCATAGCTTAACTCCCGGTGTGCTTTTCTGTTCTCCCAGTTTAGAGTAGAGTAGAGGAACTCTTTAGTTTTGCAGATTTTCTACCCCTTCCTTGTGTGTTCATCCCGGACCGCGTTTTGGCTTCCGGCGCCCTTAGTTATTGTTATTGTTTGTCTGTCTGTATATAATTTTGGACGATTAAATCTTTGTAATTTAATCTCGCCTCCAACACTCCCTGCACTCGGTCCATCATCCAGAATTATGTCAAATTCCTTAGAAAACAATATATAAATGACTCATTATTTCACTTAATTGTTTACTTTCAAAGTGATTGACAGGTCTGGAGTTGAAACCCGTTCAGTCCCATTCAGCCGCTATTGTTTTGATATGCTCTTCTCATTCCTATTTAGCTTTTCATTTCATCCGCGTCCCGATTGGCAGCCAGTCGAGGGCCAGAATTTGTCCTGTCATGTTAAGTTAAATTTAAGCCAGCGGTGATTGATGGATGTTGAGCTGTTGACAGATTTAGATGCTCGTGCTGGAAGTAAACAATTTAAAAGATTCATTACCTTCACCATCTAAACTTCAGGTGGCTGCGAGACAAAGTCGAATGTTTATGTTGTCAAAGGTAAATAAAGTTTTGCACAATAAAAAAAAAAATGCTGTATTATTCGTATTGCCTTAATATGAAGGAAAATGGAAACAGGGTCAAGCAGAAAATTACTTTTCTGTTTTCACAATTGAGAATGAATAAAAACTGCTCTAAAGTTTGATGTCATTGGACACAAATTGTCTGGCCTGCACTTTATTGGGAGGCTATTTATTAGATTGTGAAACCATGGAATGGACCTTGCATAACCAGTTGTTGCTAGAGATATCAATATCTGGGAGCGAAATGTACGACTCTGAATCCCACTGTACAACAATGGCTCTTTCATTTTGAGGTCCATCAGGGAAATAAAGTGATCGATGTTGCTGACTTTCACGGCTTCCCACAAGGTTTAGGAGCGGAGTTTACGACTGTTCTTCCGGAGGCACATCCTGATGCTGGACAGGAAGGTCTCAGTTCCCACTTCAATTCATTCCGAAGCTTATGGTTCGAACCATTCTCCCCCATCCATGTCTTTATGGACCTTACTTTGGAGTCGAAACCTTCTGTTCCCACAGTGTTTAGTGCTGGGTGTCGTCCGAAATGTCGTCCTTTCACTGGAACTAAGGGGCCAAGTCCAGCTCCTGTAAAGCAACCAACACCATCAACCCCCCTCCAGCAAACTATGCAGTCAGACAAGCACTGTTCTCCTGGCATCAAACCCGGATCGCCAGATGGAGGCTCATGATTTGTCACTACAGAGGAGCGAGTGTCCAACGGTGGCGTGCAGTACAACATTGCATTCAAAGCTTTACAATGCACCTGGTGATGTATGGCTTGGATGCAGTCCCTTTGGCCACAGAAACCCACTCGATGATGCTCTGAACTCACTGTTCCGAAGATAGTCTCACAGCCATATGAGGTTTGGAGTTTTGTTGCATATGTCTCTGCATCTATTTGTGTGTAGTATGCGTAAAGCATAGAGCAGTATCTGAACAATGAAGAGAAAGGCTCACTGTTCTCTCTGTAGAACAATGTTGCACTAGTAACGTGCAGTGTTCTATCACTTTTATTTTGGGGATAAATAGTGGGTGCGCGAGAACACAATGTTTGTTTCAGCTTTGCCTAAATTAGCTGATATGAGGATGAATCAAGATTCCTATACGAGCGAATTCAAGTTTGTTTATCGGGGATCAGATGTTTATTGAGATCAGTTGTCAAAGCCGCTGCCTATACCATCATTCACAGCAGGGAGCCGCGCAAATTTGACTTTATGCGTTGCTCAAAAAGCAACACATCTGTGTCGCTGTTTTTTGTGTCGACACGATTGTACCGACAGACTTACATTTTATTTCGAAAACAGGGACAGTGTTTGCTGGTGTTTTTAGAGCACTTAAAAATATCAGAGAAATGTGCCAAAAAAGTGTGGATACATTTGATTTAAAACCAAAACTCAATAGGTTAAATGGTAAATGGTTTATTTACATTGTAAGCATCAGCTATTGTTGTTTTAAGAGCATCTACATAACAGAGCAACAGGGGCAGCAATAGTAAATAATTCTGTGTCTGTTTAAGACTCGGGACTGTTTTAGCTATTTAAACTTCAGCCTGCTTGAATAAAGTAGGTTATTCAATTGCAGTAAACAGTGTTTAAAATCTGAGTAGGTTAAAAAAAAAGGTTAATATTTGCCAGAAAGCAAAAGAAGAACGTCACATCATGGTCTACAGTCATTCTTTGATGTTTGTAAGCTACATCAAAGGGCTCATGTTTGTAAAATATAAATATATGACAATGGAAATGTGACCTGGAGGATGAGTCAAAAAGCATAAAAAGAAAAAAAACACTATATGCAAGATACAGGAGGTGTATTTCTAATACATTTAGGTCAGTGGAGACTTGAAAATGTGTCGATGAAAAGCCCGAACAAAATGCAAGCGCTCATTTGGTTCTGTGATTAACATTCATGGTGCAGAAACAGATCCAGCACCTCGGTTGACGCCCTGCTGTGCTTATCCATAATTGATGTACCGGAGTGAACAACATCTAGTGTTGTTCGAGCGCGGTGACAAAGTCGTGTCAGTGAGAGGTGCGTGGAGAGTTTCCGACGGTACAGTAATGAGCTCGGCACAAGATCTGGACTTCTGAGGGATTGAAGAAATCAATAGGTTTGTCTCGGTCCTGGCACGATGCCACTGGCAGCTTCTCCGGAGCTTCAGAAAAGTCTGTAGGAAGGTCACCATAGCAACTGAGCGGCAAGGAAGACAAAAGAGCCAGTTAAGGTACAACATTTTTATTATTATCAGTCTTAAATATGAGCACACACTTCATCAAGAAAATACATGTGAACCAATGATCCAGTCTGAAGAGAGAGCGTGGTGAACTTGCAGCCAGGTAGAGGGGCAGAGTTTGAACCGGGATCCTTCAAACGTCTGCAGTGATCTGGCAGCTGGGACACACAGCTTGATATCAAAACTCCATCCAGACTCCAAATGCATATACACAAATGACACAGTACACCTAAAATGAGTATCTGACAGGAGTTGTACAAGCCTTTCTCTTATCAAAAAAACCTTGTTTTATTTTACAAATGTTCCCAAACCTTGCACAGACGAAAAAAAAAAAAAAAAAAAAAAAAAAAAAAAAATTGTAAACACATCCAAACCCCGTCCTGATCCACCCCGAAACCTATTATAGCCTATTTTCTATCTGACTGACATAGGCTACATCCACACAACTACAGTTTTCGCTTTGCTTCAGCAGGATCCGAGCACATTTTTAAATGCATGACCACCCATGCACAGTGGGCATGTCAGTGTCAACAGGAAGTGCAGGTGTCGCCTCTGCAGTTTTGAGCTTAACTGGGCTTGGTACAGCCCTTAGACTGCAAGTATCTGACCCTTCTGAACGCAACAAAATATCAGGAATCAAACATATCAAAGTTCAGAAGTGGTTTGGTTTACAGATGTTTTGATATTTTCACTGCATCAGTACAATTCATTGATATCATCTTTCCCCTATAATAATGGGTGTCACTTCTTTCTACCGATATCTCATTCTCTTGTATTTTTCACATTACGTGTTTCCCTTCTTTCCATATCAGTAGCTGTGCTCTGATATTATTGGTCTGACTATCTATGTTCATCTGACTCATAAATATAATAATATTACAATAATATACGAAGAAAAAAAAGGTTCATTTTTTTGTGAATACATTTAAAGTTCTGTTGTTATTTTACAAAGCAGAAGGATATAACAAAAAACAAAAAAAAAAAGGTTTAAGCGAGCGCTCATTGTAGCCCAAGTCAAACAGAAAATGAAAACATTTTATTTGTGACTGTCAGTGACAGAAAGAGCTGAGAACGCTCGATAAAAAAAAAAAAGTTGCTAATGTGTAAACGCTAATACAGTCATCAGTGAGTTTGAGCTCAACATAACTTTCCTCAGTCTCCATAACGCCAGATTGTGAACTGTGTTCTAGTTGGGTCGTGTACAAAGGGGGAAAATTTTCACAAAAGAAAACCCTCCATACTTCGTGATATCTTTTCTTCTCCCCCAAAAAACAATGATACAAGATACAATAGAAAGCAAACAGGAAATCCACTTCAGCTATTTGCCTCCATGGCCAATAATCCGGGTCACTATGGTGCCTCTTAGCATAAATACCAATGTGCATTTCCCTAGTTTCACCTCAGAGCATATTCCAATGATATTCTAGACATAATGGAACGGAAACAAATTACCAGTGCATTTGCAAGAATGTAAATATAACACTGCTTTATTTTGTCTGCACCCAGTCCCTTGGTTAATGGCTGTTTGCCCTCAGTCTCTTCCTCCTCTAAATTTCTGAATAAATAGGGAGGCATAAAAATATCCTGCTGGCCACAGTCTTTTGGGAATGCAGTACTTCAACAGGACAGTAAACTAATACAAAAGCAGAGTGGAACTTGAAACCTAGCAAGGTAGATGTAAGACAAAGCTTCATTGAAGATAATATTACGATCCCTCTTAAAACCCAACAAGAGGATGCTGTCACTGACTCAACAATACGTCTGAATTGTGAACAATAAAAAGTGAAGTATTAGTCAGCATAAGCCTGATGTGGCATCATCTGCTGCCGCGATAGTCTTTGAAAGGAAACTACTGCCTGGATTCTCCTTCTAGATTCTTAACAGGGTATTGTTTATTGGTGATATTAGTACAACCAATGTGTGATACTGGATAATGTCCCACATCTGTGTGGCTGTTCCTTTGTTTCTTTGAGGCTGCAAGCCAATGAGAATAGAAAGTAAAGTCAAAAGCTCAGGGGGAGATCAGTGAAAGATGGCTGCCTTTTTAGCCACAAGAGGCCAAAACTGTAGACGACAGACTCAAAAGCAACTGACTTCACCAACTTGTGCAGGAAAGTTACGACTACATTATATTTTGTTTACATGTAATTTTACACTTAAAAAATATCGGGCTGAATCAAACAACTAGTGATGGCAGGTGAGGCTTCATGAAACAGTGAACTCATTTTCAAAGCTCAGTAGGTTGTGCTCTCTGTTTCAATTTCATGTGAGGTTCCATTGAAATGGCTGTTCAAATGCAATGGCCTTAAGCAGTGTGTGTTACATGGGCCCTGAAAATGAAGACACTGTTTCGTGAAGCTTCACAAGCCCATCACTACAAACCACGGCATATCAAAACCATAAGAAGAAGCTGAGAAATAATATAAAACAAAGGTTGTTTGATCATCTTACTGTAGCTGTCAAATCTACGCAGAACAATTCTACTAGTGTTGACTGTTTTGGAGCGAGAAATTGCGGGACAACTTCAGGTGATACTTAAAGCGTTGGGCTTTGCTATAATCCTCGCTACACCCAGGGGCGTTTGTTATAATATCTGGCCTCCAGCTCAGTGAATGTCATTTTGCCATGTTGTGATAATCTGACACAAACTCTGTGAATCCAAAAAAGTTTGTAAGGCGCTTATGTCGAAATAAACATTCTCCCCTCTGTCACTGCCTTGCTTGTGCTGATCAGAGATCTTGGCTGCATTCTCTCAGATTACAACTTTCAGCATACTGGTATTTTAGCAAAACTTGTCTCATTTATTGCTGTGGATGATTGACATAGGCAACTACTCTGCTTATCTGGAGAGGTTGGATGGTTGTCCCATCACAGTCGACATAACTTTGCCGTGCTTATGGCCTTGAGCGGGTCCTCAGCCAGGTTACAGTGCACAGTAATGCACTTCATCTGCGTCTTTATTCAGCAACCATTGTGACGAAAGGCCCTGTGACCTTGAAGTGACCTTTCACTAGTTCCAGAGCACCACCAGACGAAGACCTACTGGTATGCCTCCAAGCCACCTCAAACCATAGCAAAATTGTATGGTCAGTGTTGCAGACAAGGTCACAAATCCCAAGACCTAGTTGAGGCTGTCACCGAAAAGACTGAATTGAAACCTTGAAAAGGAGGTCTTCAAAAAGGTCTATCCTTTTTATGTCCCATGGTAGCGCTTATATTGACAACAAGACTTATTCGGTTCAAATAGAACTAGAGAATTTCGCACACTTCATGCTTAAAAAACAAGTCATGCAAATCCGAGACCCATGCAGGACCGAGACCAAGTGCAGTCCAGTCCGAGGCCAAAACCTTGAAAACATTACTGCAGCACTGGTTCATATTGAGGGATGATAAACACCTTGTCCCAGTTGGATAAAAGGTCATGACGTTTCATCAAGTAATGTCAAACAAAAACGTAACCATCTGTTTTTCGGGCTCTTGAGCTAAATGTTAGCTACCAACACGACTAACCTTTAGTTTAGTTTAGGTAGAAGCACCAGATTAAAATGAATAATCCAACATATAGATATTTTCAGGGTATAGTGGGATTCTCACTATAGTTGTTGTTATAATTGTTTCATTTTTTCTTTATTTATTCATTCCACAAGTACAGTGGGTTTCGCCCTCAATGGCAGACTTGGACATTATTTGCTGCTGTGGTATTGCCACAAAAACCTGTGCTTGAGGCATCATTCATGAGGTGTTGACTATTCCAGTCATCGACCAGCAGTCACTTATGGTAGTCAGAACCATTCCTATTGGTTGTTGACTCTTCGTCCTGCCCCCACCGAAGTGCACTGGACGCAGCACAATGATAAGGGAGACAAAAAAAGAAGCAGAGTTTCTGGGACAGAAGACTAAGAAGATCAGACCCAGACAGTTTTGAACTTGGACACAATGGACCCATCTTTGGGCTCTCATGAAGACAGAGGGTAAAGCAGACATATATCCAGCATATCTTCTTCATGGGCATCATTCCCTCCAATACATGCGGCATACAAGATTTAGAATCTGTCTGTGTCCATTATTATGAAACATTTCACCTTGTGAAAAGAAACCTAAAATCGATGTGACTGAAAAATGTGAATCCTATTCCTTTGCACAACCATTGTTGGAGAAATACAGCGCCACACTGCAATTCACTTTCTATGACTAATGGCTTGTGTAACAAAGAGAAGCACAATCCTTGAAAAGCCATTTTGCTGTCATAGGCTAAAAACATATGAGTTTAGCCAGACAACTTTCAAATGATGAGTCTGAGTTTTCTGTCTCTTAGGTGATCATCGTGATGATGAACACAGCGTTAGAACATCTGTCAGCATTCTGTCCTCAGTGGACGGTACGGCCCTCTTTGGATCTGACTTGACTTCATCTTAAACCAGCTCAGTTTTCCACTACATGTCTTCACACTATGAACATAAGAATTATTACTCAAGTAAGATCACAATAATGATCATGTCATTACACAGTCCAAAATGAGTCGTGGGCAAAGAAATGCATGATGGGATTGTGGACATGACGCCTCAAACGTCTTTATTCATTTGACAAAGATACGTGACATGCTAAATTCAAAAGACAGAAAACCCATTGTACAAGGGGCTAACAAGTCCAAGCACACCGAGTCAAACATGTCTAAGAACTAAGAGATGATTTTAGAGCACTGTGAAGATGTATTATTTACTGTGAAGTGGGGCTTTAGTCATTAGACCTATTATGTTGTTTGTAAACCTCAGTTATCCCCTCCAGCATAACACTACGCGCACACATGCAAAGTAAGTCGAAAAAAAAGTTGCTTTTGATAAAGGAAATCTGTATTAAGATGGCAGTTTTTAAGGCAAAACTAGTCATTTTCTTTTGATCAAGCCCACACTAAAACGTATGCCAGCACAGCACATAACCACAGGGGCATGTTGTAATGTACCATATCAAACAACATCCTGCCTAAAGGCCCATTTAAGCTCCCTTTATGCACAAATTGTACCCGTCTCTTTCAAACCATGTTGCTGTCACAATTCACATATTGTGAACGTTTACGTTGGTATTACTGTTAACGGATATATTCACCACGGGGTAGCCGTAGTATGACAACGACAGACTCCAGCGCAAACATGGCTGTTGTGGAAGAGGTGTTGATAATGCAGCTTTTGCACAAAAGACGAAACAAAGGCAGCGTTATAGGAATAAATACATAGTGACTGGAGGACGGAGAATTTCCGCCATTGTTATGTCTTCTTTGTGTCTCATCAGAGCTACCTATTGTGTAGTAACAGCAACGCTGCCCCCCATGGTTTCCGGTGGTACTGCTCTGTTTGGTCCGGAACCAAATAAATGCAGAACACGGACATCCAGATCCTTACGTAACATTGAGTATAAAGCCTGTCGATAAATCATGGCACCAGCACACCACCAACTCACCGGGTAAAACTCAAACAAGATTTATAACTTGCAGTTTGGTCTGTCTTTTATTCTAAAAAATTCTTGACTTATTTCAAGTTTAACTCTGTTTAAATGGCCCCACTGTTTGGCTGAAGATGGTGTCATCGCACAAGCCAAGTTGAGAACTGCATATATTGAGTTAGTATCCTGCACTTTCTTTCTAAACTCATTTCATATTGTATTTATTCTGAATGAACATTCACAATACACAAATTGTTGAATACTAGGTCCATTTCATGAGGATTAATTAGGAAAGAAAAAAGGAAAAAGTAGCCCCTTCAACCTACGTGTTCAAGGCTTTGCGTGTCAGTGGTTTATTATACAGTTGGACACAAAGGAGAACTTGGTCCTGATGAGGAATGCATGCTGTGGTAGTTGCCTTGGCAACACAACAACAAGAGAACAAATGACTAGCTGGTAAAAATAAAAAATGAAAAAAATGTGGAGATGTTCTACAGTAGCCTCAAATCTAAAAGCAGAATACCGCCATTGAAACATTTCTACGTCCAATGGTAGTAGTATGGACAGTGAAATAGTAAAAAATAAGTTGCCGTCTGAGAGCAGGAGAGCACTTTTCTGTGGGTAGAGGACAATTGGAAATGTGTGGATGGTGTCATGGCATCGATCAGGGATCCCTTTGCTGCGTCCAGCTTGTCCAGGATGCAGCACCAAACAGCTTGATCCTATCACCTCTGTGTTGGCCTCTCTGCACTAGCTTCCTGTCAAATTCAGGATCCAGTTTATTTATTTATTTTATTTTCTTAATGGACAGTCTGACTGTGCCTCGCTGAATTGCCTCACCTGTATTCACCAAAGTCCTGAGGAGACAAAGCCTTTTTTTGCACTGAATTCCAATTGAAACTGAGAACCAATGTTTACTGGTTTAGCTTTAATCCTGTTGCACCGTTTTATCTTCATTGAAATGCTTTTACTTTAAAGCCCCAAGAGCAAGTGATGTGCGGGAAACAAAAATACACATGCACTCAAATGCAAACCAGTTTGTATGTCTGCTGAGAGGCAGGGTGACTTTTACAAGACTCAATTTTAAATAGACTGATTCCCGTTTCTAACTCATAATAAGTTTGCAGTTTTAATTCATCCATTTAATTTGTTCAATCGTACGAATTGGGATCTGGCTAGAAAGACAAACCTGAAATTCATTTAGCATAATATAATCAGAGCACATCACAAACACCGCTTTATTTGGCCGGTCCTCGATTGACGTCCTGGTAATGGAGTCCCACGCTCCCCGCGAAACAATTCATCGACCAGAGACCGAGAGCTAATCGGGAGAGAAAGAAATCGCTCGGCATCAGTCAGGCAGCCAAATCTGTTCGTCAGTGTCCCTCAGAACTGCTGGGACAGATCCTAAGTGCCGCCAGTCATCGACAAGAGGGACATGAAAGGAGATAAATGACAAGCTTTCATTTCCCTTGCCCCGTCTTCGTTGCATAAACCCTCACCGTTGATGCTTTATACCGTTAAAAAGACTGTTTAACATTCAAGTTCTACAAAACAAAATGGAAGAACATACATGAACATGAGGCGTTTGTGTGAGCTCTTCGGAACTGAAGTGAATTATTTTTGACTTTTAAATCCATTGGGTGTTTTTAAATATACCTTACAGGACTCAAAATTACATGTAGCTTGGATGACTGAATGAATCTTTTGATTCCAAGGACGAGAAGTGATGTCCCTTTTGCTCAAGAAAAACCCCTACGCTAGCATGTTGCTAGTATGGTGTTTTAAACGTTTAATACTAAGCAGATGCAAGTGTGGACTCATTTCTCACCCATTTAATAATAAAGACTCATAAATCTCACTTTCCACTGACTTCCCTCCAGTTTTGCTGCGACACATAAAACATGGTCTAGTTTAAATGTTTTTTACATGTAGACTTATGCTTCTTTGACAATGTCTGTATTACAGTCTTGGACAAATTCATATATTCTCTTGCTGAAGATGCAACACAGGAAGTGGGGTGTGACTCAGGCAGAGACATAATAGTGATGGCCTTATGAGGCTTCATGAAACAGTGTGAGGACGCTGCTTCATTTTCGGAGCCCACTAGATGGCACTATGTCCTCTAAAATCTATCGATATGAACAGATTTTTCAGTGAAACCCCACATATTTTTTTTTTTAAGTGCAGCATTTGTAGAGCTCTGAAAATGAAGACAGTGCTTCATGAAGCCTCATCGGCCCATTACTACTTGTTAACAACTCAATATGACTGCAATGAACCGTAGCCTCTGACAGTCTCGCAATGTAATCGAAGGTTATCAAGTTCAGTTCAGTAAATCCCTGCTTCAGAAGCATGGAAGCATAGCTCGATGGTAGTAGCTAGTGATGGGCAGATGAAGCTTCATGAAACACCGTCCTCATTTTCAGGGCTCAGAAGGTGGAGCGCTCAGTTTAAAAATGATGGGAGGTTATGTTGAAACGGCCAACCACGATTTTATTTGGCTATTTTCTGGCAGGTTCTTTTCAGTGCAGCATGCTTAGAAAATAAACCCTGGCCGCACTTCGACTCTCCACAGTACCACTTTAATGAGTAATGCAGTTAACTGAAGCTGCACAACACAAACACATCAGCAGGGTGAAGAACAAAAAAACATATTTATATAAGCACCACGTAATTGGCCTTTCTTCCAAACAACCAGTAGAAGACATTCCCCAAAGTGATGAAGGTGGGTGGCGCAAATGCATGCATTGTTATGGTGGCACCAAAATGTGGGTACAAGTAAGGAAAAACAAGAACTAAGGGGTGTGAGATTGAAGCTGCTTCTGTAGCCACAAACTTACTTTTATAATGATGGTGGTCGAGCACCCAAGCAGATGCCATTTGTGCCAAAAAATAAATAAATAAATGGAAATGCGAGCATCTATAAACCGTGCATTTTCTCTGAAAGACGCCACAAAAGTTCTTCTATTTGTGGGTTACCAAAGTCAAAAAAGGGAAATATTTCAAAAGCCACATTTTAGAAAATAGCTCGGCTTTCAGAGACAGTAGATTGTGAATGTTACTGTTTTAATTTTTTTTTTTACATTTTTTTCGGGCGTTTTCTTCTGATTGTTGAAAATTCTGAAGCAATGAAAACCATTATATTGTGCTAATATATGCAGACACTGAAATTCTAAATCTCCCCATTGCTTTATCTTCTCATTTAAAGTTTGGTGCTTCTGGTTACTAGCAAAGTTAAATATGGAAAAAAAAGTAGCTTCTGCTATCGCAATATGGTTATTTGAAAGCATGAAAACTGATCCGAATGTTCCTATGATGACACACATTGTTCGACACTTTCAGCCATTTTAAGTCAGCAAAACTGAGCAAATATAAATACAACTTCACGCGAAACTGTCATGAAAACACACCGTGTCCGATTCCAAACTGTATTTTTGACCAAGAACAAACGTCAAAGTGACATTGAAGAGGAGAAGCTCCCCATTTCGACTCTACTTGACACTGTTGTGAAGAAAGGACACGGACAAAAAGAAGAAGCACAGCAAACATGAGACTAGGAAATGCATCATGATTAAATACAACTCTCAGTTTTTCCCTTTTAAAATCTAAAAAGACAAACATCCAGGGAAAGAAAATCCATTTTACAACTTCAAGTGAACATCACTGGACTGCAGAACATAACCGAGCAGACTGAATGATACTTATTACACGTTGAAAGTATGATAAGAGCAGGTTTGCCGCCCTCTGGGTATCTGATTTTTTTTATCCCCACTTCGTCGTCCAGGTTTGACTTTGAGGTATTTAACATTCACCTCCCACACTTTTTGCTCAAAATTCCTAGAGCTGAACGTGCGGGTCAAATCGAGACAAATTCACTACAGCTTAACCTACTTATTTCTACGTAGAAAGATAGAATCCAAAGGAATATAATTTAGAGAATAAAACCATCGAGTAAGCGCCGGTTAAAATGTCAAACAATTGTTACAGCCTCCATAATCTAGAAACAAATGTTGCTTTTAAAGTAGGTCAACATCACTTCAGGATGCTTCATGCACTTGATGTGCATCAGTTCATGGTTCCGGTTGGAAAAAAAAAAAAAAACAAAAAAAAGAGAAAAGAAGACAGACGCTCACACACACGCTCAGCCACACATGATGCTCTTATTCAAATCCATCCCTCTTCAAAATCGGAGCAGGATTGGCAGGATGGCTATGAAGAGGAGACAGGTGTGTGAGTGCACTCCCATGGCGGCGCCGCTGCCGTCCTGAACTGCTCTCGGTCCTGACAAGACAGGAAAAAAAAAAAAAAAAACACAAAACACCTAGGTGAGAATCTTCTTCTCTGGAGTCTGAACTTCTCCCGCCTGCTGGTGACAATTAAACTGTCAGGAGGCGGTGACACATCGCAACACTGCTTTGATTCTGTTTCCCGAAAGGCTTCCGCATTCACTGAGAAAACACTTAACCAGGTGTGTCATTCTTTGAGAGAATTGTGTGCTATATTGATGACTCATCTGCGGTGGAAATACAAGTTATTTCGCACTTAAAAAATATATATATCCAGGTCCAATTTTCTTCGTATTATCTCCATCTCTATAAATATTTGACCCATACATATTAAATTGAAACTGCATTATTTAAAGAATATATTTAAGAAAAATATTCATTATATTTAACAGTATAACTATAGTGCAAACTACACAGCCAATTCTACTGGAAAAATAGACAATTGAAAGTGAGGGTTATCGATGTTCTAATGTATGTTTGTTTAGGAAGAACACCACAAGGTCGTGACGTAAACAGCTAGGAGACTGTGCTTGCGTTTTTACCTGACTAAAGAAACGCATTAAAATATCATATCATAAACTGCTGAATCATCATATTCACCACAGATGAACATGCAATGTTATGTGACAAAACAAAACAAAAAAAAAAAAAAAGAGAGAGAGGACAGCTTCATGACTGGGCGGATCGACACATTTTAACTTTGCACTTTGAAGTTGGCTGCACAATAAATAGTCATTTCCCGAACATTCCCATGAGTCCTTTGGGGGCATCTATCCAATTATTCCAGCCTCGTGGATTAACCCTAATCCTGCATATGGCTAATTAGAAAGATGACGGCAGACAGAATCAAAGCCATTGATACGATGCTGCGGCGTGATGGAGCCGGAGAGATGCGGCTCGCGTGCAGACACATGTAGAGGGGTTTAGACAAGGGTCAAGACAATCGCACATGTCAGCATATCTCCATTCTCACAACTCCAGTGATGTTTCCAATGAATTGCCTGTTAACTTTACCATTGCTAAACCTTGCTAAAACGTGGATTTTTTTATTTCCAGTGAGTGACATTTTTCACAGTTAAACAATGCAATATGTTGCGGCAACTCGCAGTCAATTTTATTTCTTCTTGTTCCACTATCAGATCGCTTACTACCAAATGTGTCCGTCTTAGTTGAATTCAACGCTGTCATGCGCTCCATGAAAATGCCTCACACTGCAAACATTAAAAATGTCTTATCCAATGAGCTCGAACTGAGAAACACGATCGGCATATCCTGGGGTTCATTTCCTACTTTATTTCAACATGTGATGCTTCGAATGGCAGCCTCTTCACTTGAGACAGAAAAAGAGAGGAAGTGCACCCGCGAATTTTGCGTGTGCACCGAAGCTCGATGTCTTCAGAAACGGTAATGTTTGAAGACTGAGGTTCGACTTTTAGAAGAATGAGAGGTGAAGACAGTTCAAAGTATCATACTTGGATCAAGCTCTTGCTCGGGGTCTTTTATCATAGCAACCTTATTGAGACAGGTGAAATTTTTGTCGATTTAAAAGTGATTTTTATGGCTATAAAATGTCATTACAAATGTCTTGTCATACAACACATCTTCAAGTGAGTTTTGCATCCAATGATGGCGGTGCATCGGTGATTCAATGGAGCCTTGGTGTTCCACGGTGCCTGGTTTTCAGTATTGTGGTCTTGGTTTGAAATTGATGTGATGTTTCAAAGACTTTGTCTGCTGTAAAGTGTTTGGACTTGAACTTAAATTTGAAACAAGAGCGCCACCTAGTGGCCTCTAAAAATGTGGTCACTGTTTCATGATACCTAAACTACCCATTACTACCTGAAGATATGCATGCAACGATTTTCCGCTCCATACACTGTACGTTAACAAAGTCATCAACTACCACCGTGCCATCATCGGAAACTAACAGAATACATGAGCTATAAATGCAGTTTTGCTTACTACCTGGTGAGAAAACTGTATCGTGGGAGGGGCAAAAAAAAATTATTAAACTTCTTTGATTTAAAAACTTCTCCCTCACTTTCTGTTTTTTTTTTCTTTTCTATTAATAATTATTATTTTTCTAAACCAGATGAGTTTCAATGTCTATACAAACTCGAATACGTAGTTATTTGAAATTGTGGCAGGAGCATCTAGTGTCATATTTCGAGGTCAGTTATGAGAATGGAGACACGTCACAGGGAATTCACACATCACACACATACAATGTGTTAAATGGTGGATACTTACAAGGCATGCAAAAAATCAAAATGGCCGCAGAACGTAGGTTGGGTTTGGAAAGAAGAAAAATGAAGTCAGCAAAACATTTTTTTTTTTTTTCGTTTTTTTTGGACAAAGATTCACAGTTTGTTTAGATTCCGGCGCCGAGGTGACGTGAAGTGCAAGCACTTGTGAAAATGAGAATGTGGTCACATGCCAGCATGCAAGTACATCGTGCACATAAACAAGCCAAATACTGACCTTGCAATAGTGTTGAACTAGTGGGTTCGATTACCACTACACCAGAGAACAAATGAAACAGAGCAACAGATCGGAAACAGAACAGCAACACGTGTGACAAAGCATGAGGCTGACAAGTATCCGCTACAGTCTGAGAGTAGACGCTGCTGACAAAGCCTTTAGAGCAGAGTTTGAATAGAAGGATGAATGAATTCGGTCCATCATTCTCCATCTCTTTTATCTTAAGACATGATTTCAGCTCCTATTTGTGTTGAATGCGCATAAAGAACACAACTGACTAAACAACCAAATGCTTAAAACGGTAAATAAATGATGATTTTTTAAAATTTATAATAATACTATATATTTTTTTGATTTGTCTTTAAAAGAGAGAGAGATAAATGCCTTCATCATTACAATCATGTATTTTTTACCCTTTTTATGTGTTATTTCAAAATATGTAGACAAAAACAGAGCAAAGAAATAAAAAATATAATTCACATGAAAAATAAAGAATAAATAAATATAAAGAAAATAATAAAATAAAAAGAAAAGGAAAAAATAATAATAACGATACTACTGCTACTACTGCTACTACTACTACTACTACTAATAATAATAATAATAATAATAATAATAATAATGAACAAAAAATAAGTCATTGCACTCATTAAGACAATGCACAAACAAGAAAAACGTTCTTTCTGATCACAAAGAAGGAGTCGACCCGGTCTGATAGGTCCAACTAATACTGTTGTGTTTGTACTACATGGATTATCTGTGATAATATCAACTTCCCTGTCTTCAAAAGCATCTATAATACCTGAGTCTGTGATCCTTCACTGCATGTGATGTGCTGCTGGCCTGGCCTGGATGCATCTTCCCTTTTTCCCCTATGTGCCATAGCACCCTAGTATTTAGTTGTTCATTACATTTTATTTATTTATTCAATATTGTTATTGTTATTATTATTTATTTTCCAATACATTCTGCTCTCTTTGCTGGAGTCTGTCCTTCTTTATCATTAGTCTTGGGTTGTATTTTGGTTGTATTTGTTACACTGGATTAGTCAAACTTCTCAAAACTTCTCAAAAAAAAAAAGAAATTGTTACTCTACAGAGTAAATATTGGAGGATAAAAAGTATCACAAGACCTGATCTGAGGCAGCTCTGGCATCCAAGCCTCTACTGATCTAAAGCATTTCTACAGTATAAGTCAAACCGTATATAAATAATAAATGTGTCCGATATTTTTAGAGGAAAAAAAAAACCTTTGGAGTGAAAGTGTTGAGCAACATGGGCTTTCAGTCAGTTTATCTTTTGCCTGTGTGTTAGTTCAGACATTACGTGTCCAAAAGTATTTTGGGATACATTTTGTCTTGTCAAGTGACATCTATGTGGCACACTTTGTATAAATATACTACTTTGGAATATAATAATTTTGGGCTGATTTACTAATGTCCTTATTTGTATGAGTGTAGTAAATGCTCATTTGACATTTGTGCAAACTGAACACTTACAAATTGAGACAGTAGCAAAGTGTTGCTGCGTCATTGTGTTCTAATGTTTTGCTCCAGAATACAGTGAATTTCTAATTCATTTCAAGTTACTTCACCCAGAAAAACAAGATACAATAAAAAGTTCTCTATAAATCACTGTATATGTTTGGAGCGTGCGCAAGAAGGTTTGCAGCTGTTTTTGGACACTGAAAATGTTCGTAAATGAGCCCAAAAATTTTTACTCCAGATTTCATTTCCAGTTCTGGAAAAGTGAATAAACCTGCTTGAGGAACTCACCATACAGGAGCAGGTTGGTGCTGGCGCTCCCGAGTTTGTTGATCGCAACGCAGGTGTAGTTACCATAATCTCCGTCAGACACATTGTAGAAAGTCAGTTTGGACAGAGATCCAGTGGTGACGATTTCCATGCCGTCAAAGCCGTTTACAATCCTGCATGTGGGCGAATCAGAACGTGAATGCATCACAGCGACATGGCGCTAAAACGCCAGGCTGTGGCGGAAAAAAAATATGATTTTATTTCAACAGTGATTTCGAGGGTGCATTAACGATAAACTCTTTATTCTGGTTGGACAGGCAGCCAGTCAAAGACATCAATATTAAAGCCAGCCATAAAAAAAGCCCATCAGAACACCCACACACACATGCAAGCTTCATCCATTCAAATAAAAAAACTCATTACCTTCTGTCATCTTTGTACCACTCAAAGTCAGCCTCAGGCACAGCGTCCGACTCGCACTCCAGAACTCCTCTCTGGCCCAGAGTCACGCCAACATCTCTGCCCTCCAACACACTTGGAGCATCTACAATCAGATGTAGCACAGGCGAGAAAAAAAAAAGAGGTTGGGTCTGTTCAAGTATTTTGCCTTGAAAGTGTCTGTGATCATTTTGGTGATTTAAAAAATTCGCAAAATCTGAGACTCGTAATCTGACGCATTCAATTCCAGCTCCCTCAGGCAAAAGAGGAAGAGTCCCAGGACAGGCTTCTGTTCATTACACAGCACAATGAAAAGAGTCAAATGTCTTTTCAGAAGAAAAAGAAGAGGTTTTAAGTCCCACTTCACAGCATGCAAACTGCAGAAACCCATCTGTTTCTGTAGCGGTTTCAGGGATCGAGCTGGAGCAGAGAGAAGAATAAATCATGGGGCCTGTTCCAATTCTCACCCTAGCACTCGTTTTCTGGCCCAAACGCTCGGTTTTCCACGTCCACATGGAAGTGTAGTGTGTCCCAATACTCCTCGCTGTTCATTACCTGAACTCCTCTCCAGAGCTGACTTGAAGGAAAGTGGGAAGATGAAGTGCGGATAGATTCCCAGGATACCAACGTGTGAATTGAATAGTATTACTTACAAACAATGGGGGACAGGACTACAGGGGCATTTTAGTAACAAGGATGACTTTTCCGTTTCTTTACTTTCTCCTCGTATCACACGTTACTGACCTCAATGGTCGACCGTGACCGAAAAAAAATCAACATTAATAAGTAACAAACAGCAGTCAGCTAGCGTCCATTCTAACCTCTTTTCCGTTGGTTCACCGAATGAAATAAGATTATCGGCCCGGATGCAAAAGGTTGCAAAAACGCTGGCATTTCCAAAGCTCCTCCAATACGCTATATACAGTAAATAAAACCACACAACCACGGCAGCCAATGACGCTTATGTTGTCTTTGTCGTGAAGTGCTTTACCAATTCTGAGGGACTTCAATCACTTCTCACTTCAACACCATAGTGGAGGAAACTCAAAACCAAGTGCTGGTGATACTTTGAATATGAAACCACTTACGAGTGACTCTGTTTCTTTACACTTCGGAGTCCAATGTTCAGTTTATGGACGTGTCACTCGCAGTCATTACTCCTCATTTTGGTTGAAATTTGGTGGTGAACAGTGGCATCCCATGTCGGGACCCTCACTTTAACATCCATCTTTTTTTCTTTTACGTGACACACTGCCTCAGGACGTGCCATGGAAGGTGGAACATAGCCTTGAATTGAACGCTTCTTGCGTCAACAATGGACCCCATCGTCATTCTGGGGTGCAAAAGTCCCCTTCAAAATAGTTGCTCTACGAGGCATTAGAGGTGGCAACATGTTGGCTATGCTACCCTGAGATCCGTGCTGTTCCTCAAACCTAAAGGGATTTAAGCTAGTTATTTTCCTGTTTCTTACCAAGAAGAAGCACCAAGAGGACACTTGAAATAATCACACTGTCTCCAAACTTCTCCACTTGAGCTGTCCCTCTCTCTTTACATCAATAACTCGCCAAAATGTTCTGAACAGAGGATTCTAGCAGACAGAGCTGAAGGCCAGACGCTTATGTAACAACACATAAATTTGTCTTTGGCCAGGCATGGACGAAAAAGTTCTGACAACATGATGGCATTCTCATTTTATAATCTGCAGTGCTGAACATTTCCGCTATACAATTGATACAAAATACAATATAATACAACATCAATTATATTAAAAGCAGTTTGTTCTGAAACAGATGAGCACAAATATCCTTCATTTCAGGATTTCCAAATGCACCATTTAGGATTGTTTAGTTTCAAAAACGTCATTGAAAACATGCAGCGCTTTCTATTGAGGAGTTCTAGTTGAATATAGTGACTAAAGAATAATCCGTATCGGTGAAATGAAGCAGATTTTTTATTTATTTATGGAGAAAAAGTTATTAATATCAACCATGTGGGTGGGGAGGAGGTCATAAAAACTGGGCAGCAGAACTACTGAGCAGGTGCTTGTCGCAAAAATCCAGTTGTGTATAGTTAATTATTCATAAAGGTAAGAACCAGATGTTGGCTTTTTCTTGGCAGCATCTGGAGGTCTACAGCAGCAGGACGTATTAAAAGTGTGAATATACATGTTGAAAGTTTGTATTGACTGATCATGTCATCAGAGGAACCCTTGTTAAAACCAAGGAAAAAGTTTGTTTACATGCTCCATACATAATTTAGATATAGGGCTTTGTTTAACGTCTTCTTGGACTCTTTTTTTGTTTTAAATTACTTTAAAAAAAATTGCAAAGTTTTTTTGTCTGAATCAGTTTGCTGTGCTGGGTCTTCACATCTTTCTGACATTATGGTATTTGGTATAATATATTTGCCACAAGAAGCCAGATAAACTAAAGCTCTTTAAATGTCTTGATATATAATATAAAACATTTGTATTTTCAATTTTATAAGAATTTCAAGTACATGCAGAGTAGTGGAAACCCTGGCCTTTGTGTAGCAAAAAACACTATTATTTTACAATTCAGGCAAAGTGATGCACTTTCAGTCTGTAGTTAATAAAGTTATTCTTTATTGTAAGTTGCTCTATATTACTTTATTTTTTTTTCTATTACTTAATGTACAAGGACGCAATGTTATGCAAAGGTGCACTCATAATAATTTTATAGACAAATGATACTATTTACAGAGGCAGCGAAGAGTTGGGGGGTGAAACAGAAACAGAAAATAGAGAACCACTGTCATAGATGAAGACTTCAAAAAAATAAAAATCTATGTCTGTGGTGCTCGCTGTTCATCTCCACGTCACACGGTGGTTGTAGGTGTTTTTTCTCGAATGGAAAAATCAAAAAAGAAACATGATAATGACTAAATGACTTTGGCACATCTGCTGAAGACACCTGAAGCACCGGAGTGAGTGAGGACGGCTGCAGACCAAGAAGTCCTTGCCCCATGCTTTCACTAGTGTCTGATGTGCCTTGAAATATGAGTTGCTTGACTGACACTTGCTGAGTGGTGCAATGATTTGTGTCTGATGACAGGCGACTTTTATTAGTCACATTAAGTGGCAATCTATCAACCACGAGGATTGGATAATCAATATTTAAAGTGGCTCTGTTAACTAATGGATATTAATATTTAGCTGCCAAAAAGCCGATCTGGCCCAATAAAAGAGCCAATGCCCTGACGTTTCTTCACTCTCCTGACACGGTGAGAATTGAATCATGATAGTGAGGCCACAGTCTCAAACACCTGTGAGTGATACATTGGAATAAAAAGAGCGAACTTACAGTTGACAGTGATGTCGACAGTCTGGACGTCGGTGTCGATATCGTTGACAGCAGTGCATTCGTACGTCCCTGCTCTCTGTCTGGTGATGGACGGGATTTCCAGGTATTCGTCGTCAGATGCCATGTCACCTGTGATGGAGCGCAGATTTGATAAATATTGCTGCTGCTGCTGGGTCAAATTATGTGTCAAAGAGAGACACAGCAGAAAATTGCTGAAAACAATAGCATGGATTTAGGCTAAAACTTCAGCTTGACCTGATCTGGGTAAAGTACATGTCCTCGGCCAAAAAGCCGTTGACACAATAACATCCATCCATCTTCATCTGCTTATCCATCGCCAGGTCGCGGGGGCAGCAGCTTCAGAAGGCTGCACCAGACACCCTTCTCCCAGGCAACCTCCACCAGCTCCAGCTGGGAGGTCCCGAGACGCTCCCAGGCGAGTGTAGAGATATAATCCCTCCACCTGGTCCTGGGTCGACCACTCGGTCTCCTCCCAGCTGGCCGTGCCTGAAACACCTCTAAAGGAAGACGTCCCGGGGGCGTCCTTATGAAACGCTTGAACCACCCTAACTGACTCCTCTCAACGTGGAGAAGCAGCGGCTCTACTCTGAGTCTCTTCTGAGAGACATAACTTCTCACCCTATCACAAAGGGAGTATGTAGTCAGACAAAAGCAGCTGGTTCAACAACGTGCTTGTGTCTTGGCTTGTGCATGACAAGTCGAAACACAAGCACAAAATGAAGTTGATCCCATAAAGAACTAAAGAGAATTCAACATTCAGGACCTGGGACAGCGCCTCAGCAAACCAGGTTTCAGGAATCTTAGCTTTAATAGCGCTAGTTCAGTTCTCACTGTTGTCACATCTGTTGTCCCAGTATTTCACAGGATTCTATCAATGTTTTGCAGTAAACCTGCATTTAAAAAGGCTTCTCTCTGCTTGTCCAACCAGGTTGAAACTACTGAAAGAATTCTGCTGCTTATTATTTTATTTTCACTACTCTTTCAGACATTTTTTGGGGCGGTACAAGTCAGGCCCAGTTTGGAGTCATTTCTTGTTCTTTTCACTCTGTGTGTCAAACTCAAACGACTGGGGACTGAACCTTTTCAACTGTCTTTTTTTTTGTGGCTAGTGAGGGCTTATGGTTTTCAAATACAATTCCTTGCTTATCCAATACTGTCTACAGTGTCAGGATATTTGGGCAGAAGTTTTCCGACAACCAGAGAATGAATACATAGAATAGACTGAGCAGATGGAAATTGTCCATAACCAGAAAATATTACATGAGCCCTTACATGAGTCTTTATTTTATTAAAAAATACAATTCAACAAGGTCACCCCTATGGGTCACCGAATCAGTTTCGAGTCCGGTTACACCTTGAACGTGAAATAGCAGAACATCAAGGGAACACAAGCCAGCCACAGACTGGTCAGATGAAGAAAGCAAAGAGAGGCTGAGCGTCTCACGAGAAGCTTGGGGAAGTAATGTAACCTTTCTGTGTCCCTGAAATGCCATTCTCCAACTCAAGAGCAAGAGAGAAAATTGGGTAAGAGATGGGGAGCGAAGCAGATGTTCGTGTGCACCGTGGCAGAAGGAGTTTTCAAAAATAAGCATTTAGGGCAGGAGATGTGGTGTGAGAGGATTTAAATTGATGAGTCAAGGTAAAGGAAATAGAAGTGGATTGGTGGACTGTGTGGGGGGAGTAAAAACAAACCAAAGGAATCCTGGCAGTGGAGATTGCAGCGTTGGAATAGATTGAAAAAAAAAAAAATAAAAAAAAAAAAAAAAATATATATATATATATATATATATATATATATATATATATATATATATATATATATATATATATATATATATATATATATATACAGCCTATGTCATCCTCAGCGTAAACAGGGAATTTAAAAAAAGCCATCTTCAGTCATCTTCAATGTCTCATGAACATTAAATTCTCATCATAAATAATAATAATAATAATCATAATAATAATAATAATAATAAACTTCTTTTACTGGTAACCTCCATGTTTGCTTCTGCAAAATTGTTTAAAGTCAACAATGACATGCTAAGTTGGTAGGATGAGCCTCTGGAAATATTAATTTAAAAACACATTTTTTTGCAGGTTATCAGCCCTCAGCATGTGGAATTTCTTAATGTGCCAGGCCTTTCTTTGATGCATCATCCTCTTTGAAGGCAGCCGCTATGAAAAGGCTGAGCGGGTAAAAAAAAAAAAAAAAAAAAAAAAAAGATCACAGGAACACAGTAGCTCTGGTGTCTACACATTATCGCCCTCCAATAAAGCAGATTTACTTCCATTGAAGAGGTTTGCTGGCAAAGAGAATCTCTTGTGACGGCGTAGTGCAGATTTGACCCATTATAGCTCGTGCATTTGAACATTCAAAGAAGAGGAGAGAAGCGTTGCTGCTACTAATCTCTCAGACCACCAGTACTTCCGTATCTCTGCTGCTACTATGGGACTATGAATTATGCGCAGAGAAAGCCCTTCATGTCCGTGAAAGGGACGGGATGAATCACGCTTCGTTGTTGTGTTAAAATTAAACTTGTGTATTGGATAGCTTTAGTCAGCTATCAACAAAATCTAATTTAAAAATGTGTTTTAATGCCGAATTTAACAGAGGTTTGCTGTATCAAGGATCGATCCAGACCAGAACCTCCCGTCACAGGAACAGCTTCTTCCCCTCGGCCATCAGACTACTGAATTTGCGATCAACCTTTGCTATTTTATTTTATTTTATTTTATTTCATTTTTATTGACAGCACTTTCCTCCGAAGCACTTTTCTAGTTGGTGGGATCCCCACTGACCATGACAATAAAGTTGATTCTGATTCTGAATTTTAGGTTTCAGTCAGCCTCACAGATTTCAATACCTGCATTCTGAGGTTTTCCATCTCAAAGTTGATGCATGAACATGAACTTTCTCCGTTATTTTCATCAGAAAAACCTGTACTGAAGCATCAGAATCCATCATCAAATGACTAAAAGAAAACCTCCTTCTTGCACATGGTTCTGTCTCACTCCTCTAACATGCGCCTTTAGTGGCCACATTGAGATCGAAACCATACAGTATGTGGTCATGGTTTTTTGATGCCAAATCCTGCTTCCGACTCCAAGATCAAGAAATGATTTTGTGGCGTAATTTGGGACACATTGGAAGTAAACTTGCAAGTTTCTGAATAAAATGAATAACCCAGAGATTGTGTTGTCCTTGCCTCACAAGCATGATAGATGTGAAGTATTTAAAAAGTGACACTTTACATCACCAGCGTGAGCCTCATTCTGCTGCTAACATGGAGGTAACATCTCCTTCAACCAGCAAATCACATCTTCTCATCTTCGTATGGGAACTAAGGATCAAAACGTCTGAAGGAAACATAAAAAAAAAAAACGTCTGAAGGATACAAAATCTGCAGATCAGTGTCACCGCGAGTGACAAAACACAGTTGATATCAGGTTTGTCACGTGTCACCACAGACAAGACAGACGAACACACTTACTGCACATCTGTTTACACTACTAACTAACTCGAAGGTTATTACCATCATTTGACCGTGGTTTGTCTGGAGTTTGTTTACTTCCGGTGCGTAGTTGACGCACATCCAGCCGCACATCACCCAATCTGGTCATAGTTGAGCTACTCGGCTACATGCTAGCTTAGTTGAGCTATTAACCGTATTATCCAGGTTGTGTAGTCCGACTAAGAGACATTCTCCAGCAGTCAGATAAAGGTGACTACATGCATTTTAAAAGGTCAACCTTAGCTGGATTATCGCAATAACTCAGTTTTCTGGGCCGTCATGTAAGCGCAGTCATCGATATCTTTGATATGTATGGCACCTCCTAGTGGTGGGCTGCTGTCATTAGACTGAGGAGAACCTTCGGCTGCCATCACAAAACATTAGCAGGGTCGAACAGTGATGTTGCTCCACAGATGGGCTGGAGTCAATTTTCTTCCCCGAAAAGAACGAAAAGACACACTGAAAACCAAGCCAGACAACTGGCATCATCACCAGCAGAGAATGAACGACTCTTGTTGCGACTGGGTCATGAGTACTCAGTCATCCAGTGACATCAGAGGGCGAACTCCGCTCACCCTCTGCTGACACATTGCAGAGTCCGTCTCCATGGCTCAGCCTCTCTCAACCGCAGAGTAGCAGCGCTAAACATATAATAAAAAAGCAAGGCTCTGGGTGAAGACCATTTTAAAGCGAGGGTTGGTCTGAGAAAACTTGTGACAAAGTGCCACAGGCATCTAGGCTCAGTGTCTCTACTACTCCGCACACTACGACCCATCAGGAGCAGGTGGTTCAACCCCACGACCCTCATCCGTCACACATGAGCTGAGCGAGCAGCAGCCAACAAGTTTGGACACAAGAGTCTGAGCCACCAAGGTAGGACCATGGACAGCTCCAGTGAGCACCAGCCAGCCTTGCTCCACACATCTCTCAGCTCCAATGCAGTGTGAGAGTTTGTGTGTCTCAGCAGCCCCATCTCATCTGCACATCTCAAATTGAATCATCTAAACTGGCCTCCTAGGAAAAGGATACTCAAGAGGCACAGCAGAAAAAACACACAGTACAACAGAATGCAAAGAAGATGGGGGCGCCCCAGACGCGTCCTCAGCTGCCTCAGACGTGGAGGAAAACTGGAACCAGAGGTGACAACAGCCCTCCTTGGTGGTGTTTTGCCGAACCAGCCCCGCAGCATGATGAAGGACCACTGAACCATGACAGCAAAGACATCTTTGATCTCAACCAACTCTTCCCTCGAGATGTCATCTTTGGGTTTTTCAAACATAAGGCGATCCATCCCCAGATTATCCCTCCCATGAGGGAGAGACTGCAGGAAGCCGGAAGGAGCGCGACTAAAGGCACAGCCTCTCAGCATCTGACCAGGGAGCCACCAGGCAGTATGGACAGTACCTGGCCCTCTTTTAATGTCTTAAAACATGGCATTTTACTGTGCAATCCTTATATTCCTATCAATCTCATATGCATTTCTGCACGGTGCATATTGATAAACAGTTGTTTGTATTCATTATCAGCAGCTGACTATGTACATTATGTCTCTATAACAGAAGGTGGCTACCCACCAATGATTGGTCCATAAGGTCAGCACTCCGTGCAGCATACGTTTATTCAGTAATAATAATTTGAATTGGTCAATAATCGTATAGATGAAGCCTTTCTGATCCACATCTCTGTGGGACAGATATGCATCTCCACACACCCACACAAGTCAATCCAAGCACCGTACAAAATCCAAATAAAAAGCAACAGAAAGCTACGACAGAGTTAGGACGGCTAACCGAGACTATTAACGGTAACAGCGGCGTATCGATCGCGCTTACACCGCCGCTCTTCATCCAGGGTCAAGAAGGCATCCAGCTACTTTCAGGCCTGGCTTCATCGAATCCAACTTCTCATGGATCTTTCTAGCAGACCAAGGCTGGAAAAACTTTTATTGCTCCCAGGTCAAATTCAATCATGTGCATGCTCATTCGCGCAGCCTTAATGCGGCCATCTGACAAACTCTGCAGTTGGGTCATGCAGTCTGAGGGAGATACTGAGGATCACTCCTGATCCATCACAAGCCCCTTTAGCTATCCATCTATCAAAAGGGGAAGTGGGCAGTGGGCCATGGCTGTGCAAGAACCTGAACTGGAGTCATCAATCTTTATGCACACACACCTTTATTTATTTAATTTCCTATTTTAAACAGCCTCTAGTGCTTGCAGGAGCTGGGCTCACGCCCAGCGACTCAGATCTGGAGAGGTTACGCTCCTGGAGCTTCTCTATGACTCACAGAGAGTGTGCAGTTTGTATTTATAACCAAGCTCCTCTTTCCTCAGATGGAAAAAAAAAAAGATGAATGGTAAATATAAAACAGCAAGTAAATCTCACCTATTTGAGAAAGCAATAGAGAAATGCAATGTTTCTGTTTATCTTGCATGAGGAATATCAAAACAGCATCTTCTCAAGCTGAACATAATCCATTCATACCTGCAATCGGGGTAAAGTGAAAACGGTTTGACATGCCTGAGTTGCTGCTTCTGACTGAATCTCGAAATGTATTTGAACAGATTTTACTTTGGCAGAGAGAGAGAAGCTTTTCTGTTTTGTTTCTGACGCTTCACATGGAATTCTTCTCCGCCGTCCTTGGAAATAAAAGCGGCTTCTTTTTCTCCGAAAGTAGATGTGTTTTCACAAGGGTAAAACTAAATCTGTTTTTGTTATATAAACCTAAGCAGCACGCATGTACTGCGCTCAGAGTTTTATAGATGAAAACATTGAAGACACATGAACTGAAATGTATGGAGAGAGGAAGATGACAGCACTAAGCATATGCAAATCCTCTGCAATCCTTTTTGGAGCACATGAAATTATGTGCTTCATCATGAGCTTTAATGATGAGAACTGAATGGGAAGATGGGGCAGCGTGATAAGTGAATGTGCTGATACAATTCGGGAACCAACAAGGATTCAGTTGTTGGTACAGTGATTGTAATTTTCCTTCGCTGGTATTGAGAAAGTTTTCACTACTATAGCAGCGATAAATCGCAGATGTGTAACTGTTAAGTAGCGCAACAATACGCTCTGTATAGGTGGGCGAGTAGAGCAATACTTCCAATGGGGAAAAGCAGACGTGTTTGCTCACTCAGTTGTCTGGGTTTAACAACCACAGCAGGGTGAGTCAGCTTTTCTCCAGACACTATTCAAATTCAGAGTGAAAAGATGCATGTTTACATGAAACAGCAATTCTGAGTAACTGCAGTGACACAACAAACAATATTCATGTATGTAATGCACAGCTATCACTCACGATAAATAGATGGCACAAGTTATGTTTAGATCTGGGAAACCTGCAATATTAAATTATTATTTTTATTTTATTTTATTTATTTTTTATGCACTATCCTGACAAAAGGAAAGTTTTTTTAGGATGATTTATTTTATTATTATTTTTTTTATATTTGATATGGTGATGGCGCGGATGATGATGATGATGATGAAGAAATTGAGGCAGGTGGCACGTAGATTATTCCATTACAGCACAAAACAAAACTGCCATAGTTGCTCACTCTCAACTTCTATGCCGGCGTGGATTTGGAAGCGGCTTCTTATCTATGCAGCACAAACAGCTTTGCATCCTCGCACTGAAGGCATGGCACTTTCAAATGAAAAATAAAGCCTTTAATATTACATTGGGTCAGGACAGGAGGCCGTCAACAGAGCGTGGAAATAGAATAAAAACACTGAAAAATGCAATGCACAACCGACATGGCACACATTAGTTACCGGTTGGAGAACGGGAGAGAGTCGGGTGAACAGATACCGACAGGAAATCAGTAAGAGACACCGCAGACGTCGATGTGCTCCGAGGCCGTCCATGCCATAAAACATGTCGGTGTTAAATCTACCCAGAGAGGCAATTACACATTTCAAATGTCAATGGTAATAGGATAAAAGAAATACTATTATGGAGTTCCACGTCTGGAAAGTATGTCACGGTTTTGTTGCAACCATCTATCCATTTGGTTTTATCTGTTTACTCCTGGGCTCTAAAGGTTTTATTTGGGAAGAAGGCGTGACCATCCTGAAGAGGAGGAAGTTAACTTGAGTACTACCTTGCCTTACATTCAAGTCAATTCACTGACAACAGACTGTACTAATGCATTGACTTGAAAGTACATTCTGTTTCTGCATCTGTCTGCCACTATAATTGAACACTTGCTGGCAAGAACGATAACTCGCCATCCAGATGTTATCCGCCATTTGTCTCACCCTTTTCCAGAGTTTGACAGTTTGTAAAAAAATAATTTAAAAAATCCATCTCCAATGACTAGTCAGACTGCTTCCCTCAGAATACTCACTTGTCATGCCATCCACGGCCCAAAATCTAATCGTGTATTACACTATTACGATACAAACGGACTGACAATCTGGAGATCATCTCATTTGTTCCCTGAAAATTTGCTCAGATCTGCTTTCCGCCGAATCGGTCATGCAGCTCAACTCTGGGGAAAGTTAGATGTAGTTTTGAAATCACAGATTGACTTTTTTTTTTTTTTTTTTTTTGCCTGCAGGGGAGCATCTCTGTAGGAGGAGGAGAATGATATATGGTGTCTTCAGATCCCGGCTATATTTGGAAGCTTTTACTGAGAGTTTTTTTTTGTGGTGTTTACAGAGACAAGGAATAAGTGAGAAAACCGAGAGGCGAAGAGCTTGAAGCTTAAATATTTAGCGAAGTATAAACAGTCTGGGATGATATTTTTGGCTCTGGCAGCTGCACTTTTTGTTTCATGATAATACAAGGCTATAAAACAGACCAGACAATGTGCTTGGCTGCAGTGAAATGAATAGAGCTTGAAGTTAGGGGAGCTAGAAGTGGGCTGGTGGTTGGGAAAGTAGCTTTATGAGAATATAATTTCAATAAATATAAAACTGAGGTAACTATGATTGTGAAACTAGTCTATTGTATGCTAGTTTTCTCCTCAGTGTTTGCTCTGGTGATTCTAGTATTCGACTGTTTTTACTTCCATTGGACGGGCCAAACTGGGCATTGTTTTGGAAGCTCCTTGGCAAGTGGTTGCGCAGGTGTCTGGTGTGTTACTGGTGTCTAGCACATCATCCATTCACCGTCTGATAGAGAATTTCAAGCAGTTCATTCTCCGGAGACTCTTATGGACTGCAGCTCAATATAAGGGTAACATTGCTTTCTGTGCATGCAAATGCTCCGTATGTCTGAATACTGGAGCAAAAGTTGTTCAAGGGAAAAACATAAGGGAAAGGCATCGTGCGGTATCATGAAGCAGTTCTGCCACATTTTATTATGTTGTGTATCTGTTTCAAAGGAGCAGAATTTTTCCCTTCCAGTGAATCATTGCAATTGAAGGATACAGAGCACCATCCTAACCTTGTCTCCAACCCACATCTGTCTTTTATGTGTCAGGATATGCCAAGAGTCCACTTGGAAATAGTCACCATTGGGAGTGAGAATGTTGGAGAATAAATCAATATATTTCATTAGAAACATGTGCAACAGTTAAGTTAAAGTTTGTTTCCCAACACCAATGGAATGATGAACTGTGGTCCACCCATGCTGGACTCAGTCAGTTTAACAGTAATAGTTACTTTTTCACAAACAAAATGTTCAGCCAAGTTTACACGTAGGTCAGACCTGGTCTCCTTAGGAAGTAAACAGGGACATCTATCATCTGTCAGGTCAGGTCATGGTGGCCCAGCCAAGCGTCCTGGATTCAGGGAAATCATACAACGCTTCCAGTGATCGGACATTCCAATATAGCCTTGTGTTCATGTGTAATGTTGTGTGTTGGCTTCGAGGAATGATAGTGTAATGGATTCGAGGAACCCCCTCGGTCCAGTCTCTATTTATTCTATGTGTCTTTGACTTCATGGATGGTGACCATGGATGGTTACCGCAGATGCTGACTATCGCCAACTAGTTGCTGATGCCGATCTGGAATAAAAGTCGCATCCCACAACCTCTGTGGTTCTTCCGGTTCTCCTCCTGATCGCTATGTCTCGTCCACACTTTGTTCATTCCATTCATTTTTTTTTATTTCCTCTGCGTTCTGTCATGTGCTTTTATTTTTTTTTAAATCTCGGTTGTTCTTGTTTCCTGTTCCTTCTTTCTCTCCAGCTTCACGGGCTACACAGCTGGCGTTCATTCCCTCATCAAGCCTTCCAAGGATATGAACCCGTCAACGTCAGCCCCCGTTTGCTAATGGTAGTTTCTCGCTCCAGAAAGGTAATCTATTACAAGACGTCCATGCTCTAGCAAGATTTTCCTGCACGCTTGAATTCCCTTTCAGCCATATCCTGAGTTCCTCATTCTTCCTCGCTCCACTTTCGTTTCAGTCCGCGTGTGAGCTGTTATTTAGAGTCTCACTTTTCGGTTATATCTTTGGTAAGTTTATTCCTCGTGTGTGTATGTACTGTGTGTGTGTGTGTGTGTGTGTGTGTGTGTGTGTGTGTGTGTGTGTGTGTGTGTGTGTGTGTGTGTGTGTGTGTGTGTGTGTGTGTGTGTGTGTGTGTGTGTGTGTGTATCTCCACCACCAAGCACTTTCAGTTTATTGCCACCTGGAGAACTTAACTCAAAGTATGTTTTCTGTTCTCCCAGTTTTAGGCTTCAAATTCGCCTCTCTTGTGTTTTCAGATTCTTCCTCAGTCCCTGCGTGTTGTTCCCGGCCCCCGTTCTGGTTCCGGCGTAGTTATTGTTATCTGTCTGTCTATTTATTGTTTACTCGTCGATTAAATCTTGTAATTTAATCTTGTTTAGGTGGCACGCTAATTTACCAAACAACGCACGTTCACTGTCGCCAACACACTGACTGGAGCGCACCACTGTGCACGCCCTTGATCTACTAGTGCCGACGTGCTCGATAATCTTCGTCTGTCACTGAGTATTTTATTGAAACCTTTCATCATCTTTTTTTTTTTTTCCTGACTGAGATTGCCACCTACTGCGCACAGGAAATGAGGACTTCATGGGGCTTCACCAGCCCATTGCCATTGCTGTAAAACAAAAGAACGGCCCTTCTTGTGACCCAGCCTGTGAATAATTATCTTCGCCCGGTAACACTCGTCTCCCGCTTATCTCCACACCGACAGGTCAGTCACACTCGTGTCATATTAACATTTCTATTCCCTCAGCGGCAGTGCGGCATAAAGGACTGAGCAGACAAAACACAAAAGCCCTTTTCTGCTTCTTGCTCCTCATTACGAATGCAAGAATCACGCCTTAGCAAGTGGCGCTTTGGAGCACTGGTAAACACAAAACAAACGTTATTTTCTTTCTTTTGCAGGGAATATCCGAATACATTTCAAACAAAAAGAGGACTATTTGGGACACAATGCCCGGCTGCTTGCATTACTGCTTCCATTCAACCAAGCTCAGCAACATTTACAGCCGTCTAATAATCCTAATGAATGAGTCCAATTACTACAGGGCCCGTTTGTTTCCCAGCAAACAATTACGGTGTAATGATGGATCTGGCAACAGGTAATGATGGATAATAAGTGATGCGTGAAATCCTCCAGTGGTCGAACAAAGTCAAATGTGCCGTGATCTACGCTGAGTCAGAGCAGGAAAAGCAGACGTTTGGCTGCAGGAACTACCCACCTGAAGAGGAGATAAATCTCCAGCTGATGGAGGGATCAGGCTTCCCCATGGCTTGGCAAAGCAGAGTGACATTGGCGCCTTCGTTCACCACAATGTTTCTGGAGAGGTTGATGATCTTCGGAGGAACTGTGAAAGTATGAAAACATCTTTAAATGAGAGTGTAATGACACTGTAATTATAAGATTTTTCTTCCTGTTTTAAAACTATTTAATGTGACTTGATGGATGACTTTGAAAAGGCAAAAACATTTGTGACTGTATTGGCATACCATCCCCTCAGGCCATGAATGTGCTTGACTCAGACAGTAGTAGTTGGTAGTGGTGAGCTAGCGAGGCTTCATGAAACGGCATCCTCATTTTCAGAGCCCACTAGATGGCACTCTTTACTCAAATATATTTGGTTTTGAACGGCCACTTCACAGAAACCTCACAACATTTTAAAACTCAGAGCCTCTGAAAATGAGGAGTCTGTTTCATGAAGCCTCATGAGCCCATCACTAGTAGTAGGTGAAACGTCAATCAGTCAAGTTGCCAGGTAGGTAGGTATCTGAATGAATATTAGGCACTGGATCAACTCTTAAGTGACTACATTTAATAAAATACTAAGATTATCAAAACTGAAAAAGCACTCTGAAAGCGCAGACCTCGGCAACGCCATTGTTTTCCTCCCAAATGATCCCAACGTTATTCTACTACATTTATTTCATGTATGTATATCAGTAGACATTTTTATCATGGAAATATAATGACATCAGCAATGACATTCAAATGAGCTTGTCGGCAGGTGACGGTTGCGTTCTTGAAACCAACTGAGCAAGACACTCAATAAAAGAGAAAATTCTGGTAACTGACACAAAACTGGAGTGTCTGCTCACTTAAGGGCAAAGCAACTCGGGCTTTTCACTGAACCACAGGTGAGATTATGATCGAATTATGATACACGCCAAACAAAAATAATGTATCTTCACTGTTAGTCCAAACTGCAAGGTAAGGAGGAAACTCACTTAAGTCTGAAAATATAATTCCTCCAGGAAAAGTGTCCAGTTGATAAATGGCCATGTCGATCATGCCCTTCAACCTTCCTTTCACTGGTGAAGAGTAAGGAAACGTTCCCATAACTCATCTCCCAACCTCATACATTTATCATTTTATCATTCATCCTTCATTTTTTTTAAATCCTCCACCAAAAGTGGTCAAAGAAAACGAAAGCGTATACCCACATCCCGATGAACAAAGCAGTAGTAATGATACAGGTAAAGCCTTTGGCAGCTCTCTTCCCATGGCTTTTCAGATTACGGTATTTAATAGCTATAATTTTCTTCTTTCAATTCTTGTTTGAGGCATTTGTAGTTGACAGCTCCATTTCGACGATAGTTTGCAAGGATTCTTAAAAAAGAAGGAAAGAAAAAATGTTTGTTGCTTACGGCCTTGATCACATCAAGGCATCTATTCTTTATTTGAAACTATTAACATGAACTGGTTTTATTTCAAATCTGACTGCGTGTTCCTGGAATATTCAGAGACTCATTTTTTAAATAGCCACATTAACTGACATATTTATGTATTGAAGCGAAGTGAATGTGTTGTCAGACTCATATTTTTGTTGTTGTTGTTATCAGGCATATTTTTAGGAATGGCACGGATTCGGAGGAAAGGTCGTAACCTACAGCAAAGGTAGTAGGAAGTCCACCTGCGGCAGGTTTGGTGCCACCTGTGAGAGGATAGATATGATCGCTGTAAACACTGAGGTTCTCCATCCCTGCATTTTGGAATACTTTTGGACTTTCTTATTGCTTGTGTTATACTTCCTGGACTTGTGATCCATCTCTGCCATCTCCGGGCAGCTGTCACTCAAATGCCACATGCGACTCATTCCCTCCTATGATCCATGCTGCGTGCAGGACTCTTTACTTTTGTTTTTATTTGCCATAGTTTCTGACTCATTTAAACTGTCAACTGTGTGACTTACTTTGGTTGGCAAATGTCGGATGTTTTTGATCTGACTTTTGGTTTGCATCACTCATTTTTATTTGGAATCCTTGAAGACACACCTTGCATTTGATATCAGTTTGCTCTGGTTTTGTTTCGTGTTTGGCTCAGCCTTTAGTGGTGGCGGTACCAGTACTGCAGGACCTGAAGCATTGTAGTGAGCGGTAATTGAAATGAAACAGCGATTGTTACAATTTCAACACTTAGAACATTTTACCTGGAACACAATTTCAAGAACTGGGACTTATCCGTGTAAAAAAAAGCTTTGAACCAGACAGGAACACTCTATAACATTCTCAAGCACAAGTCAAGACTGACATGACACATTATCTTCTCTCTGAATACACTGTAGTACTTGTTTCTTTTGGCTCAGGGATGAGTTCTTAAAAATAAAGCACAGCCGAACAAGCCTAATAATGAGACATAAACAATGCTCTAAGTCCATCGCTTAATTTATAGCTGTCTCTCGTATGCCAGGAAATTATACAATGAATTTTAACCTCATGAACGAAGCAGCTGCCACATAGCTGGAAGATCCTTGGCTTCAAATCCAGCTTGGGGCTGGGGCAAACCTGATTGTGGAAGTCTGGTTGTTCTCCTAGGGCCAGCAGAGGTTACCGCTGAGCACTCCGGTTTTCTCCCACAGATCGGCTCCAGCCCCCAAGCAGCCCCGCAAATAGAGCAAAATAAGATTAAGCTAGGAGTTTAGGACTCAACAGCCGAATAAACGCCCCGCAACCTCTCAGTCAAGACTCTCACATATTCAGTGACATTTGCATTTGAACCATTTCACGGGATATTTCTCACACGTGAGATCATCATCCACCTAGTGCCACTGCAATATAAATGCAGCTCTAATCTCTCTTTGGTGGTCTACGAGAACCCGCTCAGGTCTTGTTTTCTCTTTTTCTTCTTCCTTTTTTCGTGATTCAAACACAGCAAAGTTGGACTGAGGATGTGTTGGCTGTTAAGGCCCCATATCCAAACTTATTGCTCTAGCAACTTAAGTCACATATCTGTAACTTGCTATTAAAAAACATTACTATCAATGGAAATTAGAATGAAAACTACAGTATTCTTGAGGTAAAATTCAACATCATGAATCCCGCAGGAAGGGCACATGCAAATATATTATGGGGAGCTGCTGCACCAGCCAGACAAACAAAGGGCACCACTGCATAAAAAATATTATTGTTGCTGTTGTTAGACTGGTTTGTCAATGAAACAATCAATTTGAAAACTTAAAACTGCATGCGACTTGGTGGTGGTGGCACAATGGTCAGAGCACATCCTTGTGAAACGTACACTGTACATGGGGGGTTGGTATCCCCCACTTTAAATTTGACATCCGCCTTTGTAACTCTACATTTTATACAATATTTAAGCTAAAAAAGGAGTCAACACCAGTGGCTGACTTATGTCAGTCCAATACCCTCCCGGGCAATCTGCGATCGGCATTTTGGGGAGCTGGTGTTCAAGTCACACATATGGCAAAACAATATTATAACATATAAATATCATATCACACTGATGATACTGATGCATGATCCCTGCTGTGAGGGCTTTCTTCACCTCTCACGAAATCTTAGGATATTTCTCCCCCCACCAGCCAGCTGAAGCCTCCTGACAACCAAATAAACAGGTTCAGTGAATCTGAAGGGGTTGAGGACAGTGCTGTTATTTCTTTTGGCTCCTTCACACTTATTTGATTTTCCTTTTTTTTTTTTTCCTTTTTTTACCTGACAAATCTGCCGGAAATATCTGTGTGTCGTTTCCACTTCAAAGTACCAAGGATGCATTTCTATTTTAAAATTCCTGAGTGTCAAAGCTGCTTCTTTCAGTCACATCAGAATTGTTTGTAAAACAAGCTCCCAATGAATTATTTATTGGATGTCAGTTTAATCCGTGTTTACCCTCTTTGAATAACAAAAGTGTACAGCGCCGATGTCTGTGATGCTCCTGCTTCAGACGTGGAGCAAGAGGCCCGGGCTGCTATTGGAATCAAAACAAACGTGTTTGGAGTGAAGTAGTGGTAATGCCAATTATGACACTGAGAGATGGAGGGATCATGATTTATAATCCTCTTTTACGCTGTCACACCGGGAGAAGTGCACAACACAAGCATGTAAATAGCCAAGCACATCACAGAGTTTAACAGTTCAGGCACGGCGGGCTGAAACCGGCGTGCTGTTTGTCAGCCGTGGATGCTAATGAGAGCTCGACTGTGTCTCGATTGTAAAACAGCAGAACCACTTGGACACAACCCCAGAACTAATAAAGTTGTCCACATGATGATGCACCCCTGACAAGGTGGGTGTTGTGCGCATGTTGTGTACTGAATCAACCAGCCAACAACTGTGCTGATTTTTGGTGACAAGCTAGATGGACAAAGAGCAACAGGTGATTCAGCAAACACGCAGAGTCGGGTGTTTTTAAATCAGAGCCACTTCTTTCCAGAGCCTGTTCGTAATGTATGAAATACCCTCATGAGTCAACACAAGAATGAAGTGTCCAAGTAAAATGCATATGAGAAAGGCACACATCTTTTATTTATTTATTTTATTTTTACCCAGGATCTTTTTTCTTCTATAGTGATGAGGCTTCGAGAAACAGTGTCCTCATTTTAAGAGACCACTAGATGGCACTCTCTACTCTACTATATTTCCACAGCAGCTTCAGTGAAACCTCATGTTTTCTAAACTCACAGCGCCACCTACTGAAGCTTCATCAAGCAAATATCTTTATTTATTTTTTCCCTCACTTACAAATCTACGGAGCCCTGGAAGTGACATGCATGTGTTTATTTTTTTTTTTGCCCAAGATAACAATTATCTCAAGATAATTGTTATCTCGTGACAATGCGCATCTCTAGATAACAGTTATCTCGAGATCATTTTTTTCTCAAGATACAATGGTAAATGTCAGTGAATGCGTAACTGCCTCTCTGGCAAAACATTTTGGACACATCCTCCTGGAACCACTATGTCTCCCACAGCTTCCCAACTGTTCGGCAACGTTATCAGTCACTGTCTGCAAGTCTGTGCGCTTTTAACACTCTGATCAAGTGCCTTCTACTCCAAATAATACCATATGTGGCGAAGCTATACGTATTACGCAGCCCTGGAAGCGACATGCATGACTTTAGTTTTTTTTATCCCGAGATACAAATCTCGAGATAACTGTTATCTCGGGAGAAAAAAAAAAAAAAAAGTCATGCATGCCACATGTGGTATTATTTTGAGTAGAAGCTAAAAGCGCGGACTTTGCCGTCAGAAATGTTCTGACTTGCAGACAGCAAATGACAACGTTGACAAACAGTTACCAAGCCATGGGAGACGTAGTGGTTACAGGAAGTAATCGTTTCTTGAGATAAAAATTATCCTGAGATACTTATTTTCACGAGATAACGGTTATCTCGGGCAAAAAAAAAAAAAAAAGTCATGCATGTCACATCCAAAAAAAAATAAAAAAAATAGACACATGCATTTCACCTCCAGGGCTCCGTAGAAATCCAATTGAGTCAGTCATACAAGTTACAATTAGGAATGAAATGTTCAAATATTTTCGGTATTATGTGTAGCAGCAAGATGAATGCACTTGAAACATGACAAACACAATTGCATATTGTAGTGATGGGCTGATGCGGCTTCATGAAACAGTGTCCACAGCCCAGCAGATGGCGATCTTGGTTTAAAAATGATGGGTTTTATCTCTGACATGGTTGTCCAAATTCAAAGCTTTTCGAGCGCCAGCAACTGGCTTCTGAAAATGAGGACATTGTTTCATGAAGCCTCATCAGCACATCACTAGTGTTGTACAAGCAGTGGTGATGTAAACGTGTAAAATTCAAATTATTATTATTGTTATTGTTATCATTACTACTGAAAGTAATTTGATCATCTGAGACTTATTAGTCAAATTATTACATGAGAAATATTAGCTTACTCTAAGACTATTGATGGCAGATGAGGCTTCATGAAACAGTGTTGTTATCTTCAGAGGAAAGTAGGTGCGAGAAGGTTTAGGTTTAGAAATGTTGAGACGTTCCATTGGAATGGTTCTTCAAAGCCACATATTGTAGAGCAGACTGGGCTCTGACAATGAGGACACTTCACGAAGCTTCATGAAGCTTCACCAGTGAATCGCTTTTTCAAAATGATCTGTGGAGTGCCAGAAATATTAAAGCCTATTATTAGCAGTATTATAAATAACCAGATTATGAATTCAGCCATTTCTTTCCGGACTCATTTCACATTAAACTTCAACATTTCACCCTATCAATGAAAGTATCTGTACCGGTGACATATGTTGTTCCTGGAGCTGTGATGTGGTGACAAATGCTTACAGATGTTCACTCTGTCGTCTCGGCTGCTGGGGCTTGTAAATTGTCTTGACTTGCAACGTGACAAGGAACCGTCGTTGTAACTGCTTCTGCATCCATCTTCTCACATTATCTGGGACATTTGTCACCAAAGCCTGAATTCATCACCCTACTCAACGTAACGCTGGCCTCTATACATTAAAGCGCCGACAGATGAATTAGTCAAAAAGCAGTGAACGCAGCTGGAAGAAAATGAGTATCATTTTCACGTGAGCTTCTTGTTGTGAGCTGATCACCGCTCCATCCATATGTCTTCGCTGAAATACATTAAAGCCAATATTGTACAGGTGTTGCAGATGACTCACCTACTTAAAGACCACACAACAGCAAGCATGGAAAACATTGGTTCAGATAAAATTAGAAATTACTTCCATTTCTATATTTAATTTCTCATAAATGTATCGCAAATAAACAAGCTTCTACGATTATTTATATCACCTTTATTTGTACTTTTTTTTTTCCCAAAACACACCCAGAAGTTGACAGTCAGCTCTCGAGAAGATATATTTCCATATTTCCAGGAGTGTATAATGCAAGAAAGACGCCTGAATCTTCATCAGTTATTCAGAACATGCTAGTTCCAAAGTCTGCCCTGAAACTGTAGGGACAAGTGAAGGACTCCGAAGAAAACATCAAAGGAAAACTATCTTTCGCAGACAGCGCAAGATCCCGAACCCAGACAGATGTCAATAAATATAGAGGAACGTCAAGTTTGCGGTGACCTACATTCTCGTGGAATCAACACAGATACATTATTTGTAATTCGACTTGTTTTACCAAAAAGTGGCAGACTCACCATCGCATACTGCTGTAATGAGATCAAAGGATCTGAGTACAAGTCAGAATTGTTTTTATGTCTGTCCAACCATCCATGTACATAATTTACAAATGTAAAACCTAAGATGTCCCACTCTTGTAACAAATGAGCTTAAATTCAGAAAACATAAACAAAAGAGCATTTTTAAGATGGATATAGTGAATAGCTATATGTTTTTATAGCCATAGAAAGGAAGATTCTCGCAATATTAACTGTAGATTAAGCATTACGTGGGTATAATTTCAGACTTTGCTCCAACTTTTCATTGCACTGCATACTTTCAAGGAACAAACACATTTTTAGTCTAACTTCCCTCCTTTCCCACAAAGAAATTACGAATACAGATTGAGTGTAAATGTTTATTTGATATGATATTTTGCTTTACTTCCTTTACTTTAAATACTTTGTTGATAAACAGCAATGAAACCATATCTAAATATAGATAATGTGAGAACTGATTTGTACTTTTTTACGTTTTTTTTTTTTTTTAAGGTAACAGTACAGGAACATGGCAATGAATAACCTTCGGTGAGGGTTACTACTGTATATGATTATCCCAATATCAACATGGTTTATTCTCTGAATATTTGTGTCTTACAGAGTGACTTTCACTCTATATAAAAACACAAAGCTCTTTGGGTTTTTGTCAGTGGTCCAGCCCTAGATGAAGGGTCAGTACATGGGTACAGTAGTGACGTATCATGATGAGGTATAATGATACTGTGTTGCGGGGTGGATGGAACTGTGTCCTTATTTTCATAGGCCACTTGATGTCGCTCTTATTTTAGAAATGATGCGAGGTTTCATTGAATTAAAATGTCGAAACATTTTTCAGCAGCTAGTGCCATCTGGTGTTTCATGAAACCCTATTCGCCGGTCACTCAAACAGAGCAAGATGTTGCAAATCGGGTCTTTCTTTTCTGATCGGTTCAAACACCCTAAACGTAATGTTTGATCTGACTGAGCCGTCAAAGACTTCCTCTCACGGTTCCTGACATGGAGTCTGTGGCTTGAATGTGAAGCAGCTGTTCCCCAGCTTTTCATGTCAGGAGGTGAGCTACAACCTGCTCGTTCCAGGAGCCCCATCCTTGAACTGGATAACCTGAGTGAGAAACCTTGTGTCAGTAGGACTCCTCTGTTCTCTCCTGTCCTAAATCCCCATCAGTTGCAAGGCCACAGCTCTCGTATCCTGCCCTGACCTCTCACCCGCTCTGGAGAGGGTGAGCTCAGCGAGATTTCTGCACCATTGAAACAAGAATCACGTACTAATAGAGTCGATGAAGCTTCTGCCACAGGCTTCTACAGAACCTGATTTTAACTCACTTTTTCTGTGTCATTCAACAATAAACTCTCGACATTTGAAGCATTACAATATGCGTTTATTTTATCATAAAGCCTTCTGTAAAAACCTTCTGTATTTTTGAGTTGATCCCTCCTGTCGACTTCAAGATCTTGGTGCTGAGGTCATAAAAGACGAAGGCAGAACGACTGCCAGTCATCTCACCGTTACATTTAATGAAGCTGTCGACACAGTTTAGATTTCAGCGCAGGAGACTGGGACTCCCGCTCCTGACAGGTTTGCTGAGATATTGTACTTTCAGCTGAGGGTTATAGCTTCAGCTGAGTGGAACTTATCTCAGAGATTTTCGGTTTATCTCCGACACTCAAATGTGTGGGAGGCTTCCTTGCAACTTCTCTTGTCCCTCGTGTAGCCCTTTCATTCAGCACAATGACATTTAAGAGGGAAAATACATAGGTTAACTATGAATATTTTAATCATTTGCCTTTATTGCAAAAGGAAAATGTCAATAAAATCAGGTGATTCCGCCAACTCTGGTGACCTTTATTGCTTTTAGCAGTAATGAGCTGTGAACACATTTTCTTAAAGTTCAGAACTGTTCTTGGTGGAGTATAACTTGATGCTCTCAACAGGCTTCATGTAAAAATTTTCCAAAATATAGGGAGTTATTAAGTTTGCTGTTGATGTATGAGTGTATAAATACACACATTCCACACTGAGCCCAACACCACACTCAATGATGAACTGTCTGTCTTGGTAAAAATTCAGAATCTCATTTCCTTCATTGCAACTTTTCTGAAAGTTGCGTAAACTAGCAGAAAAGTTTTCTATGGCTATGTCTTGCTAGTGTGTGTCTTCAGGGCCCATTTATGCTGCGTTTATTTACTCATCCATTTAAAACGATGTTACCGTCACTGATCTAATACTTCCATGTGTTCTTTAAATTGGTATTGCTGTTTAGCAATATATCCACCAGAGGGAGCAGCCCACAGTCAAAAGTTTATGACAACAACAAACTCCAGAACAAACATGGCAACTGTCGTAACTGTTCACTGCTCAACGGTGTCGACCAGGGTTCAACGCCTGATCATCTATGTTCTAGCTTCTTCTCTTACTCATCTGCAAACACAGACATTTCCACATTTCATACTATTAAAAGTAAAAAAAATGACCCCAGAGATCTGCCTCATCAAAAATGGTGGAAACAATCCAACTTCCTCCAACCCCGTGTAATAAATCAGTTTTAAAATCATCATCGTAATCGATTTTGATTCCCATTCCGAAGTACCGAAGCACCACTTCAGCTCCTCGCCCAAAGATTTACAAACTCAGGCTTGTCTTTAACTCACTCTCTCCTTTTGAACAAGGTGTCGATAGCACATCTTTCACCAGAACAGCAGCTTTCTCGTCCTATCGCCTCTCTTCACTGCTGTGAGAGTATTACTCCACTGAAGTTTTTTCTTTAGGAAACTCAATGATTCCAAGAAAGTGTAAGGACTGTTGAAGTAATTCATCAACCACTATAGGTTTGAAATGAACAGCAGTTACCAGATATACTGAATTATTCAACATCTACTGCTGCCCTGAATTTTATTTTCATCCTCAAATGGACCTACACCTTTATCATCAATGAACTTTTCGGAATAAAAGATTTCCAAAACTAAACTAAATATTTGATGATAAGTTCTTCTCCTTTTATTTGACAGCAGCCGCAAGTAATGGGCTTAAAAAGGCTTCATGAAACAGTGTCCTTATTTCAGAGCCCACTAGATGGCAGACTCTTTTCTCAAATCTTTGGACTCAGGCAGCCATTTTTAGTTGCCGGGGAAGATCGCAGCGAACGCAAAACACCACAGCAAATGCAAACACCGTTACACATGAACATTAACTCACCATAGATTTACAAAAGCCGCAACACATTAAAACACTGGAACACAATGACTTTAAGCCGCAACATTTCTACATAAACCACTATGGAAGTCACAGCGGAAGTTAGCGGACAGGAGCCAGGACTGCTGCTGACGGAGAAAGTGGCAAAAGTAAGTGTTTGAAGTCACATTCTAGTTTTCAGAAATCTACAACTGTATGTTTGACTTTTAAAAGTATTACTGTGTCGATGAATCCATGTGCATGTACATGCTCTATACCTTCACCTTCACCTTCTTCTGCCGCTTATCCGGGGTCGGGTCGCGGAGGCAGCATTCGGAGCAAGGAAGCCCAAACTTCCCGGTCCGCACAAACCTCCTCCAGCTCCTCCCGGGGGATCCCGAGGCGTTCCCAGGCCAGACCGGAGACATAATCTCTCCAGCGAGTCCTGGGTCTTCCCCGGGGTCTCCTCCCGGTAGGACATGCCCGGAACACCTCCCCAGGGAGGCGTCCAGGGGGCATCCGGATCAGATGCCCGAGCCACCTCAGCTGGTTCCTCTCGATGTGGAGGAGCAGCGGCTCCACCCCGAGCTCCTCCCGGATGACCGAACTCCTCACCCTATCTCTAAGGGTGCGCCCAGCCACCCTGCGGAGGAAACTCATCTCAGCCGCTTGTATCCGCGATCTCATCCTTTCGGTCACTACCCAAAGCTCGTGACCATAGGTGAGGGTGGGAACGTAGATCGATCGGTAAATCGAGAGCTTCGTCTTGTGACTCAGCTCTCTCTTCACCACGACGGTCCGATACAGCGACCGCATCACTGCCGCCGCTGCACCAACCCGTCTATCAATCTCACGCTCCCTTTTTCCCTCACTCGAGAACAAGACCCCGAGATACTTAAACTCCGCCACTTGAGGCAAGAACTCTCCACCAACCTGGAGAGAGCAAACCACCGTGTTCCGGTCGAGAACCATGGCCTCAGACTTGGAGGTGCTGATCCTCATCCCGGCCGCTTCACACTCGGCTGCAAACCGACCCAGCGCATGCTGAAGGTCCCGGTCCGATGAGGCCAGCAGAACAACATCGTCCGCAAATAGCAGAGATGAAATTCTGTGGTTCCCGAACCGGATCCCCTCCGCCCCCTGGCTACGCCTAGAAATTCTGTCCATAAAAGTGATGAACAGAACCGGTGACAAAGGGCAGCCCTGGCGGAGACCAACATGCACCGGGAACAGGTCTGATTTCCTGCCGGCAATGCGAACCATGCTCCTGCTCCGGTCATACAAGGAGCGGACAGCCCCTAGCAGAGGGTCCCGCACCCCATATTCCCGGAGCACCCCCCACAGGACATCGCGAGGGACACGGTCGAACGCCTTCTCCAAATCCACAAAGCACATGTGGACTGGTTGGGCGAACTCCCATGAACCCTCGAGCACCCGGTGGAGGGTATAGAGCTGGTCCAGTGTTCCACGACCGGGACGAAAACCACACTGTTCCTCCTGGATCCGAGGTTCGACTATTGGCCGAAGTCTCCTCTCTAGTACCCTGGAATAGACCTTTCCAGGGAGGCTGAGGAGTGTGATCCCCCTATAGTTGGAACACACCCTCCGGTCCCCTTTCTTAAACAGGGGGACCACCACCCCGGTCTGCCAATCCAGAGGCACTGTCCTCGACTGCCACGCGATGTTGCAGAGACGTGTCAGCCACGACAGCCCTACAACATCCAGGGATTTCAGATACTCCGGACGGATCTCATCCACTCCCGGGGCCCTACCACCGAGGAGCTTACGAACAACCTCGGTGACTTCGGCCCGGGTGATGAGAGAGCCATCCGAGTCCTCAGTCCCCGCTTCCTGAGTGGGAGGTGCTCTATACCTGTATAATGTAATAGTTCTCTCTATAACTAGGCTAATGCTTGGATTTCAAAACCGACAAATAATTCAAACGTGTATTTGCAAATATTTTTTTTGCAGGTTACCATGTATTGTCCTTTTTGTGGCACTGTGGAAACTTCTCTTGTGACTTCTGTTTAGTTTATGTAGGAATGAAGTGGCTTAATGCCGTTGTGTTGTAGCGTATGAGTTTGTTGCGCCGTTTTGCGTTTGCAATGGGCCATTCCATTTACACCTCACATCATTTTCAACCTTATTCACCCCGCCTTCATAGCACTGACTATAAGGTAAGTGCTTCATGAAGCTTCATCAGCTCCTCACTAACACAAATCCACAGGGATCTCGACCAGCAACATCAACATCAAGTACTTAGGCATCACTTGGTAAAAGAGTTCAACATTTGAAGAAAACTCGGAAACGCAGGACAGTGTCCCTTTAAATAAATGACCTTTTTTGTTCCTGACTCTTTGTTGTTGTGCCTCTCTGCCTCAGCAACAGCAGCAAATTTGGTCCATCGACCATTAAGTAATTGTATTGTTTTTGTCCCACTGAGAGTGTCCCAGAAATGTGTAGGACAATTTTTATATGGGTGCGGCAGCCGCTATGAATCCTTCTTGTCTTCGGAACACACTGGCTGCACAGAGGACATTGGATATCTCTGCAAGAGCTATATGTTGAAATCTTATTTTTCTGAGCCAAAAAAGCTGTGCAGATATTTTGCGGTGTCGCTGTGCGTTGTATTGAAAAAGAGATAAAACCCAGCAGAAGTATTGCCCTGAGGGCTTGTTTTAAAACACCCTCTGCTTAAGGACAGGCTGTGTGGTTCAAGTCAGTTGGTGAAAATATTTGCTGGAAGGTAGCAATGGCAGTGATGCTGTCTCACACGGTCCTGTTGATCTGGTAACTGTTAAAGCAAGCAAGTTCTGTGTACACGATTGTTTTCTAGTCATGATAACTGAAGATTTATAACGTGTCACCGAAAAAGCTGTGGACAAAATCAGCACTCTATTTTCTGAGTTTTGTTGTGATGGGATGACTATTTAGGAGGTAGGAGGTAAGGAGGACTCAGAACCTCCGTCTCTGTGTGGATAGGAACCGAGTTAGTTAATGCTAATGTTGCGCTTTGTTACACGACTGATGCATTTTGAGATGTCACAGCAGCTGGCGGCATGGCCACTCTTGGTTATTGTCAGGTGGAAAGACAGTCGAGGAAACTGTTGAGATCAGAGGAGATCAGAATGCGCACATACGGAACTTTATGCACAAGTCATACAGTAAATCACAAGTCCCAGTCGAGTCTTATAGTCTTTTCACAGCCTCACATCAGCATCTCCATCATGATCAAGGATTTTCAAAATCTTGTCTGTCAGAGACCCCTTACATGATAAAAAGTATGCAGTTGAAATGAATATTGTCTCCCGGGAATCACGAATGAAACTTTATAATAGTTAAATGACAAGAAGACATCCGCTGCTCACGGAACTGAAGTTCGCCGACACCTGAGGGAACAAATCGGACGAGGACCGCTGCACACTGGAGTGAGATTTACTCACCAAACCCATTAAGATCTTTGGTCATAAAAATTGATATAAATTTTAAAAAATTGGTCATAAAAATTGAACATTTACAATTGACAGCACCGACTGTTTTCAGAGCCGATTATTGGGACAAATGATGAACAAACCACAGATTTGTAGGATGATGTCTAAGAGTTAAAATAATCTGGCATTTACCATTGTTGGCCAGAAAGCAGCACAGTTGAAATGTAGCGGAGAAATATTGAAAAAAAAGTACAAACTATGTTCCTGCATTAAGGGGAAGTTCGGACGGGACATTGCAAGAGTCCAGAAATTGTTTACCACTGCGAATAGAAAATTGCGTGCGAGATGATGCCAAAAATATATTCACCAGCATCAAGGTAGTGCATTTTTTCATTTAGCTCAGACCTTCCGAGTCAGTTCATAAATAATACATTGAAAGACAAATTTTAAGTATGAAGTTGATTTGTCATTAGCCTTTGCGTTATTTAATGATCCGGTTGTGAAGCTCAGACTGCGGATGCTTGGACTACTGGGGGGGTAATGATATTCTGGGTTCTAATGTCTTATAAATAATCCATGAAGTGGGCGAATCAAACCCATCATTTTGCATCACTGAGTCATTGTGATCCACCCAGGGACTTGAGCTGGAGAGCCATCAAGAGCCTCTGATCAAATCTTCTAAAGGAGAGGGCGGAGGAATGGTTCCATCTGAGGAGCGCCGTTGCCTCCTATGAAAGTCACAACATGGGAATCTAACCCGCCGCGTCTTGTGAACACCAGGAACAAACATGATTCGCCCAGAAACCAGCAGGAACTGGGCAGTTTCATTGCTGTTGTTTGTCTTAGCTCCGATGAGTTTTCCAAGTTATGCATTTTTAATAAGGAATGCCATTTTATCGTGGAGCCACAGAACTCGACAAGTCTGGATGCAAGTGCGTGTTTGACAATGTGAACTCACTCATAAACGTCTGACATTTACCCGTGAGTCATGAACTGCACTCTTGAATGAATTATTTATAGTGTTGATGAAACCAACAAACAAAAACAACAACAACAAAAAAAACTGAAGTAGCTGCTTGTGGTATCAAATTTAATTTAATTTAATTTAATTTAATTTAATTTAATTTAATTTAATTTAATTTAATTTTGTGAACTGTTACAGATTTTTTTTATTAATTTGTCTGTTTTTTTTTTGGTATATTTTTGTTATTCTGTTATGTCTGTTTCTCCTGTAGAGGCAACAGACATGATCTGCTGAACCACCGGGTGCTTCCCATGCCTTGAATATACAGTATATGTGTGTATAAACGCGTGAGCAGCAGCGAGGCAATAGGGAGTGGTGGAACACTGTCTACCTGCCCTGCAAATGTGAGTTTGCCGGAAAACACTTACAGTACAGTGTCCATAGTGCACAACAACATTTTACATGAAGTTTTTTTTGGAGGACATGGCTTCCTGTTCATGACGTACTTCTTGTGGGCCGCTTGAAAAAATGCTGCAGCTCAACCAATCACAGCATGAAGTGGTTACTGTGAATCTTCCGCTTTCCGGAGTTGCATTACTTTTGTAACAGACAATGTTTAATCCATGTATAGCATCAAACAACATTGAGCCAGTCAAAAAGTTTCTCAGCACATGAGTCTAATCTGCAAGTCTATTGGAAACATTTAGCTCTGCACAGACAGAACGGTTGGACTGAACCTCACAGAGTTGTCCAGCAAAGGGATCTCAGCATCTGGTATCCCCCATTAACCTTAGCTAATGTAGTGAATAAGCAACAACCCCCCTTCCTCTTCTTGAGCAAGGCATTTAGCCTCTAATTGCTCCAGTGGAGCAATGAATGAGGAAATGTGTTGAGAGAAAGACAGGAGATACACTCAGGACGTCTCCTGAGCAGCTGCGAGTTTTAAAATGACGGCAGGAAGATGCTTTAGTTCTGGCTTTTTTCAGGCACGTTCGAGTTCTGGATTGTCATTCGAAATCCGAAGCAAAAAAATCGCGAAATTTTTGTTCTCCGATTTCTCCGATTTGTTCGAATTCCAGGATGTTTGAAATATATATATATATATATATATATATATATATATATATATATATATATATATATATAATGATTAACAAAATAAAGTTTGGACTTGTGAGGGAAAAAAGATGAAATTATGATGTCTTGTTGTCATACAAGTTTACTCTATTCTCTGTAAAGATAATTGACAAATGAAGGGACACATTTTGAAGAGTGTTATTTAAATTCTGCAGTCAATGGTCACCTTTAAAAGACAAAGACAATGTGTGAATATTTGAATAATGGGTGCAACACACATGCACACTGGTGGTGTGAAAAAGTTCCCAAAGTACGTATGTGCCTCTATAGTTTAATGCGCTAAAACACAAAAGAATAACAGGCAAAGCGAGGACGTTTTACCTTGGACCAGGATGTGCACGACAGTGGTTCTCGGTCGACTGCTTGTCTGGACGGCGCAGACATACTGGCCTTCATCCGTCATGTCGATGTCTTCGATCTTGATGGTAAACTCCTCTTGATTAAGTGTCACCAGACTCACTCTGGGATCCACTGACCATTTTTCATCTCCGGCATAGAGGATGCTTGACCGGTTCAGCCAGGCTGTGTGCGTGACCACGTCCCCCTGTGAGCACCTGTGAGAAACAAAAAGGAGGGAGCAAGCTTACAAAAATGGTATCTTGAGGTTGAACGAACAACAAGAAGAAGCTGGCATCATGATGGAGACCGATGTGGAAAATCCGTAACTTCAGTGAGAAGCTGAGGGAATCAAATTCAGTCAAACCAAATACACTTCAAAGGGAGGGACTTTGAAGTTTCGACCAAAGTTTTCACTTTTTCAGGTTTTGCGTTTAGTTGCGACTTTACATTTCTGCTTGCTAGATGATCTTTATCTGCTCAACATGTGCCTTTATAGGTCTGTGTGTGTATTAGTTCATGTAAGGCCAAAAATAAAATAATGAACTGAGCTTTGGACACTTTCCAACATTGCAATAACACAAAAAAAAGTCAAGCAAACTTCTGAAGAAACTAAAACAGATATCTCTTTATCAGTCCACCACTATATAACTCTAGCTTTAGTGAAAGCCACATTTTGGAGAAAAATAAAAACATTATGATAAATTTATCTGGTGATGTTAATATCTTGAAGGTTCATATCTCTATATTAATACAATAACGATTTGTTTTTCAGCTCTACTACAGGGCAAAAAATGACAGATTTAAGAAAGAACTCTTTGCCAGGTTAAAAGCTGTATGACTGGTGTCTCTGCTTACTGAGTAGCTTCAAATAGTCCGAAAGGAAAGGCACATTGCGACAAAGGCTGTACCTGAATGACTTCATGGTGCACAGCGGAGGAATGAACCTGGTGCTATATGTGCTCTGGTATCTGCCCAGAACATTCTGTGGTTAGTTGGTTGGTGGGTAGCATTGCCCATTATGGCCTGCACCCTTTAAAGCACAGATATCACCTTCTTAACAGCAAGTGCTACACCTCCTGCCTGAGTCCACCACAACATAGAGCAGGTCCCAAAAGGGCTGCAGTAGGTTTGTGTCCCAACCTATCATGAGGACAACTCTTCACAAATCAGGTGACTTAGGAGTTTACCACCCCGGCCCTTTGCGGACTGGTTAGCCGCTCCCCCAACATAGAGGATAGCAAAGACTGCCATGGACTTGCAGAACTTCCTTTGCATTGCCTTGGTGTTAGTCCATTCTTCAGCCCAGTTCCTCATCAGTGAGAACATGGAACAACTTGAAGGCTTCCACTCAGTCTACACTGACAGGCCTGAGGGAAAGTTCAGTCGCAGGAACCTTCCATCTCTGGTTGTGTGGGTGCTGTGACCGAAAATGGCCTCAAAACGGTTCTGAGGTATGTCTAAGAGCGGTCATTCGTCTGTCTGCCCAGTCATGACTCAGCGACCCGACCAGAATTTTGCTCACCCCTGGTAAAGATGACATATTTGGGGTCTGTTTTCGTGAGAACTTGTTTTCAAATGTGTCTATCTCAGTGTTCTCTGACAGGGAAAGGGGGAGTCAGGTGTGTTTGCACTCGGACATGTGATAGAGCTTCATCACAGTTGAGTTTGAATCCTGGTAGGGAGTAAGGATTGTTGAGGTGAGTTGCATTGGGTCACATCTTTCTTAGTTTTCGGGAAAGGTGCAGGTTTTGATCACCAGAAGGAATACATTTTGTGAAAAGCATCGGTTCACATAAACAGACTTTATCAGGCATCAGGGTGAACCTACTGAGCACAATTCTTCAGAGGAACTCTTGATCGAATGAATTTTAAAGAATCACATAACACTCTGTTTACTTTATCCATCTAGAAGGGCAGATGCTCAGGTCAATACCTCCAGTGGAAACACCGCCTTCGACTGTGTTCATTTTAATCTCAGAGGGTCAGCGGCGCTGCGAGAGGTATTCTACCGCCGCGTTTACGCTGCCGACCAATCTCCAATTCATGAGAAAGAGTGTGCACTCATTGTGTGGGAGTGGGAGTAGTGCCTGTTCAAGTACCACAGGGGAGTATGAAACAAGTTGTAGAATATACGATTGCTGCTCTTTCGAGAGTTCATTAAATACACTCCAGAGAGCTGACACGAAGAAGCTTCATTCCGTGTGTTTTGTGCCGTCGGAGCACAGCATTAGCAAACTTTTAAATCCCACAAAGTCCCATTCACAAGTCAAAATGTATTTTTCAATAACTTGTTTTATTAGCCGCTTCTATCAGCAAACAATTCCTATCGGATGTCAATCCGCGAAGCGGCTTATTGGAATGATCCGCCTTAATATATTTTGGATATAATATATATTGAAAATGAAATCCTGTTTGACAAACAGTATGCGTTTTAGAGCTTTAAAAAAAAAGAAAAGAGAGGAAAAAATATATATATAGCTGCACCACTGAATCCCTCCGGAGAGCAACAACAACTAGGAGAAAATGGAGGGATAATATTTTTACATTCCTCAAATTCTCCTCTTATCGCATTGGTGCACATGGCAAAGTGAATTCAATCAAAATACACTGTCAGTTGCTTGACAGGAGGGAAGGACGTAAAGAAGTTCTATTCAGTCATTTCTAATATTGGACGATTTATAAAAGAAAGTGGTTGTTTAATTTGAATTTTAAAAAAGTAGTTAGTCATGCAGAGAAACAACAATACATTCTAACTCACCCAGTCCAGGCTGACGTTGCCCTTTTTCTGCCCACTATTAAAGGCTTATGACAATGATAAACCCCAAAACAAACATGGCAACTATCGAAGACATATTGACAATGTACCTCTTGTACAAAGGAGGAAAACAGAGGCAGCATTGTAGGAGGTGGTGGTTGGTGAGGCTGGTAAATGCATTGTGACTGGAGGGCAGAGAATTCCCACCACTGTTACGTCTTCCGTGTGTCTCAGAGTTACATATCAGTTAGCAGCAACAACACTGAATGTTTTCAGGCTCTTTATATTAAGCTGTAGAATCCAAAAGAAGAATCAAACTCAGCGCCTTCAGTTTTAGACTTGGATGCTCCAACAGTTCCTATCCATAACCCTCAACTGACCTCTGTTCCCTTGCATCATGGAACCACACGGTGACTCATGTTTCTCACCCATCTTATTTAAATATATATTCCACATTTCCATCACATATTTTCTTTTTTTCCGTGTGATCAAGCCAAACGGAGCCTCATCTAATATGGCAGTAATGAAGTATTAACACGCTCTCTTGGAAGTCGACTGCTGCTCATCACCCAGGGAGATGTTTAACCTCAACCATCCTGAATCATTCTGTTCAGTTAAACTCAGACGGAATGCAGTCGGACGTCAGTGTTCATCTTCAGACCGCGGGTGAGATGAGGTGAAGTCCTGCCCTGCCCGTGCTCCCTGCTGGGTGTGAATATACCCACATCAGCTGGAGCTCGCTCATATCCATAAACCAGGAAGGCACATTAACCACAGAAACTTGCTGTAGTTAAAAGCAATCCATGTCACTGTTACCATCATGCTGGAGTTGAAAATCATACCCACGCAAATTCAAATAGTTAAAGGCGGATTCACAGCGTTCTGGTCGGCTTCGTTGCAGAAAAACACCCATAATCTTAGAGTTAGACTTAGACTTAGACTTAGACTGGACTTTATTGATCCCTTTGGGATGACTCCCTCCAGGAAATTTACATTTCCAGCAGCAATAGAGGCAAGAAAGGGCATGCAGTCAGGAAGAGCATCACACAGAGAATAATAAAAGTACAAATAAAATAAAATAATAATACTAATAACCTAAAAATAAAAATAAAATTGAAAATAAAATAATATATATATATTTCATAAAATAAAAAAGTTAAAATTAAACTAGATTTAAATGGGTCATTGCACCATAGAAAAAAAAAAAAAGGGTTATTGCACCATAGACAATTTAGTAACTGTGGCGCTGTGGAGACGGCTGCCTCTCCAGTAGCTCTGATCTATATCCAAAAAAGAAGCTTTCAGGGCCATCCACCATTAAGCGTGATGGACCAAACTCAGATTTGTTGTCTTACATTTGTTCATGAAGCAGTTTCGCTCAGACGGATCTTTGCTTTCTCCCACTAAATAAACATTCTTCAAACCCAATGTGATGAATCAGCATCAACCCAACTTGACCTCATCTTCACCCATATGGGCTAAAAAAACTCCTTTCACTCGAGAAACCTCCAGTTGCCACATGACTGAAAGTGCTCCCGCATGTTCATCCAGCTTGAATGTCACGGCTTCACATCTGTCTTGCTGATACAAATCTCTCCGTGCCCTGGAGGAAACTATCAAACCCACAACCGCTCCACTTTTCATGAAATCTCTCCTCCTAAACTCGTAAAACTCGAACCGTTTTCAACTGGAGTCATCCTTGCAAAGCACGATTTTAGGGTGAAATTTAAAAAATGAGCACTTATTAGTGACTCACCGAGCACATCACATCTTCTGCAGCAAATTGGACAAATGCTGCAGAAGGTCTTGATTAAAAATGTTGCCTTGTGCCATTTTTTTCCCTTTTTTTTACTGGTGGTATGTTGAAGTGGTAGTTAATCCATGAACTGCTTAATTACTTTTTATTGCAAAAATGATTAGCGTTAATTATTCCGCTGGGGGTTACTGCCGAACGCGTTGACTAATCGAGTGCTTGGGTTTAACTGGGATTCCATCCCTGAGCAGATTTAACAATCTGAAATGCTTCTGCAAACAAAAACGGCGATTGGAGCCTTGGATATACATGTGTGTCCATCAAGGCTGCTTGTCTCTGTGCAAAAATTCCTGTTTGACTCACTCAAACGGCGTCAAATGGCGACTACACGGAACATCCGACTTATGACTAGGATGGGTTCCGACCAGCCGGTTGTAAGTCAGATTAGATGTAAGTCGAATGCTGTTCAAAACTGCCGACGTGAGGGTTATAGGTGCTACTGTAGTGATAGATGGCTGTGTGAGGGTGAGCTGCTGGGATACTGTGCTGCTGTAACTGTCGTATGCACTGCCAGGCATCTGCTGGCATCAGCTAGCTGTGGTCGTAAGTACGGGAGGACGTAAGTCGAGCAGGTCATAAGCCTGATGTTTCATGTATTTTCAGCTTTGGTTTGACATGGAAGTCAGACGTCCACAGCCGCATGTGAACACATTGGGCTTTAAAATGAAGGACATGATCTGTCTTCCATGACATACCCTGACCTCATGGGCAGTGGGTCACTTCAAAGAAAGGGTGGGGGACAGGCTGTGGGGTGGCAGTCACTTGGTATATATTGCGTCTCAAGTGATTTTCCACTTTGATCACGCTGTCCAACTAAAGCGCCTAGGCATTAAAGGATGTACCAAGTGACCATCTCAGTTGAAGTAGTAGTGTGTGTGACCATTTCTGTTTGGGAAGGTCCTGTGGAAGGGGAAACATTTTACAGAGGCCAATGTGCCATCTTGCCACATGGAAAGGCTGAAATCTGTGTCAACACTGGACACAAAAGTCTGCTTGAAAATAGTCGCTATTTGACGCCTTGGCATTGCACGTGCAGTTTTGAAGTTGGCCCGGAGGGTGGACCTATGCATGACAGTTCGGAACTGAGGAATTCCTAGTTTCACCCCAACAGTGATGTCACCTGACAAAGGATTTTTCTAAGTCGGAAAGTCGGAGAATCCTAACCACCACAAGTATAAGATCCAAGATGGCTTCCCCCAAAAGTAAACAGGAAGAAGCTTTGAATCAGTGAAATTCTACTAAGGTGTTGCTCATATCCGGATAAGGCACGCATGAGGATTGCTTTTGTGAAAGCCACCATCTTGTTTTCCTGCTCTAATAAATGGAAAGCACTGAACACTGAGCACTGTGACACATTTGCCAGCTTAGACCTCCCACTTCTCAGGCGACTGGAACACAGCAAAAGACCAAGTGTATGAAATTATGATTCATGAAAGTCACAGAAATCAAAAAGGAGGCATTAAACTACAGTCGCTTTTTCTTTTCCTCCAGACAGCAGAGGTGTGCTTCCTCTTGAAATGATTTGGAACAGTCCACATTTTTTTGAGATGTGTGGTCACACTAATCAGAAGACACCATTATGATACACATGATGCCATCCATCCACCGTCACTGTAAAGAAACAGAGTTCAAGATCTGTCTTATGCAGGGTCACTGCAGGTGCCAGGCCTTTAGCTAGAGGGGCTTCCGTGGAGGCCATTCACTTACAAACAAGACACCCTATATTTCTGATCATGAATGCCATCATACTTGAGCCGTCACACATTGCTCATGGGTGAAAATCTCACTGCTATCCACACATCTTTTGAGTTGCGAATCATTGGTCGCTGCACCATGAAAAAGCGCCGTTTTTTTATGGGTTGTCTGATGCGGTTGATGGGAAGAAAGCATAGCTAAGTGTGAAACTTTCAACAATTGAGTAAGAGTTTTGGGTACAGATAAGTACTAGTATACTGCCATGACTCCAGAGATGCTCTTGTTGCTCCAGGTAACCAACTTCTTCCTGTGTTGACTTTCCAGAAAGATTACATTTCTTTGACATTTGAGGAGCAAAAATTATTTCAAGGTTGTATCGCCGCAAAATGAATGGAATCTGGAAAAGACCATCCAACAGGTCACATCGCCCAGACAGGCTCAAATAGCAGCAAAGACCCGAGCGTCGCTGAGTAGGAGGTATGTTTGTGAGGTCGGCAAAGACGTAGAACGAACATTAAAATTGGTCTCCAGTAGACTTTACACCCCTGTTTTGGAAGAAGGACTTTCATTCAAGATTCTGTTCAAAGGATGAAAAGGGAAACATTTTGAGAAGTGTCCTTGATGCCAAACCATGAATTAACATTACCAATTAAAATTGTATGATCAAGTGTGAAAGCAGCAGAATTGTAATGGCACTGTCTTATTTAGTGGCAAAAAAAGAACCATTACCAACTTTAAAAAGTGTTCAAAAATATCCAGGTATTTACACAACAGATAGAAGACATTGCGGCATTCAGAACTGGATCTAAAATTCTCGCTGGTCAGGAGCAGTTTAAGTATGAAAGTAAGTCTCTTTCTCAGGGATCTTTGGGGCATTTCATAATGCAGATTCTGTCTCAGGTGGCCGGAGTCTGATTTTTCTCCTGCTATGCAGCCTCACACCTCTGTGCCTCAGGCAATGTCCTTTTTTTCCTTCTCAGCTGGCGGCGCTCTGTGCGAAACAGCTGGTTTGTGACCCACGACGAAGGACGTCTCAAGGAAGTCGTCGTAACACTAGGGTGTTGAGCCAGACCTATGTGAAACCATCAACTTGACCACCTTAGTTGTCTGTCACTTCTTAACACGACGAGTCATTGTCACCTCATATTAAATGATGACGGACCTGCGCCATGGCTGGAACAGAATGTGGCGTTTCATAGCCAAAAGTAAACATGAAAGGGTGTTACAATGTTCATTTTACAAGAAATAATAATGGCAGAAACAGGCTGCCCAAAACAAAGCGTCTGGATTTATCCACGCTGTTCGTACAACAAAAAATATAAAAATAAGCGTCATTCCTCTTCACTGTCCTCATGCAGGCAGCAGCGCAGCTGCGAGATCACAGCTGTGAAAACAGTTACTGTAGAGCGCAGCATTATTCATTTCACTAAATCTGTCTGTCAATAAAATTAGATGTTTATCAGTCTAATAAACAAAGGCCAAACACGTGAGTTATCAAACACCCACACACGTAAGGGGTCCCGGACTACTGCACTCAAGTCTCCAGCACCAGTTTAATGCAGCCACGGTTACACACCTCAGTGTTTGCCAAGTTATTTTTGAACCATGTTGTCCACCCAGAATGCGATCAGACCCCTTACTGGCCGGCATTTATCATCAGCCATCATGGAGTTGTGTTGTACATCTAGTGTCGAAGCTCACCCCCCGCAGAGAGCTTCCCGAGGCAATGTGTAGGGCGGGATCAAGTCCGCGGCCAAAACCCAGTTTGCTTTTGTTCTCGTCTGACATTTGAACCAAACACGCTTTGTCTTGAGACAAGATACGCAGTGTGAAAAACTCCTTTAATCCTAGTTCAAAATTCAAGTTTCAATGTGAAAAAAGGTGTATTTTAGTGGTAGTGATAACATTTAAAAGGTCAAACTTCACAGGGGAGCTGTCCGTACGTGTGCAGTTGTGTAATTACTTCATCAAATCATGTGAGCGTGCGCTAAGGGCGTGAAGATCATAGTGTCCCACAGGGTCTGTGATTGATGATAGTAGCACGGGGTGGTGGTTTGACAGGGTTGTCAGGTGCATGAGAGGACCGGGAAATGTGTCGGAGAAATGTTGACAGTCACACGGTGGGCACAGAATGACATGCTAAAGGCTGGCAGCTAACATGTGGCTGTCGAGTTCAGTTGAAGCTTGTCAGAGGAGGGTCAGTGTTGAGGAGTGGCAATCGGCTGGACTGTCCACGTACGAGGAGCTGCCACATAATGATGACAGCCAGTCAAACGACCTTCTAGGAAAATAACGTTTGTTTTAAGAGGTCAGCCAGTTCAGCTGTAGGGATGATGGGTCAGTGTTGACCATGGGGTTTCATTTGACTCAGTGGGTCTCGATGTCCAGGTTGTTCCAGTTCCAAAGCAACGCCCCAGTAGGAAAACAATAATCCACCACTGATTTCAATTTTTTGTACAATTTCTGTGATCAGATTTGACTTCTCCGTTTTACAGCAACCCATTCTCAACACTAGGGCATCAAACAGCGACCATTGTCAAATGGACTGTTGCGTCCTAAGCCCTTACTAACGTAGAAGTCACGGCATGGTCAGAGTGAAAGGAGTCCCCTCCGATGGTCGACCCCAGCTCCACCTTCTCGCTTTCATTTGCATTCACATACAGGATGTGCCAATGAATGCAGAACTTGCGCTGCATTTGAACGCCTCAAGTGCCAGCAAGAAATGTCAATAGATGACTCATGCGTCACTCTCGGACGAACAACTATCCTAAAACAAAAGGCAGGATTCTAGAAGAAAAGAAAGGTTGTTTCAGTGGCCATGAAAAAAGAAGAAACATCTTTGAGGCTAATGGCAGATGTGGAACAACCCCCACTAAAGAGCCTTGGCTTCGTGTTGTACGCAGCTCAGGAAGAAATAAAGCTGCTCAGTGCTTTTCAGTAACTACAACTAACACACCAGACGAAAGCGGTTATGCTGATGAAGCTTTTAATTAACCTCATTAGGAATCAGGTCTGTGTCAACATGCTTGTTTTCACCTCACAGGTCTGGAATTCATTTGCATATGTAATTTTATTATTTTTTATTTATTTATTTTTTTCTCTCAGAAAGGTGGCGCCATTGTGCATTGTTGTTGTCAAGCAAGATTTCCACAGCCGGACGAACAACCATAACCTAAGCTAACCGGTATCACAAAGTACTTCATAAAACCAAGATGACTCCGAGTCCCTGCTTGGCTGAGCACAGCGTGGAGTCATGGAGTATTTCGTAATGTATCCTGGAACTGGCTTCTGCATGCCGAGGCTAGCTCATTTCACCATTCATTTTAATGGCTGACCTCTCAACACCAAATATTTGGTAGCACGATGCTGAACTATATAAAAAAAGAGAGTGAAAAAGCCATCGTGAGCCTGTCTTGAGTCAGAGTTCTTGTAATGTATATTCAGGAATGGACGCCAAAGTTGATCAATACGGTGGTTGCCTCTGGACTTGTCATGAAAACGTTGTAACAAGTATCACAAGCAGCGTTGATGACAAGGCACCCAGGCAGATTCCACCCCCTGCTGAGAGCGACTGAACTCCCTGCTGCGCGGCGCACAGGCGGCGCTTGTTTTACTGGGGTAAAACAGGGATTCTGTTTGCAAGGACAACGCAGGACCCCTGGGAGATGTGATGGAAAAGTCTGACGAACACCTTCAGGTCCACATCACGCAAGGCTGATTTAGTCAGACTTGTTTTACAAATGTGCCCAAAGGCTTTTTGTACCTCCTTCAAAGGGACTTTACTATGTGCACAAGAAATCATGGGCAAAATTCATTCCAACCATCCTTTATTTATTTAGAAGTGGGAACAAATATTAACCATTACAAACTCAGTACTTTCTTATTATTAACTCAGTAATTACAATGTAATATATAGAGTTCAGTTTGGTGACAATTTTAAGCGAAGCTTTAAACAAAAGTCAGGCTTAACAAAATGGCAAAATTCATTGCTATGCCTACAGATATGCAAATAAGTACCATATAAGCCGCAGAAATTTTTACTGGTCGTGCAACCAATAGTCATTAAACACATCATTTCACATGCTCTTAAATGTTATTTCACACTAGTCAAGGAGCAAACAATCTATTATGTCTCTAATGCGCCTGGTAAACTTGACCCACCACAAACCAAGGTCCTTCCCTCAGACAGAGATCTCTCATGAATCTCTCAAGTGATTTAGCGTCACAATTGGAAAAAAAATAACATGTTTCATCCGTGACTAGGGTGGTTTTTGGTGTTTTTAAAGGGAAAATTACAAGAGAAACATGATAATAAGAAAATGACAGAACCACTGCTGCTGCCAAAGTTTGCCAAACACCAGGCTACAGAGGAGAGATATTTATTGACTTTTCTTAATAAAAACTGCTGTTTTTAATGTCGTCAGTGCAATAAATGTCAAAATTTCACCCCTTTGCTTCCTTGTTTCTCAGTCAGCTCGCTTCTTGGTTATATATTTCATATTTCATGTCACAGTTCAAGTCGGGCAGGCTGAATAGAAATGACTTTGCGGGAGGACCTTCATGCTGTTTATGTCTAATAAAGTTCCACCAAAATTGTTGATTCTTCTTCATGATGCATTTCTTTGACATGTGCGACTTATACTCCAGAGCGACCTACAGTCCATTCAATTCATGCTAATATATGATATAATATTTTATTATTAATAATAATTAATAATATGAAATTATTATTGCCCCCATATCAACTAAATTATTAGCCCCTTTTATTAGCCGTCTGAGATTAGTGTATTGTGCCCTCACAAAAAAGGCATATCAATAACAGAGAGTAGAAAATAACATGCAAGTAGTGAAATGTAATTGTACCAAGATATCAATACATTGTCCATAATCCAAAGTTCTACAATAAAACTACTCCATTTTCATATCGTGCTTAAAAAAAAAAAAAAAAAAAAAAAAAAATCTGATGATGTATTGCAGTTAAAAAGGTGAAGGAGAAATACTCAGCAAGTTAAATGAACGAATCAACATTTTTTAAAAATATATATTTACATTCATATTCATATTTTTGCACATATTTTATTTCCTGTAGATTGGTGACATGAAAGTACACTTCAAATCAATTTTATTTCATAAAATATTTTCAATTGTACTCACAATTGTACTTTTTTTTTTTTTTTATCTCCCTTGCACACTTTCCTTCTATGTTGTAATCGCGAACTAAACATCACTTGCCGAAGATACAGAAGGCTGAAGGTGAATTCTCATATGGACCACCTTTTCTTGAGGGATTTCTGACTGGGACCAACAGATGACACCACATATAACTCCCTGTTACCTTCAGTCGATTTGAAAATGTCTAATAAAGCATGACCAGTCTATGAGTGATGAGGTACCTTTAAAGTCATTTTGTCAAAGTTCAATCATACGCAAACAAATTGTGTTATTCAGAAAGCATTTTATGAGCAGCACCATGCCACTAAATCTCTCTCCTGGGGAAACGGTTTGAAGCATATGGATCTGGATATAGATCAGTTTTCCTGGCCTTCCCATGACTTTCACTTTCCGTTTCCTTCCTAGCAACATGGTACAGTCATTTGCCTGCCAACACCTCATACTGCATGCTCTGCCTCGAAGGCGTCAAGTGAACTGTGAGTTCCACTTAAAAGTCAGCCGGGGCAGTGTGTTACCTTTTTATATATTTATATCCGTGATTAAGAACTGCTCAGTGAAGTGATTTAAAGTTGTCATATTGACGTTTGGACATCTTCCCAGGAGCATCATTCTCCCAAACAGCGGAAAGAACAAGTACTTCCAAGTGTCGCCAGATCTCACGGCCAAAGACGGAAGGAGACCATCAAGAAGACGGCGTCTGCCTGGCTGGTTGTATAGAGATGTATTTAAAGCACTTATCTGCTTTTTAGTGCAGCGAGTAAGTGAATATTTAGGCTTGAAAGTAGTGTGGAAATCTGGGTTGTGTTCTCTCTGTGCTTGCATGGGTAATTTCCTCTCGCAGCCCAAAAGCAAGCAGAGGCGAAATAGTCTGAAGCTGTTTGTGTCGGTGTCATGCAATGGACCGACTGCCATTCCCCTGTGCCACACAATGATAAGAATAAGCAGCAGAAAATTAAAGTATGAATCCTATCTTAAATGGTGAATGAGTAGATTTCCTGTGTATTTGAGAGCAGATGCTTCAGCCATCCATCTTATAGGAAGCATCAATCGTCTATCCAGTCGTGATGGGTTAGCGAGGCTTCATGAAACAGCATCCTCATTTTTAAACCCCACTACATGACTCTCTTTACTCTAAAACCTTTGGATTTGAACAACCAGAACGCCATCTAATGGTTCTGAAAATGAGGACACGGTGTGGTGACACCTCTTCTACCCACCACTACTATACAGTTCAACTGTGAGTTGGAAAAAAATCAACTTGTGATGGGTAAATAAGGTATCGTGAAACAATACTGCAGAGTTGTTGAAACATTTTCAGAGGTCACTGGAGGGCGCTCTTGCTTTACAAATGATTTGAGGTTCCATTGAATTAGTTCCAGTCCAACGATGCCATCAAGTAGCCTATGAAAATCAAAAGATTGTTTCATGAAACTTCATCAATCCTTCAATATTGTGTCATGAAACCTCATCGATCCATCACTAGTAGCAACTATGGCTCAACCGTGAAGGTATCACAAGAGACTAAACCAAGATAGTCATCAAACCAAACAAACAAAGGAGGGTCTTGGGGGCCAGGAGCCTATCCAAGGTACTTTGGGTGTGAGGCCCTGAAGGGGTCGCCATCCACACATTGCACACAAAGATGAACAACCATTCACACACACGCAACACTAAGGGAAAATTTAGAGTACTCAATAAGCCTCTGTATGTTTTTGGACACTGGGAAGAAACCAGAGTGCCTGGACCAAACCCATTATGGGGAGAACATACAGACTACACACAGAGCTGCAACCTTCCTGAAGTAGCCCTGATCACGACCTCTATTGTGCCCGAAAGATAAACCATATATCACCTTTTTTTTTTTTAAGCGTGGCATGTGTCCCCACTGAATAATTCAATGGAATTCATGTTGATGATTTGTAGCAACTTGTAGCCCTTAAATGAATCATTATCGGCCGCTTAAATTGAAAGTGCAGGGCAATAAATAAATGTAGCTTGTCATTTATTTCCGTGACCACTTGTGAGTGGGAGCAACTCTGGGAATGCAGTGTGTGTGTGTGTGTGTGTGTGTGGGAAGTAGGCTGCCCAGCTATCACTAGCTGCGGGGCGCTGGCTTTATAACCCCCTGGCAGCTCCAGTTTATCTCTCCCTCACAAGAAGAGGTCACTGTTGGGCCATAAGTGAGCACAAAAGTGCCCGTGACAGGACCTTTAGATAAGACAAGGAGACTGGGACGGTTTGGGAGATCACCCACGGTCCCAGCAGAACTCACATAAGGCACGTGGCGATGAAAAAGGATCCACATACAGGGAGCCAGAGTTTCCTGCTGTGCTGGCGTGTCCCATTTCAGAGGAAAAATATAGGGCAGTTAGATCCGCAACACCAGCTCAAACTGTTTTTATTCGCTGACTGTGAAAGGATTTGGGGACAAAGCGAGTCGCCACTAGTGATAATCGAGCTTCAGTGTCTGAGAAAGAGCCCCAGCTTTGCTTAATTGAGCCGGACGCAAAGCTAAGCCAAGGATAAAAGTGCCCCTGTGAATAAAACTGGGACTCTCGACGCCTGACACATCAGGCTGGAGCCCTCCACTCTTCTTTTTGTTCAATTGCCATGCGGCGCAGGGCATAAATCAAATTCCAAAGATCAAGGCAGAGTGGGGATTTCACCCTCTGCTGCACTCTGCGGGAAAATTCAAGCGGGCAGAATTTAAGAAATTTGTTAATTACATTAAAGTGTTTCTTTTAGCTTGAGTCTCCTGAGATTCACGGGAGAATCGTCTCCTCCATTTATTTGGCTACTGAAGCCCTTAATTTATTTCTACTATCCAAGGACAAGGTGAAGTCCAGTAATGCTCTGTAGGGTTCATTTTTATTCCAGCGGAAGTAGAATTATCGATGAAAAATTGACAAAAATTGACATGAAAATAGGTCATCGGTGTCCTATCCTACTAGCTAGCAACTGGCTTTGGCCACACATTTGTGTAAAGCAAAGACCCAACAGTCAGTTCTTGATAGAGTTCCTGATCTGTTTAAAAGTCCAACCACATTGAACCACAGAACTGTAGGACTCAACTACAATGTCAGCTCATCATTTTTTAAAAGGTCACGGTCAGTTTTTATCGTTTGTCCGGACGTTACTGTGGAACTCGTATGGTCCTGACTCCATCAATTCCAAGAGTCATGTTTAAAAATAAAGAAAAGCAGCAAACTGGCTGGACAGATGGGCAGTTCTGGTTCCCCTGAAATAAATAAATCACTCGGATAAATATTTCTGGAACAGCTGCTGAGTGCAACATGCTTATTCAAACAGAAAGTTTTTATCTATCATATTTGCTTCACAGTTTGCTCAGTTATGTGACAATCAGTTAAAATAACAGCCACGTTTCCAGGCATTTGGAAATCAGATCAGACCATTTTCAGAGCTCACATCATATTTAAAGTGAGAGCGCCTCCTACTGAGCTCAGAAAATGAGGACACTGTTTCGTGAAGCTTTCTGAATCCTTCACTACCAGCTTGCCATTTTGCCATTGTAAGTGTAGTACCAGGGTGCTCAGGATTTTTTATTTTATTTTACTTATTTATTTATTTTTCCCCACTACAAAGTTAGCAGAAGGATATTTAAGGTGGAGTCATTGGACAACCTGAACAGTGAGCAGGTTCACCAGCCATACACTACGATATTTTATTTTCTGATGTCTATTAAACACTGGCAGATTATATAGCAGTTGCATAAGCTGCTGCTTCATGACCGGACCAACAAGGATTGCACTCATTCTGCTGCTCTTTGCAGCACAAAAACATGGGTCAGGGACATCACCCCAGACAACAATCTCCTCCTCATCGGTAATAATGGGCTTCATGAGGTTTCATGAGGCTTCATGAAACAGTGTCCTAATTTGTCAGATCTCAGTACGTGGTGCTCTCAGTTTAAAAACAAGGTGAGAATTTATTGACATGATTGTTTAAATCCAGTGACTTTAAGGCAGAGAGTGCCATCTAGTGGGCTCAGAAAAGGAGGACACTGTTTCATGAAGCCTATTCAGCCCATCACTACACTGTTGAAATTATTAAAATATTCCTAAAGTCTCGCAAAAAATAAGATGCAATGGCGAATTCAAGTCTGCAGAGTGAAGAAAATCACTTGCAAAGCTCAATATGAAGAGAGTGCTGGATATATTTTCACGATCCTCATGAATAGTTTTCCACCAAGAGACGGCAAATGTTCAAAATTATTTCCACCTGAAAGCCAGACACCCTGAAGCTCCAAACTCCGTCCATGTAAAAAGCTGAGTGCACACAAACACAACACCTGTGTCACCTTTCTCTGACGCAGTAAGCACTAGTTTCACCCCAGTTAATGTGTCATGCGAATGGGAAGCAACAGCCTGCTTCCAGGTGGGTCGCTGGTGATCACACCGGCTCAGAGTGAGTGTAGTGCGGATGGAGATAAATGAACAGAGCGATTCCTGCAATATGGGAAATCCAACCATCCTCATTCTCCAATTCTCTCAAGTCTGGCACATCGGCCCAGACAGTGGCAAAGGCTAAGTGGATAGTTGGGTCTAATGGACAGTCCGGCCTATAAATAATAGCTGCACAGTTTCCTCCCCATTGATCACGTTGGGTGTTGAAGGGGTGGGGTGGGGTCTGCAGAGGCACAGGAATCACACACCGTAATTGGCTGCTATGACTGGCCATCACTTCAAACCAAAGGGGGAGGACAGGCTCTGGACAAGGTTAAATAACTGGACTCCGAAGTATCAGGCCTTGAAAAGTTTCTTGGCTCGGAGCACGGACAGTGTTCATGTATATTGGGTCAAATTTTGAGCTGGTTCTGGGTCACTACTTTAAGAGCAGTGATAATATATGTCCATCAGATCACAGTCAGAAGCAGAACAGCATGAAAAAAAGACCAATGGACTGTGACCATATTATGAAAGATGGTGGTAGAGATTTAAACAAGTCAAGAGCTCATGTAAATTCAACCTTTCCGCTCACATTTTAAGGGGCTGTACTATGCCTCTGCATGAGAGTTCCGTACCGTCACCTTGACATAAGCTGGACATGAAAGTGACAGTTTCGCAGTCATGGCCCACTAGGTTTGGCTGAACATCTGTCACGTTCCATCATGGAGCTTTCCCACTGGTTTGCCCTGGATTTGAGCTTCTACAGTATCAACATCAGAATCTGTGGATCCATCTTCATTCAAGCTCTGTCACGGAATAGAATACAATGCTTTTGCCACAAACTAAAATTGTGATAAGCACCTTTGGAAAAGCTCATACTGTCCTCAACATGAAGTTATGAACTTATACATATAGAAATGTATAAGAGTGGCCTTTCTTAAGAAGACAGAAGCCATATAGTCAAGGCAAGAACACAAATTGTCTTGTCTAATTGAAAAGAAACCTCAGTTAATCTTCAGACAAATATTGTTTTGAAGAAGAAATTGACTGAACACCGTTATTAAATATTCAACATAGCTGTTTAACAATGCATGTACGTATCAGGGAAACTGTTAAGCATCAATGACAAACTGCTGACTTAAATACAGTAACACATCAGCTTCAGATTAAATATTCCACTGTTGTGTGGTAGTTTTATCGATGGCAAAACGTAAAAAGAATTCATATTTTGGTTAAATGAATTCCCATAATATCATGGTGAGAAGGAAAAGAATGAAAGCAATTTCTGGACTATATGCTGCTACTTTCTTCCTGCAGTCTGGACCCCGTGGATAACATATGGCTTTTTACAGGCTGAAGAGCATCATTCTGAGCCTATTGAGCCTCTTCATATCAAACCGATAGAACCATAGGTGTTTGTTTTTCACCTTAAAGCGCTCAAAATGCGTTGTTTTCGGCCGCATGTCCGCGGCGCTGCCAACATAGAGACGAGATGCAGCAGCTGAGAACCGCTGTGGGGTTGGAACTTCAGACTTGAAGGTGAAAACAGCGCATTTTGAATACTTTAATGTGAATAAAAGATGTGAGGAGTTCATGATTCAAGTTCAGAACATTGCCCAGTATGTTTCATGAGTTAGTTTTGATGCTAGAACCTGTGTTCACAACCAGTTTAGAAGTGATCTTCATGCATTTTTAAGCACCACTGACCTTTCTACAGCGCAGACAGCACCGCGACCAACCGGTCGTAACATATTCGTGGACATATTCAAAATAGATGCAAGGATTATTAGGTACTACTGTACTGGTAGATGAGAGTGAGATGCTGGGATACTGTGCTGCAGTAACTGTTGTGCGTGTTCCCAGGCTGCTACGTGCTGCGGTGCCAGACATTGAATAAAAAAAAAAAAAAAAAAAAGCAGGTTGTAAGTCGGATGTTACTTGTAGACTGGTGCGGCTTAGGTATGAACACGATCTATTTTCCTTCTTAAATGTAGTCGGTGTGGCTACTATTCCAGTGCCCTCTGTAGTCCGGAATTTACGGTAAACATTGAAAACTGTATCAGCTGAAATGACTTGAAATGTAGTATGTTGGAATTTTTTAAAAAAATGTCAGTATTATGGAGAAATGAGAGCGATGGAGATGAATAAATGAAGCCCATTCCCATTGCATTATTTGGTTTTGATTTTATTTAGCATAACTGTCACTCGACGTAACCTCAAATCTACTAAAAAAAACAATATATTGGTCTTTAGAAAAGGACAAAGGGGTGGCTCACAAAAGAAACCTCACAGTCCTGCTTTACGTCGCAACCTTTTTACCCAGCGGTCCGTGACGCTGGCAGAGTTCAGACAAATAAGCAAACAAACAAAGCGGTTGCAGCCACACGTCTCGCCTGGGATTCCACAAGTCTCCGTTGTAATTATCCATCATTCAGCTGCCTTGCACATTCCGACCCGCCTCTGTGCTGGAACAGCCAACGCTTAATAAGTGCGGGGACGGAATTTGGGTCACAACCAGTTATCAATAGTGTCACGTGCAGTTTAAATGGGGCTGGTTGGACTCGAATCGATGGTGCACAATTGTCAGGTCTTTACAGTCACCTCTGGCCTCCACTGATAGACATCGATTCACAGCTAAATGGAGCTAAAAAGCCACGGGAGAGGAGAAATGGCATCTCGGGTAAGTCAACAGTGCTCATAGAGAATAAATAAAATGAATGATATGAGCCAAGGGGAGAGGGGAGGTGTGTTTATCTGTCTTACAGCACTGGGGTCCATTATTACAGGAATCAAAGGAAAGCAGGCAGCTGAAGGGATCGGAGTCTCGATCGCACACAAAGGAAGTCAGCGGCTTTGTGTGGTTTTTATAGCAGTACTTCCTTCTCTTGTGTTTATTTTTCCAGTCAATATTCAGTGTCTAGTCAAGTGGCTTCCAGCTGCAGAGAATTCTCAGTTTTAGCTTCAGCCAGTGCCCCGCTGCAGTCATCAGTAAACACACTTCATTGGATGTTAGCGGCTGCTGCGACTTATTGAACCAGTGCAGCTGAGCACCAGCTGTCTGACCATGAATCACTGTGGCATGTAGAAGCCTGACAATTGACAACACCATTTATATCGCAAACATGACTAATTTCTTCATCTGTTTTCAATATGGCAATAGCGGTGCCCTTTCTAAATGTGAGGGATTTGTTATTGGGTCTTTGCGACACCGTAAAGGGCTGCGTTTATCTGAAGTCCATATCCCAAATGTCTCCAGGCGCAGCGGCCGTCCTGACGGATTGATTATGATGCGGTAGCGAGTCGAACTTAGTGCCTCGGGGTCATGGGATCCACCCATGAAGTGAGAAGCCGTTGTTGCGCCCATCCAGATTGGAGACAGGCTGGAGGGCTGAAGTGTGTCGGCTGCTGATAGCGAGCATCGGGGTGAGAGGCAGAGAGAGAAACATTGACCTCAATGAGCAGGAGGCGTTAACAGATGCAGAAACGATATCTCAGGTCCATTTGACACAAAAGGTTGCAACCCCACTGTTGCCTTTGTATTTAGACAGATGCTTTTTCACAAGAGTGATAGTTTCTCCTCCTGCATTATGGTCGTTACGGGAAGCGTGTGGGTCCAGGACTTACCCAAAATCACAGTTCTGTCTCTAGAAGAACATACATTTTGACCACCCACTATTTAAAAAAAGTATATAAGTAAATAATGAAAATGTTTTTTCTTTGTAGTAGCTTTGTGGAAAATGTTCATCATATGGGCTGGGCATTAATTCCACAGGATAACAGTGCTCATGGATGCTTGGCACCTTTTCAGTCTTCTTCCCTGGTGAGTACTGTCATGACTCTGCTTTTATTTTGGTCCCTTGAGTTCTGTTTTGCTTTTACCCTCCTTTCTTCCTGTTCCTGTGGCACACGGCTGGAGCCTATCAACCCATGATCATCTGTGTATAAGAACACCTGGGCTCCAGCAACCTGTGCCAGATCGATGGTTTATTTGTTCCTATATGCCGTCGTCCACTTATCCGTTGTTTAAATAATCTTCTGATCAGTTATTTCTAAACCCTGGTTTTCTGTTCCTTACTCGTGCGTTCGTTTTACGACCTCAATGGTTTCCTTTGTGTTTTATCACTCATTGTGTGTTTGCTCTCCTGTTAAAGACTCTTTTTGCATTCTTTCTCCCGGTTCGGTGGCACTTTTTGTTTGGACTCATTCCGTTGTGGACTCTTCTGTTGTGTACTTTTCCCGGTTTTGGTGACGCTCAGGATTTGTTTTCTGTTTTCTTCTCCTGGTTTGGTGACACCTTTTATGTTTTGTATTTTCTTTTTAAAAAATTGTATCGACTCGCTCCAGCCTCCTGTGACTCTTTCACCACTGCACTTGGGCCCCACTCCGCGTCTCAACTCACAACAAGTACTATGGGTACGTCTAATTGGGAGGAGGTCCTGGGGCAAACTAGGGACACGTTACACTAACTATATCTGTTGGTTTTCAAAGAAACTTCTTGGGTTTCAGGTAAAAAGTCTAGGACTCTCTGCTGCTGCCCCCGCGACCTGACCTTGGTTAAATGTTAGACACTGGATTTATGTACAGATTAAGGAATTAAAAAAAAAAAAAAAACTGCACGAGATATTTCTACAATGCACAATGGTGTATATTCATGTAGAAATATTACAGTTGCTGCCAAATGAAAGCAAACAAGAACATTGTGGAGCGAAAAGTTTGTGTTGCTGCCGCCTGCTGTCTGTTTGTACGCATTGCACTATAGATGAAATACATGTAAGCCAATTAAACCATGGGTGTGAAAGAGTGGTCTGGCAGAGGTTTGCACTGTCCCACTGCCTTTCTAGTTCACATTTGTAATAATAAATACACATGTATTGTGCTAGCTGTTTCAAAATTCGTACATATTGCTCAGATTCAGACCTATTCATGACTCGGGTTTTATTATTCATAGCTTTCCAGAAAGTGGTCGCGAGGCTCCATGTTTGAAGGGGGGGGGGTTCTATATGCTCTAACACCGGGGTCACCAACCTTTTAGCAACCGCAAGCTACTCCAAGGGCACCGTGTGACCTGAAGGGCTACGATCGCTTCAGCTCACACTTCTGCTCATGTGCTTCTCCCTGAGTCTCAGTGGGCTATATTGGACCGTGACAATGTTCTACCACTTGGCCAAGAATCTCTCCTTCAACCCTCAATCTTTACTCCCACTACACTAATAAACACAATCCTTGTTTCCTCCGATGAGGGCAGATTCGACAGTGACAGTCTAAAAATAACTCACTTCCCTCAATGGGAATCAAAACAATATGCCACCAGGGATTCATGTAATTGAGCTGTGATATTTGATTCTGCGACACGGATGAAGATGAAGTGGAAACCACAGCAGCCCCGGCGGCAGTCTCTTTTTTAGTGGTTTATTTTAAAACAGTCTCAGTGAAAAATGTTAGATCCCATTTTACACGCTATAATGGATGCATTCATATTTCAAACCTTTTCAGATTGAGATAAAAAAATAAGTTCATATCCTTGTCAGTCCAGATCTGACCTGCAGACACCGGAATGTAATAGTGAAAACAAGGTTTGACCTTTGGCTTTAAATATCAGGAACAGAAAACACAGTCTCTTGGCTATCACAAAAGGTGCCATGCTTCTTCGCTCCTGTATAATAGTACATACTGTATAAAGGGAAAGGGCTGGTTACGCATCATAACGGAGGAATCCAAAAGCTAGCTTCCACATGTATGGATCAAGGGTCAAGGCTCTTTGCGGGGTGGATATTTCAGAAGACACAGTCAACATAGTCAATAGGTGACTGGTACCAACATTGGCCCTATCGCCTCCACCACTTCCCTTTGGCACCGGTGCACTGCCTCTCAGCACACTCCAAAAACTTCATAGCCTCCAGACATTACTGGCCCTACATCCGATCACCTCCACCACCAACCCATTGAAAGAGGTGCTCAGCTTCTCGCAATGAGAAAAACTAAAACTCTTTAAGATGGTCCAGCACAGATGTGGGTCGCTTTCATGGCCCAATATATACTGTATTTATTTATTCATTTTATTTTTAAACAGCTGTGGACATTCAATATGATGACATGATCATCATATCGAATCAAACTATTTTCTTCACACATTTTCTTCTATATTATTCTGTGCCTTAGGTACTTGCCTGAGATACAGACTTCCATTCATCCATCCATCCTTCAATGTTTTGAAGCAAATTGCAACTGTTCTGGATGCTCTACAAATAAGGACCAACTCAGACCATTTCATTCAGTCTGCCATTCTTCTACTTCAATCTAGCATTGTGCATTGTTTTTTATAATCTGGTTGTTTAGATTTAAAGTGTCACTGACACCAACATCAACCTAATACATAATTGGGAAGAAGAAATACTGTTTTACAAAAAAAAAAAAAACATAATTGTGTTTCCATATAGTAACATAAAATACATTCCAGTGACACCAGTGTGTGGTGTCTGTCATGTTTTGTTTCTCTTGTGCTTTTATTTTGTTATTTCCTGTGTTCCTGTGTGTCGTTTACTGTTCCTTCTCTCTGTCTTCAGCTTCACAGCAGCGCAGCTGGATCCCATTCCGCTGATCAAACTCCACTGATTTCTACACCTGGGTTCCAGGCTGCGCTGCCAGAGGGTGGCTTCTCATCCTCAAGGTAAATTCCCTCTCGAGCCTCCGCACTATCGTGCTTTTGTTTTATATTCCGAATTACATGCGTGCTTCATCTTTCTCCTTGCTCACTGTTTCTCGATTTTCGCTGTTTGAATGGGTGTGAGTTCTTTGTATAACTCAGCTTTCGCTTTCCTCGTGTGTGTGTGTTCCATCACTGAGCGCTTTCAGTTTATTTGGCCTCGTGAGTTAATATCCGAGTGCGTTTGTGTTCTGATATTGGCGCCCTTGGTTCTATGTTCGTGTTTTGAGTTCTTGTGTAATTGTTAAATAAACCTTGTTAAAACTTCTCTCGCTCTTCTGAGCCTTCTGTCGGTCCACAACAATTCAGCATCTGGGTCTGCTCCCACAGACCGCCATGACAACGTCGTCGTAGAAGCGACGACTCAGACTATTGTGAGTGGATGAAGCATCTGAACGGATCAGCGATGGACGCCAACACTGAACTGTAATGTAAAACTCTCTTAAGAAGGGTCAGCAGTACAGAACAAATGATGCAAATGGCTAAACAGTGGGACTTATTGACACCTCCTCAGCGCTGTTTTGAGCTTCAATGCTCACTGGCCCCATGAGGACACCCGGCTGTCATGGAACGGTTTGTCATTTCTCCTCATAAGGACCAGGGGTCGGAACCTTTTTGACTGAGAGAGCCATGCAGAGAGTCATATATCAATACATATAAATGTAACATAGATACAACCAAATGGAAAATGAAAATCGACAAAATTAGAGGGAGGTTTTTTTTCACATTTTTACATCAATAGATTCCCTGTGCACCAGGTCGATTGCACCAATTGATGTCTATTTGTATCCAGCGATACTGAATGGTTCTGTGAATCCGTGACTACAGTACAGCATATAGAGCCAAAGCTACTGTCAGTCATGTGACTTACATCAGAGCAGCATTGATCCCATCAATCTCAATTACAAACTCAGTTGCTATGACCTAAACAGTTCCCATGATGCTTTGCAGCCCATTCAACCAATCACAGTGGTCCATCACTGCAGTGGTTCAGCCTCCACAGCGGGCCAGCTGAGCAGCGCAGTGTTCCAGGAACAGAAGTGGGAAGAAGTCGTCTGAATACATATTGACGAAAGGAGCGCGTTTCAGCACTTTAATGTCAATAAAACACGTGTAACTTTATTGGTCTGGACATGACAAGGTGCCATCTTGGCAGCATGAAGCGAGATTTGCTTGCAAAATTCCATAATTTAGTGATCAACGACTGGTTAACTAGGGTGCGGAGCATCATGGACACTGTGACTGAGCTTGCTGTTGAGCGTGATAGCACGTCACATGACTTCATTTATTGAGGTGACTAAACAGGATGGCTATATTGGGAAGAAGTAGAGAAACTACAGTTAGTTCTGTGGTTATTCCGCACTCAACTTCTGACATGGGGAAATCGAACTTTTATCCATCTTTCTGCTCAGTTATTTGCAGCTAAGAGCAGGAGTTTGTTGCGTCGTTCCTTGAAAGATTGCTGTGCTGATAGACACAAAATATTTGAAACATAAAAATGTCATTCTCGATAACTCCCTGTCGTCCGTTTGCGTGAATGGAAGCAGCACATCTAACGGAATGTCTACAACAGCCAGGAATAAAAGTAAGGGTCAGGACGCCATGTTTTATTTTTACGACTTTACATCAACTCTCTTCAAACTGATCAAAGTTATTTATGGCGTCTCTAGAGGCTTTTTTGCAGAGTCCCGTATGCCACCACGAGACTGAACCGCCGTCACCTCAATGGCTGTTATTAATTCTCGACAATGATGGGGAACTACTGCGAGCAGCATTAACATTCACTGTGTCTGGATGAAATCCATGTATCTCAACAAATGTCACTTTCTTTAAGTGTGAGCACAAAGCAGCCTTGACAGCTTCACAACCATGAATTTTTCAACATGTCCTCTGGGCTTTTGACAGTTTTATGAGCCTGAGATTTTAGAGAAATTTTCCAAACACAGCAGGTCTCCAATCCTGGAGGCTTAAGTCATGTTTCGATGCTGTCAAAAGACGCACAACATTCTTTACACTTAAGGACAAAATCCAGCCGATGATGGATGTTTTGTCCTCTGCGAAACAGCCCCCCCCCCTCGCTCCCCATCAGTCTGGTGCGAACTAAACATCCACAGAGAGGTAGACACATTTGTGTTGATGTGGAGGGCAGCCCAAGACTCAAGGTTTTCCTTGTGGATGACAGCTATATTGGGGAAAATTCGGTTGTCATTCCGCTGGGAAACAGTAATCGATCTGAGCAACTAAGGTGTTCTCAATAAGAAGCTAAATCAGTACGTCAAAGTAAATTTGCTCAAAAGCAGTATTGCTTATTATATTCATTTTATTTTACTTTTTTTTTTTAGAATTTGCTGCATGAATGAATCACATTATACATCATACACGCCATGTATATAGGCCATTGTCTGCCCAGTTTGGAAGCTTTTTCTGAGGAAATTATAGAGGAAAATAGAAAAGTATTATTTTTAGGGCTGGTGCTTTCACCATTGAATATGGACTACACATAACTATTTGATGCAGATAACCAAAATTATTAGAAAATAAAGTAGATTTCTTAGAAAACATTTTTCATAAATATAAAGTTGTTGTTTTTTTTGTTTTTTTTTCACAAAATAGCTGTTTTTTTTCCTTCTGCCTCATTTTACTAACAGCTACTTAGTTTATTCATTTATTTTTAATAGTTAGAATTTATTGTCATAATTATATTCGATTATGTTTTAATGTATATTGTCCGTCTCACTGTGAGACAATTCCCAACAGCATCACTGAGCTCATTGAAAACTGAGTTTTGAATTGTTTTGCACTGAATAATAATAATAAAAATAATAATAAACTCACTTTTCATGAACAAGGGGGGAGAGAAGGTTCTTCTAATCTGAGCACTTCAATGAGCTTCTCACCGGTAGCAAAGCAACCTGAAACTTACACAAACTGAATGATTCTGTGGTGGGCGGGCGAAATACCACCCAAGCAGAGGTAGAACTTTTCAAACACGGGCAGGAAAAAACTCCATCCAGCAGTGAAGCTTTGACCAGAAAACCCATGAATTCACAGCAGCTTTTTCAGTCAAGATGATGTATATTTAAAACCCCCTTAGACTCTTATCGCTGCAGGTACACAGGTGCAAAACAGGTCAAGACCACATATTCTTTCCAGACTGTTTTTTCTAAATTCTTTTTAAAGGGTGGTACTAGCCAGATTAGCCGATTCACCGGTGAGACTGCTCCGTCCCACCTGAGGAAAAAACAGGATCCTCAAACAAGAATCCCGTCTTCACTGATATTTCTGTGCAAGTCTAGCAATATGAGCAAAATCTGCTTTATTATTTATAAAGGTGGTTGTGTAAGTACAGGCGGGAAGGCTGACAGCTGCTGTAAAATAATCTAAAGAGAGGGAGAGAAAGTTGTGGTTACAGAGGGACAGACATTTTACACCTGGCACTTAAAATATTACATTGCAAGGACTTATCGACATGCTGAGCCTCTGCCATCGGGGCTCACTAGATTGTTTCGGTCAATGAAAACACAGTTTGGGGAATTTCATGGCAGAAGCTTAATATTGAATATATATTTTTTTTATTTTTTTATTTTTTCAACTGTCTGCATTGAAGAAGACTGTTGGTCGTCCTTTAAAAAAACGGATTTGCATAGATTTCACAGAACTTTGTGTGTGGAGATTTTTTTTTTTTTTTTTTGGGAACCATTTTAAACTTACTAAAACCGACCCTGCCAAAAACAAGTACTGGGTACATGAGGTATCATGACACAGTATTGTGGGGTTGATGAAAGTCATTGGTGAGAAATGATGTGTGGTTTCCCTGAATTAGAAGTCTAAACATTGTGCAACAGACAGTGCCATCTAGTGGCCTCTGAAAATCAGGCCACTGTTTCATGAAACCTCATCTAGCTATCACTACTGGAAACAATATGAGCCTGGTGAAACTCCGGAGGACAGTCACCTCAAGGCAAGTGAGCCTCTCTCCCGTTGCACTAAACAGACACCCCCCCGCTATTTAGGCGATAAAACAAGCTCCCATTGTAGAGGTGTCGGCTTCTACTACTCACTCAGTTGTTGAATTACGTTTAGAGATGGGAACAAGGCATTATGGGATGCAATATGATCATCTATGTTTGACATGTTTTCCGTCACAGAATCAGTGTTGGGACAGCTCCAACCAGGAGAAGCAGGAGAGTCTCACATGTTGGGTGGAGTACAAGCAAATACTGAAGAGAGGGCAAACTCACTTATGAATACATTCACTTATTTTGTGGTATTGGATCAGTATTGAGAAAGAAAACAACATCTTGATATAATTAATTTATATGTCATTTTAAAATTATATTAATAGTTTTCTATCACTTTAAAAAAATATACATGATAAAAAATTAGAAAGCAAGCACACCGACTCACAGGCAATGAGGCTAGCTCGATGGCTAATGCTACAAACAAAGTATACACTCCTCAGCAAAAGTTGCCAAAAACTGTGTCATGTATTAGTTTAGTACATTTAGTCATTTGGTTGGTTACAGGCATCGGATGAGCACTCACTCTTGCACCAACAGAATGCACTCACCGTTTTTTGAACTGGCATATTTTCCAGTCTTTGCTGTCATCAGTTGGATTCAGAACACAATGGCGTCTGCTGGTTAGGAAGGAGAGGTGCAGCCAAGTACCCGGGGAGTCCATGAGCCCTCCTCTGAATAGGCCATCATTTTCCCTCCTCAAGCGCGGTCAATGTAGTCCACAGCCATGGTGACAGTGTCTTTAATATAGTGGGCTTTGTTTATTACACTCTCTCATTCTTGCAGTTATTCACATGGACGTTGGACTCTGCCTATGAATATACTGCATATACGTGGCTGGTTCTGATGAAGCACAGATCACATCAGAGTGCAAATATCATGTTGAGACAGGAGTCAGATCCTGTAGTATTTATGACATATTATATAAAAGTATGCCTCACTGAGTCCACATGCTGAGATTGCTGAGTTCACTTCTGTTGCCTTTGAACTGCCAGACCTGTGGTTGCCTTCAATAAAACTCACCACCTGTGTCCATTTACCCAAATGCGTTTTAGCCTCGTTTTCAGCTGCGTTCTCATCTCTCAGTTGCACACTGTTTTTCGGCTTTGCCGGCATTGTTTGGGATCAAGGGAGATGCAACTGATGCTTGCAAAATAGTTCAGGAGCTCCTCAAAGGCTTTGATCCATTAGGAGTTCCCCCACTGAGACCCTAATCCAATTGCTACCCCTCTTGTCATCTGGTGCCTTTGCGGGAGTGCTGTCATCCTTTCTGCCACATCCCACATGTCTGCGCCTCGCTGCGCAACGTGCTATTCAATTAAGATGCAACTCAGTTACGACTTGCAGTGAGCAGAACTCGGGAGAAACACAGTTGGGAGACAATATATATGACAAATATAGTAATTGTTTGTGATGGGCTGATTTAGGTTTCATGTAACAGTGTCCTAGTTTATTTTAGATTGGCCCTCTCTTCTCTAAAATGTTCTGCTTTGAACCACTATTTCAACATAATCTCCAAACCAAAAAGTGTCACCGACTGAGCTAAAAAAAGGCAAATGTTTTTGACCCACAATATTATTGTTATTTAAAGTTAAACGGCAAAAATGTTTTGCAGCATTAGCACCTGGATGTAGCATGTTGTGCTCTTCACAAAGCAGGTGCACACGGTTTCAGGTTGCATTGGATATATTTTCATATTTTAAGGAGATGAAATTTGAGAGATGAAATTATGGGTTTAGCACAGTTTAGCAAGAAGGGATTAGCTGCTGATGCTAAATCAATAGCAGGGGTGCGTCATTTTACCTTCTTTTATTAATATTATAATTATTATTATTATTATTATAAACAAAATAAAGTAATGGCATTAAAATAATAGAAAATATTCTATGTTCATCTTTCACTTTATATTAAATTCTCAATGGAATAATAATCACAGTATTTTTCCTCCTTCAAAATTAATAAATAAATATAATGAAAAAATGCTTGAAGTGAAATGCTTTATATATTATTATTTATATTATTATTTACATGTTTTACCCATAGTTTTGTCACCAAGACACTTCAAAATATCTTGCAGTATTTACAATCCATCTAGAAAATAAAAATTTTATTAGATGAAAAAAGTATATATATGTCATCAAATAAAATATTAAGTGAATATAATGCCATGGCATTATTACATTTTCTTTTTTTTATATTTTAGTGACATAAGATAAGTTAAATGAAGGACTTAAAGGAGGACACACAACAGTCCGTATATAATGTATCTCCTTAGGAAATTGAATCGTCGACCCCTGCAAAACCACAAAAACAGTGGTTTAATAAACCTGCCACAAACATTTTATCATATCTCAGCAAGAACATGGTTTAAATTAAGCAACAAAAAAAAGCGAGTATCACGCCATCCACCTACACCGCTGACTGCTTGGCATCGATCAAAGGCCGTCTCCCGAATTAAAGCATCTTTTCAACGGAGCTTTGATTCCTCCTTAAATCCCACACAAGTGTTTTGAGCGTGTAAACTGTGTGATGAATTATGACAAAGGCTGAGCATGTCACAAATCCTGTTTCATCCCGTTGTAATGTTTCAACACCACAGCGTCGAGGTTGGCGTCGGTCATTTCATGGGATGTGGGAGAGTGACACACTTGTCTGTGCCGACTCCAAAGTGTAGCGGAGCCTTCTTGTGATCATTGTATTTAATTATGTCGAAAATAAAATCAATCGTGAAATGGCATGAGTCATGTATTTTTCTTCTTATTTTTTTATGTTGGGAATCAAAGCCTAGCTGCTTTTTAAAGTGACAAACACTCTCCACACTACACAGGCACATTTCACGTCGATTTGAAACACAACAAACACTCGACTTAAGTATCACAACATGCTCAATCTGACTCCACCGGTCTGTAATCTGCTCAAGGGAGACTCGGGTACTTAGACATGTGACTCTCCTCGGCTTTTTGCCACGAGGATCAGGACTGACCGAGAGCCCTAATTGGGTCTGAAGCATAACCGGTAAACAAAGGCAGTTTCGCAGTGATGTAACTTCCTCTGCCCTGGACTGCAACAATTTCACAGAGAATTGTCTCCACATGCTAATTCTACCCTTTAATACTTCAGCCTCAGATTCATCCCTCTCTGTAATAAGCTTGAAATTAAAACAGCGGCACACGCTGGCCCGCTTTACCGCGGGAATGATAAGGTCCAACACTGCATCGAGAAGCGAGACGGGGGGGTGACATCAAACAACACGGAATATCAAAGCGGAAGGTATCGAGGCGCGCGGTGTGGGTGTGAGGACTGAGGTTAATGGGATGCCGATTTCATCACTCTCACTCCGAGTTCATCGTTTCATTCCTGTCTTATTTGGCACAGCAGCCCCCACGGCTGACGCCCGTGGCTTCGATTTATTTTTAAAGATCTGCAAAATGCGTCCGATTTACTGTGGAAATGTACGAGCGGGTTGCGTTCAGAATGAATCAGCCATCCAGGGTTTGAAGGTTCAGTTCATTAAACACGGTTTTCAAGAAAGCCAAAGCTGAGACAAAAATAAAAAAGTTACTGGAACTTTCGAGAATCATCCCATTGAATTGATGTATTTCACCAGTTAAACATCAAAGCTATTGGTCATTTATAAACTCAGGTTCAATGAGGAGCACCGCAAAGGACTCAAAGGTGCCGTGACTTCTTTGAGGACAGAATCTTCTGCCACTGGTTTCATGGTAACAATTTCATCAGCCACTTGGAGACTTCTTTTTCATGGTCACTTCAGTGTCCTCGAAATAGAAAAAAAAAAAAAAAATGGCATCAAAACAGCAACACAGCGATGACCAAATCTGACTATTGGCGAGAGTCAAGAACATTTGTATTGCACAAAAATACCACAAAATAATGTATGTATTTATGTAACAACATAATAGCAATAAAGTATTACATTATATAATATGTATAATATTAGAATATTAAAGGTCATAAAGTAATATATTGAATTGAGAAATACGAAAAAGAAGTTACAGTTACAAACGTTTCTATGTTCATATGTTTCTATGTTTCTATGACCGCAGAGCTACCTAGCCTCACCGTAATGGTGGGTAGATGTGGTTTCATGACACAATATTAAAGGGTTGTTGAGGTTTCATGAAACAGTGTCCAATTTTTCAGAAGCCACCAGAAGGCACCGAAATGTTTGGACTTGAACAACTCATTCAATGAAACCTCACATCATTTCTAAACCAAGAGCACCATTGAGCGACACTGTTTCATACACCTTGCGGCGCTGTTTCATGACACTTCATCTCCCCTTCACTACCCCACAGTGCTGTCACTATATAAATAAATTGAGATTCAAATGCGGAAGCTGGGGGCAACTATCTCTGGATTTTGATAGCTACCGGCCACTATGAAATCTTCAGTGAAGTTATGATTCTTAGACCAGAAAATACTTCTTTTAGAAAACCAAAACAATGGTCCTGAGTAATGCCATGTTTAGGAATAGCCAACCAGGAAGCAGCTTTAGAATCAATGCACACGCAGAGATTAGACAGAAATCGGATTAATCAGCCTCACGTCCACTGAGTATGTCACATATGCCAATTTCCATGCAGAAGACTGTGAGGTTGAAAAATGACTGACTGGCAGGACAGATAAGACACGACAGCTCGCCGTAGTTTCTAAACCAGCTGATGAGTTTCCCCTGTGGGTGTGTCAGTAGTCATCGAGCAGCAAGCTGAACACCGGATTTGCAGCTCTTAAGAAGTGTGTTAGATGGCTTTTGAAGATAATGTGTCACTTTGTGTGACCTCTCCTGGGCCGTGAGGGATTTATAACGGCAGTGAGGGAAGAACTCCTCTCAAGGAGGCTGCGTTAATGAAGAAAACCGCTCTCTCTGTCGTGCAAAATGAGGCTTTATCCGGTGGTTGAGGTAGCAGATTTGGTCTAATAGAAATGAGTTGATGCTAAAACATTCTTTTTTTTTTTAAGTAGAGCAGAAGTCAGCTAGGTCAGTGATTCTTAACTATAGGGCCGAGGCCCATGGTTGGGCCGCAAGCGCCTCTTACAGAGCCGCGTAAAGTTTTTTGTTTTACACCTCTGGGCTGTAGTGTGTAGTAGTGTGTCATAGAATTGACTTGACAGTTTTGTGATTGTTACCAACTATGGAGAAGTTCTTGAAAGGAAAAAAAAATGAGAAAGAAAGTGATGGAGCCCCCAACAGTAACAATTGTTCACCTGCTGGAGCAGTTTTTAAAGTGAATTAGAACATTTCATGGCGATACTTTCATTTACACTACAGGAGAAATGACAACAGCAACAAAAAAACAGAAGTTTTGCAAGATCTTGCAAAACTTTTGAGAGATCTTGGATGTTTTTGCGAGATCTCGCAATACATTTTTGTGAGATCTCGCAATACTGCGACGTTCTGGGTTTCTACTACTGTTCCTTTAAGAGTCCAATGGTGAAAAGTGAATGATGGTGGAGCGAGAAGCTGCGCTGGAGGTGAGAGAGAGTTCTGTTTTTTGGGAGTTGTAGAGGAGCGCGAGCTGCAATTGTTTCTGTTTTCTGGAGACCACTACACAGTGTTTGAGTGAAATAAAAGAAGAAACTAAACTACGGAGCAGCTGTCTTTGTCTACTACCAGCAGATGCTACACCACTATTGCGAGGTAGAGGAGTCACGAAGGATGACCTGACACTGATTTCAAAACCACGAAGCACGGACTGTATGTCCTCATATTTTAGTCCAATTTCGAAATAAAATTCAATGAAACTTTCCCACGGAGGCTGACTCGCCATTGTTATGATTGTTTGATCCGGAAGTAGTTACGACGTCACTTCAAACTAGTATTGCGATATCTCGCATAAAGTATTGTGAGATCTCGCAATAATATTTTTATTTTTAATAAACTTCTCTTTTTTTTTTTTTGATCATGTCCCCTTAGGGGATCCGTAGTTTTTAGTTTATTTACGAAAAAAAAATACTGAGACATTGTTTTATTACACTTATTTTAGTCAGAATTTTATTCATGGCATAGTTTTTCCAATTTTCTCAACAGGTTGCACCAAGTGTATTTTTTTTTTTTAGTTTATTTATTAAAAAAAATACTTACATTGTTTTATTATACTTATTTTATTCAGAATTTTATTCATGGCATAGTTTTTCCAATTTTCTCAATATTTTCTTTAGTAAATTTGATGGCCATGACTTGCACCTGGTTCTGCTGCTGGTTGGACTTTTCCATGACAAATATATCTGCGCTGATCGCAGTCATTTCACAATGTCTCTATCTATGGTTACTGAACACAAATGAAGTCAGTAATTCTGATTTCCATTTTTAGCTTCACAGATGAAGATAAAAATGGTGTGGACGCTGCAACGTGACCCCGAACTTGTGTCACCCTGCACATCTGAATTCCATTCCAACAAATGATAAACAGCATATTGATCAAAGCTAAACTTATTTGAAACAACCTATGGCACCTGATAGGACTTAATCCACGTTTGTCATGCAAAAAAACTGAGCAAGAACATTCATCAAAGTGAGGCATAATGAAGCGCAACACTTCTAATCTCTAATTATTCCATTATCTCTCTGTGTGTTCCAACAGCGTTCGGCACTGCCGGGCTTTCACATGGCCGCCACAGCTGCTGACGCTAGAATTCAAATTGGAGGGATGAAACCAGACAGCGGTTAATGATCCTCCTCTTAAAACGCTGTGATTCACCGGCGCTCCTCAGTTTGATCACAACATCAATGGTGATATTGCTGTAATTGTTTCACAGATGAGAAACAGTTTCCCATCACCTTGCTGTGTGTGAACTCCAATATAGAAACAATTAAAGACAATACATGAATCTTTCTTGCTCCCACGTCCAATTCAATAAAAGCCTATGGAAGGAAAACCGTAAACAGAATGACAGGAAGTTGATGGCAAGTCGAAGGTCGCAGATGATGTGAGTGTGAAAAAGTATCTCAAGCAAGCTGAAACGTGAACATGGAGGCAATACAGTAAACTATGTACTTATGTACTTGGATGGTTGGTTTCGCAACTGTAAGCTATTTTACCTAAGCAAGAACTACACATTTCCTACCATGGACGGCTTCCTCCACTGTAATCTTGCACGTCCTTCACCAGCATCCACTTCATTTACCGAATGTATGAACTTCACTCGTCGCATAGCAGTTTGTAAGACTACGTTAACACAAAGGTTGAAACCAAGTGACAAGGCTGACTTAAACAGAAGCTTCAGAATCTTTACTCCTTCAGACTTTTTCCAGAAGAAATCCTTCACGCAAAATAAGTTTGCGAGTGTGAAAGCAAGGTTGGTGTCATGAGGGTAAACTGAGACTTACACTGAGGTTTACAGGTCTTGTTTGACACTGTTTGATCTGGTATACTGATCATTATATACAAAAGATATTCAGGACTTCTCCACTTTAGCCCGAACAATAAGGAAACAAAAAAGTCACACTGTATCAGAAACGAGAGCATGTTTAGGGCAATTTCTCCTTTAGTGTATGACTGCACACTCAGTGTGCTCAACGTCACCCTTTGCAATGAGGATATTGGATAGAGGCACCTGGTTCTTAACAGCTCTTTGAAAATCCCGTAAGCATAACATTCTCTCTCTTCCCATTCTGTCCCTCTTGCTATTTTTATTACTTTGTTTTTAAATCCATAGATTTAAATGTGTTTCAGGTTCCTACAGATACGATAAATAGTTTCAGGTAGTGATGGGTAGATGAGGTTTCATGAAACAGTGTCCTGATTTTCAGAGGCCACTAGATGGCACTGTCTGCTGTAAAATGTTTAAACCTCAAATAACTTCTCAACAAAGAGTGCCATCTAGTGGCCTCTGAAAATTAGGACATTGTTTTATCAAGCCTGCAATAGTGTGTCATGAAAGATCATCTCCACATCGCTGGTTTCAGGGGTTAATTCAGTTTACACAGTCCCATCATTGTGTGTGACCGCCTGCAACAGAGTACTGATGGGAAGATATGGGTTCGTGAAACTCGGTCCTATTTTTTACTGGCGTCTAGACGGCGCTCCTGATTTATAAATGATGTGAGGTTTCCTTGAATTAGATATTGTTCCAGTCCAAACATTTTACAGCAGACAGTGCCATCTGGTGGCCTCTGAAACTCAGGACACTGCGTCATGAAACCTCATGTACCCATCACTACAGCAGAGAAGAAAAGTCTGCTGGAAGATTACAAGAGCCAAATTTGAACCAATGATGCCATTTGCTTTGGAAAAAAAAAAAAAAGAAGATAACTGCCACCAACGTAGCTCATTCAGATCACGAGAGCTAACCTCTTCTTGAGTTCTGGATGTTATGTATAAGGAGTCTCAACCCTTTCCATCCAGTCATTTCCTGAGCAGAATAACTCTGACTTGGAAAAACTGTCGGGTCAGTTGATCTGGATTCATGAGGACAAATAGACCAATGTGTTCTTTCTTAGACTTTCTCTGGTACATAACTAGTATGAAAGGAACATACCGCTGCATAAGTCTCCACAAATCCGTTGGCTACACAATCATGTGGCTTTTGTCCGTTTAACACAACTAAAGTTGCTGGGTTTGTAAAAACTGTTGTGACTGAGTCGAGCGTTTGGTAAACAGCTCACCAGGAGAAGCCGCTGTAGCCGTTCAAACTAACCTCACATCAAGTGTTTTTCATCTATTTACAAAGCACACATTTCAGACGACATCTTTTTAAAATGATTACTTTTAGGCTGTTATAGCTACATCTAAAAAATAAAGGCTACGGCTATGTTATATTAATGTCTTTTATTGCATTGTATTAAACATAACTAGGCCACAGACAACCATGACAACAAAGCTACAAGGGCGAAAACGAATCCGCAAGGTGAGCCAAATGCTTCACAAGTGGATTATGGGACGAGAGCCCCATCCACTGACCAGATATTGGCATATATTTGAGCACACAGCTGCAGCGGTTGTAAAAACCTTCAAAGGGAAAAACGCATCACACGAAACAGAATGCGTTAATTTCCCATTTAGCCAATGTTTGTTCCACCTTCCCGACGCTTTCATGTGACGCCCAGAGGAATAATGAAGACAGTCATTCAGAAAGTCAACTGGAAAACGGGTGGTTTTGGCAGAAATATGAGCCCAGTCATTCATCACATCCTTGTATAGAGCCGTTTAACACCCTACTGTCTAATGGAGATGGATAAATCTTTTATAAATATTTAAATAGATGAGAGGACGAGCTGCAACCGGGCAGTGCAGTCAAGTTCAGCCGCGAGCACAGCGCTCAACTCCCCTGCCCTGATCCAATCTGCCTTTAGTCTATAAACACTGCATATCCGCCGGCTCATCTGGAATTTATGTGGTCTTGTTTTAACAACCTTTCGATATATTTTACCCGCGATGGCTACTTCTTGAGGCATAATTAAAGGACATGCTCACTGGCAGCCCCCTTGATAAATCACCGTGGTCACTTCAACATGTCTTTGTTGCAATGGCCTCCACTTCCCTTCATCTGCTCCTGTCGGCACTGAACTGTGGAAAGGAGACAATAGGCCTCAACTAAGAGACCTATTGAAGTTTAGCAAGGTTCAAGGCAGAATACAAGTTGAAAGTCTTTCTTGAGAAAGTGAATTTCGGCAGTGGAACACTGCCACCATAATGACTTGTGCTTCCTCTTTCTGAATTGTGGATGCAACATTGCAATAGCAAGTCAGTCTCCTCCACTGTAACCAATCTAGCGAATCCTCCGGACAAGCCTATCTTCATGTCCTCATTCACCACAGCCATGGTCATTGGTTATCTTCCTTATCTTGATCATTACCATTTCCAACAACACATCCTCACTCCCATGGTGTCATATGTTGGTGTTTGGAAAAGTGGACTTTTGCTGACCACACTGACGCTGCAGGCTGCCTTCAGCGTTGTATGTTGACTCTGCATTTTGACACATAGGGGTACAAAATATGTTGCTACCCGTGTAAGGGACCATGCAGAGGGTGCGCGGAGGAGACGTTCTGAAGCTCTTCTCTTCTTCTTCTTCTTCTTCTTCTTCTTCTTCTTCTTCTTCTTCTTCTCCCATGGCTTACATAACCCCAACCTCCATTTTCCATCCTCCAAATGAAAACCTAATGCGCGCCTTTTGGTGTCAGTACAGGACATAAAAGTCCACTCTGCTAACGTCAATATACTGTGTGACACCATGGGAGTGAGGATGGGTGGTTTCTTATATTCCTCGTCCAAGCAAAAGCAAGTTTGGACTGCATGTCAAGTTCAGATGGGACACAAACTAGTTTAGAAACTGAAATGTTGGTTCATGACTGAAGGCCACAAAAGTTGACATCATGAATGGACAGACCTACACATTATGTTTCTGTTCCATGTTCCTTACCCTCAGAATAATGATCGCTCTTTTAAAGCTTAACTCGCATGCGTATCAAACGTATTGATACAAAGTAGGAAACATGGAAACAAGCAGAACACACTTAACGTATCGACGTATCCAGCCACTTCAGTTCCACTCAAGTTTTATTGTATGGTTCCAGAACCACGCTGGTGTGAGAGCCGTCCAGCTTCTCTCACTTTGTCTCCAAACGTCAATCCATGGGATGCCTCTCTGATGCTGAGCTGATCCTTCCTTAGTCACTCTGAATGAAAACCTGAGCATCTTCAGCCCTTCCACGTCTGTCATTGGTTTCACCCATTCCACACAGCCTGCACTCTCCTCTTTGCTTGATCTCTGACCTTCCCTCCAGATGACTCATAACATACGCTTGCCTGTTTACTTTACCTCATCTAGCCCTGACACATGTCAAATCAAGTGCCTTTTTCCTTTGCAGATGCAGACTCATTGAGGCTCTGAAGTGACTTCTCTTTTCATCTTCGGAGATCATGTTTCAAAGCCCTAATAAGAGCCCTGTGTGGATAACTTCATTTTCAATTCAAAGAGAAGGATTTCTTGACAGTTTGATTTATTTTTCACGAGTGTGAAGTGGCAACAGGTACATTTATCCCCAGCGATGCGGCGTCCTTTGTTTGGTGTTGTCAAGCTGTCAATCACAGCTACAATTACGACACGATAATAGTTCAGGTTTGCAATGTTACATGTAAAAGAGAACACTAATCCTAATGCAGGTTAGGGTTCTTTGGGGTCCTTTCAGTTTTTCATTACAAATGGCTGATGCTTGTTTGCTAACGTTTGTGACCCAGACTGAGAACTGATCTCTAAGCCTTTTACTCAGAGAGTTGTTAATAAAATCGCTCCCTGTAAAAAAGTTTGCACTGAAAAAAAGATAAAAAAAGGTGCAACGGCATGTTGTTGCACTAGATTTAGTAGATTCTGAGACACATTTTTACAGTGTATTTAAACCTTCTCCTTGATCAATCCACTTCCTGCTTCCACGGCGATCCATCCCGTCTGCATCAGCCGGCAGGCATTGCAAAGCTGAACATGTTTCAAGATGAAAGCCATGTAAATTCTTGTCGTACATCCATACATGGGCGAGTAGTTTTTATGTCTCAGTCACATTCCCTCATTCGCGCCAGCACACAGCGGCTAATCGACACACATTCGCTTCGACCATTACATGGGACATTTGCAACCGCTGCCGGCGTATCGCCGCTATTGTGATCTACGGATTTGGTTGCACTAAAATCCACATCGGTTTCCTTGTAAACATGGACAGAGCAGAAGTGAAAATAAGTGGTGTGTCAACTGCTGCCATTAAAGCCACACGATCATCGACGGTGTCCACATGAGACACGTTACTGTCAGTAGGGAAGTGCTCACTCTTTGTTTTCTGCCACATCCAGAAACACGTCCACAAATGGAGTCATTTTGCTGCAAATCACCATCATCGCACTGAGATTAGTCTCTGATGTGCGAGGGGAAGCTGAACGTTTGCTTTGACTCCTTTAGAGACAATGACTTTGTAATGATATTAAAGGAATCGATTGACACACTTGAAGGATAATTACTGTATAATGTTTTAGGTATGTTGTTGTGAGTGTGGTTTTGGTATCATGAAACAGCTGTGCTGGGTTGATGACACAGTGTCCAAATTTTCAGAGGCTGCTAGATGGCGCTCTTGGTTTAGAAATGGTTTCAGTGAATTTGTTGTTCAAGTCAATCATTTTACAGCAGACAGTGCCATCTGGTGGTCTCTAAAAACCAAGACACTGTTTCATGAAACATCATCAGCCCTTCAATACCATGTCATGGACCCTCATTGAGGGGTTTCATGAAGAAGGGAACCATGTTGTTATTGACTCTAGGAAAAGATGTTTCTGAGCAGCTGGTAAAGGAAAGGTGAGGCTTCATGAAACACTGTTCTCATTTAGAGAGCTCAGTAGGCGGCGCTTGGTTTAGAAGTACACAAGGTTTCAATGATATTGTTCTTCAAATCCAATTCGTATAGAGCAGAGAGCACCATCTACATGAAGTCTCACTGAACATAACCAGGGGAAACAAATGAAAACTGGGAATATTACACTGAAAATACCTCCCATCCTTTGATATTGAGCTCATATTCCAGATGAGGATACATATTTGTATCATTTCAACAAAAGGTTGGCATCATTCAATGTATAAAATGATTTCTAAAAAGCATTTATGGAACTAAAAATGCATTAGGAGACGAAAATGAAGTTACACAAAGTTACCTCGCCCCCTGCTGGTGTGTCGACCTCCACTTTTGACTGAGTGAAATACAGGGACCATATTGTGATGTTGACCACCACCCGGATCTCGGTGACAAACTATCCAGATGTGCTCAATGACACTCGGCAGGTAAATAGTTTGGCTGAGAGTGGAGCACCTTGGTGCTGCAGAGGAGAACGATTCTGCACAAAGACAGATGTCTCATCCATATTTAAATTCAGGCAGAACAAGGACAGGAGGTGAAAGTGTCGCTCTGGGAGATGCAGAATAACACCAACTAATATTAAGCACTCACTCGCAAAATATTTGGTTTAATAAGTTGAGCAGAACAGGGAACGGCACCTGCTGCGGAATCAAAGCAAACCAATGATCCCTGTAATGTTTGTGTGTTTCACACTCGGTAAACAATCATGAAAGTATGAGCTGCTGGGAATTTACCCTCTCAGACTAGTGATGTGAATTTGAGGCCCATACAGTATGTTGGAAATGCAGACCTGGTCCAGATCAAGGCGCATACGTTGCAGAAGAGGCATTGAGTAGCTTAAACTCAAGGACTGCCCTTCGTCCAAATGAGGTCATAATGTTTGCAGCCTAATGCCTCTGGGTCAATTGGCCCTTTATAGTCAAACACTCTGTGGTGTGAAAATGACTTGATCGATTCTTGTGTCTTGTCAACACACACTTTGTTCAAAGATGCTCTCAACATAAGAGACACTCAGATATCCACACTGTAGATAAACGCTTCAGTGTTGGTGTGTTGGCTGAGGTGCGGCCGCTCTGGACCGACTTTCCGGACCTAAAGTAATTTCAACAAAACTCTAACTATGATTTTATAATGAATAGACAATGTAATTTCAACCTGCATCACGGAGGTTACTTGCTCACCTAAGTTTATCTGGACAGGGAATCAGCTATTGCATTCAGATTGAGCATTAAAGCCTGGATCCGTGATACCTGAGGTGGGAAATGAAATTTCAGAAGAGGCCACATTCTTCCCAGACAGTAAGGTGAGGTGGCGTCAATCAAAATGACTGAAGGACAGAAGGAAAACAAATCTAAAATTCAAGTGTAGTCGCGACGCCATGACATTGTATGCATTTTGATATTGCGCTATTTCATTATATATATATATATATATATATATATATATATATATATATATATATATATACATGAGATGGAGGAACACTTCCATCCATCTCTTTTATATATATATATATATATATATATATATATATATATATATATATATATATATATATATATATATAAATACCGACAAAATAGCGAACTCTGAAAAAAGTATTTCGATTTAGAAACTTGGGGGGGGGGGGGGAAAACTCATGAGTGATATTTTAAATTCAAATCTTTGTTGTATTTTTGACTTCATGAGGGCCACATGAGTACATTCTCAAAAGGCCGCATGTGGCCCCTGGGCCTCACCTTTGCCCACCACTGCTCGAGTGGTGGGCAAAAAAAATACCCGCAAAATATTCAACTCTGAATTCTAGTATTTCGATTTAGAAACTTGGGGGAAAAAACACTTGAGTGACATTTTAAAGTCAAATCTTTGTTGTATTTTTGACTTCATGAGGGCCACATGAGTACATTCTCAAAAGGCCGCATGTGGCCCCTGGGCCTCACCTTTGCCCACCACTGCTCGAGTGGTGGGCAAAAAAAATACCCGCAAAATATTCAACTCTGAATTCTAGTATTTCGATTTAGAAACTTGGGGGAAAAAACACTTGAGTGACATTTTAAATTCAAATCTTTGTTGTATTTTTGAGTTCATGAAGGCCACAGGAGTATATTCTCAAAAGGCCGCATGTGGCCCCTGGGCCTCACTTTTGCCCACCACTGCTGGAGACTGGGTTGAGGAACTCACAGCTGTTGGCAGTCTTGGTCCCAAAACTATCTCAACAAAATTAAACATAGACTCTGCCATATATTAAACAGAGGGGGGAAAAAACAGAACAGAAATAAAAAAAATAAATTAAAACTATCATATAAAAGGTGAACAGCGGCATATTGCTTCTGTATATCACTGAATATAAGAGGTAACATAATCTTTAAAATGGAGCATTTTCCAATAGAAAATATGTTGTTAAAGAGGACTAAATTATTAAACAAGTTGCACTCAGTTTTGAGTACCAACTCTGGAACAAATAATGGCTTTGTACCAGGTTTCACCAAGCAGCTTCAGCGCCGACACAATGTGAAGTTACATTTTCTGAGAAGATACTTATATCGGAGTCCACCTGACGTCTGGCGACACCTTTAAATTGACCGATTTTCCTCTGCAGGTGGCTGTTTTGCAATTTAAATACGAGTAGAGTCAAAACAAGGGCTTCATCAGAGCGGAGTGACAGCCTGTCAGGAGAGGTTGGATGTCTCCATTTCAGTCCAGCATGCACACAAGGATGGACCATAATGGGGAAGAGAAGTGACCAGCTCAAGGCTTCATGTCACTCATTCTCCAGTCGTCTTGAGCTCAAAACTGCCCCTTTTGTTTCTCCCTTCTCATGTTCTTCCTCACTGACCTCCACCTTCCTGCCTGGTTAAACTCCTTCATTCAAACACACATCCATTCTTTTCCAAGCACTGACCAAAATCATTCATTAATATATTTCTAAATTCATCTGAGCTTCCCCTCATTCATCATTCCTGACAATAGTGGCCACCCATCTGTCTGTCAAGAGAGGAACACTTCCATCCGTCTCTTTTCTGTCTCTTGCTCGTGCTCCCTTCAACTCATCTGTCGATTCTGTCTTCTCTTCTACACGTTTGCCTTTCTATCCTCGACACCGTGACCATTATCCTCACAGAATCCATCTAACCTGAACCAACATGTCTACCCTCGCAACTATTCATCCGACTTGACCCATCCAACCATCCAGCTGAATCTCCCCATCCAGCCAACCTGAGCCATCCTTCTCTTCGTCTTTCAACATTTCCCACCAGGGTTTGCCACTGCATTCCAGCCTCCTCCACCATAACCTTTCTTGTACCGTCCCGAGTCTCACCTCTCTTTTATCACATCCTCATTGGTTTTCTTGCTTTTCCCACCCACCAACCATCCAACTCATCCATCCATCCTGACCCGTCCCGAGGGGCAGCTTTGTAGACAGACCCTCCTGTTTCGCTGAAGAATATCGCTCCATATTGGTGGACAGATGCTGACTGATCTTCAAACACCTTTCCTTCTTTGCATCAGCGGCTCTCTTCACAATCTGGTGACAACACCTCCATCTACTGCACAGCCAGTGGTACAGCGATACACAAGCATATATCAGTCAGTGTTCCATTGCAGTCCAACACATTTTCCCAGCAGGATCAGCAGGCAAAACGTCTTCCAAACAAAGGTCAAAGTCACTTTTCAGAAAGTCAAGTTCTTCTGCAGTTGAAATTTTCTAATTTCCTTTACTTATTTGGACCCCTGCGGGACCTTCTTTTAATTATTATTATTTTATTTTTTTCTTTTTCCGGAAGCCTAATTGAAGTCAGAACCAAAACTGTTGCTGCGGAATAAATGTGTGGAAACATCAGGGATCCTGAGGGAAAATAAATAAATAAATAACTAAATAAACCCCTGCGGTTCCATTCATGGATTTAATTGCCATTACTAAATAACTTTCATTTTCGGGCCTCAACAAAACAGATTAGACAGATAATTATACTATTTCACATTCACAGAGACATAATTGCAAATATATCCGTCAGATACAATGCGCAGGGATTTAATGTCTTTCGAGAATTAAGTGAGGGTGTTAATTTGAAATCACAAAGCTGCTTAGAGATGAAGCAGCTGCCGACCTATTCTCGCTCAGGCAAGCAAGAAGTTTCCGTTTTAAACTTTGTGGAACACCGGTTGCATATGTGAGGAAGAATCTAAATGTTCCATTGAACCTTAATATTGTTGACATATTTCTGAAGACTTTTTAAATTTTTTTTCGCACAATAAAGATGAGTACAAGTAACATCCGACTTACAACCAGGATCGGTTCTGACCAACCGGTCGTAAATCAGATTGGACATAAATCCAAAATAGCCGATGCGAGGGTTATAGGTGCCACTGTAGTGGTAGATGTTTTGCAAAGAGGGACCCCTTTTCTTTGGTAAACAAAGCTTGCTTTCTGATGGAAAAATGCAAAAATGGTCAATGTAAGGAGCCCAATTTTTCCCATTACAATGAATGGAAGAAGAAATAATGCGTTCCAAGCCTTAAAATAGGCTTTTGTAGGAGTGAATGTAGAGTGTCTGCTGCAGGTGCGCTGTTCCTCTATGTGTGTGGCCGCTGCATGTGGGAGGGGTTGCCGAGTGAGTGACGTCTCTCCAGAAGTGAAGAGGTGCCCGGTGCGTGTCCAGCTCTGAATGGGCGCTTCTGTGCAGTTTGGCTGTGACAAAGTCATAAACCAAGTAACTTAGCTCTGTCCCAGACTCGCCTCATCCCTGTCCCAGCTCCAGCCCACAACAGGACATCAAACCCTGGAGTGAGCGCTCCAGCCTCGGAGGTGTGGAGAGCGAGCACCTCCCCTGTGACACTCTACCACGGTCCAGTGCGGAGACAGGAAAGGTTTTACACCTCAATATGAAGGAAAAACAGTCAGTAAATGTAGCTAACGGGACACGTCTGCATACAGAGGCTGCGTTATGCACAATAACAAAGCGCGTCGTCGCTCAGCTGATTGGTCCGCGCACATTATGTTTTTTACAGCTTTTTTCGGGGGCGTTCGAGTTCTGGATTTTCATTCGAAATCCGAAGCAAAAAATCTCGAAATTTTTGTTCAAACTTCGATTTGTTCGAATTCTGGGACGTTCGAAAACTGAGGTACCACTGTACTTAGAAGTGGATTTCACACTTTGCTACATGATACATGTGACATTGCACCTAACCAAAATCTTAACATGGAAAACCATCAGAGGGCCCCTTAAAGATTTCACTGTGACTACAAAAGAAACCTCGACTCCCATTTTAAGGTTAAAACAGTGACCCGGAGGAATGTTGGCGTCTGAGTCTGCACTTCAATCCACCCTTGACAGCTCCTGCTTCACTTATACCCTTTTTCTGATGAACAAGGAGCATAACACTATTATAGTGAGCCATGGTCATGAACCTCAAAGAAAGACAAGAGCATCCTTGGGTCCTCACTAAAGCTCCTGGGTGCACCACCGATGAGGAGTCTGTTAATCTCTACTTCAGCGCTCCCACTGCAGAATCAGACATCTGAGCGCACTTCGGTAAGTGACTGACTACTCGGGGGAAGATAATCTGCATAATCTGAATACCACCTGAATTCACGTTGCACTCAGCAAGTCACGTAGCCTCGCAGCTCGATTTGGGTAACGGAGCAACGAAAGCCCAGGAGGAGGTGGAGGAATATTTGTGTGTGCTGCAGAGTGACTCCCACGGCGGAAACAAATCATCAATTTCTCAACTGCCCTAAATATAATAAGGCACCGAGGGAATTGCGCCTAAATGGTGCCAATGCTTTTGGGATCACTTAACGCAAGATATAAATAAAAAAGAAATTAGGGTGAGTTATCACGGAGATATCGGGGGTTATTTACAGATAGGAATGCTGGCGTGTAACCAGCAGCCATTAATAATATCATCCATATTAAGTGGGAAGATCAGAGCCACTGTTGTAACTACAAGAACTCAAGGCTAAAAACAGGAAATACAAATCGATACAGTGTATTTCAAATCAAAGTCAGAAATTTGCCCATTAGTCATCCCCCATCTAAAAAGGAAAAAGCTCATTTCCTTTTTAGATGGCTCCTGTTTTTCTGCAAAGCTAATCAATGAAAACACCAATTAAATTTGAGCACACACTTTTCAAGAAGTAACACACATCACAGCTCCGGATTTAGTTACATCTAATGTACTGTGGCTATTTTTTGGGCGTACGCTGGGCTAGTGGTTAGCACTATGGCAAGTAGGTTGCAGGTCCTTACTGTTTGGTATGTTACGAGACAGAAAGTTTGGTATGTTCTGGTGTGGGTTTTTTTTTTTTTTTTTTTTTTTTTTCCGGGCACTCTGGTTTCCTCCCACAGTCCAAACTAATACAAAAGGAAAATTGAATTCACAAAATTGTCCAGTGTGAATGTGAATTGTTTGTCACTGCGTGCCCTGTGGCAGACAGGGAGTTTAAAAAAGATTTGAAAGCGCCCCCTACAGGGAGCTGAAAATTAGGACACTGCTTCATCATGAACAGCCATGAACTACCTTTTACTTTATACAATATAAGCAAGTGGTATTGGTTCCACCTTTCATTGAGTCAGAGTTGGATCCACTTATTTTTTAAATGCGCAGTATCACAATGGGTGGACCAAAAACAGTGTGGCATCCCTTGCTTTCAATATCCAGAGTGGATGGCTTGAATTACAATAATGTTACAGGAACTTTTAAGTTTTGAGTTTGTCATGCACACTGACACCCAGATAGTCATTGAGCTTGCAGGAGGCAAGAAAACAAATGCACATAGATTATCAGCCCAGCAATGCTAGCGTGAGTCGATTTATGGGAAGAATTTTAGCACAGTGCTCCAGAAATGGATGTCACTTTTTAATGTGAACAAGAAGTTTCTTCTCTTGATGCGGTGGTTTAAACACACAAAATCTATTTTATCCAGGAGAAGACCCTCTGCCCCGACTGGCTTTTACCCATATGAAGAAGTACACTGCATTCTAGCTTCTGAACACAGGACAATAATGTTTCTAAAAGATTATTTTCTGGGTAAATGTAGTAAAAGAAAAGGTGCCTATCACCATATTGCATGACAACGCAGCAAAATGAATAAAAAATAATTCGCAATTTGTGAGGAAATTCTTCCTTTTCTGAGGAGTCTCAATGTGATTTCATAAGTTAAAATTGAATGTAGTTCACACACACTTCTATTTGGCTGGATAAGACTTACCTTCCTTCAAGGACTTAAAATATGCTATAACATAAGAAAATATAGTGACATCTATGTCTGTATATAAGTACTTGAGATGGGCGATATGGACAAAAAAATATCACGATAAATGTTGTCATTTCGGCGATAACAATAATTATCACGATAAATCCACTTGTCCAATTGACACACTACAGTCTCTCTTGAAACTGTTTTATGATGAAACTTATTCACAGAGGTCGTCTCCAACATCATTATTTGTTCATGTTAAAACAAAATAGTTAAATTGTAGAGATGAGAAATTCAATGTTTCATGTCTCTCAAAGAACCCACTTCTGTCTGACAGACTGTTCTTCCAGCTTTATTTAGGGGTTAAATTGAGCCGTCTGTCTGCTGCATCAGTCTGGACACATTTCCTAGATGCTATTGAAGAAACCTTTTCACAATTCTCTCTCCTAAAATGGTTGTCTTCCATTGCTTTTTTGAAGACTTCACTAATACTTTGTTGTAGAATTTGTTGATGGTCCCTAACTGATGCCAGGTCATAGCATTAGCGCTGCCTGTGAGAGTGCGTCCGTGATCAGTGAATCCTGATTGGGGACGCAGTAGAGGACTATACCAGAGCGGAGACCCGCATTATCTTTGAGGATCAGTCCATCTAGTAAAATAAACACAGATCCAGAGACTCAGAATTGACCAATGTCATTGTCAAAGGTTTCCTGTATTAAAAACAAGTTCAAAACTACAATTGTGAACCAAAGTCCATCACACTCTCCACAACTGTCACACGGCGGTGTCGACTGTCAAATGCGGCAGAGCTGGAGTGCGTGGCGTGGCGTCCCGCTCTCGTCATGTTCACGTGTACAGGTCCAGTGCAGCTAGTGAGCCGCGTGTTTATCGAATTTATCATGAGATGCAGAACTGTCATCGTGGAGATCGTGTTTGGCGGTATATTGTGTATAATAAATCGCCCATCCTTAATAAATACCTTTCTGTCATATCATAATGCTTATGTTGCATTTCAAAGTCCTCAGTCTTCAATAATATATGTTGCGTAATCGAGCTGGTCCTATAGATGTGTCCACAAACATTGAAGTCCACGAACATTCTGTTGTTAAAGTTCGTGCCATACTCACGAAACTGGAAGAAACAAATGTGTTTTTTTTCTAAACATAACCACGGCGTGTAAATTTCCTCTTGTAAACAGGAAATAGGCAGAGTTGTTTCCGCAGCGCTTGAATGGCTCAGTGACGGCATACATTAATACCGAGCCGCTTATCTTGCCTTCATAATTGTGTACACGTTAAACACATTCAAGGTTAATTACTCTTGAGCTCAGCACAAAAAAACCTTGAGTTACCAGGCCAATCGATATTAATGAGATCCACCGCTGCGGACAGGTTTTTACAACTGACCTGTTACTTTTATGGGGGACTTCTCCTCCAGGATTGTTGATCTATTAAACTCTGCCAGGTGGGGGAGGTCAAGGACGAGTGGGAGGTCAGAAGGGAGTGGAGAGACTGAAGCGTGTGAGGTGAGGTGGTCAACAGTACAGTAAGTGGCCCAGACTCCATCACGGAAGAGACAGATTTATTTGACAGGTCTTACAGCCAGAGGTACGTAATGGAAATGGAGCTCATACAGGGAACATTGAGCCACCAGGGCCGGAGCCTGGCGCAGAGCATTGGAAATGACTGTACAGTTCACGCTCTATATTTAATGTTTTATTGACAACTCCCATATTGAAATGTTCACTCAATTATTCAGCTACTGTGGCAAAATATTATCAATTTAAATTGACATTTTCTTATTTGTCCAGGACGTTAGAATTAAATTCGCAAGGATGCATTTGCAAAACAACTGTTCACCTTTTTGGAAAACGCTTGACAAAGAAATATGATTTCCGCACCATTTTAACAGGATACACACGTATTATGTATCCTCTCCGCACAGCTCCAAACAGACTGTAAATATGAGTGCAGACAGGTTGCCATAGAAACCCTGACCTCGAACACAATATATTAATAAACAGACTGAAATGAATTATGCTGCATTGTTTCGACCACAAGTACTGCGAGGCGGAGGATGAACTGGAAACACTCGCCAAATAACACCCAAGACATCTACGATGATGAGGAGAGACATCCAGCCTTTCGGACATAAAAAACGCTCTTATGTAAACCTGCACACTAAGTGGTAGTTAGGGCACAGATATGGCAACTCGGTGCCGAGCTATTTAACATGCGTGTTGCTGTGACTAACTGTAAATGGGACTTGGCTACCTCCGCTGACAGGCACTTAGCTGTGACTATTATTGTTCTGAAGCAGACAGAGGAACTAAAGCCAGTCAATGTTACACATAGTTTTCAGACTTCTAAAGACTTACTGAAGTGAATGTCCATTTGCAGTGGACCATGGCTTTTATGTCAGCATTTGGCTATTGAACAAAATCATAGACAACTTCCTAATGACTGACAAAATATTTACTGACTGTTTTTTTTTTTTTTTTTTTACAACGCGTTATTTTTGAACGAGATTGATATTGCTATGGAGTGGTACCTCGGTTTTCCAACGTTCTGGAATTTGAACAAAAATTTTGAGATTTTTCTGCTTTGGATTTCGAACGAAAATCCAGAACTCGAATGCCCCCGAAAAAGGCCGTAAAAAACATAACGTGCGCGGACCAATCAGCTGAGCGACGACGCGCTTTGTTATTGTGCATAACGCAGCCTCTGTATGCAGACGTGTCCCGTTAGCTACATTTACTGACTGTTTTTTCTTCATATTGAGGTGTAAAACCTTTCCTGTCTCCGCACTGGACCGTGGTAGAGTGTCACAGGGGAGGTGCTCGCTCTCCACACCTCCGAGGCTGGAGCGCTCACTCCAGGGTTTGATGTCCTGTTGTGGGCTGGAGCTGGGACAGGGATGAGGCGAGTCTGGGACAGAGCTAAGTGACTTGGTTTATGACTTTGTCACAGCCAAACTGCACAGAAGCGCGCATTCAGAGCTGGACACGCACCGGGCACCTCTTCACTTCTGGAGAGACGTCACTCACTCGGCAACCCCTCCCACATGCAGCGGCCACACACATAGAGGAACAGCGCACCTGCAGCAGACACTCTACATTCACTCCTACAAAAGCCTATTTTAAGGCTTGGAACGCATTATTTCTTTTTCCATTCATTGTAATGGGAAAAAGCCATTCAGATAAAAACAATTCGCTTCTCGAACGGCCGTCTGGAACATAATGTGGTCGAGAACCGAGGTACCACTGTATATATGTGTCATTTTCAGTGTTGGGCACGTTACTTTAAGTTAGTTACAGTTACTAGTTACCTCATTCAAAAGTAACTTTGTTTCTTCAAGTTACTCATTACTTTCAAAGTAACTAGTTACTAGCTAAAGTAACTGTATGTTATAGCAGAGCTCAAAAAAATCATCTTAGAACAGTCACGGTCATTGGGATGGGTCGGGAAGAAGCAACATTGGGACAGAATCGGCACCATTACCATTGTTTGTGTGGCCTGCTAAACCAGATAGTCACGTAATAAATGCTACGTATCCATCCATAAGCCATAAACCAAGTGCAATCCTATTATAAAGTCGCCACTTGGAGGCCTGAAGGTGCAATGGCAGTGTAAGTGCAAGAGAACGAATGACAATATTGAAGCTTATGATGAGCATATTTCTTGTAATAATTTAGATGAGATACTACACCTTTAGCAGTGAAAAAAAAAACAACTCTTTTACAAACAACAGTGCAAAACTGATGCTGATGATCATAAACAGCAACACAAGTATACCAACTGGAAACATGAACTGTGTTTCCAGTGACAACTCCGCAGCTGTGATAGGCAGCATGTCTTCCACAACATACCTCGCTGCTAGTATGTTCAACTGCTTCTGAGAGGAAGGCCGTGCAACAGGCGCTCAGAAGTCAAGCTTCTGCTGTTGCGCTGCAGTGGCTTCTCCTGTGTCTTTTTCCACGAGCTTGGTCGACGCGTGCACTTTCTGAAAAGGTTTCTCCAGATTGGAATTGCTCATTTTGGACGTGCATAGTGTTTTCAAGCCTCCATATAGCATGCATGCCACTACAATATTTCTCTGCTTTTCTACAGCCAAAAAAGCGAAAATAATGAGAATATATCCACAATAGGAATCTCACACCTGGACCGTCATCGATTGCAGCCATTATATTTTTCACATCTGCGGTGACTAACAAGTAACAAGCAAATCACAGTCATGATAAATGCGTTGGTAAGTTTGGTAAAGGAACGCGTTGTTTAAACATGTTTAAATCACTAAAATAAATCAGCGTTCATTTTGAAAATAAGCCCCAGACCATTTTTAAACCTCAGTATTTATCATTTCTGTACTTCCGGCAGCATTTTCAATTGGAAAAGTCTGTTTATGTTGCATGTGTTGTGAGGTTTCATACTGTTCCCAATTGATGGAAGCTGCTTCAGGGACTCTTTTCTCTGTGTGAAATATCAATACCGTTATTATCTACATATGTAATATGATTGAACGTTTAGATTTAGGACACTGATATTTTTGCTGTATTGATTCAGTCCTGATCTAAGCATGGATATTAAAAGTTTAAACATGTCTTGAAGACTAGTTATTGGTCATTCGGAAGCATGACAAAACAACTCTCACACGCTAGTGAGCCATGAAGGGGGTCCTGCTGCTGTAGCCAACGGCGGTGTCTGTCTCTGCTGCTCTCTCCTCCATCACTGAAGTCGGTCCAAAAAAAAAGTAACTTGGGCTTCGGGCTAAGTTTAGTGGACGCAATTACAGCTGACAAATAAATAAAGCTGTTTGTCTTGCGCCTGCAATGCCCCGCTGGCTTGTGAGTGAAGGCAGTGTGAAGAGATTCACATTGATGAGATGTTACCACACGATCACTCAGAGGACGGAGAAGCCTGGTCCTGGAGCGACAGTGTGTTTACTACTGATGCCACACTCGATCATCCATTGACACCTTTTATGGGGCTCATCTCAAAGTCTAGGAACACACACAATCCACCTGCAGAGAAGCTGCAACCTTCTCCCCACATTGTCTTAAACTACATGCTGTTTGCTACAACTCTTCAAGTGGGAATAAATCTGTGGTTTACTTTGAAACTGCCACTGTATTACAGCAAAGGGAGCGCTGGAGAGTGTACTTTATCTGCATAGTTGCAGTCAGTCTGCAGTCGTTTCCTTCTATTTGTCTCAGTGTTTCTTTTCAGGAGTTGTCACAGATGTGCCCCTCCTCCACTGTAGCCTTCATCCTCCCCTCGGTCCTCTTTATGACCTCATTTACCACATCTATGCAACCAAGGTCAACAATGATCAAGCATATTCCTCATTTTAAAAAACTGGTTATTGCATTCTATTGATGAAAAAAAGTCAGTTTGGTGGCAATTATTTCATTTTTTCTGAAGTTTCTTTATTTTCCAGTTTGGAAAATGTATTCTTACTTACTTTGTATTTTTTTTCTTCTAATTTTAAAGTATTTATTTTCCAAGTATTATTATTATTATTATTATTATTATTATTATTATTATTATTATAATAAGATAAAAAGTGAATACCAGTTGCACTCACCCCATTGCATTCATTCTGGAGCTCAAGAAATTGAAATGTAGTCCAAATATATCACTCCAAAAATTTAAAATAAAATACCACAAAGAGCAGGAAATAATACGATATGACATGAAAATAACATGAAATTATATAAATGACCATGAAAAGAATAAAATGCACCATTTTTTATTATTATTTATATTTTCTACTGAATGCAATAACACAAAACAATAACAAAAATAAAAATAAATACATATTGAAACCTGGTTACTTGTTGATGGGTTTAAAACCGGTTTTGTTTCTAAGGACACTTACAAAAACTTTGAAAAGTAAAGTCAGACTCTCAAGAAAAAAACCTGTATCCAATCCTTCACCGACTTCTTTCTTCTTCTTTCTTTCTTTGGGTTCTTTCTAAGAATGTGATTTGAATGTCCTTCCGTGGCTCAGTAGATTGTTGCACCATCCAAATTATTTTTCAAGACCATAAACAAAGAATTATTCACATTTTTTCTGTTTCACTTCTTTTTCATGTTTCACCACCAAGGATGAATTCCAACTTTGCTATGTGATCGATTTCTTCACAATATCATTATCTCTTAAATTGACTGCCAAAGAACAACTGTTCTGATTTCTCTCTGAAAAGAAGTAGATCATGACTGATGCTGAATGGTCACCTGACTGAAAAACAGTGGACCACAGAGGTCTGAAATAAGGGCTGTCACAATAACAACAGCACTTAGCACAGGGGAAGGGTCAAAGTGGGATGGGGGTGGAGCTAAGACTCTGTCCAAGCTCTTAATCCTGAGCAATCCGGGGCCCCTTTAAGCCGGACCAATGTCCTGTTTGAGTCAACAGTGTCGCGAAGTTGCTTCGTTTCTGTAAATCCCAAGCAGTTGAATTATGCAGTCACTGCAGGAGAAGTATTAAATGGCTAAATAAGTAGAGGTAACTAACGGAGTCAATGTTTTTTAGAAGCCTGGATTGGACTCCAAGTAGATGTTTCTTCAAGGACTTGAAAATGTTTCTACTGTGTATCATAGACCTGTACGTCGGGGTGGACTTTAGAATGAAGCAAAATCTTTATCATTCTTCGTTTTCAGTGGGGATAAAATAACTCAACTGTACGGCCACCAGTTGTTCAACTATGGTATCACCTAATCGTCTACGACCATTAAACAAACAATAAATTGACTATTCTCTTACTGCAGAGGTAGCGAGTAAAAACACAGTCTGACATCATTGTTCATTGTGTATATATGCTACATGCTATCGTGACAAACGTAGTACGTGCTGCGTTTACTCCCTCTCTGTCAGACCAGCACCTGCATTTATCGATTATAATTTTTATCATTAGTATTACGTTTTGCTATTTAAATGAAAAATGTGCTGAATAACCAGAACATTTTTGAGTAGTCTCAGAAATGTTCTGGTTATTCAGCACATTTTTGTGAAGTGACAGAAGGTGGACAACAACAATGTTTAGTATACTGCAGCAATGTTGCTACATACTGGGACAATTTGGGTAGAATTCCACCAAAAAGACTCTTTTGAAATAAATGAAAATGAAAATGAAAATAAATTATAATCCATGAGCGCCGTAATACGATTCTAACCAATTGAGTTTTTAAAGTAAATTATATATTTTATTTTAAGTATGTCAGTTACTGCACTAGATGTATTATTATATTTATTTTTTATTATTTTTATTTAAATACAACACAGAAAATTGTATGACAGAAAATGTTTGGAAGGTTCCATTTTCAATGAAGGGTCAAGCCATATTGTTGTTCTCGATATTATACCTTTGAAATATGGTAAATGGATCTTACTTATATAGCGCTGTCCATGCTTATCTAGCAACCAAAGCACTTTACACTATTCACCCATTCACAGACAAATTCAGGTACTGACGGCAGTAGGCTGCGACGCAGCGCACCATCTGAATGATCAGGAGCAAACCAGGGTTAAGTGTCTTGCTTAGGGACACAAACACATCAGGAGCAGGGATCGCACCGGCCACCTCTCAGTCACTGGCTGACCACTCTACTACTACCACTCCTCTTAAAAGAAAAAGAAAAAAAAAAAAAGAAAGAAAAAAAAAAAAAAAAAAAAAAAAAAAATATATATATATATATATATATATATATATATATATATGATGATGATGACAAGTGCTTTTTAGTGTCAGAGCACTTGGGGGCATTCGGCATGTTTCAGAGTTTTTCAGACTCAGAACAGCCCATATTTTTCAATATTTGGCCCAATCGAACGTCAGTCGAAAGCCCTTTTGTAACAATGACAGATTTTTCTGCTTTCAGTGGGCTGAAACTTTCATAATTAAATAGACAAATTTGCAGACATGTTTTCACTTGGCATCAAAAAAGAAAAAAAAAAAACATACGGAAAGCCATTTTCTGTTTCTACATATTTATTACTTTCATACAGCAATTGTTCAACAGGCTCTCATTGAAAGTGAAGCCCAAATGCTCAAAAGACCAACTGGCACACATGCATTAAGTTTGTCTGCGCAAGTTTGGTTTAGAGCCACAATTGTGTTTTCATTAGCTGTAAAAAAAATTCAAAGACATTAAGTTAAAGTGGAGGAAATTCCGTTTCACAGAAGGGCACTTGCCCAATCAGCCACACTTCAACGCAGTAGCGCTGTAATTTCCTGGACGGCATCGGCGTCTGAATGAAATCACTTCAAAGAAAGGCAGCAGGGAGTGAGAAAGACAAGCGATAGCTTCCAGAAATTAATACCAATGAACTACAGTTTCTCCGTAATCCACAGGAGATGTGAGATTATTCCCGTCCACAATGGTGAGAGCAGCGCATGTAGGACAAGTTATTTCCCAGAGCAGCTGTGCCAGTCTATGTGATGAAATCCAATAGCTCTTTTTTTTCTATTTCGATTAAGATTCATCGATAAAAACGCGCGATAGCAGGGGCTCACATGACTCTCTGCACTGTTGGAGAAGTAATTATGTAAGACCGGTGCCTCAAATGACTGAAATTAATCCCCACTTTCATTGTCATGGTATAGATATAATGGTGGAGAAAAAGGTAATAAGTGCCAATATATATTTTTTTTATATTACGTTTTTTATATTATTTTTTATTATTTTATTTTATTATATAGTGGTACCTCACCACAATCCGTTCCAGGCGGCCGTTCGAGAAGCGAATTGTTCGAAATCTGAATTGATTTTTTCCCATTACAATGAATGGAGAAAGAAACAATGCGTTCCAAGCCTTAAAATAGTCTTTTGTAGGAGTGAATGTAGAGTGTCTGCTGCAGGTGCGCTGTTCCTCTATGTGTGTGGCCGCTGCATGTGGGAGGGGTTGCCGAGTGAGTGACGTCTCTCCAGAAGTGAAGAGGTGCCCGGTGCGTGTCCAGCTCTGAATGTGCGCTTCTGTGCAGTTTGGCTGTGACAAAGTCATAAACCAAGTAACTTAGCTCTGTCCCAGACTCGCCTCATCCCTGTCCCAGCTCCAGCCCACAACAGGACATCAAACCCTGGAGTGAGCGCTCCAGACTCGGAGGTGTGGAGAGCGAGCACCTCCCCTGTGACACTCTACCACGGTCCAGTGTGGAGACAGGAAAGGTTTTACACCTCAATATGAAGAAAAAACAGTCAGTAAATGTAGCTAACGGGACACGTCTATATACAGGGGCTGCGTTGTACACAATAACAAAGCGCGTCGTGGGTCAGCTGATCGGTCAGCGCACGTTATGTTTTTTCTGGCTTTTTTCGGGGGCGTTCGAGTTCTGGATTTTCGTTCGAAATCCAAAGCAAAAAAATCTCAAAATTTTTCGTTCGAACTCCGAATTTCAAATTCCAGGATGTTCGAAAACCGAGGTACTACTGTATTTGTATAAATGCACCAATCTGCTGCTTTGCTTTGTGAGATTTTTTTTTTTTTTCATTTATTTATTTATTGGAAACCTTTCTGCCCCATGAGTGAGTGCACCTCAGTTGGAAGGGTCTTGTGGGTCATGATCGGCAAATTCGTATTGGTAGTCATCATGCAACAATTGAAAAAAATTAAAAATAAAACAGACACTGAAAAGTATGTCTTCAAGCAGTCAGAATGACTTGGTCCATTATGGAGATGGTCAGTTTTAAGAACTTTAAACATGAATTCAGTGGTTGATATTGAAGGCCGGTACCATCCATGCAGTGCAAAAGTCAAGTCTCAGACACTAGCAAAATCCTGACACCTGCTCAGATTAATAAGGAGCCATGAATGTCAATAGACAACCCAATGAAAATGATCAAACATGAAATCATGTAGAAATCCTCCATCGCATACTGATTTTCTAGCAACCCCTTTTTAATTTGCTGCTGAAAGCTCCTCGCCAGAAAAATAAGTGAGAGAAAGTAAGGCTGGATAGAAATGTAAGCCCGGCTGCATCATACAAGGTGAAAGAAAGAAAATTGAATTGTAGCTGGGAATAGTTAATGGCCCTTCTCCGAGATCAAATTATCAGCTTTCCAATCTTGTTCACCAGCATATGAGATGTAGAATGAATTCTCACTAAAGAGTGCCGCTTTGCTGAGAAATCCTGCGGTTGGCAGCAAAACAAGCAGGGAGTCAGTGACTTTTAAGCCCTCAGGAGTCAAATACAAATGGGTTGAAACTGTATGGAAATGATCAGTGCTGTCAAGGAGTCAGAGCGCCCCCTGTCGGACAGAGGTTGAAGGCGGTGCAACAGAGGTGTGACCAAGCGAGAGGCACCAGGCTTAGCCTTGAGGTTTCAGTTCCACGTCCAGGTGTTATGGAGCTTCACCAAGTGCTTTTGCAAGGGCAAATAGTCACATGTGAACGGCGTGCTATGGGTTTCTGTGAGAAACATTTGTAGGCAGATGCTAAATTATGGAAATATATCAAATGTCAGTCATGTTTTGAGACAAAGCATGACTTGTCAACATGCCATAGACAAACATCAGCATCAACAATGGATGCAGACATCCACTTGCAAATATGACGGAGTGAGAATGTGGTCAGAGCTCAGTCATCCAGCTGAGACTCAAAGCTGAAACACTCATACACATTGACTCGCCACACTTCTAATGAGGTACTCTCGCAAAGTGCATCTGGGAGGAGGCCCTTGTGCAGACGCTTAAAAAAAACACATTTTCAATCTGCAGCAGCTCATAATTTGCGATAAATATTTGCAAACAAAGATGGAGCTATTTCAAGCGCAAAATATTCATCATGTGCATTTCCAAAAAACATGCCAGTGTTGTGAGTTCAGTTTTTCAACGTTTCCAAGCGACTATTCAGACGGTCTTCACATTTTTTTTCAGACTCAAAACATTGTCATTCAAGGCACCGATCCGTAAGAGAGAAGTTAGTAGTCGTGCATTGTCCAGTATGTGCCTAGATTATGGTCTGCCTGCTCAGCCCGCCTACTGGTGCCGTTCATTAATGGCATCCTCGGGAGGCTGCTTGTCTTTTTCCTGTCCAGCCGAGTGGGCAGAGCCTTGGGAAATTAACACGCTCCTTTATTTAGTCCTGTAATGGTGCCTTTCATGTAGAAGTGCAGCAGTGACACACACCAGCAAGTTTTGATATGAAGAGTCATTCAGGACACGACAGGACACAGGGTTTCACTTCACTGTGCTGAGCTTTTCACTTTTCGACCTCTGGTCTCATTGAGAAAATGAAACGAGATAGCTGTTTGAATTTCTACATAACAATTGACTCACTGTGCAAAAGTAAAAGCGTTTAACTGACACTGCGCTTGTTAAACTACACTCTTTTATGAACTGAATATGAGTGACCAGTATCATGTCTTTCCTGCTCATGGCCGTAACGCATAGCCTAGTTTTTTACCTGCTTCTTTGATACTTGAGCCTTATTTTGCTGGGACAAATGAAATATTATTTCCTCAGCTGAGTAAATATTGTTGTCAAGGCTTTGTCCCACTACGTGTGAAGTGAGCGCCCTAACCCCACTTGCCAAAAAGTTGAAGTAAATCTATCATAAAAATTTGTAGATAGACGTCATGTCAGAAGTTTTCGCCTCTCAAGCACTTCATATCTAACCTATGTCACTCATTCACACTTTTGCACATTCCGAATAAACAAATAGCGGTAAATTATACATGTGTTATGAGTGTGTTATTTTGTCGATCAAATAAGGCAGCGTCTTATATTTTGTTTATTTGTACGCATATCTGCACATTTGTTATTTTGTCTCTCACACTTTTCATACTCAGGTCGAGTTGCCTTTTTTAATAAACAATCAACAATGATGTAATAAATAATGAACCAATAATATCCAAATTCAAGTGTCCACATCGGATTCCATGTGAAAAAACGTGGACCAGTGATCAACTGCGATATATCATTGTGTCATATCTTCTGAGAAAAAATATGAGAACCATATTTCAGACAAGTCTGATGATGTGAAAGGTTTCAAACATTCAAAAAATAGAGGTAGAGGCTGCCCGCTTTTTTTTTTGTTTATTTTTTTTTTCCAACCCACATTCTATAACTTGAGACGTCACGTCATCCTCACTGCCATGGCGCAATATATTGGTGTTGTGTAGGTAGACTTTTTCATCCTATACTGGCACTGAATACAGCCATTAGCACTGCATGTTGACGCATTAGGTTTCAAGTAAAGCACATGTAGCGCCTTCCGCGGAACATGTATAAAACAAACCATCAAAACAATAAACAGAGAACCAAAAGATAAACACTCATCATATAAACCCACAAAATGAGGCGTAGATTTCTTTTTACAAAATAGCTATCGCTTCTCTTCTTCTTAGATCAAAAAATAAATAAATGAATAAATCATTCAGTGATGTTGTTTGTTTTATTTTTCAAACAGATTAGCTCAAAATGGCTTTTTCAATTTTTTTGTTTCCTATTAATTTATCATTTGTTTGTTCAAAGTTTGAACTTAGTCCTCCATCATTGATCATTATCATTTTATTATCACTTTATGACCAAAGTTTGACAGTACTGTAAATTCTGGACGACAGAACTCACCAGAATATTAACCGAAGGAAAATAGATGGTCATACATCAGTCGCACCGGTCTACAAGCCGCAGGTGCAGTGGTGCTGTCTGAACTGTACAAAAGTCAGTGGTGCTTATAAATGCATGAGGATCACTTCTAAACCAGTTTTGAAAACGCAGTCCAGCATTGAAACTGACTCATGGAACTAACTGGGCAATGTTCTGAACTTGAATCATGAACTCCTCACATCTTTTATTTACATTAAAGCTCTAAGAACCTGCTGTTTACACCCGCGTGTCCGAAGTTCCGACAGCACAGCCGGTCTCAGCTGCTGCTTCTCGCCGCTCGCCCTCCCGGAGATCGGCTCTGTTGGCAGGGTTGCGGACAAGTGGGCCAAAAACTGCACATTTTGAGCGCTTTAAGGGAAATAAAACACCCGTGATTTCATCAATTTGATGTGGCGAGGCTCAATATTTTGTCAGCATGACGCTCTTTAGCACGTATAAATTACGGTAATTCTTGGGATGGTGCTGCAAGCTACGCGTAACAACATGTCAATCAGTATTTTAAGCTTCTCAAATGTACGTATAGGTCACAGTGACTTGGCACTGTCAGAAAGGAGGAAAGTCACCCAACCACTCCCCTGCGTGACGCTCCTCGTGCTGCCATCCCTGGAACAAGTATTTTGTACTACATTGCAATGGCTACGTGTCAACACTTAAGTCTGCCTTAGTCTGCCTTTATTCTCCAGAGGAGAATCAAATAAAATAAAATGCAGGACTATATTTCCAAGCTGACCTCCAACATTTTCAACAATTTCTGTTGTCGGAAATGCAACCCTTCGAAACCACAGCACGCACTGCTGACTCCCGACGAAGAAAGCCTGACACGTACATAAGTGCCAAACCACTAACTTGATAACTTGGTGTTTGTCAGCACGACACTTCTGCTACGCTGTCAAAATCTAGTCCTCATTATATCAGAGTTTTGCATTATGATTTTCAAGATGATTGAAGTAGTCGTACATGGTTGCTAGCTGACAGTCATCCGCGGGGGCCTTCAGGCGTGCAGTCAGGATCACTCTTATTATCATTATTTATACACCATCGCCAGGAATCAGGTCGTGGCGGAGTGAAACCACAAATAAAATAGCGACCTGGATTCTTTTATCGGGACAGACTCCTGGAAATGTTGCCAGCAGACATACACGCAACAGGAGCTTGTTAGTAGAGGGCGCAGCAGGGGGGCTCCTGTACCATTCCCACACTTTATAGGGATATCACATCCAAATATTCCCGGGAGAATAAAAAGCGAGGGAGAGATGGGATGCTGCCAGCCTGCTTTATGTCTCTGTTCTTTTCACCTTGCTCTCCAACCATATGTTGCCTAAATGTGATACTAAATTTTACGTTTAATGAGCCGGTAATCTCTCCGGACTGTTCCATTGTTTCATGTTTTAGTAGCAATTTCACATCTTTCACCGTTTGCCTGGCATTGGCAGAGAATATCTCATCACTTAAGCAGTCGCTCTGAGGCATGTTGAAGAGAAACCATCTTATATTATCAAGTCAAAACGATTATTTTTCACATGGAAAATGTGTTAAAGTCAATGTCCAAGAGCCACCTACTTCTAAGCCTGTTCTATGAAGCTTATGAAGCTTCATGAAACAGTGTCATTTTCAGTGCCCACCGAAATGAACAAAAAAATGATTGGATCTTAGCAGCTATTTCACATTGTTTTCAAACAGAGAGCGCCATCTACTGGCCACTGAAATTGGGATGCCGTTTCATGAAGCCTCATCAGACCATCTCCACATTATAAACAGTGTTTTGCCTCTATAAACTCATAATCAAACACCAAACGTTAAAAAATATATGAGGGTTAAATGCATGGCAAACTTGAGAATCCATTTTTGTGCAATAACAGAAAACCTTCAAGAGACAAAAACTCTTCCTTGTCAATCAATAAAGTTGCTGCTGACACGCATTTAACTGGCATCTAGCTTCACATCGACCTCCCCAGAGCATTTGTGTGATTTTTTTTTTAATTAAAACTATGACTCACATTTCAACCACACATTAGCTCCGTCTTTCTATTTTTTCGCACTGTTGTCTTGTTATCTTTGATCTTGTGATCACACTTCTTCTCCGGACATTTGTGTCATCGCTTCTTTTTCTCGACATCTGTGTCATCTTTCATCTCTGCATAAGTGTCAAGTTTTATCTCGACATCAGAGCAGGCTTTTTTTTTTTTTCTATTTTTCTCTCGACGCTACTGTTATCTACTTCCTCTAAATTTGTGTTGTCTCTTATCTCGACATTAGTGTCACTTTTATTCTGTTACAAATAAGCCACGCCACAGCTGAAGCGGGTGTCATCTGCATTTCCATCTCGGGCGCACTGTTAAAACTGCCAGTCTAATCCTGTTCTGGAACCAGGACCACATGAGGATGCAGTCTCTTTTACAGTTCCGACTATCTGAATATCTTCCGGGAGCACCATCCACAAGTTGGACTGGATAGATGGGAACTTTTTATGCCACTCCATCTCACACAGAATACCAGCTGCTGTATCTGTAAATATTTCTTACAATGTCTGGCTGTCTACTTGCAGGAGGAATCTGGCTCCATTCAAGCACTAGGATACAGTGTGGCAATGAAGAATGGAGTTCCTTTCACAAATCTCCCATTGTACCAGCAACATACTTGTCTGAAACAGTCGGAAACTCCTAAAGTTTAAATGTTCTGTAAGATTCAAACCTTCAGCCCTTATCCTCCGCCACCCATTGTCTTTTACTCATCTCACTCTTAAACCTTAAAAGGGCCACTTTCAGATATGTTTTTTTTCCAAACCCTCTGCCAAGATGGGAAGCATCCCAGTCACCTCTTAGCCTGGATACAACTCCATCAACTGACAGGCCAGAATTTTAAACACTGTCTGCAGTGCCGACCAATAAAATTGATATCTATTGACTAGTATGTCGGAATCTTTGTCGTACTAAATAAAATACCAATCTCTCTTCCTGTATTGTTCCTCATTTTTGCATCTGTTTTATCACAAACACGAGTCCCATCTTTCTTTCCTTTCGCATCTCCTTGAAAGTTTCCATGCACATTAATCTGCTTTTGCTTGCTCGAAAACATCTTCACAAATGGCTCAGCTTGATCCTTACAAGCAAGAGTTGACCTAGTTTTAAGTGTACCTTCATTGTGTTTTGCTGTCATTAATATCTAGGGTTGTAGTGCTCAAGATGACTGGTCTCAAGGCCACATTCCCATGACTGGATTTAGATCCGATTCAGTATTTTCTTTTTGGAAGACTGCCACCTACAGGCCGAGTAATATTCCATGACTGTTCCCACACAAACCTCACTTTGGTCATAAAGGGAGGAGGGAAAGCTCAGTCTGTCATCAAGCTGGCTCTCAGTGCAACATTAATATAAACAATAATTCACTTAATTTCCCTGCTGTGTGCGCTTCTTCTCCAACATTTTATGACTTTATAAAACAATTTCAGCTCCTAATTTTTCCAATGTTGGCACCACGGTGCCTCAAGTGATTCTATTGCTGCAGAGTTAACCTTGCCACCAACAAGAAGCAGAGCATTTCACAATTTGGTATGTTTTTTTTTTTTTTTTTTTTTTTTTTTTAAAGTATGACAATATCCGTGTTGCTTCAAGCCGCAGTTCTGAGTGCTGTCAGTTTTCCCTTGCTGACAGGAACAAGGACACTCATTATTATTATTATAATAAAAATGAATTAAAAAATTAAACAGGTTGAAATTTGGTAATATATATAAAAATGTTCTTAACATTCATGACACGGAGTCAAAGCTTTTTTTTTCCTAAGATTCAAAAATATTTAGTTTATTTATTTTCACTTTGTATTTTTCCTATCATTCTTTTTCATATTCAAACTTTGGTGGGAGAGTCAAAACTCTTTCTTTAAAAAAATGTTTCTCATACATAAAAAAAAAAAAAAAAATATATATATATATATATATATATATATATATATATATATATATATATATATATATATATATATATATATGGAGAGAGAGAGATTTTTTTAATGTATTTATCTCTTGTTTTTTCTTGTGTATTCAAAACTTGAGGGCAGCAGTATCCTCCCATAACAGTAAAGCCGTCTTTGCTCAAGCAAAGATGGACAATTGAATTGCACTAATACAGATAATCCATTAAAAAATATGCCTGCTTTTCATTCGAAAATGGAGACAAACCCCAGACTTTTCAACAGTGGTGATGCTGCTCTTGTGAGCACAGCCTATAAAGTTCATGGTTTCATGTGAGGACATTGTTGTCACACACTCAAAACAAGTCATAGTCTGGAACAGAACTGGGCAGAGCAGCCAGAGATGTTCGTTCTCTCTCTGTCCGATGGCACTCTCCCGAGTCAGTCACTGTCAATCACGATGTGATGAGTCATGTTTACAGAGCCGCCTGTTGGAGATCATTATAAACTTCCAACCTCTCAATGTGAGCTTTAGATTAAACTTCCTCGCAGGAGTGTGAGTGTGAGCGCGCACAGAGCACATGAAAGTGCCGCCGCAGAGACTGTGAATCAATTTAAGTCTGAACCAGCCTGGAGGACTGATATACATCACAGCGAGCTCAGACTCACCAGCTCCATCGACGTGCACCAGAGTCAACACTGGAGGAAGAATGATACTGCACAGCAATTCCAATATGGGCTGAGGAAATATGCTGCCACCATGAAGTAATGTGCTGCTTTCACAGTCAAATAAATACCTACTGCCTGTGAAACATACAACAACAGAACGCACTTTGCCTTTTCAACAGAGGCGGAACTTTTGCTGACTCTATTCATAAATTGAGACGTGAAACTGGAAACAACATTGAGGCGAGTGACAGAAAAATATCTCTTTGTGGATTAAAATATATTAAATAAAACTCACCCCCTTTTTTTTTTTTTTTTTTGAATGGACAGACTGTCCACAAGTGGTTAAATATACAGCGGTAGAACTTAAGTCCACGGTTAGAATACCAGTTCTAACAGTCAACTACCCAACAACCTGACATGTTTAGCACTGAACCCTTCTGTTTTTTGAATGAATGTTCACTTACACCTCTATTATAAGTGAATGTCCAACTATTAACTATGTCAAACTATCCAAAAAGAAGACTACTTACTCTACTTCATTTTTCCTTGTTTTGTTGAATTAAAATTCAAATTTTTCATCAATACAATGCTAAATATGTGTCAGGAACGACACATCTCTACCTCACATTTTATGATTCATTTGTGCTGGATATATTCTTTTTTCGGTAATATATATATACCGAACTATTTGTCAGCACCCTTATACACATGTACTGCAATATGAGCTTCATTCGTTACACAGTGTAACATCACGTGCCCCACAAGAATTAAAATACAAACAGTTTGTGATGCCATTAACAAGGACATAGAGAGTCAAAGGAAAGGCTCATCTGTTTGGATGGTCATTTTTCATTGCTTTTAAGTGAGGCTGCCACACTATAACAGCTATCAGAATAGTCACCTATGGGTTCATGAGTCAGCTACTTATGATGTTATCGCCCTCTTCATTGGCTCATTCCGCAGAGAGAGAATAAATAATTGACGGGCGACCAAAAACATCGAAGGTATGCAAGCATTTCTCAGTGGACCTCATTGGTCAAACCTATGTATCAAACACATTTTCTGTGGATATGCTTCAAATATAAAGTTTCCCTACAACATCTCTAAACAGGTGTTCACCGCAACATATTTTTTTCATCACTATTTGCAACAACGCAGTCTGACATGTTCGAGTGTCCCTCACAACACATGCCGACTAGACAACCAAATGTTAAAGTAGTCATATGTCATGTAACGGTACCCTTTGACATTGCTGTGATAGTTAAGAGGAAAAACAAAAGACACATTTTCTTTCACCTCGAATCAGCGGGTGTTCATACACCAACATCGAACGCCATCAATTCCTGAGCCGTCTCATGTCTCCTACATTTGCATTCAGGCGACGGATGGAACCGACGACATTATCAGACACAAAAAAAAAAAAAAAAAAAAACACAGCACAACAGGCTGAGGTCCTGCTCACTATGAGAGACACGTCCCCGGCATCTTCCTAAGACACTCGCTCCTCCACAGGCGCCGGAGACGCCGCAATCAGCATTATTCTGCCGAAACTGCAATACGGCCAGATGAATATTCAAGTCACAGGCGTGTTCACTCCTGACTTTATTAATGAAGCATTGTTCACGCTGGCAGCGGCGTCCAAAGTGGATATCGACCACAACGTTAGGATTTGTGTTATTAGAGCGATGTGCCGTAAATGTACTTATTATAAAGCCCCGTGTCGTGACTAATCTTATCGCGAGTGTTGCAATGTGATGGGAAGTAAAAAAAATAAAAAAAATGAAAGCAGATGGCAGAGGATTAAAATAGACAATAAGTGCTGACTCATGCAGGCGTGAAGGGCAAAAGAGAGAGGTATGAGTCTGGACTGAAGGATATACGTCCTGATAAACAGGGGACAGGTGATGTGGTTTTCATTCCATCCCATATAGTTAAAGTGCTGAGGAACATCAGCAACAGTGCAGCTGATACTGGTGCATGTAAATGATGAGAGTTGCTCAGTGGATGAAGATCAGATGAGGAGAGAGGAGATGACAGTGGGGTCTGTGATGGATGAGAGGCAGCTCCAGTGAAAGAGAAGCTTGATGGGACGGCGGTGAGCCACAGACCAAACGTTACAAGTTAGAGGTTGTGGATTTGGAGATGTTTTTATTGGGAGTGACTAGAGAGGACAACATGAGAAACGGTCTTGACCTTCATGGCTGAAGAGAATGATGTACTGGTGGAAGTGAATCCTCAAGGCAGGAGGATTGATTTGACTCTGGTGAGTGAGGGGCTTTTTATTTTACTTGTTCAAATGCTAGTGATAGATAGATAGATAGATAGATAGATAGATAGATAGATAGATGGTAGATAGATAGATAGACAGACAGACAGACAGACAGACAGAGAGAGAGAGAGGGATGGATGGATGGATGGATGGATGGATGGATGGATGGATGGATGGATGGATGGATGGATAGATAGATAGATAGATAGATAGATAGATAGATAGATAGATAGATAGATAGATAGATAGATAGATAGATGGATGGATGGATCATAGATAGATAGATAGATAGATAGATAGATAGATAGATAGATAGATAGATAGATAGATAGATAGATAGATAGATAGATAGATAGATGGATGGATGGATCATAGATAGATAGATAGATAGATAGATAGATAGATAGATAGATAGATAGATAGATAGATAGATGGATAAATAGATAGATAGATAGATAGATAGATAGATAGATAGATAGATAGATAGATAGATAGATAGATAGATAGATAGATAGATAGATAGATAGATAGATAGATAGATAGATAGATAGATAGATAGATAGATAGAAAATTATTTTGGTTGTAAAAAATAAAAAATACAAAAAATAAAAAATGGAAATAATGCATCTAAATGGTATCTGAATTAAAATATATAGATAGAAAAGTTAGAATTAGTAATGAATGATGAAATGGTTTTGACCTCATATATATGCTGTAAAAATAGAGCTAAAGAGCTCTGTGCCTCGAGAGGCATTTTGGTATCATTTCAATGTCTTGATATGTTCAGCTCATTTGAAAACGTGGCAAGCCAGTCTCAGAACTCCTTCACTTCTATAGAGTGTGAAAGAATTGCTACAGTAGTTGGTCTTAGCAGCTGTGTGTCCCGGGTACTATGAACTTGCTTCACCCATTTTCAATCGAAAATCTCGATCTTTCAGGAATGAGATTAAGCGTTCACAAAAAAAATGAGAAAACCCAGCTGTCATGCAATGTTTCAGTTTGACCTGGAGCTCAACAGTTTGTTTACATTACGTCCATCAGTAGACATGTTGTCTCCACCTGATGTCATCTCACCTTAGCATCTCAGGATATTGTATTGCACAACATGACGCTAAACTGTACCAACTTTGAGGACGACGCTGACTTCTACCTTATGCAACTTAAAAAAAAAAAAAAAAAAACCTCCAAGGAAGGAAGGAAAAAATAGGTCATTATGAACTATACTGAATCATTGAGAAGGACTAATAATAATATCAATGATAGTTGCACAAAAGGAAATTAAAGTTGAGCTCTGAAATTGACACTGAAGCCCGTATTGGGTTCCTCTCCTTCTCCACCAGGGAGTATAAACTTCCACACATTTTTTTTTTTTTTTTTTTACAGGGCACATTCCCGACTGCACTTGAAGGCAACATAAATCCCTGCATGTCCAGTAAGCCTCTAAAGGGGGGGCAGAGAGAGGGGAAAGGTCACCAACAGACTGCGTCGCGCTCTGATAATCTCATATCCACTGTCTGCTGCAGCCGACACAAATTCAACTTTACGCATGAATATTCTCTCCTGCACAGCCCAAACAATCTTGAACAAACATATGAAAAAGTCGCAACGCTTGAGACGGGAAAACAAGTCGCACAAGTTGGCGCACGCAGGCGGCTGAGCAGGCGCGCACTCACCTGAGGAAGACCGTCTCTCCTTGCCGGACTGTGATGTTGTCCATCACCTTGTTGTCGGACTGGGAGTCCCCCTGACTGCTGACCGGCAAACCTGCGGGCAGAAGAAGCAATATCCTCAGGGAGAGCAGAGCGGAGCATTTGGACCAGGAAAAAAAGTATCCGCGCGGAGTCATAGTCTTCAGCTTTTCCCAGGTAGATTCGGGATAATCATAGAAGTGGGAACAAAAAACTTTCTCCAAAAAAGGAAAAAAAATATATGTATGTATTGAGGAAAATCCCAGAGCGAGACAAGCAGCCGTTTTTCGCCGCGTCAACGGTCCCCTGGAGATTATTCACCCCCTGTTCATGAGTCTTAATCCAAACAAAGCTGGTGTCCAGGTAGTGAGCCGCGGTGCGCAGGAGACGCGCTCGACCTGATCTGGCTGGGAACGCGGAGGAGGAGAGATCCCTCCTCACTGACACCCGCTGCTCCACACTTCTTCACGAACTCCAGACGCGTCAAGCGATGACAAGCGTGCCAGCGATTTTTTTATTTTTTTCTTGACGTCAACATTTGATCACAAAAAAAATAAATAAATAAATGGTGCGTTAAACCGCAGAAAATAGATAGCAGTGTTTTCTTAAAAGAAAATAAAGCTTATCCAATTATTTTATCTTATATGTTCCTCCCCTTTTTTTCTACTGTATTTTTGTTTACTCATAACAAATTTGTATTGCAAGTTGTAGAACAACTGAATCATTATTTTATCATATTATTAATTTTAGTGCCACAATAGACGCTTGAACAGCATTTATATTATTTATAAAACAGTCAGAAAATGATGTAAAATCTCACTCTTTTACCTTCCTGAGTGACTGTCTTAAAATAGGACAATGTTTATTCACCTTACTTTCTAAATGGGAGGATGAACTCCATTGCCATATTGAGGCATTGAGTGAACTCAGTTATTGTGTCGGTAATAAAGCCCTGTTGAATGTGAACGATGACTGACATTCTCATGAATACAGAAAAAGCTAATTATAGCAGAAACCCAGAGAAATCCTCAGTGTCTTCCTCTGCCGGTGAGCATTCACGCTGACTGGCTCAATGCAGGCAGCAGACTGAGATTCACTTGAGATATCAAGAAAAGCATGGGTGACCTTTTTTTCTAAATCTGCAGGCGGGATCCGTCCACTGACCAGCCTCGAGAGCCTGATGCCAGCTCGGGAATGATAAACGTATATGTAATCCGCATTTAAAGGTTTAGGCTTTAGAATTTTTGTGGACTTTATTTTAATCTTATTTGTCACAACGGCACAAAAAAAGTAAATCCTCAACTCAAACCATGAAGCAGAAGCTAAACTTAACTTTGGCCACTCTATTTATTTATTTGTTTATTTCTGTATGGGGTGAAGAACAACTGTTTTTATGGTCAACTATGTTGTTAAAATAAAAACAAGGTTTTTGTCACTGTAATGAAGACAACAGAAATGTCAATGACACCTGAAGGGCAATAGAGTGCCCCCTGCAGGACACCTATCAACATCAACTGAGCTGCACAGTCTGCAACAGCACCATCCGTTCTCCAGTTGAAGCTTCTACCTAGCTTCATTCCTCCTCTCTCCAGCTCATGCTTTCGTCAGCTTCTCCAACTCAAATTCACTTTCCCAAAAAATAACCAAATCCACTACTGATGGGGAGCTGAGGCTTCATGAAACAACGCCCTCATATTCAGAGCTTAATAGGTGGCGCTCTCCGTTTAAAAATGATAGGATATTGCTTTTTGGATCCATTGAGTGTCAAAATAAAGACGTTGTTCGTGAAGTCTCATGAGCGCATCACAGGCAAACTCTCTCTGGGTATGTTGTCCTTAAAATGAAAGCACCACATTTGAAAATAATACAACAAAAAAAAGCAAATTATGTTCTGTTCAAACGCACAGTAAATATGTCATAGTATCATTCCATCTATTCATATATATGGAGGGAAGACAGTAAACATTTGGTCTAAATGCACAGGCTGTTTCTCTGTTTTCAAACATGGTTGTTGCATGCAGATGTCATTTCCCACAGTCTTCAACAAAAACATTTTACAGTCATCGCTATTCATCAATAAATGCCATTCAATTTCTTTTCAATCTAGGCGCCGCATTTATTGCGACGTCTAGATTGAAGCTGCCTGCAGCCTGAAATGAATAAGCGACTATTCCTTACGCCTCCTGTGCTCAACACGTGCTGATTTACTGATCTGCGTCTGCTTGCGTCTGCGCTGCTGGCGGCCCACTCAGAGGTCTCGTGTTGTCGTCGGTGCGTGATTTCATAAAACGTCCTCTTCTGGTGCCTACGCAACGTAAACCCAGCAGGATCAAAACATGTCGGCGCTAAACTATATGTTTCACTTCTGATGTCTGACAGACTTGTTTCAGAGAGCCTGTTTTCCTGTCAGAGAGGAAACGTCAAATGTTCAACATTTTAGTCATCAAATTATTTTCAGCTGACAAAAAAAGGAGGCACTTTTTCACCTGGAATGACCGCGTTCACATCAACCCATCCTCACTCCCATGGCATAACATACTTGGGGAAGCCCACTTTTGCGTCCTATACAGACGAAAAAGGAGCTTTCAGCGTAGAATGTTATGCACAGGTGTGTCAATAGCCTAAAAGAACATTTTCCATCGGTACCGTTCCAGGCAGGGCGGAGTGTACTTGCGTTTCACAGGGTTACATGGAGCATCTCTTCACAGAACAAGACTGGATGTCAGTTGCTATTTATAACTTCTAACATGGCTCGCCTTCTTAGTGACAACACTGAAAAACATCATGACTAAAACAAGTCGATTTAAAAGCCATTGAAACATAAAATGTCTGTATAAAAGTCACATTTAAGCCTACATTCATAAATACCAAAAATAGTCTCAGGCGATGTTTGTTCCTCAGACATGGGCCGTTGAAACTAAAAGAAGCTTCTCTATGGGGTTTTGTATGAAACGACAATAATAACCACAGCAAAAATACTGCAATAATACTTTCAAAGTACCTCTGCAAATCCCATATTAATGCGTATCACAGTGTTTTCTTCCTTTTCTTGATGACTCTGCTATTGAGTGTGTTTGGTTCGGTCAAAAATGAAAATGACTTGAGACCAAAACGTTGTCCGATGCTTCAACTGTAACTCTGTGAGGACATCCATGATGACATAGTGAGGAAAACATATGAGAAAAACTCCTGCCCCAGCACCAAGAACAAAGTCACGCCATTATGCCTTATGGGTATATGAGAAGCTGAATAATAAACCAATTGCTCATTGTGTTTGCCTGCTTAATCCTCACCCAGCTACCTCTTTATTTCCATTTTCCATCTTAAAATATCAGAGCGAGAACGTTTTTTTAATGACATATTACAAGAAATTGATGAAGTGGTTGTCAGTGGCAACTGCCAAAGTCCACGTGAGGTGGTGTTAATTACAGTCGTGTCAGGTAACAAGCTGTCATAAAGAAAGAGGAAAGGGCGGAATGGTAAGATTATTTTTAAATCAATGACTCATGCTCACAGCTAGCAGGTGGGCTGCAGACATGGGAGACACATGAGTGGAATCACCCATTGTAGTGCAGATAGAGGTGTCAGTGGACGGCCGCAGGTTCTAAGTCCAGTCAGGTATTTTAGAGAAGGAAACAATATAGTTTGATGACGTTAAAACACACCATTTCTATTGAAATAGAAATATTATTCATTCACATTTGTGTTTTGTTATTCAGTATGTGCAGTTCATTTTACCTTAAAAGGTTAAAAAAACTAGCAAAAACAGACAACTGACAAATGTTGTCATGTTGTTGTTCGTGGATCCAGATGGTAACACGAAACACCTCCAACATGCAACCATCTGCTCACTGTCCAAATATATATATATATATTTTTAAATATTTTCATGTGTTCATTAGCTATCTTGCCAGAAGTCGGACATGTAAAAGTCCTGTTTGAGGCTTGGAAAATGGAAGTACTTTACTTAGGCCAGAGTCTTGCTTTCATTATCGGCGTTCACAAGGTTAAGCCTCTCTGGAGAGCGTTTTCATATATTCTCTGCAGCCTCTAAATTATTAACAGTCAGCAGAAAAATCCCAACATTTGCGAGTCCAAACATAAGTGAGCAGAGAATGCAGAATCCTTCCATGGAAATGATAAAGTGAGGAGCCTCCTAATAAAGCAGGAATCCACTCAGCTTTATAGGAACGAACTAAATACACATTGCTGTTAAAAAGAATTGTGTGTAGCACTATTGTCTGCTGCCATTTCTTTGACACCTTGATGGTGTCACTACTAATGTATTAAGTATATTAAAGCTCAGCAATTGAAAGTTAAAGCTGCGATAAATTCTGAACTGAGTTTTAGCAAGATGTGCAAGATTTTGCAGGGTATTCGGTGCTGAAATCTGTGCTACATCAGAAGATCCACAGCAGCCCCAGACCAACGTCAACATCTATTATGAACGTGAAAGGCAGCGCCACGAGTGAATGGAACTCAAGGACAGAGCTACGCAAGTCTCAGCATCAATTCTGAATTATGTTCCTTCATACCACGTTCCTGCCTACACAAAGGCATGAGAGCCTCACAAACATTTATCTGGATGCTATAGAAAGTTTACTTCCCATCAGGTGATTTTCAAGTACAATTGGCAGTGGAGATGAAGACTCACACCGCTATTCAAAACCGGTCCTACAGTATTCTCAATATATATGATAAGAAAATGAAATAATTAAACAAATAAAATGTGGACATTCATGTGTGAAAACATCTTCATTCTGCTGAATTTTCCCTACTCAACTGCGTAGTTCGAGGTCAGTCTAAATGGAAGACAAGTCTAGTGATAACAGCAACAAAGCTTGAGTTTATACCAATAAAATGTCATGAAAATGACTGTGGAAGGTGCATCGATAGCAGAGTGTTGAGCATGGTCATCCACATCACCTGAGACACTGAAGCCCATATGAGGTTTCATGAATCAGTTCCCTCATTTTTCAACCATCCCCATTAAGTGGCACTCTGCTTTAATGTATTTATTTAAGTATTTATTTAATACTTATTTAATGGGCCACTAAAGCTTCATGAAACAGTCATTTTATGTTGATGTTCCTCCTGTACTACCATAAAATATTTGGTCAAAATGATCCAGAAGGCTGTGAAAATGACACAGCTTTGTGAAGCCTCAACTTATCGCAGCAACATATTTTATTTCTGGGCATGATCGGGAGGAACGGTGGCACGGAGGAGATGGAACCAATTCAAAAGAACAAGCAAGATCATTGTTGACTTCAGGAGTAGACAGACCCATTCACAACATGTCACATCCTGGTCTCCAAACTTGACTCAAAAATGTTTCCTGATGGGTCAAAGCAAAGTAGGGGTGGCTGGGGTTGACATTTCCCCCTGTAAATCTTACAAATAACAGTTTATTTTATTTTATTTTTGCCAAAAGAAACACGGTGCGTTCCATAGCTGCCCAATATTCTTTTATAATGCATTGTGTGTATGACATGACTAATACTGACCTTGAATCTGAATGTTAAGAAGCGCAAGATGTGTTGTGAAGACAACTATCCACTTCTGTCTGAGCTGTCAAACGCATTCATGGAGTCAGGATTTTTGATACATCTGGACAAAAGCCTGAGCAAGAGCACCGGCTGTCGTATTAAGTCCAGATGTATATGAGCCAGAGCTTCTGCGAGCGGATGGTCAGTGACACAATCAGATCTCAGCAGCAGCTCTTCACTCTGATCCCTCCTGATGACATCCAGATGGTCATCCTCCATCTCTAAGACCCCCTCAATCTGTCATGGGAAGTCACATAATGAAGTCTCTGCTGCGGGTGGAATATCACCTTGCCCTTCACGAGTGAGATTCAAGAACTTGGAAGCAGCAGCGATTTCAAATGCAGAGTAAATCTCACATTAATCAAACTCTTTTCTCTCATTGTCGAATTAAGCTTGGGTTCGGTAATTGGACCTCTGGGGAGTATGGCCAGAGTGTTTTCACTAGATTTCCCTATAGTGTCTGCCAGCGATCGTAGGTCCATGTTATTGTGCTGGAGTACTTGCAGATGCAGAAAACACTTGACTTGAAGGTGCAGCGCCCCGAGACGTGTCTGAAGAAACAGTGGTGATAGAAGCTTATGGAGAGGCTCAGTGAACCCCACGACACACGCATGCAGCGAATCCCAGACCTTCAAGTCCTCAATATGAATCTGTTCACATTGTTACCTCAATAAAATAAATGAATAAAAGTGGGAACCGCATCCAGTCTGCAAGGTTGTCAAAGAAAGGAAAACTAACAAAATATCAAAAACTGGGATTGTAAATCATTTTTGTTCACTTAAAAAAATAAGAAAAAAGAAACTGAAACAAACAAAATTAATAGCAAAATTGTCCTTCATATTCATCTTATTTAATTTATTAGTTTTGAAATGATATGAATGGATTTATTTAGGCTCGGCTGGTTTTACGACAGCTGTTGGGCAGGTGCAGGGTTGGGTTGAGGACCTGACCTTACAACACTAGACCAGCACGATGGTGGAAGATGGGAGAAAGTGTCATCTTTCCAAACGTAATACTTTATTTTCAAAGGTGTCTTTACTTCAATCATTATTAGTGACCTATTTCAATATTTAATCTTGTTCCAATTCCCCATATTGAAGGGAGAAAAACACTTAAAACCCACTCAAAAAGAAGAATTTAAACCTGGCTGCCTTGTAACCAGTGTTGCACATTGAATATGATCACTTTTAATATCTAATTTGGATGGTAAAAGCTGTTGTAGTTGTCATAGCTTGGCAGCACTAAGTTACATAATACATGCATTCTATTGCTCCAAATGAATTTTTGATTCTTAAATGTGCTTTATATATTATGTGTAAACAAAAAGACTCTCCCTATGGTTCCATCTTAGTGTGTCTTTGTGTGGAATTGCAGTCGAAACGGATGCCAAAAAAACTAGTTATCTAGCTTGAGTCGTGGCTCAGCACAACACTAACTTAGTTGTCGTTGTTACTCACCCAAGCACTGAATTTCCCCGTGGAAAATGATTACATAAATAAATAAATTCCATCGTTCCAAAATAGATATAGAGTCTTATCTGGGAAATATGAGAAATTATCGAATCAATGGCACACTGCATTCCATGAGATACACAACTGATGGCACAGACCGACTGACTGCAGAAACTGACTTTATAACCGCGGCTAACCATGAACAACGAAAAACATGTGGTTCTGGTTGTGAAGGAGGGGAACGCTACACATGATCACGGGATGCCAGAAGGAGCGAGAAGACATCTTGACACAAAGTGTGTCAGTGCTTCTAAACGTCAGAAGTATGACAGATATAACTTGTCTACACAACCATTTAAAATTGTATTTTCATGCACAGCTACTCCAGTATGCGGGATTTGAAGGAAGAAAAAAATAAAAAATGAAGTACACTAGTGCACCTTTAACAGTTACACATTGATCGACTGAAACAAATAGTCTTAGGGCTGGTTGTTAAATTATTTTGGTGAACTCCATTTGGAAATAGCTATAGGACACACTGGACATCTGGGCTTGTCTTGAGTTTCCTCTTTTCCTGTATTTTTTTTCTTTTTTTCTATTGGAGTTAACACTGGTGTTCCACAAAAACTCATGTTTTTCTCCCCAAAAGCACAACTTTTTGGGATGGTTAGACAAAAATGCTTGTTTCGCGAAGGGAGTTATGTCATGGCCACCGCCTCGCCATTATGTCTCGGTTCCTGGTCGCATGCCATCCGCCATTTTATTATGTCTCCAAAGTATTTTCCATTCTGTTCGACTTGTTATTGTTGCTATTCTTCTGCACATTTTGCAGAGAACACAATATATTTTGTGCATGCACCACACCCTTGTGTTTTTTGTTTCAGCATTAGATCATCACAAACACGCCCAACATAGTTTCTTTGAAAATGCGAGGGGAAAATCTGAAAAAACTGTCAGTCTGTAGGCTTCCATCTAACTGTGAAATTTCCAGTGGAATTACAGGTAAAACAGATGTTACAAACGTAGCAACCTCAGATAGTGTTAGCTCTCGTAGCTTGAGTCGTAACCTAGCATTGCAGAGTTTCATCTGGTCTCCAATAATGACAAACTACCTTGTTTTCCCCAATAAAAAATATGAATAATAAAGTGAAGCAGTCATTTCAATATCGCCTCTAGTAATGAGTCGATGTCCTGCTAGAACAGATTATTTTGTTTTGGCTACCTTTGTGGTGTTCATGTATCACTCATGATGTCTAACAATGTGGTGATTTACAAACAATATCATTAAGTTGTGTTGAGAGGACTAACTGCGTCGTGTAAATGTGTTTGGTGACTGGATGGTGTCTTTATTAGCATGCATAACACACTCGCACACACATAATTCAATAAGAATTTCCTCTTGAATATGCATGAAACAGCCCTTGCCATTAAAGAAGAAAAAAAGTTGCGGAGGCTGGGAGGCTTTGCATAAACTGGTTAATGTATTATTAGTCACACTAAACCATTCCTGCAGGAGAGCTTGCACACTCTGGATTTTGTCAACAATAAGAATATAACCACAAAATAATTAGATGTGTGCACCTTGCTGCCTTAAGCTGACATTTTCTAAAGCTTTAGTGGGAAAAGAAAACTACGGAGAGCTGCAGAAATGTGCTCGCCTTATTCTAGGAGTGTGTGTGTGTGTGTGTGTGTGTGTTTGAGTGTGTCCCTATTGAAAAGAAATGCTGATATGAACAAACAAACAAGCCCAAACCATTGCATTTACCGTGTGAAGAGCTGTTGCCTGGTGTCACATGGTGGGTTTCTTGTCCGATTTTTTCCCGGGGATTAGAGCATGAAGCTTTTCCTGCATCCCTCCCTTGCTAGCATCAGCACCCAGCTGTGACATAAGCAGCGTCCACTTGTCATCCTAAACTTTCGCATCAGAACACTAGACAGCGTGAGGCGGTATTTGAAAGGGAGTTTTGAACCGAAGTTTTGATATTTCAAGCTTCACAAAATGAGTTAGGACAATGAGTCGAACATTCCGATTTTTATTTTGAAGTAATGTGAGACAAATTTGGGTCATTAAACAGACTTTCGTAAAGGACACCAATGTTCCGCCTTTCTAAGGCATCATTTTTGAACTTTCTATTTCCCATATTGCTTGTGCTCCACCTCATAGCAGCAGTGTGGAGCGTTCAAATGCACTCTGAATTGTCGGGTAATAGCAGCGCTTGCATCCTCCAAATGACTCCCATCTACCAATTCACTGTGACTCCAAATTAAAATGGATTGCTAATTTCTCAAGCTAGTGGCAGCCTATGATGATGCAACCATGCAATAACCTGGGTTCAGGGCAGATACTGAGATAAACACCTTTGTTAAAATAAGTAATACGACGTTATTTTTGTACCTCTCATATTTTAACTTCATATATTTCGCTGTACATCTTTGGGTGCCTTGTCATTCTTTTATTGTATGCTGGTTCTACACAGTAATTTCCCAAATAGGGATCAATAAAGTCCATCCGTTGGAATGACGAAAAAAATCCTTGTACGTTGAATCTGACTTGGTCTTTAAACAGAGTTTTATTTAGATCATTTGATCGTCCGCCCCAGTCAGTACGTGACTGGCTGGGGGTATATTCATCCTTGCTAGCTTCGCTTTTGCAATACTACCCAACAGCAAAGCACCTTGATGGAGTACGACGCAGTTACCTGATGTAGCACGCCCATCTCCCAGTAGATGCGGAGTGCAAAAGTAAATTGGAGGGTTCCTCTACTAGCCCTTATAGGAGGGAGGACTGCCACCTGTTGGGCAGGAAGTACAGGTCTTTCTCTCCCAGTGCAGGAGCAAGGAGATATCCAATAGCAAAGCACCTTAGTGCAGTGTTTTTCAACCTTCTTCTTGCCACTGCACCTTAGGTTCATTGAAAAAAAAACATGAGGCACACCACCAAAGGAACCTCGGCCAAAGCGCACTGAGGCTTAAAGTCCTATAGAAAATCCCTATTCATTTATGAAAAACTGTTTCTACTGACACTCGGTTGTTATTTTGCCAGGGTATTTGCAGAAACAAATTGCAGAAAATGTATTTGTTTCAAATGTGTCCAGAAAGGGGTGAGCGATATGGCAAAATATGTTATGGTTTATTTTTATGTATTTACTTGTTATAAAAATAATGTTTCGATTTTATCACTTGCATGATTTTATTGTAGTGTTGAGTTTCCAGATAAATCCTTAGCATTCTTTGCCTGAACTTGCTTCATAAAAACTATTATTCTTTCTCATTTATTTCGTTGTGCATCTAGTTCTTCGCCTTTTAAACTTCTTAAACACAAAGAAAACTTTGGCAGGCTACGAGTATCAATGAAGTTTAGAAGTGAGATGTCACGTTAGTCATTAGCTCTGTTGGCTTTGCGGCGCAGACAGTCTTTGGCGTTGCGGGTCTGACAGGGATCACTCCCGCCATCGTTCTGTTGTGAAGGTCAAATTAGAGGCAAGATATATATATATATATATATATATATATATATATATATATATATATATATATATATATATATATATATATATATATATATGGCCTTCAGTAAAATGTTATCCTCATGGAAGTTCACACACAACCAACCAGCCTGAGTTCTAAATAATTTATTCAGCATTTCCTGGGTGAACTGAGGATGAGCTTCTTTTTGAGCTCTCGAGAGCAACGTTCTGACCCCAGGCAAGGGTTCACAGATCAAAGTTTTCCTTTTTGGATGTTATTTTAAATATTAAAAAGGATCAGTTTGTCCTGTGCTAAGTGCAATAAAGTTTTGTAGTTTGCCTTTTTTCTGCAGTTTAGTAGTAGTGTTACAGGACCCGTCCTGTTGCTCGGATCCACAAATGTCCGACACAAGATAAACAACCATGGACCATAGTTTCTGCAGCCAATTCAAATAATTTATAATCTATTCAATAAGCGGTTAGGTTTAAATAGATGCATGATTTTGGTATTTCAATATTTGACATAAGAATGATGAAAATGTTAGTTGAATTTTTTATACTGAGCAAGAACGCCAAGGGTGGTGGGTCCCCATGGATGAGTGAACTCTTTGCTGCAAAAAGTGCAGCTTCCATCCTCAAGTTCCTTCAGTCCGTCGGTGCAGTCTCATTTAGTTAGTTTAGTTAGTTAGGATGTTTTTGTCATGACATCACATGGCGCAACTGCAATTGAAAAATATTCCCTGCAGAATAGAAGAAGTTTATACTCAAGATTTAGAACAATTTTGGATTTATTCAGAGTCTGAAAAGCTCTTATTTTCTCGGCCCAAGTCCAACCACCATCATGAATAATGGCGGTTGGGTCACTTCAAGCTCATGACACGAGTCAACATTTTTGACTCTGTTTGCTGGATGTAGACTCCGGTTTCTAGTGAGGTCATGTATGAAAAACTTAAGTGAAAGAGTTTGGATTTAAGCAGATGACAAATTGCTTCAGTCAATAACCATGACAATATTCACAGGACAAGGTGGCGGATCACATCCTCCTTCTCCTTTGAGAAAGACTCTGATACACTTTAGTGCATCCCTCTGAAATGCTGATTTGAAAAGTGAAGATGGATTTAAGTGTAAAAGCCATTTCACTTTGACTTCAGCTACTATCCGGTTGACAAACACTGCGTTGCTAAGACTTTCTCCTCCACAGATATACTTGATATTCTGCAGTGCCAGCTGCCCAGTGCCAGGGAAAATCTTCTGAAATAACAATGTACCATCAAAAGAGAAGGAGACAGAGCAAAACTCCCTCCTGATTCAGGATGTGAAACGCTTCATGGAAGCTGCTGCTTTGTTTGGATTGGATTATACCACATCAGCTTTGGCAGTCTTGTGAAGCATGATAAGCACTGACAGTCAAAACTGAGCAAGTAAATGAGAGACACGCGTCGACTGGATGGAAGCATGAAAGTGAGACAAAGAAATAGAGGGCAGAGGAGACAAAATTACAGTTGCAGTGCCTGGCTGATTCTTTGGATCAAATGTATGAAATCTCATAGCGTCTGTGGGCTGAACTTTCTATTTCAGGGTAAGAGATTGTGTGAGAACTTCTCAAACAGTTCGGAGCTATGCAGACGCTCAAGAAAAGAGGAGAAGTTGCAGATGGAGTGGCGGCACCATCACAGGCCGACTGACGCACCCGAACATGGATCCTGCGAGAAGATTTCTATTGGATGCTGGGTGTTTTTGTTATACAGCATGCATTCACTTTGCCATCATATGCACCTACTCTCTATATAAAGGTACAGATGTAGACAGCATTCCAATCGCAAAAATCACACAGGTAAAATAAGGACAATGTTCATAATAGAGAATATAGTGATTCTTAACCATAGGGCAAAGGCCCATAGTTGGGGCCACGATCTCCCGCAAGAAGTTTTCTTTTGTTTTACACCTCGAGGCCGTGAAGGCCACAAGATGCTCAGTTTTAATACACTTGTCACATATGGTGGCAGTCGTGAGGTATTGAATTGACTTGACAGCTCTGTGATGGTTACCAACTATGAAGAAGTTGATAAAGAAATGAAAAAGAAAGTGATGGCGCCGCCCCCACAGTAAAAACTTGTTCACTTGTTGGAGCATTTTTTTAAATTTAATTATCTTTTATGGTGATACTTTCATTAACACTGATCTTCTTCAGAGTTTATTTATGAAAAATAAAATATTTTATCATATTTAGAGTTATATTTATTTTATCCAGAATTGTATTTATGATGTACAGTTTTTCCAATTTCCTCAACAGTTTGCATCAAGGGTATTTTTTTCTTCTTGTTCTCTTTAGTGAATTTGATCAACATGACTTCTGCCTGGTTCTATTGCTGGTTAGACTTTTTCATGAGAATTTTCACATGGTTTCATGCCATTTCACAAGGTTTTGGTTTGTTTACTTGCATGGTTAATGTGCACAAATGGAATCAGTAATTGGGGTTGAGGAAATATTTGGAATTCACCGTTCGAACAAAGGATTCTGTCTTGTATGATTTGCGTCGCTTCCACTTGCAGGAGTTAGAATCTTGAAAAATGTGCCATGTGCCACGGAGCGGTTGCGGATTCGGATCGCTCAGTCACAGCTGGGTTTTACAATTCTGGGATAGCCTCTCAAGAAGGTCTTGAACACCATCTGCAGTCAAACTTTGCACATAGAGATGGAGTGTTTTTGAACAGTGCTCCATAAGCAAAGGGATGGGGGTAAATTCTTGTTCACTTTCAGGTGACAAAGGTCGGATAGTAACTGGCCCGGGGTTGTTTGCAGCAGTGCGACACCAAGGGTTTGGAAGGTTTTTGGACAGAAGCTGAAACACATAGAATGAGACCTTGGGTTAGGGACAGTGGCCCACATTGGAGTCTAGAGGTGGTCCTAGTTTTGACAGGTCCATTTTAAGATGTGCCGTTCGTAACCCTCACCATCAATCATTTCCTGTTTGTGATGTGTCAACATAGGTAACCTGAGATTCATCAGACCTCTGTCTTACAGCTATCACTCCACACCAGAGCGCACACAGCCAGACACGCACACACACAGACTTTGTTGCGCAGGGTAATCGGTTCTGCTCACAGTGTAATGATGACACAGCTGCTGTGTTACGAGGATCTTGTGGTGCAGTTGAAGGGTCAGTGAGAGTAAGCGCTGACCACAGATCTGTCTCTTGGTTGATAATGCCTGTCAAAACCATCGGATTGAGAGATTGAGTGTCATGTTGCAGTTGCCAGTTAACAAATAACATTAGATTTCATGAGATTTCGGCAAGCTAAACTATATATATATATATATATATATATATATATATATATATATATATATATATATATATATATAACAATAAAACTATATATATATATATATATATATATATATATAAAACAAAAAAACAAAAAAAAAACAATATAAACAAAAAAATATATATATATAACTATATAACAAAAAATATATATATATATATATATATATAAAAACAAAACAAAACAAAAAAAAAAAATATATATATATATATATATATATATATATATATATATTTTTTTTTTTTTTAGACAGGGGCATATAAGGATGCTATTTCTCAGCAGCATGATAGTTTGCTTCTTCCAAAAAGAATTCAAAAGGGGGGGCGCATGGACTGAATATGCATGGCCAGTACAGTTGGCTCCAGACAACTCAGATCCATCTGAATTGCTGAAGTTACCAGTGGCATATGACAGATGACTTGTCAATATCTGGGGCACAATTCCATTCCACCCAGAGAGGCTCACATAATGTTTAAAGAGCGTCATTCGTCTCAGGGTTTTTTTTTTTTTTTTGCTCAGTCAGCCAACCATCACGCCATAACTCTGCCTCAACATCACCAAGATATTCAACTCCTGCGCACTGGAGTGTTAAACAGTGCACAGCGACCTCTGAGACAGTCAAGATGGGAAGAGCTAGACACGCTCACAAGGGGCGCGCACTCTCTGACAGCTTATACTGATGACTCCAAAATGACTGGGTGGAAGGATTGATATTTTATTGTTTTGCATATTCCACAGCAGGTATGATAAAAACAAACAAACAAACAAAACCTCAACTAAACCAGCTCATCATTTTGGCACGATAAATGTATTATTTATTTTTCTTTCATGAATTAAGGTTTTGTTTCACACACGATTTTATGTATCTGGTATTTGATCCTCCACATTTTGTTTGGAGCACAATACAAGGAGAATAAAAGCAAGGATTTCTCCTGGGAATAAAACAGTAACAACCCAAATATTTTAATCGAAGTCAAAATTTTTATTCGGTTTATTATCGCTGTTGAATATAAAAATTTGCATTTGTCTAAAATCTTTTTTCCCCCCCAACAATAACAAAGTTATTTCAACAACACAACTCAAACAAGACAATACACTGGTTATTAAAACCTGCAACACGATTTGAATCTCGGGACTTCTCTGCCGCGTCGCTGACATTTAGAATCCCAAATGAGAAGTTCTGTTTTATTACTGGTTGATAATATCACCAGAGGACGGACGGTGAGCGCGCGCTGGCATTTCCCTCTAAAACTTGGAGAAGTTAATTAAAGCCAGAGCCAGCGGTGGCCGATAGCGTTGTTGTTTTCGACGTATACGAGAACTTCTCCACGTCATTTCATTAGTAATTGCAAACAGATGTTCGTTGTGAAGCGTGAAACCTTTCATGACATGAATGCAGATGACTTGATGCTGAGAGGATTTTAATAGATCCAAGATGTCTGTTTTTGTCATTGGATGAAAGCATCCCATGTTTGCGGTCGCAGCTTTAGTCAAGAATACAGTAGTTTATTTTGACAGAAAATCTACACATTGATAGAGATGTTCCTTCTCATGTGACTGCTGAACAGACGTAATGCTACTTTTTCATGTCTGATATTGACATCACAGCTTCGTATTGGCCACTACCAACAATGGCTATATGTGTTATTTATATATTGCAACTTCATGCACAGTCCAGAACATTGGACTTCAGTAACCAGTCCTAAAATAGTTCAGAAAGGCAGTGATGTGTCACTGAAATGTCTGTTTATATCCTAAACTTTTTGGGAATGTAGCGCCCTCTCGTGAGCTCTGAAAATTCATCTTTACTTGACACTAGTGATGGGTCGATGAGGCATCGTGAAACAGTGTCTTCATTTTCATTGGCCACTAGATGGTGCTCTTCCTTTAGAAACGGTGTGAGGTTGTTCAAGTGCATACACTTTACAGCAGACAGCGCCATCTGGTGGAATCAGAAAATCAGGACACTGTTAACTGAAACCTCAACAACCCTTCAATACTGTGTCGTGGACGCTCACCTACCCATCACCCGACACGCATCAGAGCTTCACATGTCAGCTGTTAAAGTAGCTGCATTGTTCAAATGCTCACAGACAAAGTTGCGCACCTGGTTTGTAATAGTGTAATTTAGCGTGTTTTGTCAGACAGTAAAATCAGTTTCTATTCATCCTTCATAGTTGGTAATGGCCTCTCTTCTGACCTCACTTGACTTCATGTTCTTCAGATTCAATGATATAGTCACTTGTTTAAGGTGCTGTTGTTTTTGATGTTCATAGCAGCCTGTTGTTTTCTTTCTTTGTCTTTGAGTCATGAGTCATTTCCACCACCGACTGCTCAGTTCCCTCTGTTGGATGAACTGTACATTGGCCCTATTGTGAATATTGAACATTAAACTCTTGCGTCTTGAAGTTTGTTTGTGTTACTGTGCTACTCAAATGGCTATCAGACAAGCTTTATGAGGGAATGTCAAACCTCACTTCAGCGATGGGCAGATGTGGTTTCATGAAACCCTGTCCTGATTTTCAAGTGCCACCATATGGTACTGTCTGTCATAACCTCACATCATTTCTAAACAAAGAGCGCCGTCTAGTGGCCTTCAATATTGTTTCATGATACCTCATCTATCCATCACTACCTAACATTATTCAAAAAAGTGAGCGCCACCTTTTGAGTTCCAAAAATACGGACAGTTTATTGTTGGACTAGAAAAACATGGGGATTTTTTTCTTCTCCAATAACTCAACAGCCAGTCCTATAAGCCAGACACAATAAATGTCATCCATGTATGGGACTTCTCTTCGCATGATTCTCTCTGTGTGGTATGATTCAGGCCTGCACATGTGTGAACGCATGAAGATGAAAAGACAAGCTTTCTCCTCCTCTCACAAAATTCAATTTGTAGATAAGGCGCACACAACAAATGGCAACTGCACAACAGCTTCACTTCAGATAAGTTACAGGAAATAAACAAAAGCTGCATCCACAGCAGGAGGAGATAAAAATACAATAACAATAATTTCTTTCAACTTCTGACACGCTCAGGAGGGCCATGCTGAGTTCCAGCTATCACTTGCTCTGACTAAATTCTCCCCAGTCACATTTATTGGATTGTTCATTTATCTCTTTTGTGTGGCTTCATGAGTTTCTGTGAGTGTAGTGCGCTTCGAGTGGATTCATACGGCCTCTTGACTGTACACCAAGTTCTATATGTCTCCAATTGTCGCTCCTTCTCAAGGCGTCTTAGATGGAAGTACAGTTTAAATCAGTCCTTGAAATGACTTCACGCTTTGAGGAAAAAAAATCCATCACTAGCTCTTATATTTGTGAGGGTGAGCATCAGAACCAGATATGAATGTTTTCTGTCCAATGAATTGGTTGTTTGCTTAGTACATAGGACCCCATTCATATGATGTGAGGTTTCATTGAAATCGTTCAAGTGCAAACGTTTTACAGCATACAGTGCCATCTGGTGGCATCTGATCGTCATGACACTGTTTCATGAGGCCTCATCTAACACTGTGGTCATTTATTAATCTATAACCCAGAGCATGAAAACAGTGTTTTGAATGTATGCCTTCATTTACGTACAGTATTTTTATGGAAAATAAGACACTTGTTTTGCACTTTCTACTTTATTGCCACAGTAGATCCACATGTTGCCTGTCCTGTCACCCTTGGCTGTTCGATAAGTGTATTTCGTTCCGTTCTCCTCTTGTTCTTGATGAAAACTCCACATTTTTGAACAAATGTATATAGTTTCGTACCTTATTATATGATAGAATTTGATAAAGTAGACAGCAGAGACGCTGATTTTTTCGAAACACTATGACATAAAAGTTACGTACACGTACCTTAACACTTCAAACACTTCAAACTCTCTATACTCCATATATATAATACAATACAATTTAATATATATAAGCAGTTAAGCAATTTTTCCTGTTTATCTGTCTCCCTGGTTGTGCCACCAGAGGTGCAACAAACAAAACTAAAAAATGTATATTTTTGGTCGGTGGGATCTGAAGTGGAATTAACCCTTCAGCACCAGTTCAATTCACTTCCCTCGTGACTCATGAAATGAGACAAGAATCAACCCCAGTTCTACGAGTATATGTGATGCCCTCTAACTGCAGGGCTTCACCACAGGTAGAAATGGAGAGCAAAGCCAGATTGGAGCACATACGACTGAAACAACTTTAGTGTTACCCTAGTTCTATGTGTACGAATAAGGCCCTTTAACTGTGGTGGCCAGTGAGGTAAAGCAGGGCCTCTGCTCTGTGTCAGGAGTGAAGTCTGATCTTCGGAGGGACCAATACAATAACATGCATTTGCTGTTATTATCACCTTGAAAATATAATATAAATGAGCTTCAGATATTAATACAAATAAAAAAGATATTACATGTAATTATACATGACCATGTTATCCACCCACCTTAAAAATATTAAATATTCAAAGGTACTTGGAGCTTCATATTTCAGAATAATGTCGTAATTTTTGTATAACGCTTTTACCAAATATAACAAAGCTATTAAGTGCGTTTATCCATAAAAGCTGATTTTTGCTGGAATATCTACACTGCTCAAAAGCCTGAATACGTGTTATACATCATGTGTACAGGTTGTGATCTGTAATTAACCACAGCGTAATTGAAAATAAATGGCTTGACTGTTGATTTAATGATTCCACTTTATCGCCGGCTAACTCATGTTGTCAAGTAATAATGTGACTGGAGAACACAGACGTCAGCCTGGGAACGTCTTCACAAACAGAGCAAGACCCCGGCAGATATACATGTAGAGCAGATGAACCGCGGGAACTCCGTCTGCAGCGCATAATTAAATTCCTCCCGTGCAAAATAAAGATAAGGATTCCATTAGCCCTTTAAAACATTCAAAGATAATGGATTTCTGTGCTTGATGGAGCACCTCATGTGGGACAGGTGGGATTTACTCGCAGACGCCGCTCGGCAGTGCGGCAGGACGGCGGGCGCTGCCGCAGCCAACTGCAGGAACCGCCGTCGACATTTGATGCACCATTGGCACCAGAGGCAAATGAGATTACGGCACGGGGAATGGAATTGACTCTCTCCTTGACAGATTTACAGATCCCTGCTGGATAGAATACAGGGCGGAAAAAAAGGGGCCGTAAAACCCATCATCTGTGGGCTGAATTACACAGGGCTTGGAACAACTTGTTTGGTTTAGGAAATCCACTCTTGATTTACCTGCGACCCCTCTTCCCTCCACCCGCCTCTCACTGCTTCGCCGTCCCCTCGCAGGAGATGCCATGGGCGGCTGCGGAGCTTCTCGCTGGCTGTGACTCAGTGCTTTTTCTTCCGCATCAGTCTGCTAAATCACTACCTGCCCTTGACTTCTGATCCACTCATCACTTAGAGTAAAATAATTCCACGCCGTATTAATAACTGCGCCTCACAAGACTTTAAGAGCATCGATCTCTCCGCTGGCCAAACAGATACAATCTGAATACGAGCGTGGAAGCTGGCTGCCGTCTCTTGGTCCCCGAGCAATAACATATGGAGGTCATGTAATGCGGTGCCCTTCAAGATGCAATAAAAGTGTCTTTGCTCTACTTTGGGAATTGAGAGACAGGCCGTAAATATAGTATATTAAATATTTAACTATCTGTGAGCTCCAGCGACAGTCGATTCAATCACCTTGATCTACTTTATTGGTCCACAGAAGAACGTTTATGTGTTGGGTTGGAGTTTTTGGATCTTTGCGACAAGACACAGGGGCGTCAATAAACTTTAGTGAATGAATGCATTACTTTTATCTTCGAGCTCTGACATACGTGATCAAAAAGGAATGTAGTCAGAAGACTATGCTCTGAAGCAAGATACCTTTGCTCAACTCCGATGATATATCAAAATCATTTATGCCACACAGATATGCTATAACTATATGCAAGTAACTTACGACCAAGATCGCTTCCGACCAACTGGTCGTAAGTCGAAAATTCTAAATCGTACTACTCTAGTGGTACATGGCTGTGTGAGAGTGAGATGCTGGGTTACTGTGCTGCCGTGTCGTACGCGATTCCAGGCTGCTTCGTGCTGCGGTGCCAAACAATGAATAAAAAAAATAAAGTATCTGCTGGCCGTGGTCGTAAGTACAGGTGGACGTAAGTCGAGCAGGTCGTAAGTCGGATGTTACCAAATTCACAACAAGCGTGATGAACTTGGCATCAGTAGGTACACTGTATATATATATATATATATATATATATATATATATATATATATATATATATTGCAGGAAAGACAGCCAATTAAAGGGCAGTGTTGCTGTTACTACCAGATACATAGCTCCAATGAGACTAGAAGGAGACATAACATTCGCGGAAATTCTCCGTCTTCCTGTCACAATATATGTAACAGACTCACCAACCGATCCAGCCATCTTTTATGCAAGAGGAACATTTTCAACATAATCAGAACTTCCACGGTCGCCATGAGTTTGTCATATACTTTTGAGTCTGGGCTGCTCCCCCTTATGGATATATTGGTGAACAGCAATAATGATTCAGAGAATACATGGAGGTATGCGATCAGTAACATTGTTTGCAACGGACAAGTAGAATTTTATCGGTAAAGGAAGCATAAATGGGCCTTTAGTTGACATATGCCTTGATGTAACCTCAGTGAAAGCTAAATCACACAAGACTGTGGAAAAAACGTGTATGACAGTGTCAGTGACAGAGTATGGTTCATAATTTGCTCAGAACTTTTCTCCTCTCTGCACTCACTTTTGATTCTTTTATATTTGATAAAGTGGAGGTGAAGTGTGGGGCTGGCAGGTAATTTGTTGGTGGGTAAACTCCAAAATCATCTCCTCCACAAGTGGGTCTTTGAGATTAAAGAGGTTTAAAATGCTACAAATGAAATTATGTGAAAATACAATACAAATAACTTCATCAAATTGGACCTGTTTTTGATGGTTTTATTAACATATTATTTATTTGTTTTAATTTTTTGTGACATACTAATGTGTGCGCTGGGTAATTTATTATTATTATTATTATTTTTCTTTTTACAAGCTGAAATACCAGTCATTTTTATTTGAAATTAGCTGGCTTAAAATAATCATATGCCTGCATGAATTGCAATATTTCATTGGATGCAGCTTGCATAGGATAAGCCTATGTACGGATGGGTTGGGAATCCCTAACGTAAACTCCATCCCAAAGGTGGAGGTTATTAAAAAAAGACAGCACTAATATGCCATCATTAATGTGCAAGAAGAATCAAACCTGCTTCAAATCGAATGGCAGAATTATTCGGTGCAAATAGGGATGAAAAAAATGGTTCATGAAATCTTCACATGAATGTAGCAGCAATTTAGCCATTGCTTGCACGCTAAAGGGAACTCAAGCTAAAGGCAAATTCACAAAAAAAGAAAAAAAAAAAAAGGTTTTCATACTTTTAAACGTTTCAGTTTAACCCGTATTTTGCTCAGAATAAATCCAGCGTTAAAGTTTGTCCAGGAGTCCTACTTCAAATAATTTTAGGATTTAAAAAGTCACTGTTCAACCTCTTAAAATACGACTCAAAAAGGAAACCAACATAGCAGAGGTTTGTAGTTCAACAATTGCATGTGCTGGACATTATTTAGTCTCGCTCAGAGTTTTATGTCTGAATATGAAGGACAAGAAGCAAGTGGGCTTCCTAGCTGACCAATATTAAAATGATTTCCTGTCAGTTTTCACTGCCGAGTCTTTACCTCCATCATGTCGTTGGAGATTGATAATTGAAATAATCCCAGGTTTCAGTCGTTCTCAGCTGCCTTTCACGCATTCATTAAGTCAGCAAACAAGAATCGACTTGACGAACGGGCTTTGTTGAATGGCAAGTACAAAGAACTGACGTTCACGTCTGTCTCGCAAGTGTGTTGCCGCTCCCAAGAGCTATTCGGATCGATTGTCATTAAAATGCCTTCAGGAGAGCGTGGTCCGATCGCAACTCCGCGGCGAGAGCGAGTCAACCTTGAGGCATATTTCTGTATTTAAAGATCAGAGCGTCACTGTCCGTCTGACCTCCCATGAGCTCCTCCTGCATTCCAACAAATCGGAACGCTGCGCAATTATGAGCTAACCTTGGTGTGGTGGTGCTGGAGCAGATGGTAAGTGCTGATGTGAAGAGTTGTGCTGGTATTACAAAGCTGGGGGTCAAGGCTTGGTGTCCTCTTGTGGCAGCGGAATGCTTTCTGGCAGCGAATGAGAGCGCTCGAAGGCCTTTATGTAAAAAGTGCAGACACATCATTTCTTATGCTGCGTCAATAGTGGTGTTCAGAGGAGCGCTTTGTTAAAACAAACACATTTTTTTGGGGGCAATTTAATATTTCAGCCAGATGGCAAGAGCCAGACTCGCTGCGGATTCACTTCCTTCCACAGTAACAAACCCGCCCCTTGTCTCCTCTCGACCATCCCACCAGTAACAAGCTATCATTTCACACCGCCGTCCACCATATTAGACAAGGGCCACAGGGGTCAGCGCAGCTGTCTCGCTCTATCGCCCCATGTTGATAAGCAGCTTCAGCCATCTCCAGCTTCACCCAGGCTATTTCGCCGCCCCTCTCCAAATTGATCTGGCGCCTCACATTGGCAAGATGATCAAGTGGCTTGTTAAGCAGGAGAGGAATTAGCTTGGAGTGTGTCAGATAGGATAAAGTCTGGCCTGCAACCCCAGGGACATCCGGGTGTCTTCGCTTTGCGTGAAACCTTTTCGGGATCATTGCTAGAGCAGACAAGAAGGAGAACTTGTCCTCACACAACAGACAATGAGAAAACATATGGTACTAAAATGGGGAAAAAAATCTGGCTTCTTTTAATAGAGGGTCCAATGAGGGAACATGTTTATTCTTGTGGTAAATCAATAATACTGCATCCCCCTGAATACCTCTTTGGTTATTACTGTTGAGGGGCAGATGAAGCTTTCGTGAAACCTGGTAAGATCATCATTGTTGATCACAAAGTGAAGCATACTGACTAAATATGCTGTTTTTTTAATGTCTCACAAATGTAGGACTCACAATACCTGATGCTATTTTTATTTTTAAAGCGCCACCTACTGACTGAACAAGGACACTCTTTCATGAAGCTTCAGTAACAAATAAATAATCACTTGAGCATGGCCAAAGATAGTCCAAAGTAACTCATGTAGTTCAAAAGTTGTCTTAACTAAAACTCATATTCCCCATGTATAATATTCATACTGGTATAATAATGCATAGAATCAAAATAAAACTTTCCTTCACTGCAGTCGGTTTGCGCATTAAAAAACTTAACACACCGTCATGACGCACTTTCTTCTCAGTCACTACAGTTTCTTGGCCGTTATTTTCCTTTTTTTATTCTTCTCTTTGTCTATTTTATTTATTTACATAGATTTTAGTCTCCTTTTTTTGCTAAAATATGTATTTTTCCTAAATTATTAAACAGTGCTAAATTGTATAGCTGCACATGCAATATGTCACTTTCAGAGCTCAGCAGATGGCGCTCTTGTTTTTAAAATGAGGGGTAATTCATGAAGATGGTTGCTCAAATCCAAAGACTTTAGAGCAGTGAGTGCCATCTAGTGGGGTCTGAAAATGGGGCTACTGTGTCATGAAGCCCATCACTGGTGTCTGCTTTGCTGCGATGACAAGCCAAACTACCCCATAGTGGGATGAATAAAGGACCTTAGCTTAATGTACAGTTTCAAAGCAAAATACTCTGCTTTCTCTGACCACTACTGAACATTTTGTTTGAAAGAAATTGCAGAATATTGCAGTGAGAGGATTTGCAAAGATTGAAACACTTGAAACACAAAACTACCAGTAACATTCGACTTACGACCGGGACCGGTTCCAACCAACCGGTCGTAAGTCGGATTGGATGTCGAATTGTCATTCAAACTAGACGCGAGGGTTATAGGTACGACTGTAGCGGTAGATGGCTGTGTGAGAGTGAGATGCTGGGATACTGTGCTGCCGTAACTGATGACGGGCTGCTACGTGCTGCGGTGCCAGACATTGAATACAATAAAAAATATAATAAGCATCTGCTGGCCACGTTCGTAAGTACAGGTGGACGTAAGTCAAGTAGGTCGTAAGTCGAATGTCACTTGTATTGGTGACTATTTGGTACAATTTTAGGCAGTGTACTAACCAATATCAGTGTGAAAGGTTTTAACTCAAACCATTCCATCGCTGTATCCACATTAGTATATTGTATGCTGTTCCGCCTGCAGAAGGCTATTGTGTGTAACCCTCTCAGAAGTTGATTTAAAGAAGGCAGGGAGTGTGAGCACTCCCCCCATTATGTGTCCTCCTGCTGTTATTGTGAACATTAACTACATGGGTCTCCCTCGTATGCCTCCCGTTAAAGGCACTAAAACCAATCCTCTGTGCAATAACTTCCACACCAAGACTTTATTGTCTCCAAGTGCTCCCATCTGGACGAGTGAAAATGGGGCAATTTAATTGTCTCGGAGAGGTACCAGGTGGTCTTTATAAAGCGGCTGCACTCTACACAGTGTTGTCACGTAGCACTTGGATCAAAGCAGTCAGGATACATTGTCAAATTCCAATAAGTAAAAAAAAAAAAAAAAAGATTGTGAGTGTGTGTACAAGTATAGTTCTTAGACACAGTGTATGTTGAGGGTGGGTGCGAGCGAAACACATTGAGTATGTAACCCCAGCAGTTGCATGAGTTAGTTCCTCACAACTATCTTGAAGATCTCAAATACAGAATTTGCATTGTCCTCTTCTTAGCCAGGCAAAAACTTTTCTCCCCGAATGTCATCCGCCACCGGCTCCAAACTGTTATGGTGTTTCCTTGATCTCACAGATACTCTCTCTTAAGATTTCAATATTTTTAACGTTAACTCCCTGGTAATATTTGTCTTGCTCCTGGCAAAACATTTTGAGGCCGAGTTAAAACCTAATGGAAACGGATCTCTGTCTAGTATTTTTATAAAAACATGAAGCAATATCAAATAATTGAACCCCTCACATATTTGTTTTGTCAGATTTCCAATGCTTTATCAAACCATAAAAGCTGTTACAAATGTACTTGACTGCATATACTGTAAGTATGGCAGCAAAATAAACTGTGGAATGATGAATATTTGCTGAGCTTAAGATGTGTTTCTTTTGTACCCACTTGGAAACTGATGATAGTCTAGTGTAATTACTGTGGTATTATGTTCCAACCTTTTAAAAATCACACACGACATACTATATTTACAAGATACACCGGAAACCAAAAGACATTAACTGCATAATAGAGGAGTCATGCAACATGACAGCTTCAGGAAGCCCACTGGCATTGCAAAAGATCACTCTGACACAAGCCCTAGCACTGTTCTGACAACACATTTTTGTTCCCAAGGAGTCATACAGAAACTATTTTGAAGTGTACTTTTGCGTCCAATGTTGACGCCAAGGTCAGCATGTTGACAGTTATGTGTTCCAATGAAATAAAATGTTTTCCCTCCCACTCCAAAAGGTAGGGTTGGGTAAGGAGGAAAGGGGGGGTGACAATAGGGAGTGATATACTGTATCATCCATATGTTAACATGTCTTACTTAGTATGTTTGATACCTGATGTGGCCATAGGCTTTACTCATGTCAAGTGCATTTTCATTTAAGGTGCTACATATACCACATGACACAACTGACGTGAGAAAAACGCCTCCCCATGGCTTAACCGTAAACCCAATCTCTGTGTGTGATACCTACTGCGTCAAGAAATGCAACGGAAGGTGACACATACTTCAGCTGAACCTCTAATGCATCGTCAATGACCGATAGTTTTCCAACACTCATACCTTGTTCACCTTCTCAACACTAGACTACTGGTCGGCGTGTAGGACTCTATACAGGATCTGTCTTTAGTGAGGACGGTGAAACTACGAATTACTAAAAGTCATAAGTTTGATGAACATCCAGTCCCTTCGGCCGTGTACCATGGAGGCGATCATGTTTCGTGTCCATAAAAAAAAGAAATTAAATTTAAAAGAAATCCATCAGTTTGCTGCTTTTTAAACGGATTTGACAAATTAAAACTGCATAAAAAAAGAAAAAAAATGCTTGTGACATTTCTCTTAAATTGAGTTTTTCCATTTTGATTCATAACAATGAGTCAGCCTCGAGCCGTCGATCGAGTCATTCACCGACTTGTTCCAGTAATTACAGCTTCTAGAAGGCCTGCTGGTGTCGTGAATTAAAAACTCCAACCAAGAGAAAAAAACGGTTGAAGAAGTCAGACTGAAAATGACAACCAAACATTGTTGTTTCTTCCCATCATGTTCCTCAATCTGGATGTGGTTTTACTATCAACAGTATCTGTCTGTGAGCAACATGGCTGCTTAAGTTAAGGACAGATGTTGATGACATTTTCAGAACATATTAAGGAACCTGGGCCACCGCCTGGATCCAGGAACTGATGAGGCTTCATGAAACAGTACCCTCTTTTTCACAAGATGGCAGTCTCTTCTCAACAACCACTGGATTGAAATAGCTATTTCAGTGCAACCACACATCATTTTCAGATCGACAACGCCACCTCCTGGAAACGGTTCATCAGTCCATCAGTATTCTTTCTGTACAGAAGAAAGATGATGGAGCTTCTAACTCAACAAACAATATCCTAAATGCATGATATCATTTAAACTCAAATCATAGTCCGAACAAGCTCAAGCCCCATGTCACTACAAACCTGGCATATGCATTACATCACTTTCAATCATTTTCATTGTGTTCGTGTGGAAAGCAAAAGCTGTTGATGTTGATGGGTGAATGAAGTATCATGAAACAGTGTCCTCATTTTCAGAGGCCACTAGGTTCTGCTTTTAGTTCAGAAATGGTGTGAGGTTTCAAGACCAAACATTTTGCAGCAGACATCGAGTGGCCTCTGAAAATCAGGACATTGTTTCATGAAACCTCAAACCCTACAAAACTGTGTCATGAAGCCTCATCTACCCATCACTAGTAGAAACGTGCACAAAATATTTACCACCATGTGGACGTAGCCTCAACTTACTTCTACGTTTTATTATGAATTACCGACACACGTGTATCACAGATGGAGAGAAAAGCAACCTCAACTCAAAAGTTCAATCTGACAAGTCCCTTACTGTTCGGTCTGAAAGTAGACTTGGATCTCTGAACTATCTTGTGTTTTTCCCTAACAACAAATAAATAAATAAATAACAACGGGAGAAATAAGCTGAATATACCGTTCAATTTGTTGTTAAACAATTATCACTGTTTGTGAGCTTCAGTTTTTTAGTTAGAGAACAAAAATGAGCACAAGAGTTTACAGCAAAATTCAACTGCTTATCCTTAGTTCCTGCAGACATGTGTATGCTAATAAAACGTGGCCCTTGATCTCAGCAGTTATGAAGTGATGAAAGTCAAATGAGGCATCATACTGTGTAATGTTCATAACTGTGAACATATCAACACCCAGGGCTGCTTGGATTATCAGCCCGAGGGACGACTCCATCCAAGGGCACGTCATTGGACACCATCACAGGTTTGTGCAGCAGGACATCCCTCCATGACTCATTGAAACATTTCAGTTTCATTGTCTCAGTATAGGGAGTTGAATGTAAGCGGATGCAACACTCATTGCTATGGAGTCGAAAGCCCACTGCCACATTAGATATTCACACAGCGGCGGAAAGAGAATCCATCATTTGGAATTCATGTGGTGAACGATGTCGGATGCTTCTCAATAGCCCAAACATGCACATCATCAGTAGTCATTACAGGGTGAATTTCCTGTGGGAGGTCACACATGTTGCAGAGATAACAAGCTAGCCTCGCTGTCCCCGCCAGTAATAATGCATAAATCGCATCCCATCTACCAGCGGCTTTTGCGACTGAAGCCTGACCCTGAGCATTTTTTTACATTTTTTATTCTATTTAGAGGGTGTAAAAAAGACATTGTTTGACAAGAAAATCAGCCCAGGTTCACGAAGCTCCAAACTGTCGCCCTTTTTTTTTTTTTTTTTATCAGTAGGAAGAACACTGCTTTTCCCGACTGAATTCCCGCACTGTACTTCGCATCTCAAGTTCCACAGCACAAGAACACATCACCTTGGCCCAATTTATTTCTTGCTCCTGGCATTTGCAGGAAGGGGGTTGCAATGTCAAACAATTAAAAATATGAAGCCATGAGCACTCTCCGCAATTGATCCCAAAACAAAGTCAGCTCAAGGTGGACTCTTCACGGATCCTTGTTCTGGAAACTTCAGATGTGATTCTTGACGTAGAAGCTGCAATTGTATTTTAAAGGTGAGGAAGGAAGAAAAAATCTTTTTCACATTGGTTTTGACTTTGAATGGCAGACGCCGCGATTGTAGAGAGGACCAGGGAGGGTTTGGCGGGGCGCCGACTTGCTTTCAATATATTCATATCATCAGGCATGATACTGTTCAGTAAGACCTCCGATACAAAGGCGCTTTATTTTGCTCATTCCATTCTTGGTTGGGATCAAAAGGCCTGAGTTACAAAGACGCATTTAATGTTAGAGCAGAGCTAATGCTGGGCAGATGGTGGAATAAAGCCTGACTGAGGAGGAAGACTGTAGCACCTGAGCAAGAGCCATTTGCAGTTCTGACCACTTACAAGGAATAATTCTGTGAGAAAAGCTTATGCTACTTGCAGAACAGACCCGGTAGCCCTTCTTCAGTTTTCATAATGCTGCCACTGTAGGCCTCAAGGTCGCTGTGCAAGCCCACCAGACCGGGTTTGATTCAAATGATGTGTCACAAATTGTGTCTAAAAATCAGTTAAGAAAGTGGATTATGTTTGAAATATGTATTTAACTGGAGAGTCGGGACCCAAAGCTGTGTCGCAAAGCAACAGTCAGTGGGTCACATCACTTTTTTTCTGCATAAATGAAGTGTAAAAGAACAACGTTCAGATATTTCTGAGTAATGTTGTTTTAAAAATAAGCCGAGACAATGATGGTTCTGAACTTTGATGTCCGTCACTATCTGGGAATCACTGCTGCTGTCAGTGAAGTAGATGTGACACACACTGAGGACAACAAACTCATATGGAAGTATAAAAAAGTGAACTTTATACAGTAGTGTACAGCAGAAGAATAAGGACACGCGTATAAGGAAGAGAACATCTCACATAAAAGACATAAACAGTGACAGCACTCCATATATCAGCCTCTCAGATACGACAGTTGACGTCACATGGGTTTGGTGGACAGACTAAACTTACATGTTGAAATGCGTAAGATGACATGAGTCATTTATTTGTATTTTTAATGAAGAAAATGTTTGTTTAAGCTGTTTCAGGCTTCAGGGATATTTGTTATTCAGCTGAAACTGTGATAGATAGATAAGTAGGCACCAAAAAAATGAACGGTCATTCAAAGTAAACAAAGCGAGGCAGCCATTTTGCAAACTTTATGTTGTAATAACTTTTAAATTACAAACATTTAAAATGCAATTTTAATACAAAGGTATGTGTGTGAAATGTGATTTTTAAAGAAATAAATTGCCAAAATAGTTCCCATTTATTAGTCATATATATTTGTTGAATAAATTCAATTTGAGTCACAGCTTGTTTTGGGGTGATGGTGACTCTCAATGCCTGATCAGTAGAAGTACAAAAAATACTTCATCAATGTATGCATTTTAAAATGTGTTTTTTGTTTGAACAGTCTGCTTGTCATCTTCATGGATCATTGTTTTAAAGGTTGTCCAAATCCAGAGCGTCATGTACGCAACGCTCAATTGATATAAGTTCTACTTTCCATCGAACTGTTTTGAACTGCATCTGTGGCAGACGTGTCTAATTCTGTGGCCTGGTGGGGGGGGACGCGGAGTGCCGCTTTGAAGAGATCAGAGAGGAGCGTGTCATCAGCGAGATAGATGTGCTAAGCCGTTTGATTCCTGATGGATCAGAGGGGCCAAGGTGAACGTTCGGTCCCCACCAGACTCGTCCAAGCACCGCAGCCACCGCTGCCACCGCTAATTCAATTTAATGCCGCATCCTCTCCAACATGAACCAGAGTCTGCCTCAACCGTCGGAGCAGCGAGGAGCCGCTCATTTGCATATTCACCCACCCTCCTTCCATGAGCAGTTACCGGACAATCTGCATCGCAGAGGTGAAAGAGTCAAGGTGACAGAGAGAATTAGTCATTCAAGGTGCATGGCAACACGAGCCGTTTCACAGATGAGGAACTTCCTGTATGTCAGAAAGTCATCAGGGGCTCCGGGGATGGATGGTCCGAGTGCAACCAGGCGGAAAGAAGTCACCTGCACTCGGTAACAACTCCTGGAGCTCCAAAGGTCAGCCGGACTAAATGTGCCCGGATAAGAACAGATGGATGTGACTGGAGGGTTTACTGCCTCATCATTAAACCAAGGGTTGGGCCTTGCAGGGAGAATCGACCTGCTGTTGAGAAGCGGAAGTTCAAACGTGTAATTACAACAAGTCTTCTCCATTATTTACTTGCAAATGCTCTTTTTGTTTCGGCCAATCTTCAGCGTCTGGGAAGCACACACAGGGCAAGTGTGACCACAGCTTTCAGTTCCGCCGTAGAAACTGGCTTCAGCCTGACTTAAACTTGAGTAACCCAAGAATCCAAAATCATTTTCCAAGATTAAAAGTTAAGATGTGGGCAGTTGTGACTGCAGGTAAGAAGGTGAAAGTGATAAGCTTAGCCATCCACCAGAGACTTGGAGAAGAATCACCTCTTCTCCGTATAGAAAGGAGGTCACCTGGTTTCCTTTTAGGCACCAGTGACTCCCAGAGGAGGATGGCTCAGCTGTGAGGGACGCAGCATTATCGCAGTGACGTCAGCCAACGCTGTAATACACGACTCCTAGAAAGCCTTCAGTACGACTTGAATATGGAAGAAGGGTGAAATGGGTGGCTGCTGTTTACCTCTGCACTGACAGATCATTTCAACAGCAGCGTAATGGCAGTCTAATGCTGTTGCACATGCCAACAGAAAAGCTTTTTAATAGCCATGAATTGTGTCAATTTCACTCTTGATTTGGACTCACATCATTAAGTCGTACATTACCTCTTGAAAGCCCTTCCTGTTTTGCCCTCAGCAAATCATCGTCGCACTCAGCCGTGATTACTGTAAATCACTCAGTTACATGATGAAATTGAGGCGCCCCGAGGCGCAGCTGCTTTGTTCAGCATTAGTGCAGGAGCCTGTCATTCGAATGAAAGTTGCTTTTCCCCTGAACACCTTTCAATCTATCAATAGTTTGGAGAGTATAAATACGGATGTAATGGCGACAGACGCTGCAGCAAACAGCAGTTCTAACCTAAAGAGCATCCACAAGCCCCCATTTTTAAATCATTGTTCCAAGATTAATAAGCTTGGCATTGATCTTTCTTGTCAGTCATCTCTTTTTTTCTGACATACATCGATAATCTCCTACGTTTTGGTTACTTGGAGAACTTTTGGAAATTCACTGGTTGCAAATCTAGTTGAAGAAGGTGGGTCAGTCTATTCACTGACTTTTCTGTCGCACTTTGTTCCTTTTCATTGTCATTTTCCTCTGTGTTCTGCCTCGTGCTTTTATTTTGTTATATAGGTTGTTCTTGTTTCCTGTTCCTCCTTTCTCTCCAGCTTCACGGGCAACACAGCTGGCGTTCATTCCCTCATCCACCCTTCCAAGGGTATCAACCCGTCAACGCCAGCTCCTGTTGCCAGATGGTTGCTTCTCACTCCGTAACAGTAACTCCTTCAAGACTTCCATGCTCTCTGACCTTTTTCTAGATTTTCTCTGCGCACTCAAATCCCTATTCAGCCGCCTCCTTGTTCCTCCTCGCATCTGTTTCTCCTCTCGCCATTCAGCCCGCGGGTGAGCAGTTTTATAGTCTCACTTTTCATTTCACTCTCCGACATACTTTATTCCTTGTGTGAGTGTGTGTGTGTGTGTGTGTGTGTGTGTGCGTGTGTGTCCACCACCGAGCGCTTTGTGTTTATTGCCACCTTGTGAGCTTAACTCCGAGTGTTTTTGTGTTCTCCCAGTTTTAGGCTTAAATTCTAATTCCCCCTCTTGTGTTTTCAGATTCTTCCCCAGGCCCTGCGTGTTGTTCCTGGTCTGCGTTCTGGTTACGCCGTCTTTTGTCATTGTTACTCGTCTCCTGTGCCTTCAGTCGACCAGCATTTCCTGCACTTGGGCCCATCCTTCTGAAATCATGACATATTCGTCTACACCGAATGACAAGATGGCTACCTCAACTGTGAGAGTCAGCTGTAGATGAAACTTTCTAGCTCTGATCTTGTCAAACCCAACACCATGAAACTTCTACAGTCAATCTAGTACCAGCTCCTTCCCAGCGCTACCCTGTTGTTGAAAGGCCATACCACAACATACGCACACATAGCAGAGCAGCATGTGTGAAAATCCGTGCAGCTCCCGGATGACATTGTCGCTTGACGCCTCGGTTCCGTATAGAGTTTCTGACAGACATATCGCCACGCTCCTTCATGACTCCCTATATTCTCTGTGGGTGACATTGTGGGAATGAAGAGAGGCGCGAGGAATCATGGAGAGGAATCCCTGTCAAGTGCTTCCCTCAGGCCTGCCCTGCCTTACGTCAAGATTGATAACTAGCGCAGCCTAACAGGAGACGGAGAAATCGTAAACAGATAAGGAAAGTGTCAAACACACACACACACACACGGCAGTGTGTGCACTTGCTTTCTAGGATGCTTTGCAGTCACGGACGCACCACAACATTGTCAGTGATTATTTCAATAGAGAAGGCTGGATAGCCTGGCATAAACGCTTCTACAATTGATAGGAACCTCTTCACAGCTGTGAGAGCGTTCTTGAATTTAAAAGTGCACGTTGCGGGAAAAAGCGTTCATCTTTCAAGTGCATAAGTGTTAAAGAAATGTTAACGCAGCTTTTAACAGCAACTTGTACAAGTCAGCCTTGCCAAGTGTTTTGCAGCACACTTTGAAAACCACCAGCTTTCGTTTCACTGTTCGCAAAATGGTTTCAGGAAAAGATAATATCGGGTTCCAGGAATCGACAAATTCACCCCTGTCTGGGGGGAATTTGCAAAGATGCGTCGCATCAAAGGCACATCATACAATCTTTATCATAAAACAACTTCAGTGTGGCAGTGGTGCCATAACATTTGTCACAGTATACCTGGCCGTATATCTGAAGTGACCTGGTTGCATGTTGGGCATCAAAGATTGCAATTCAGACGTGAATGATTGGGATTTATAAATGTATGAATTCCTGTTATTTAAGCGCAGAAAAGACAAATCTGAACCAAGGTCCTGATTTCCTGTGATGCTGTTCCAGAATCATAAAAGATTGCAAATATCACTGCAGTTTTTTCTTTTGAAATCTGCCGCAAAATCATGTATTTTTGGCCAGAACAATCACTTAACTCTATTAAAATACATCAACATGCACCATTGTATGCATAAGTTCACATGAAAAAGGTCGCTATTTAATGCGTTACCAGGTTCATAAAATGACACCCACACATCACAGCGACATCGGACAGAACGCCACCCTTCACAGAGCAGACACCCAAGATTGACTACTGCAAAACATAATATACAGCCTTAACCGGTGGGAAATGTAATACACTGAACAAAAAAAAAGGAATCTTTACATGAGAGACTACATGTCTACACAGATGTGTGCATGGCTGCAGTCAGTCAGTTCGGCAGAGAGCGCTAGCTATTTTTGTCTATCTGCATACAGCAACTTTTATTTCAAACAACGCGACTTCATCGAGCTTCGTCTCTGCTCTCCTCCTGCTGTGTCCATCTACATTAACAGGACATTGATCCGTGAATGTCCTTCTATTTCACCAACTAAACCCGTGATGACAGGATTATGTTCTGTCACGCAGTTGTCTCTTTTGTCAGCCAGTGTTTTCCAGGAGGTCGGGAAGATGAGCAGTGTTGTTTTATCTTCCAGGTCGGAATCACTGCCTCTTTCCTTAATCCTTCAGGCGGTCAATTTGCAGGCAGCCGAGTGTGAAGCTCTTTAATGATGGGTTATTGACCCGCTTGCCAGTGTGGGTCGGTCCAGACTGAGAGGACAGTTCCTGTTCTTCCAGAGGATATTCAGATGGCCCCCTGGTCCTGAGGCAGGCATTGCAGTGAAATTGATAGTTCCATTCGGAGATAATGGGCACCACCACATGCCTGGCTAGGAACACTGTTAACCAAAATCGAGGCTTCACTGCTGCAATATAATTGAACATAAACTTTATTTTCTGCTGAATCCACAAACATACACCGATAAACATGCTCTCACCAACTGCCATTTCTCATTCGGACAGTCCTTTACAAGCAAACACAGGCCATGAGTTAGTCCTGACATACTGGAAAGGTAATCCTCAAGGTGAGGACTCGGGCTCAGAGTTGGAAATGAAGACCAACTGAGGATGGATCTGGAGGATCACTTTTAACAAGGTGGCAACCTGTTTTTGAATTGTCTGGCGCTGCCTGATCTTTCAGTTTTGATGTTTTGATGTTGAATCTGCCCACAAAGTGTCGCCTGAGCCCAAAAGAGCAGGTGTAAAGCAGAGAGACCTGACGGCGACAGCCCCCAGATCTTGTATGGATCACCTTATAAGCTTCTTCAGAATCCTTTCACTCTAAGCCCAAAGCTGAAGTGTCCCACCACATCCCACAGACATGATCGGCAATAGATCCACTGAAGATGCCAGGAGGGAATGGTCCTGTGGTGAGCTCACCGTTGGACCCAGACACCGGAGTGGACGATGCCCTTGTGTCCGTCTGTCTTTTCGTCCTGCAGCTGCGAGACAATTTCAGGTATGGAAACACACTTTCCGCCCTATTTACTGCTTCCCTCAAGCCGCCGGCCTTGCGCGTTCCCGTTTTTTTTTCCTCTGGAACGCCATGGAAGGAAAACATTCTTTCCGTCCATTGACACATCAATGCGTAACATTCTACGCTCAGGGCTGCCTGTTTCGTCAGCATGGGACGCAAAAGTCTTCCGCAAAAGTCTTCCGCAAAGTCAATGTATGACGTGATGGGAGTGAGGATGGGTTGGAAGTATCAGATGGCAATTCACAAATTTGTGTTTCCTCATTTTCTTGCAGGATTTCAATGTAAAAAATGGAGTTTGCATTTATGAAAAGATTGTTTATATCCAGGAAAGGGACACATAGCAATAGCTTTTTGTTGACGTTGCAATGATTTCCGACTTTAACTGGAACACACTGAACTTGGCTACAATGTCATTCCTAGGACTGATATGCCACTCTAACTGAGACACAGCCTTTGTGCATGGTGTAGGAGTTGCCAGAACACGGATCAGAACTATGAAATTTTTGAGTCGTACATTTGTGAGAGAGTCCCTAGGACAGATTGAATCCCCTACAAAACAAGGACACGGTGTAACTCAAATTGCTGAACACGTATAATTTTCTTGAACGGAACATCATTTCCTCTTTTTTTCTAAAATATCTTTAAAGCAATACGACATTATTTCATCTCCTTCCTCATATTCACACCTGTCCCCTTGAATTGTCACAATGATCCCATGAACTATGATATGGATCTAATGGCAAAAACTAGTGAGAGACCAGACAATAGGAGATTCAAAACTGTAGCCACAAAGACCACAGCTGGAGGGCGGTCTGCCAGTCTACATAAGGAAATCATGTTACCAGAAAAAGAATAGATTCTCTTTTTTTTTTTTGGGGGGGGAAAATGGGTTCGGTCATTACATTTGTCTCTCCAAATTGGAGCTTACAATCTTAAATTTAAAAAATAAAATTCGAAGTTGAAGCTAGCCAGTTCTGTCTTGGGAATTCATTTAACCAAAAGAGTCAGTCAATGAAGTCTCAATATAGCCGAGTCTCTTGGGGAGCTGAGAAAAAAAACATCAGTTGGATGGAGGTGGAAGCTGTCCCCTGTTGGCTGATACGGTTTTATTATCTGTTTGATTCACAGGCTGGCCGTTGGGCTGGACAGCAAGCTGGCTGACCGGCGGTATGGCTCTGCTCATGAGGGTAATGGAATTCCAATGCAGGGCCTCATCTCTCAGCAGCGATGGCGGGGTGACAGGACCTGATGGATGGCTGGAGCGGAATTCTCGCCTGACAGTCACGCTCGGCTGATGAATTGTGAAATGAGACAGACATACAAAAGCTTCGGGCAGCCTGGGACCTGAGCAGACACCCCCTCCTCCACCACAACAAACACACACACACACACACACACACCTTCCTCCTCGGTCAAATGGTATGTTCTGTAAGACACATGCGCTCACAATAGTTGCATTCATCTCTCGCTACAGGTTGCCGCCGCGGCGATGTGGGCGGCTGTGCCGGGCACATCACCTGGCCTTGAGATTCTGCCAGGCTTTTCAGGAGGTTTAATGGAAGATCAGTCACGCTGACGTCTTTGATAAATGAAGTCCACATTAAGGAACTGAACCCTCACATCAGAGTTGATGTGTGAGCTGACCAGCAGAGCTCTAGTTTTCTGACGTTCCAGATTGCTGTGGGAGGTTTAAATATGTTGGATTGGATATATTTTGTCGTAGGATTCTACTTTTTTGTTTGTTGAATTATAGTGTTTACAGCCAAGTGTGTTGTGGGATTTTGCTTCCAGTAATTCACAAGTTTTTCAACAACGTTCTTTTCTCTTGCTCCATGTTTTAGGAAAGACAGTCTGAAAGCACAATTCACATAGCGACGGGCTTGGTGTTGATCGCAGTAACAGCTCCTAGGTGAAGTAGTTCTTTAGTAGTAAATGTTGGATTGTAAAAACGGTTTATTGTTTTTGCGATGCATTTATGAATCAGTCATGTTATTAAAAGGATCGTAAAGAAGAGCTATACATACATGTGAAGTATAAAATGATTTTACATCGACTACAAAGTTGGTTCCGTATGAACGCCATATAAGTGTGAAGCTGTTTCTAAGTGTATTCCAATGGGGCACAGTGTTGCACTAAGCGAGATCCTGAGATGCCCCGAGAGGAATATCCTGTCAGCTGATCCGTGTGCTGTGAATGTAAACAACCTCTTCAGCTTCAACATCAGCAAAGAAATGCTGAAACGTTGGGTGCTTTAATTACCGCAGTGAAGATGCAAGTCTGTTCTTCTAAAGATTTTTTATCACAAAGGGGTGAAGCAAGTTCAGAGAATGAGGGACAAGTGACGATCAAACCCGTCTTCGGTATTCTGCATCATTGCACCGCTGACAGTTTGGGGAGTCGCCTGCAATACATGATTCATGAGGCCTCGAAGTTCGTCACAAACAAACTGACGGCCATAGCTACATTTTTAAAAAATGAAAACAGTTAAAGAGGAAATGAATATATCAAAACAACAAAGAGCAAGCCCCTTTGTTTGTCGTCACTTTCGGAACAATGTGGTTCAAATGAATAGGCCTGCACTCCTTCATTATCATGCTCTTCTTCCTCAAAAAATATAGACATATCGCTGAGATCTTTGCCAATATTGCCTGCAACCTTCTCTGCTTCAGTGCACTCAGCCATGAGTCCAAAGATGGAGCCAGCGTTTGACCCAGTTACAGGCATCGCAATTGTCTGCATCACGATGCAATGTATGGTATGAGACAGAAAATTGTATTGAATTTATTTGGTTTGTGCAGAATGAAAACATCGTGTTAGGTCTGTCTTGCTATGTGTTCTATGTCAAGGACCCTTTAATAGTTGAGTTGGTGGATGTCCTGCAGGAGTTTTTGCAATGCACAAAAACGTGAGAAATCAAATGTAAATTATTGTATTTGTGGAAGCAAATTCTGCCTCTTTGGTCCCGGGTAACAACTCAACCAATCACAGACTTGAAATGGTAAAAAAGAAAATGTCATTGTCTTCTCTTAGGGTTTTGTTTTTCCTACACAATGTTCAAAGTAAACTTCGCAGTCCGCTGTCATCTTTTCTTTAAACCAAAGGACGCAAGGCTTATGATGGAGGGTTTTTTTTTTCTATCCTTTCACTGGTCATGTAGCTGACCATCTCACAGCACACTCACTCACCTCACACTCGGATCAATATTTTATTTCACGACACTCATCACGGGTTCCATCAGTCAGCTGAAGGCCAACAGTTCAAAATGAGAACGCTGTCAAGTGGCTTGTTAACCTGTGACCTCAGAACCAGAAGACTGCTGACGCTTTTGTTGGAAAAAAACATAAATGTTGCACCAGGGCCATAAAATATGCAGATCAGTTCAAGTCAGATGCTCCATGATTTGTTCAATCTTCTCCTTAATCTGAAAGAAAACCCACGGCAAAGATAGTTCAGACGATAAAAACGACAGAGGCCACCAGAGAACCATCTCGCCTAAATAATTCCCATTATGATCATAAAATGGAGCAATTTCACAGTGAAATAATGTTGCTTTTATTAGTCGTTCTAAGCAGATGGTAGCTGTTTTTTTCCCCCCCATATATATATATATACAGTGGTGCCTCGGTTTTCGAACAAATCGGAATTCGAACGAAGATTTCTAGATTTTTTTTGTTTTTTGTATTTCTAACAAAAATCCAGAACTCGAACGCCCCCAAAAAAAGCCAGAAAAAACATAACACGCCCGATCAGCTGACCCCCAGATCGCTTTGTTATTATGTATAACGCAGCCTCTGTATGCAGACGTGTCCCGTTAGCTACATTTACTGACTGTTTTTTCTTCATATTGAGGTGTAAAACCTTTCCTGTCTCCGCACTGGACCATGGTAGAGTGTCACAGGGGAGGTGCTCGCTCTCCACACCTCCGAGGCTGGAGCGCTCACTCCAGGGTTTGATGTCCTGTTGTGGGCTGGAGCTGGGACAGGGATGAGGCGAGTCTGGGACAGAGCTAAGTTACTTGGTTTATGACTTTGTCACAGCCAAACTGCACAGAAGCGCACATTCAGAGCTGGACACGCACCGGGCACCTCTTCCCTTCTGGAGAGACCTCACTCACTCGGCAACCCCTCCCACATGCAGCGGCCACACACATAGAGGAACAGCGCACCTGCAGCAGACACTCTACATTCACTCCTACAAAAGACTATTTTAAGGCTTGGAACGCATTATTTCTTTTCCATTAATTGTAATGAGAAAAATCGATTTGGATTTCGAACGATTCGCTTCTCCAACGGCCGTCTGGAACGGATTGTGGTCGAGAACCGAGGTACCACTGTATAAAAATGTAAACGAAACAAAGAGCTTCATATATATATATATATATATATATATATATATATATATATATATATATATATATATATATATATATATATATATATAGAGTATATATATATATGAAGCTCTTTGTTTCGTTTACATTTTTATCCATTGTCATTTGAGTCTGATGCAGTAGCTTTTCAAGGATGATGTTCCAAAATTAATGGGTTGACATTGTAGGTCACACCACTGATCAACAATTGCACGTAGACGCAGTCAACTCAGGTGAAATCAGTACCATGGACAGCACCATGTGCTCACACTCACAAAGCACAGTGTTGAGGCACTTCAGGATCTCTCTTTTCTGTTCAACCTTGAACTTGGTGTTATTACCCAGCCATAGATAGATTGTTACTGATAGTCTGCATTGCTTGCAAGGGGACCATATAACCTTGATGGCAATGATGGGGCTTTGTTTAGACATTTTAGACAATTTCACAGACAAATACACAACTGACCCACGTGGCTGATCTGTCAGTTGAAAACAGCAAACACTTGCCACAATATTGCCATCCTAATGTATGGTGTATGGCCTTTTGTTTTTCACTAAGATTTTTCCAGTTTCCTTTATTAGAGGGGTGAAGCTGTCAAGAATGCAACTCCACCCACCTGTTGCCACTCTTCCGCTTTCAATTACCGCCATCCACTTTCCACACTCTCCTGAGGTGATGAAGCTTGTACTTTGTGACAGCCATTCGTTTTTTTTTTCAATGCCCATCGACCCTGAACTTACTGTGAGCGGTCAATTCACTCACTTCAATCACATGGAGCCTGGGCACGTCGTACACTTACAAAGAGTCATGTGACAGAGGGTTCCTGTAACACGTAAACATGACAAATATGTGATATTTAGAATGTAGATGAAGTACATGATTCCAAGTGGATATTTAAAAGAGAGCTATATAAAAATATGCATTCAGCAATTAAAAATCTTGAATATATTTATTGAGTTTTTGTTTTCTGTCGTGTTGGTTTGTCTGTGTTCAAAATACATTGAAAAGTTATTGATATATATATATATATATATATATATATATATATATATATATATATATATATATATATATATATATATATATATATATATATATATATACATATATGAGGGCTGAGGGGTTGAACATATGAGGGTCATAAAGCCTCATAAGACGATAGCTACTACTGTGTGTAACAACTTCACAGACAGCACTGTATATCTGTAGTGTAGAAACCCATACTCTGCATATCCAAATTGCCAGTTTCCTCCAGATGACTGCGCTCTACACTGCAACCTGATCATAATAAGATTGAGTTTGTGGCTTCGTACCTGTTTCTTCATGGTTCCTGAGCACAACACTCACTATCAGCTGAACGGAAAAACCTTGACATTGCATCTCGGATTAATTCTGATTCTGTTCACCATCAGGATCTTATCGCTCTGAATCGAACAGCCACAGGATTTTGGGGTGAATCTGTGACCTCCAGGCATCATCTTCGATAAGTCACACTAAAATTGGCGTGAAGGGGGTTTGGACTCAACCTGTCTTGCAGGGAATACTGTTCTAACAAAAAAATAAAAATAAAAACATGACATGTCATTTAGCTAGTTCTTAAAGGTCGAGTAGCCTAATCTCCTCTGGCGGCTCTTTCACCAGCAGGCAGCCCTCATCAGATAATACATGGCCGCAGATCTTGTTCTCTGTCAGCAAACTCTTCCTTGGCTCAAGTAAGACAGGGAAATGGAGACAGCATATAAGTGGCTGCTCAAACTGATGAAACTTTCATGAAATATAAAAGTGAGCATGAGGAGGGAATTATGTTCCATTACGTTGAAGGAGCAAGCGGTTCATAGTTTCACCTGTTTGGTGGGAATGACTTAGATGGTCTGGAAAGTGTTGTTTCATGTCATTTAACTTCTCAAATGCACTCACTTTGCATCATGGCTGAAAGATTTAAAAGGACATGGCTAGTGGTTGTGAAGCCCAATAACTGCCAAATAGGTACCCAAATAAACTTGCAAAACTGTATCAAACGTATGAAATCATGACCACTTTTATGATTTATTTTTATTTATTTTGTTGGGAATTGTATTTATTAATTTATTATAAATTGGATTTGAAATATAACTTTACATTTTTTTAGCCTTGGGATGTGTTGATGAGGTTTCTGTCATGTTCCGTCTTTCTGTGTCATGCTTTTATTTTGTTATTATCTGCTTGTTTCCGTTTCCTTTGTTTTCCCCAGCTTAATGGCCGTGCAGCTGGAGCTCGTTTTCTCATCAAGCTTCCAGGATATCTGCACCCAAGTTCCAGTCTGCGGAGCCAGATGGTTGCCTTGTGTCCTCTGGTGAACTCCTTTGATTCCTCGCTTCTCTTATTGCTCTGTTTCTCAAAGATTATGTGCGTGCTTGGCGACTTTCTCAGCCACCTCCTTCGTTTCTCTCGCTCCTTCGTTTCTATTGTTGTGATCTGCTGTTGTTGGCCGTGTGAGTGTTGTTTCCCCCTTTTAGAGTTTATTCCTCGTGTGTGTGAGATTTTGATCCACCTCCGGCGCTTTCTCTTTACTCCGCCTCGTGAGCTTAACTCCAAGTATGTCTTTTGTTGTCCCCCTTCGTCAGGTTTGTTATTGATCGCCTGTTTTCTGTTTTGCCCTAGTCCGTGTTTGCTCACTCCGCGTTTGGTGTGACGTCCTCAGTTATCGTTCCTTTCCGTCTTTGTGTTGATGTTATTATATTTAATAAAAGTGTGAAATTTCTCACGCTTTTCCGTGTCATCTGTAAACCTGCATCAACCTAGCAATTGGGTCCACCTCCCGAGATGGGCCATGACAGTTTCAAGAAACTGCGTCCGATTTTCTCACGCCACCAGGTGGCACTGTCTTATGTATAATCTGTGGCTTTAAACAACTATTTCAATGGAACATCACATCATTTTAAAGCAAGAGCGCCACCTACAGAGCTCTGAAAATTAGGACGGTGTTTCCTCAACCCATCCTAGTGCTTTGCTAACCCTCACAACGGTCTGTTACTCTCCATCTAAAATTACTATGGTGAAGCTTTGCTTCACACCAAAGTAGGATGAGCAGCTTCACATCAAAATCCACCTTCAAATTGGTGCGCATTGACACAGGTCCTGGCAAATGAGTGGCAGACCATCAGCACTACGGTGTCACCTGATCGACGCCGCGTGCGAACAAGGACGGACAGATTGGGCCGGGGTGTCTGCTGAGGACACGGCCAGAGTCGGGGTGGAGAATGATAACATTGTAAGAGGATTTGTCAGCACCAGCTCTCTCGCGGTGAGGAGACGAGAGCCGAGAGGCAGCAGAGACGTATGCCCTCTCTCAGGACACTATTAATGAGGATCATCTGCTCTCAAGAGGCTGAGGACAGGGATGAGGACATCTAATACCCAAGAGGGACGGCGGGAGTTTAAAGGCTGCGAGCACTGAGTCATGCCAGTGACTAACTTTGGCACACACACACTCTCTCGCAATACATAAATTTGACTCGCACACGTTTATCGATTTCACTCGTTCGGTCTGAAAGGACTGTCACGGAATCTCCATTTGTGTTTCACTGGAAACCTGGTAATATGAGAACGTTAAAATGAAACTCTTGAATGAAATAAGACTTTCATAGAGAATGAGCCATGTCTGCCTATTTGTCAACACTCGCACCTATTTACGCTTCATCTTAACATCAGACGTCACCAACCTTTTCACACCGGTGAAGACTTTGTTACCCAAACTAAATTAATTTTCATAAATATGGATGATAAATTATGTTCCTCCAATACGTGGATCACATGGCTGATTGTTCTTAGGGACCTACAGGTGTCTGTGTTGTTCCTTCCAAAAGATTAACATTAGTTTTTGACAATGAAGGTGTCCAACTGCAGTCAGTCCTGCCATAACAACATTATACCTTGTCAGCAAAGTTAGAAACTCAAGTGATACATTGCTTTACTTACTTCCACTTGGTCTCGAGCATCTCAAATCACTATACACTCGCACAAGGATAAAATGAGTAGCGAACATCATGTTTGACTCACCCAGCCAGTGTAGGACTCAAAAGGAGGGCCTCTGAGTCAGTGGCAAACTGGAGTGTCAAAACTGCACAGTCCACCAAACAGTGATTTGGGAGGCTGGGGGCGTGTCTAAAGTTAGTGGAGAGCCTACATGGGAGGAATTGCAGGCTTTTAGTGAAAGAATATTTGGATGATGCATCTCTGGGTGCATCAGGATCTTCAATAGCGCTATCAGCTCGGTGAGTCATGCACTGTCGCAACCGCCACAGTCGTCTCTTCTCTTCCATTTCACTTCTTCATTTTTTTAAATTTACCTTAGTGCATGTATCACCATAAAATCTGGGCCCAAATTGGTTAATGTGCCGCTGCTTGTCACAGGGGATCGCAGTTTCCTACTTCAGCGTTTGATACAGCAGATGCCGTCTGAAATGTTCCCGCTGCGGCACCGCTATCCCAAACGTGTCGCATCATCTGACATGTAACGGCGGCCATATTTCAACTTTACATGTAAGCCAGTTGCTCTTTTTGCTCAAGTGATGTTTGGTTACAGTCTGACAAGGAAGATGTAAGAGAACACAATAAATACGCAATTCAGAAGCATTGTCTGAAGTCCCAGAATTGTACTTACAACCAAGCTCAGTCTGGGTGAAAAGTTCATCAGGGCTGCCTGAGGCAACAGCAACCTTTGACTCCCAGAGAGAAACTTAAATATATCTCCCTTGCATTATCACAATCTTTGCTTGATAAATCTCTCGGTTTTTACATATTAAATGAGCTCTGCGGTTATTAAGATCTCTAAATAACTTGCAGCCAAATTCACAGTGAGACAAGTCTCTTCTTAAATCAAACACAAAGTCTGCAGCATGTGGGAGCAGCATAGTCAATGCTAAATCTATTAATGCAGCCTCTAGCTAGTGATTCAAAATGATGTTTGCTTAAAAATCACAGAGAGGAGGTTCGCACTATTGTGTACCTAACTCTCTCCCCACCGCATGAATCCAAGCCCATGGGGATCAATTAAAAACCGTGATGCATAATGTGTGTGAGCGCAGAAAGAAGAAGAAGAGACGCGCCGTATATTCATGGAGCGAACTCCAGCGGTGTTGACGTTGAGGGAGGTGGGTGGTACTGGCTTCAGGAAAGCTTATTAAATCTCTCCTAAAGCTACCAAAGCTACATGGCCATTCACAGAAATGCTAAGTGGGGTCAAAGGAGAGGCTGATGGATGTAAACAAGAAGCTGACGGCAGTAAAAGATGGCTTTTCACTTGTTCCCTTTTGAAACCCGCCACATTGTAATTGAATTAATGGCCTGCTCCGCTGACACAGAAAGTCGGCTGCATTCCCTCCCGATAATAATCGAAATTCTTTTGTTTGTCCAGCACAGACTTACAAAATAGATACTGAAGTATATTGAATTTACTGGGGGGAAAAAGAAAGAAATGGTGAGGTAAAATATTTGTTCTGATGCTGATGTGATTCATTCATATTTGCAACCAGGTGACTTGACAGGAGGAAGCTCTTACTCAGTGTCTCTCAACCAATATTCCAGCCACAAACTGGAATTGGAATGCCCCCCATCCAGGTTAGGTGCAATATTTAGACTTTAGAAATTGGTGAGTTTAGGGTGTTCTTAATAGTCCTTAATGTCTTAATGGTCACAAATACCTGGACCCTACGTCCAGGAGGCAGAGAAACAGATGGTCGAACAAGTACCACCTGATGCATAACACTAAAAGCAGCCTAGGAATGGGCACTGCAAGAGGCCTTAAGTTAATAACTGACCAACCTACCAGCGTCCTGACCTTGTCCTCTGCTCCAAATCCTCCTTTTCATTGTGGAGCTGAGATGAAAGCGCCAGTGAAGAGCTTGAAAGGAACCATCTTCATACGATCACTGAAGGAAGTTGGAGGAGAGCTCAAGCCATACACCCAGGTCTTAACAGCCAGCGGTGCGAAAGCTTCAAGTGAGGCTGTATTGAGGGTGCAACACCAGATGACCCTGAGGTGCACAACTGATGAAGTGTCATACAGTAACTGGAACACGGACGGTCCAGTGGAAATAATAAAGTGGAAAGACCTTGTTGCCTCAGGACATAAGGCAACAAGGTCACCCTGTAGACCAGGGGTTCTTCACCTTTCTGATCTCGGGGACCACCTTTCCCTGAGCAAATGGAGATTGAGAAAAATTCTGTAATAAAATAAATATAATACTAATAATACAATACTAAATATCATAACAGATAGAAGATAGAAGTAAAGTGTAAATGAAAGTATTGCCATAAAATGTTCTGCTTCGACAGGTGCTTTCATGAACAGTTTTTACTGTTGGGGGCGTCGTCGTCACTTTCTTTATCATTTTTTTCTTTCCAAGAACTTCTTCATAGATCACAAATTTGCCCCTGTCAAGTCAATTCAGTGACCATATGTGGCTAATATATCAAAACTGAGCGTCTCGTGGCCCTCACGGCCCAAAGGTGAAAAACAAAAAAACTTTTAGTGGCCCTCTAGGAGGCGCTTGAGGCACAGACATGGGCCCCGGCCCTATGGTTAAGAATCACGGCTGTGGACACCTTGAAGTCTTTTCAAAGATGGAGACCCAATGCCTGGGTCCCCTGGTGTTGAATGAATGTGACCCAAAGTGACCTGAGACCTCAGCATTCCTGGTCACACTTCATCAGTCACCAGGACTTTGTCACCGTGACATTCAAGACCACAATAATGACCTCGGCCCAGGTAATCCATCTCAATGGACCTTCATCCGTCACTGCTGTTCTAGAGGAAACCAACTAAAACACAACTTATTGGTGATGATTTGTGTTCAGTTTTCAATGGAGATGTGACAATATTCTTGTGTTCAAAAGCACAAAGGGCTTGTAAAGCCATTTATAGTGAACCAGCAAAAGCGAGAGACGTTACAGTATTTACAAAATTCAATTCAATACAACTTTCACATTCACCAGAAACTCCAATGCTGATGCACTGATGCCAGTGCCTTCATGCTTTGCTGTTGTATTGTTGTTATTATTATTATTATTTCTTTTTTTTTGGTCTCTGTCTAGCAGTCATTCTCCTAAACTCTTGTGGAACTGGAACATGGTTTATCCGTCCTGCGCTCAGCAGAAGCAGCCACTGTAGGCTGAGCTGTGTGCAACACACAGGAAGCCTTTTTCTTCTCTGAGTGATTTAACAGTTATCAACAGACGCCAGTGGAAAGCCTCACCATGCTTACCGTTTGTCCACGCTGCAGTGGGTCTGTTTGCACACTCAGAGCAAATAATAACAGAATGCAAAGGTGTGACTAATTTTAGATATCCACGCGGCGGAGCATGGCGCGCACAAGTAAACACTGAGGTGGACACTTCCAGGACACAATTCCAACACCACCAGGTGTGCACAACAGTGTGTGTGTGTGTGTGTGTGTGTGTGCCATAATGCTGACAGTGGATCGCAGCAGACAGACGGTAAACCATGCTACTTGTGGACTCCACCATTTAATATCATTTTAGTCTGAAATATAAATCTACCGCAAATGCTTTGTGACCTCAAAAGCCAGTCGTATGGCACATAGGGTAAACGGTAGGCAAGCACGTGAGGATGTCCCAGGCCCACCCCAAAAGAGTTGAATCTAAAATCTTATTTTCTTTAGGGAGAAGCTGTCATGCCCGCATTTTTCATGTCTGTTTTGTTATTGTCATGTCAGCTTCTTCCCATGCTTTTATTTTGGTGACTCCTGCCTTTCCTTGACTGCCCTCTCTCCAGCTTTTGAGTGACACAGCTGGCGTGCATTTGATAATCAAACCTTCCATGGATATCAACCCCTCTACGCCAGCTCGTGTTGCCAGATGGTTTCTTCGTGTTCCTCATGGTAAACTCTTCCACAACTCAACTCTCTCGCTATGTTCCCTTGAATTTTCTAAATCCTGTGCACGCTCGTTTTCCTTTTCAGCCGCCCTTCTTTGTTCTCGTTTTCCCTCCCTCCGCTTCACTTTCTCCTTTGCTAAAATATCCGCTTGTGAGCATTTTGTAGATCTCACTCTTTATTTCTCATTGATATGGTTATATCCGTGTGTGTTTGCGTCCGACACGTTTCAACTGAAAAGCTCTATACGTCTAAAAATGAGTTGCATAATATCACGATTAGCTCCTCTCTCCACAGCGACCAGCAGAGTAAAAACTCAAATCAGTTTCTGTCCCCCAACTTGGTTCACCAAGGTCCTGAAGTCGCATTCGATTCTTGGGGGCGCTAAACCGTGACTATGGTTAACCAAATTGCAACAGCCACTTATGCCTTGAGGTGAACATAGAAGCAGAGCCCGACATTGGTGAGTTCTCAAGCACAAACGCTGCTAATATTCCACTAAACTGCACAGTCAGCCATATGCTGACTATTCCCTGAAGGTTCGGTACACATTCCAGGAAGTTCTGGCAGGTTAATGCACTGCAGGATAATTAGCCAGCTGAGGCAAAGCCATATGTTTTAATGCTGTTTAAGGGAATACGCCCTGGTTGTTCCTGATGTAGCACATATGGAGTTGCTACAAACCCATTGAAACATTAATCTGTCTGCAAACACACAAAGGGAAACGATGCCATTGAATTGAAACATATTACTGATTTCACAGGCAACAGTTTTATGGAACCCAAAATAAAGATAGTATCGCAATAACTACGTAGAATATCCTTCGTCTAACTCATGGCTTGCAGTTCCTTTTCCAACCAGGAGACACCGCTTAAACCAAATTTGAAGATCAAGTTTGATAATACTTTGTATCCAGGTAGAATGATAGAACCAAGGGACACATTCACATGCACTGTAGAAAACAAAAAAAAACTTTTTTCCCTGTTTTCTAGTCATTTTTGAAAAGTAATACAGACAACATTTGTTGGGAAAAGATGTTGGTTGACCACATCTACCACCCTATGACCAGACACTCTGCCGTGGTCATCCTCACTCAAGCTTGTCGACAGCATCAGCCTCACCAGGGACAGGCACAGAGAGATCCCTAGTGGTGCTGAAGTACCAGCCCTTTTCCCTGCATGAGAATAATGTCCCTTCTGGAGCCATTTTCTTCATTGTACACTAATACAAAAGTAACTCGCTCAAATAAGATGGCATCTGACGGAGCATTTCTTCGACTTTGTGTGCGCCGCAGCGCTCAAAAGGCCCCTCCCACTAATCCTCCTGCCGTGCAGAGCAGCAAACGGATCATCCCACCTGCTACATCTGACAGGTAAACACAGTGTTTAGCCAATCCCCTTCAGCGATAGGACTGGTACATTCTATGGTACTTTCTAGATCTCAGCTTCTTAAAAAGCAGTGACCCGTTATTTAGCTGATATTTCGAATTAACAGAGTGAAAAAAAGGGTAAAGTGGCTTTAATTATAAAGACCTGCAAGGGACACGGATCTGCAGCTGAAGGAACTTGGGCGACCACTGTACCACAATACTAATACACTAACACAACCCTAAAGTTTTCATAAACTGATAACATGGGCAACATATTTTTGTTTCTATACTTAGTTCAGGGATTCAAAAATATGTTTCTAAAATCAGAGATTCTGCCTGTTCCTCATGATACTACTACTGTTACTATTACTACCGCTACAATAACAACTAATAATAATAAAATAATTATTTTGCAATGGGTGCCATTTTTTTTCTGGCTTGACAGAGCCAAGCAGAACTTTGTGGCAGCAAAGAACCCAAAAATAAGGATGGCCACACAAATGCTTGTTCTTCATTTATGTAAGTAGGGCCATTAACATTGGGCTTCCTGATGTATTGAGACATTTAAGAAGGAGTTCAGAGTCCCTAGCGTAGCGTAGTCCTTCGTAAGTCAGTCGAATGCCATTCAAAATAGCCGACGTGAGGGTTATAGGTGCTACTGTAGTGGTAGATCGCTGTGTGAGAGTGAGATGCTGGGATACTGTGCAGCGGTGCCAGACATTGAATAAAAAAAATTTAAAAAAACATCTGCTGGCCATAGTCGTAAGTACGGGTGGACGTAAGTCGAGCAAGTCGAAAGTGAGATTCTATTGTATTATAAGATTAGACACCAGTACATTTTAGAGTGTTGCGTACAGAGCAAAGTATTCTCCTCAAACATGCTAGTTTGTTGCTCAGGCTTTTGACCGGGTTTAACATCTGAAACAGTGGGAGATCTATGTCAAAATACTCTCACGGTTATCTGACACAGTAGCACTCAGCTCTCACTTTAGTTTTTATCATAAATAGCAATGTTTGTTGACTTCAATTGAATCACACATCTGCCGAAGGAGATTTCCGAACACGTTATTTTTTTTTCAAATTTACAATCTATTTAGCAATGATTTATTTGATTTATTCATCCAAAGTTTTTATCTAAAGCATTAAAGTGAATCCTTGTGCAAACTATTTCTGTCTTCAGGGACAAATAGTCCGGTGTCATATCGCAACAGATGTTGTGTGATTCAATTGATGTCAACAAACAACACTATTTATGATAAAAACTAAAGTGAGAAAATCATCATTATGCACCACTATTATTCCGACTATCACACCAAGAGTATCACTAACTTGCCAGGACTGACATCAGATCTGATCACACAGCCCCCTGCTGACAGTGTTGGGCAGGCGGCAACACAGACACCCGTGTTTTTCCCGGCTCCTCGTGGCTCTCCTCAGGGTAATGGACTGTAATGAAATTGCTGCCGACGATTTTGGAGAGCAGAGTTAATTGATAAAAAGAAAGAATGATGGAAATGGTGCGGGAAGATCCGGGGGAGAAAATATAAAAACGATGAGAGAGCGGCAGGATGTAGTGGCTCCTGGAAGTTCCTGATGACATTTCCCGCTATCTCTCCGAAAATAATTGTGTCTGCCTCTGTGCATGTGTGATTGGAGGAGGTGGCGGAGCTGTTGGCGAGGAGAGTGGTGTCACCTCACGGTGCTCGGAGACTCCTGTAAAATTCTCCTTCAGCCGGCGGTTGAGGCTTTTAATCCCTTTTAAATCTCCCAACATCTAAATTAGCAGAGGTTTTGCAACCTGAAAAATTAGCTCATTTTCCCTCCTGGACTTTGTATCGAATGTTTTGCCTACTATGATTATTCACTACTAAAGGTAAGGAGCAGTAAACTACAACATCCAACATCGATCAACCTGTGTTCCCAAAGGCAAGCTCTCCATATACGTCTTGCTTCGAAGCTTTTATTAGTTTTCCATGAGCAAAAAAAAGACATTCACATTTTAGAGCTGCATGATAATCTATGGCAGGGACAGGCAGGTGAGCCTTCATGTAATAAAGCTCAGTAGGTGGCACTCTTGGTTTAAAAACTACTTGAGGTTTCATTTAAATGGTGAAATTAAAATAGAGCGCCATCTAGAGGGCACACTGTTTCCTGATGCCTCTTCAGTCCATCTCGAATCTACAAATCAATGATGGAATGGAATTGGTACTATATGCTGTCCCTAAGGGCCGGATTTACCAAACGATATATAATAAAACACGTATGCAGTACTTTATTAATGGACAACACAAAGTAAAAGCTACAAACATAAAACATGTGTCATAATCTCCCATGGCATAGCAAGTATCTTCTTGAATGAGGATATGGGAATTGCAAAAATTGGAATTAAACCAGCCATGAAATACGGTAAACGTAATTTATAAAAAATATGGCAGTGTCCCATTTCTCACCCGAGCACTCATTTTTGGTTTTGCGTGTAAGTGTAGTGTGTCCCGATACTAAGACTGAGGGCACTCGCCGTTCACCACTTGAAAGGATCCCTTCAAACCGAAGGAGCTCCAGAGCTGACTTGAAACAAAGTTTGAATATGAAGTGTGGCTCGATTTCCAGGACACCAAAGTATTTTATGTAAAAACAATGTTGAATAGGACAACAGGGACATTTTAGTAACACGCACTAATCTTCCGTTTGCTTACTTTCTGTCGTATCACGCGTTAGCAACCCCAATGGTCTACGGTGTCCGACAACATGAACGATACAACATGTATGTACAACAGTATGTTTTTATTTCTTCCTAATAAACATCAGTCAACTAGCATCCAGGCTAACGTTAGCATCCTCATACCGCTAACAGATCTATCCCTGTCCCTATCCCCGATCTATTGGCCCTGCCCATTTCTTCTCCGTAGGTTCACCAAACCAAGTGAGAATATCAGCACCGATGCAGGAGGTTGCGAAAAAGTTGGGGCTGGCATTTACAAAACGTCTCCAACACTCGATATGCAGGAAATAAAACACAGTGCGGCAGCCAATGACACACTTTACGCATGATGTCATGAAGTGTTGTTCTAATTCTTAGTCACTTCACTTTGTCGTCGGAGGGCACTTCATAGTGGAGGGCTCTCAAAACCCCGTGCTAATGATGGGGAATGGGACAGTGCCTTGGTGTAGGTCTCTCACATCTTCATGAGGCCATCAGTGTTTTGTATCTCCCCTTCAGTTATTGAATCACCAAAAAGAGTCTTCTCAATTTAGTCAACAGTCAGTTTCATGAGGCTTCATGAAACTTTGTACTCATTCATGGAGCCCACTAGATGGCACTCTGCTCTAAAATAGTTGAATTTGAACTATTTCAATGAAACCTCACAGCACTTCTAAACTGTGAGCGCCACCTACGGAGCCGTGAAAATGAGGGCACTGTTTCTAGAAGCCTCATAAACCTTTCACTATTCATCTGCATCTTTTCAAAAAGACTAAATATATTAGTCCTAGAGGAAACACTGTTCCAAATGTCAGTGTCTTTCAGAACATCGACAATAATAAACATTTAGAGCGCACAATACATCCAAAAATACACGTCTTTTGTCTGGCTGAATGTCTGACAAGAACCACAGCCCACACTTCTCCCAGCCTCTGCAGCAGTGATGGAGCATGGATTATTGTCGGATCCAATATGGCTCATAATTTAGCGAAGGGAGCTTTCTTTGACACAATGCTGATCATTACACGTTGAAAAGATGTATCTTTTCTGAGGAGCTCGAAATTATAACCATGCTATATTTAAAGTGTTTTTTTTTTCTTCTGTCTGTACTGGAGCGCTGTTCCAGCTCGTAGAGTTTTGATAAGGTCAGAACGGTGAAAAGTTTGAGGTTAGGAAATTCTAACAAGCATAAAAACTTGGACCGAACTGTCACCGATCGCAGTGGGGAATTATCCTCGGGAGGGACGATGTGCTGTTAATGAGAGACGGTTATAAGCAAGTGCATATTTTTCGGTGACTGATAAGTTTCCAAAAACACAGTCTTCATGTTAGCATAGCGGATCAGCGACATGAAATGAGGTGAACTGACTGTGATGTGATTTGTGAGAAGCTGCATGAAAAGTTATCTGAATGTGACCTCAAAAGCAGCAGACTTGCAGGGAAGAAAAGGCCGACTGCTTGCCACGGCCCCGCCTGGAGAAGACCCTCGGCCCTCTCCTATTCTGCCTCACTGACAGCTGTGAAGCGTCTCTCACCTGCAGACAGCTCGCTGAGCTCGCTATTAAGGTCACGGGAAGCTGCCAATGCAGCGGCTGCATCAACATCTGTGACAGGAGCTGACGCAGTTTGGCAGGAACCGGTGCCAGCTGTGGCGGACCAAGGATGTCCCCCCGCTCCCACAGGAGGGTCGGACCGCAATGCTGTGGCGCCCAACAGAAGTGCAAAGTGAGAGTCCACTGTCATCTCATCAAAATATCACTTTCCTGCCACGCAGGCTGTCGGCTGCCAACACCTGAACTCTCCAGAGCTCAGAGACAAGGACCGGCCCGGCAGCCAGAGGACGATGGGAGGAAAGGGAAGAGAGATGGGGGTCAGCAAAGTTCAGAAGTAGACTAAGTTGATGATGACGTCGGAAGTTTCTTTGTCCAGGATTTTAGTCTCAAAACAGGGGGCGTATTGTACATCTAACAGTCGTCCTTAAATGGTTCTCCACCAAAAACGGCAGTGGCTTGCTGCAGCTCCAGACGGCATCGCACCATGTGGCGACTCACGCTACGGTTTTATATGTGGAAGCAGGAGGCAGCGCACATCATTAGTCACAAGCACGTGTGATCACAATATCGACGACGCATTTTACGAGACCAAAACAAATGAAGAGACGCTCTCTCCACGGGGGAGGTGTTGGCGCTACGTGCACTGTGGCATATTGTTCATGTTTCAGTTTTTGACGTTCTTGTCAACATGCATGGTAGGTAAGGATGAAAGAAGTCGGTACCATAACTGGAACCGACTAGATTTCGTCTGTATTCTTGAACGCATCTTTGCGACTTTGACGGGGAGGTGATTCACCTGACCACACCATTGTTTGACGTTGCAGCCGCACCACTTGTCCGTTTCACAGTGAGCAACCTTTTAGGACATTTGCATTTAGCCGTGAATGAGAGGCAGTCAGTTGACCACTGCTTAGTCCTGTGAGAGAGAACTCGTCATCTGGACCCTAAACTGAGCCAAAGAGCTGCAAGGGCAACACTGAATAGTTGCCTCCAAAAAAAAAAAAAAAAATCTGTAAACTGAGGTGCAATACTGGGTCAAATGAGGGGCCAAAATTTGGAACTCTGCAGTCCTTCGGACTGTGGACGGAAACCAGAAGAAAACACACATGCACAGGAATTGAACCTGTAACCTTCTTTCTGCAAGGCGAGAGTGCTAACCACTAGGCCACCATGTGGCCCTCATGGGAATTTCTCAGTGTAAACGGCATATGTGAGTCAGTCGGATTTCAAAGTACCAATAAATTAGGTGTTTACAAAGAGCGCTGTGACACCGGCACTGGAGAAAGAGGGACACGCGAGCTCTGAGCTCTGATGATGCAAGCATCACTGATTTAACTTGCACTTTGTAACCACTGTCAACTCACTCCAAGTTTTTTTCTTTCCTTTATGGCCCATCATCTCAACTGCCACTCAAACAAAAAGAATAATAAAATAATAAATGTGTTGACAGTCACGTTTTACTGTGACAGCACCAGGCACTGTGTCGGGTTTCACACATGCAAGGAGTCTTGATCGTACTTGTAATTGTTTGTTTGACACAACACACATAATGGAAAATGAAAGTTTTGTGTGACTCCGCCTCCACTCAGCGGTTACATTATGGGCCTGCGACTTCGCGGAACATGATCCCACGATAAAGGTGGGAACACTATCCCCAAAGATGTTTGCCTCTACGTGTGTCTCACTTAAACTTGCCTCCTTCATTGTTCTCTTCTGTGTCTCACTGTGCAGGTGATTCTGTCTTCTCCTTGTTTCCCAGTGTGTTCGCTTGATGTTGTAGTGATTCATGTGTGTCTGTAAAAAGTTTTTCAACGTATACGTCTATGCATGTGTGTTATTGACCTTGTGTTTCTGTCTCTGTGTGCACCCATAAACATGCCCCTCTAATGTAACCACCGCACCAGCTGAAAGCTTCATTGCGCAGCTGGAATTATAACACAGTTGAAATTGTGAGGTTCTTACAAAGTAGCGTGTTTGTTATGATCATAACATGCTTGAAAATCAACTCGGAGAAGTGGTCAAAGCATTCTCCTCACCAGAGTTAGCTGAGGACAAAGAGAGACGGATATATTTTCGCACATGAAGGAACATAAAAATAGACGTGAAGATATCTGGGACACGTGGGAAGAATCGCCGCCCTGCAGATTGACACTCATTATCATGAAAGGGAGCGAGGCTGTTTGTAGCTCATAAACAATGTCCTAGTGGGTGTGGGAACCACGATGCATCCTTTCACTGCCAGAGCGAGTCAGCTTTTGATGAGACAAGTCATCAGACGCTCTCTGAGGGCAGATGCAAACCTCAGACGCAGACAAGAGCCTCTTCACTTTGGAACCTGGGATCATTTAAAAGAAGGGCGTACGAGAGGCACATGCTTTGAGTCAGAGCGCCTCTTAAACCAACATGACCCACATCACCAACCAAAGCAGGACTCCTCATGGAGAGGGAAAAATGACTGCAGGTCGCAGTGCTCAAGGATGCTAGTTAGAGTGATAGAAATGGCTCTGTGATCGGCCATTATCTGTCTTCCTGCCCTCATAATGTGCCTTCGCCTCTGCCTCATCGATTGTGGCCACTGGACGTTGTCATTAAATCAATTTGGGGCAGGAGAGGAATGGTTTGTGTGTGGACAGTGCCTGCCTTCACTATCAATGACAGGCGGGCCAGAGCGCTGGAACGGAGGGAGGGGACCGGAAAGGAGTGGGAAATATTCTGCTGGCTGGAGTCATTTAATCTGGGAGGGTTGTTTCCTCGCGAGAGAGAACTTGTCATCTGGACTCAAGACTGAGCCAGAGGGCAGCAAGGGCAACACCCATTGTGCGATGAATAGTCGCCTCCAAAATAAAAAAAATATATATGATACTGAAATATTCTGAAAACTGAGAGGCGATACTCGGTCACAAGAGGTGCCAAAATTTTACACAGTCCAGGTTTTTCTAAAATATTTAAATGGGTTTAAATAGGTTAATGTGCTGTCAGTCTATGCTTTAAAATTATTAGCATGCTATTAAATTATTAGCACGATCTTGTGATATCAATATGCAGGCAGGTGCACAGGCATTTTGAGGGACAGGTGCTCGTGTCAGAAAAGGGGCAACTATTGCAAAAAAACGTTTAAAAAATAACGTTGTTGGACTTTATTTGTATTTACAAATATTCAAAAGATTTCTGCCACCTCTGGTCATATGACCACCCGCAGCTAAGTGGTAACAATTTGCATTACAGCACAAATAAATGCCATTTCAGTCAGGAGAATATAATATAAAAAAAGTAACTTTTCTCATGCAGTGAGAAGAGGCCAGTACTTGACATCGGTGTACGTCCATGTCAGCATGTATGTTAGGTGATTTAGTTTTTGTTAAATTTTTAATTCGAATTTACTTTGTTTTATGGTCTGTGGACCGTGTACATTTACAATGGTTTAGTGATGGGCAGCTGAGGCTTCATGAAACGGCATCCTCATTTTCAGAGCTCAGCAGATGGCGGTTTAAAAATGATGTGAAGTTTATTTAGACGGTTTAAGAAATCCAAAGATTTTAGAGCAGAAAGAGCCATCTGTTTGGGCTGTGAAAATGAGGACACTGTTTCATGAAGCCTCATGAGCGTATCACTAATAGGATTACATGGGCGGATTTGTTGTGACAAAAAACATCTCTATGGTGTTGTGCAACATTATTTTAAATGTTTCACAACAGCACAAATATTCTTGGAAAATTCTTAAAGGACGCATTCATGACTTGGCAGCGCAGATCTGGTCCCCAAGCCTTCAGTTCGACACATGGTTAAATATCATGAGATATGAAGCGCTGAGGGAAAAGGTACAGGAAAAATGGTAGAGCTTGACAGCAGTCACCATTCAGACAACAAGTGTTCACAGACTGCAGCAAAGAAATACAGCCGCCAAAATCACGTACATACCAACAGTAATAGGTTGAAAACAGCTCACAGAATTACCAGCCGGAACTAGGCATCACTCCCATTCTCTTGTGAAATAGATGTCAGGCAAAGTCGACGTGCAACATTGCATACGTCACGTCCCAGTCTGGAGCCTTTATATGGCTGATCTGCGATGCATCATCAAGTTGCTTGTCAGAGCGAGTCAGTCTGACCAGAACCAGTGAGATTCTCAGGACAAACTGATGCACCTTGCTGTTCCTGTCAGGGCTGAGTTCAGCTAACAGTAGAGCTCCTCTGCCCTCAAGTGGTAATGCAAACTGAGTTTTAAACACAGACAAACCATGATGTTTTGACAGATCAATGTAATTGGTCCTTGAAAACTCTGTTTTGACTCTTAATAATGCCACAAGTAATGAGTGTATCACCGTCACACAGGAGGATTAACCAAGCTTTTTTTTCAAATCCACATAGAACTTAACTCTTACGCTCCGATCTTGAAGCCCTTTTGCTTTTCATTAGCGTCTCTCTCGGGGGTGCCCTTATCAGCAAAGGACTTTGCTCTTAATGAGGCTGTTATTAAGTCGTCTCCTCGGGGCTCGCGGACCGGCTGCCACCCTGGTCAAGAGCGCTGATAATACCGACACCGCTCGTTCCAATTTCCTCCTAAAGCCGAGGTGGCAGGGTCTGATCCGTAGTACAACACCACTGAGATGAAGAGGTGTGCACGTCGCCCTGCGAGCCAGCGTGTTGACGGAGAAGGGATGAGGAAGAGTAATGGCCTTTCCCCAGACTAATAAAGAAAGCAGTGGATTCAAGGGATTGCTCCTGAAATGGAGCCGGCGGGCCCACGGGGTGGTACGGTCGGCTCTAATGAATGGGATTTGAAGAGAATGGGTGCTTTCAGGGATGTTGCTGGGGGGGGGGGCGTCGCTGGACCAACACGCCGGCGGATCAGAATCGAAGATGGAGAGTGATAGAAGCACGGCGCTTCGGAAGAAAACTATATATATCTATATCTATATATCTATATATATATATATATATATATATATATATATATATATATATATATATATATATATATATATATATATATATATATATATATATATATATATATATATATATATATATATATATATATATAGATATAGATATAGATATACACACACATATATTTATGTGTGTGTGTGTGTGTGTGTGTGAGGAATCCAGGACAGGAAGTGTTGGGTGGGGAAGCCTTGTACTTGCTCATCATAACAGTCCGTCCTTTCACCCTTTCACACAGAGCAAGGCAAAGATATGAGCGACTGATAGTGTCCGCAATGCCTGTATCACCCTGAAAACCAAGCCTCAAACCGGAGCTGAGGTCAAGCAGAGCATGACACTGAGGTCGGCTCTACTGACCTAACTACAGTTCAGAACTTTCGCTGCCTTCATGTCTGCCTCTATGTTTCTGTCTTTTCCTCAATGTGTGTGAGTTTTTTTTTCTTTTTTTTTTTTTTTTTTTTTTTTCAGGCACCAAGGGCCTTCTATTTACTCGCTCGCCATGTTCTCGTTGAGCTCGCTGCACGGGGGGGGGGGGGCGACTGCCACAAACAACTAAATCACGGCTGAAAAAAACAAACTCTTTGCTGCTTTCTCCTTTCTACAAAACTGTGGGTGAAGTCTTTCTTTCGTGGTCCATGGTTCTTCATACAGCAGTGAAACACTTGCTTAGATACTCTTGGTTTGTTGGGAAGCATAAATAATGCAACTTTTTTAAGCATGCATTTTAATGGTGGGAGCAGCCTTCTGCCGCAGTTGTGTTCTGCCATCTAGTGGGCAATCTTTACATGTGCACAACAGCTCACTTCTGAGAAAAAATGAATATATTTACTGTATGTGTGTCACTTGACCATCAAAATGAACAAAAACAATATATATATATATATATATATATATATATATATATATATATATATATATATATATATATATATATATATATATATATATATATATATCGGTTGCAGCCTGCCACCTCTTCAGGACCTGGATGCCTCTAGGACCCAGAGACGTGCAGGTCGGATCAGAGCCGACCCTTCTCACCCTGGACATGGACTGTTTGTTCCTCTTCCCTCTGGCAGAAGGCTACGGTCCATCCAGACCAGAACCTCCCGTCACAGGAACAGCTTCTTCCCCTCAGCCGTCAGACTGTTGAATTCGTGAACAGCCTTGTTGTTATTTTATTTTATTTATTTTTATTTTACTTTATTTTATTTTATTTTATTTTATTTTATTTTATTTTATTTTATTTTATTTTATTATTTATTTACTTTTTGACTGCACGTTATTCCAAAACACTTTCCTAGTTAGTGGGCTCCCCACTGACCATGGCAATAAATTTGTTTCTGATTCTGATTCAGATTCTGATATATATATATATATATATATATATATATATATTTTTTTTTTTTTTTAATCAAGAGTGCCACCTACTGGGCTTGGAAAAATCATCATCAGAGCACCACTGGTTATTGGCTTTGGTAGCCACTATTTCACACCGTTCCTCGAGTGTTGAAGTACAGTGGTACCTGGGTTCTCGACCACAATCCTTTCCAGACGGCAGTTCGAGAAGTGATTTGTTCGAAATCCCATTCCCATTACAATGAATGGAAAAAGAAATAATGCGTTCCAAGCCTTAAAATAGTCTTTTGTAGGAGTGAATGTAGAGTGTCTGCTGCAGGTGCGCTGTTCCTCTATGTGTGTGGCCGCTGCATGTGGGAGGGGTGAGTGACGTCTCTCCAGAAGTGAAGAGGTGCCCGGTGCGTGTCCAGCTCTGAATGTGGGCTTCTGTGCAGTTTGGCTGTGACAAAGTCATAAACCAAGTCACTTAGCTCTGTCCCAGACTCGCCTCATCCCTGTCCCAGCTCCAGCCCACAACAGGACATCAAACCCTGGAGTGAGCGCTCCAGCCTCGGAGGTGTGGAGAGCGAGCACCTCCCCTGTGACACTCTACCACGGTCCAGTGAGGAGACAGGAAAGGTTTTACACCCCAATATGAAGAAAAAACTGTCAGGAAATGTAGCTAACGGGACACGTCTGCATACAGAGGCTGCGTTATACACAATGACAACAATGTTGTGGGTCACCTGATCGGTCCGCGACGTTATGTTTTTTCCGGCTTTTTCCGGGGGCGTTCCAGTTCTGGATTTTCATTCGAAATCAGAAGCATAAAAAATATCCAAATTTTTGTTCAAACTCCGATTTGTTTGAAGTCAGGAATGTTTGAAAACCGAGGTACCACTGTATCATGGAACACAGTTATTTTTAGAGCTCAGTCGGTGGTGCCCTCAGTTTACATTGAAATGCTTTTTCAAAGGTATCAATTACAAAGCAGTGAGTTGGGTATTGAGGGCTGAGAAATGAGTGGTGTCACGAAGCCTCATCACCCCATCACTACTTCTACTCCTTCACTCACAGCAGACAAGTGGGTGACTGAACTATTTAACTATTTAAATATTGATGGGCTCATGAGGCTTCATGAAGGGCTTCATGAAATTGTGTCCTGATTTTCAGAGTTCAGTAGATGGCGCTCCTGGTTTTATGAATAAATTAACTTAGATGGTTTATAAAATCCAAACATTTTTGAGCAGACAGTGCCATCTAGTGAGCTGTGAAAATGAAGACACTGTTTCATGAAGCCTCATCACTACTTTTAAAACCTCACCACCTGCTATGCTCCCCAAATAAACAAAGTGTTTTCATGTAGGTTCTCCAAGGCACAGTTTTCTCATACTGCAGGAATAACTGATACACTTTAGTGTCTCAGCCAGCGTCCAGCAAGCCCCTCACAATTCCATATCAAACAATACATTTGGCAGATTTCATTGCAATGCTTTGACCTAGAGGGAACTGCATTTGTTGGCTGAATTACTTTTCCACAGTGCTGCAGCAATCCTTCCTCTTTGTGTCGGCCAAGTTTCCAAAAGCAGCATCATGAGGCTCCATCTCTGCAAGGATGAGGTGTCCTTGGCATTGCATCATCTGGCCTCATCCCCACCTATGAATGGGATCAATTTTTGATGGTTGCTGCTGAGAGAGAGAGACATTGCGAGTCCAGTCATTGGGGACACAGAGTGGATCTCTAGATGATTCATATTCAATATATGTTTATATATAATATATGTTTTCTTCTCCCGGTTAGTTGCCTAACATTATATTTAATGCTCACCATTTGTTCATGATGTTAAGACAGGCCAACTTCTCCGATACTTTAGCTCCGTTTATTTATTTTTCTCATGCATTTGGCTTTGTTTTTTTTGTGCGGGAAACAATACGGAGGAGAAAAAGCCTTTAGTCAAACGTTTCCAGCCGCGCTATTAGTCGATCGTGACAGGGATTCTGAAGACGAGCCTGGATCTGAATTAGTGAGGGGTCTCAGTTGAGAAATATGTGGGGTTTTTACTTAGAAACAATAGCACAGCTCCAGTGATCCTTCTATTTATCCATAGTTATTTGTTTTTCCCATGATGCAGTGACGGCAGTGGCAGCATTTCATCGTGAGGCTGATACACAAGTGTGTAGTCTCTGACTTCTTTTTTTGTTTATGTCTGAGGTTAAGGCTGATGTAAAATAAATAAATAAATAAAAATCTGAAAATCATGAAATGTAGCACCGCAGCTTGGGGCAGGGGCTTAGATAAACAGAGGATCATGAAATTGTGAATTTCAATTTTATTTATCATATCCTGAAGCAAGGGTTTCTGTTGTGTGTGGATAGATGCCCATCATCATCCTAAGATCAACAGAATATGAGCTATATGCATGATGTGAACTTCAGTGATACCACCTGCACTATTATTTAGAGGAATTTGAGAATGAGTATGAAGCTGTGCTCCATCACAATAATAAGCTGGGGGTAGAAGATAAACATGCGGATTGTAAACTACTTTTTTCTTTTATTTATGAAATAAAAAATGTACATAGTCGCAAACCATTGTAAGGCAGCGACAGAAGATGGCGCTGCTGCTCTGCCAAACAGCCGCCAAAACTCCAGGCGGAAGAAGCAGCGCCGTCGTTGTGAATACAGATGAGCTCAGACGTCGGTCCAATTTGATGCGCTGTTTTGGCTGAAGGACAAGAAAGCGCATCCATCTGCAGCGTGACAGACGAGGAGCTGCATTTATCACAAACATTAGATGCTCAGATCCGGAGGAGCTGCTCCTGTGATGAAGAGATTGTAAATGTGTGTGGACTGTCAGATGCGCAATTGGATCGGGAGGATGTTGCCTTACGCAGGACGTGGAGGAATCACGTGGTCAAAAAAAACAAAACAAACAAAAAAAAACTTACAGTTTGACACTATATAAACCACAATCCTTGATACATTACTACAAAAAAACAAAACACGTAATCTGGATCTTGTTGTGTTTGAGTCACCAGACTTACTGCTTTATCAGCGAAATTCAAATATAACACTATTATTTATGCTTCACAAATCTCTCCTATTTTTACAGAAAAATAAAGTAAACATGGACCAAAATCCATTATTCTCTCTGGTAGTAAACACTACTTAAACTCCTTGGCTACACTGGTAGCAGGTGTCAATAAAACTGAGCAAACACGGTCACAGTGAAAGTAGAACTAGAAGTATTATTATTCATAGGTAAGTGTTTATTGTTTAACAATATAACAGATGGGCACCCAAGATACTCCTTTAAATATGAATATTTGATACAGAATTTGACTGGATGATGCTTTGTAGTCTGAAGAAACTCTATAAGAGCTTCACTTGTGGGACAGTCTAATGTGTGAATAAAAGAAAAGCAACAGGAACACAGATTTGTCTAATGATGTTTGCATTTTCAGGTAAAATACTTTAAACAACTTTGTGATCAGCCAGGGAAAAGCCCCATAAGGTCTCACCCAGCACTGTCAGATCGACATGAAGTCTGGGGGAAAAAAAAAATGCAAAATGATGTCTTGGCAGAGACACCTGGACAAAAAAAAAAAAGAAAAATATTACATTGACTTGAGGGATTTATTACTGATTTAGGCACTGTAGAGCCACTGTCTGCCAGTAATTTCAACTTTGGCACCTTATGCCCATGGTACTGGATCTGTATGAAATCCCCATCAATATTCATGATGAAGTTTTTTAATATTTGGCAAAGAGAAGGGGCCCTCCAGAAACATTTTTTTTTGGCATTGCACAAAGCTAAAACACTCTCTAACACATTAAACAGCACCTGAGAGACACTTTTTACATTCATCATTGACACTCAAAAAGGAGGGCAAACCACATTCCAAATGAAAGGCTTAAAAGAAGATTTGTTCATTATAAGATCTCTGCTCTTACGACGACAACAAAGCTGCCAGAGCCAACATTGGACAGGCGGAGTAATACACAGGCTTTCACAATGGCTGATCTGGAAAGTTCCCATGTTGTATGTTGTAAATAGCACATGCCATTTTGACTCTTGCTTGGCAGGTGGAGTCAAGCAGTACACACAAGATGTACAAACTGAAACAGGAGCAAAGTGCTCAGGGCATTTAAATCAGTTACAGTACACTCAGGAACCTACAGGTGCTTCAAGGTAACATTGCAATATGTAAGGCCAGACTCCCTTGTCCTCCAGAACTTGACCCACACACCTTGGATTTTGATTCCACAATCTTGATCACCAGCACCTGTTGTCCACAAATGGGTCCTCATTTTCAGTGTCCACCAGATGGCACTCTCTGCACCAAAACCTTTGGATTAGCATGACCAATTCAGTCACATCATTTTTAAACCAAGAGCGCCACCTACTGAGCTCTGAAAATGAGGACACTGCTTCATGAAGCCCCATCAACCCATCACTACTAACAACCACATTCTTGGTTCTTTATGGACAGTGGAGAAAAAGCGTAAACAGGCCAGGTTATAATTCACAGATGAACTGTGAACTTTAATATCATAAATTTGTGATGGGCAACTCAGGTATCATGAAACAGGGTGGATACAACTTTCAGAGGCCATTCGATGGTGCTCTTGGTTTAGAAATGATGTGAGGTTTCATTGAACTAGTTGTTCAAGTCTAAACATTTTACAGCAGACAGTGCCATCTGGTGGCCTTTCAAAATCAGCACACTGTTTCACGAAACCTCATCTACCTATCACTATCTGCAAATAACTGCATTTGCCACTTTGAAAGGAGTTAACTTTAAAACATGTATCCTCAGTTCTCATAACTGTGCTAATGGTCTTACAAGGAAATTCAGTTATCTGCCGGTCGAATGTTGTGTTTCTCTGATCTCTATCTATTCTTTATTGGACGCCAAATATCAGGCACTGAGTTCAGCCAAACTAGTGATGAAATGAAAGGTCAACCCACCCACCAAGATGTTAGCTTCTCCTGTGACGTGTCTGTTTCGATCATTTCCAAACAGAAACCCAAAATTAAAAGCTCAGGGTGATATCTATACGATCAAGACAGTGACCTGTGTTTTGCAATGGCTAAGTGCCAAAACAGTTTTCTTTTAACTTTGTTGTGCACACATCTTCACAATTTCCTGAAGACGAGACGCTCCCTTCATAGAGAAAACATAACCTTTGTATACCACCATATTTACATTTTCCCATGGGGTGAAGCCAGGGCGAGGAGTCAGACTGACTTACCGAAAACAGACAGCGTGGTTTCTGAGAGAGCGAAGCACCGCTGAGCTAAAGCCCAAGACCCACTTAACACTGTATTTTTTTATATTTATTTTTGTGGCATTTTCCGTTGGATATCTATACCCACATAAGCGTTGGTGCCACAATATCCATTTAAATCAAATCTCAAAAAACATGTATGAACATGTCATGGCAACAAAGCTCCCCAGTTCAGTAAGGTTTAAGAAGAAAAACATGAAAACGGTTATCACTTGTATCAGTTAGCAACCGAGTCCGATCAGTGTGGAGCTGTCTATCTGCTCAGAAGAGCAAGTATTATGAATAAAACATGATTTAGCTTAGATGTTTGCAGCTCTAAACGCAACTTGTGTTGTGTGTTTTTCATCATCAATCACCGAGACAGACTTTAATTCACCCATGCTTCAACAAGTCACAACGTATCGTGATTTATTACTTTTGTGAAGTTCAGTAATATAAAATCAATGTGGCTTTCTGTCACGAGTTTGTTTTGGCAAGGTGGATCCCGCTTGCCGTTCTTCTCCGACAACATATTACGTACAAACCAAAGCAAAAAAAAAAAAAAAATCACACACACGTGAACACATTCTTAAGCGCAGTCAACAAAAATCTAACGATGAAATGATTTGTTACGAAAAAGATAATGGTCAAATAGGAGGTGACATATATCAGTAAACTATAATTTTAAAACATATTAGCAAGGCCAAGCAGAATCCAAAAGTATATTGATGGAAGTGTACGAAAAACAAGTGTTGCCAAGTGTAGGATTCAGAAACTGTGTGAAGAAGCATGAACAGGGTTCTCAGCCGAGGCTCAAGAATCAAAGGTTTTTGACCATGTTCATTCAGAATTTCCCAGCATTATGGGAGTCTTTTCTGTTTTCTGTTTTCTGTTTTCCTTTTCAGAATGTAGTGAAATATGACTCCAATCTCAGTCTTCCATCACCATCAGTCGAGTAGGACTCCACCTCTTAAGGTAGCCTCTTAAGGAGGACCATGTAGGATGCACAACACCCTCTGCTTTTGTGTTCCCCGTTGTCGCTGCCCCTAACCACTTCGGAAACGCTATGCGAGGTAAAATCCTGGGAGGAACCAAGGAGGACTCCTCCCCTTGAGGAGGACAGACCAGGACATACGATGTGCTACCCCAATCAATGCTAACAAAAAGTGAGACGTTGACACATCAAGATTGTTATTGCTAGCAGTTTCAGAATTATGTTATCACTGAGCTGCAGTCACACATGAAAGTTGCGCAAAAGATTGCGTGAATGGGCTTCATGAACTCCCAAATAGGATGAATGGAATTGACCCCATTCAGGCTGAGGTGAAGAAATGAATGGACAAACATCCTGTTGCAGTACTTTAGTGCCGGTTCATTGCTTATTGTCTGAGCACTGAATGAATGTGCACATGGAATGACAGAACACATGCAGTGTTTGTTAACACTGGCAATCCAGCAACTTTTAACAATGCGTCCACAGTGGGAACTTATAGCGACAATGCCCTTTTTGATCCTGCTCGACGGAAAGGTTGGAGGGTGATATCCATACTGACACGCGCATTTAAACGCAGGTCAAAAATATGATGAGCAACTTAGTCGAGCACTAACAGGTGAACTTTGACAGTAGTAGTGATGGGTAGATGGAGTTTCATGAAACACTGTCATGATTCTCAGAGGCCACCAGATGGCACTGTCTGCTGTAAAAAGTTGACTGGAAGAACTAATTCAATGAAACCGCACATCATTTCTAAACCTAGAGCGCCATCTAGTGGCCTGTTAGGACACTCTTTCATCAACCCTGCAATACTGTTTATGATACGTCATCTACCCATCACCAAGTGTCCAGTCACACATCTGAAACAATCGCAAAACTTAAAGTGACCAGATGATTTATTGGAACCGATATTTATTCAGAAACAGGAACATGCAGGAAGTTTGTTCACCAACGAAAATAAATAAATAAGAGAATCATTGTTTTTTCCAACTCTGTCATACAACATAAAAGCCGCGGAAGTGGGATTGTACTTTAGTATCAAAACACACATTTTAAACTATTGTTGAGTCAGACAGCAATAAGAGCGAGGATGAGACACCAAAGGATTGAAAGCACTTTCCAAGATCTCATCTCAACTTTAAATGAAAATTCTCAGCCATTCCGTGCCATTCTGTTGCTTTTATTACTGGCGGACCAAAAAATAAGAAAGGACCACTGGAGCAACATCATATGATATTTATGAGCCATTTGCTCATTGGACAGAGAGGCGTGCTGCTAGGCGGAGAGCCAAAACAAGACGGGGGACACAATCGCAGAAAAACAGAATCCTTTCATCTGCGCACAATGCTGTCCGTCCTTCAGGTGAACAGTTCTCTCTGATATCCATCTAATGCATTGTCAGAATGGTTCTATTAGAGGCCTCACTTAGACGGCAGAAATGTCAGCTCGGAATCAGGTCCTGCCTCAGAATCATAGAAGAATATTTTAATGCCTCATATGAGTTTGTGAAAGAAAAACTATATTTTTTACAATGCTTGGTCATTAATAGCAGTTGTCATGGAGATAGAATTTCCATGCAGATAAGGTGTCACTCTACTCCACGTCTCCATTAGATGCCATCCCATCATCACGGAACACCCAAACAACAGCTGACAAAAATGTATTTGACTCATATATCTGAACACAATGCACACTAATCCATGAACACGGCCATCTGAGTCAGACGTTTGCTAGACGGGAAATGTGTCCAACTGCTGAGTCTTTCACCTCAAACTCAAGTCAGCGTGGCTTGCATTCACATTGTATTGTCAGGCTGAACTAAGCGGTGCAACGAATGTCCACGCATCAAAGCCAAGACATAACTCTGACATCAAGAGCCTCTCCTTACCTTTTTGAAATCAGAAAATAAAAGCAAAAAAGTCAAACTTTGGACTTCAAACTATGATTTGTTCCCCCTTTTTTTTCTCTCTCTTTTTTTTTTTTTTTTACAAAACTAAACAACAAAAATGAGAGCGGCTTTAGTGAAGGGTAGATGAGGTATCACGAAACAGCGTCGCAGGGTTGATGAAACAGTCTACTAGATGGCGCTCTTGGTTTAGAAATGATACGCAGTATGCTTGAATTTCTTCAAGTCCAAACACTTTTCATCAGAAAATCAGGACACTGATTCATGAAACTTCATCAACTTTTCAGTACTGTGCCATGCAATCTCATCTACCCATCATGCCAATAAAATGGAATGGAATGGAGAAGACAACTGTTCTGTCGCAATCTATCACAGTAGGACGAGGACAAGAGAAACGATGATGCCTCCAAACAAAGCCGGACACTTTCACTGACAGAATCTGATCAGGAAGCAACAGCTCACCAACTGACTGATGAGAAATAGGTACATTCCACTAGTGGAGTTCATACCGATGGGGCTCATTGAGGCGCTGGAAGAGCTCATGCTAACAGAAATACATGATTTGTGGGGTGAAAATAAGAGCAATACATAATGGAAATGCTTGGATAATGGTACACATGAATGTGGAATAACCACTTAAAAGGAAGATCATCGCAAACATCAGAGGAAGGTGAGAAATTAAAGGAAGAAATGAAAAGAGACATAACACAACACAATCTCTCCATGCTGGAAAAAATAGGGGAAAAAAACACTGAGTCTTCTGTCCATAAGCTGCATTCATTTCCTCTGTATTTCTGCAAGTTTCCACAAAACTTATGGATAAAGACGAAACAGTGCCGTACCACCAACCACGGGGGCAAGCAGTGGTGGAAATTCTCTGTCCTCCAGTCGCGATATATTCAATGACCTCACCGACCACCGCCTCCTACAACACTGTCTCCATTCAAGGTACATTATCAATACTTCTTCCGCAGTGTTTCTTTTGGAGTTTCTTGTGACTTTTGACTTTGGGCTGCTCCCTCTGGTGGATATATCGGTTAAGAGCAATACCAACGCAGAAGACCCATGGAATCATGTGATCAGTTGTCAGTCTCTGTTTAGTCTGGTGGTCTGGATTACGCTGCACCACAGACTGGACCCAATAAAAAAATATACATATATGTTAGTTACTGGAACACATTTATGAGAGTTTCAACATTTTAAAAAGAAAACTCACAAGTTCATTTTTGAATTCTCCATCAAAGTCTCATCCGAAAATGACATTGCAGAAGGTTTGCGTAACCCGGAGTTGCCACCTCTCAAGCAAAAGACATTGTGGCTTCCGCTCACTGAGCGCAACCTCTTCCCAAATGAGAAACAAGTTCCTGCCAGCACAGCGAGCTGCACCTCCGCTGGATGTGCTGCTGATGTGGAAGGTGATTGCTTTTGCTGCCATTAAGAGAAGTCATCTCGTCTCCAGGATACAGCAGTTTGATTTCCTGCTGCTGCCGGTGACAGCAAATATGACCGCAATCGTTCAAAGTAAAGTGGAAATAAGTAAACGGTCTTTTGGGTAAAAAGGCAACAATGTTAGAGCTGGTGAGTAAATGCTAAAGAAAGGGTAATTGATATCTCTAAAATGCACATAGGTGTGAGCGTCTACTTGGCGTGTGTATGACCTGTGTCCCCGTGTCCAACGCCTCTCGCCCCAAGAAGCTGAGTTGCCCAGACTATGTTTGAACAAACAGAATTTCTTTCTTGTGCTTCGACAGCATATTTCCTCCTCTGAAATAATGTATGCACAAATAAGCTGATAGAAGAAAATGAGATTCTGTTCTTGAAAATGTCTCCAGGGGAAAACTAATCTGTCTTACTGTCACTGCAGCTGTGTGTGTTTGTGCGACAGAATTAACACCTGGGTCAAAGACAAGTTTGGATTGATGCACCTGCTGTATTCCTGTTTGGTCTGATAAAAAGTTTTTGAACTTTTCTGTGTGGGGTTTGTATGTTAGCCCATTTATTGAGGGTAGGGTGGGAGGTTCTCTGGACACTCTGATATCCTCCCATGGTCCAAAAGTGAACATGCCCAACCCTCTTTATTATGGATCATCAACTTCCTGTCAGATAGGAAGCTGGGGAAAATACTATGAGACTACTGCCATCAACACCAGCCTCTCCTGAAGATGTGTTCTATCACCGCAGTTCTTCTCCCTGTGCACAAGCAGATGCATCCAGAGTCATGACTTCATCAAGCTACTCAAGTTAGCTGGTGACACCACTCTGGTAGGACTGGAGAAGGTAGAACTAGCTGCAGCTCAGCACTCATAAGACACTGCCGTGGAGTTTATCTGCCAGCTGGATACCTTTTTCACAAGGAGGTGGGAGATGAAATTCACTCTCATTGTGAACGTGAAGAAAGCCCAAAAAGTGAATGCACGCCTTTATCAACTGGGAAATGCCTTTGGAAATGGAGTCCACCGCCACCAGCTCCATCACTGTATGCTACTCTGTCTCAACTGTAAATGACTGATGTGATCTGTTGATCAGAGAAGTGACTTGTGGCTCACTTTCCACTACTAAAGGATCAGTAGGACTTCAGGTCTTCAAGGTGTGTTGGTTTGGATAGTAGCTGACCCTCTGATTCTTTCTTTATCTCAATCTCTTCTTTGTCTATATATGGATATGTAGTGGCTGGTTGGTATCAGAACACGACATGATTTGTTTTGTCAACCGAAGAAACGTACTGCACGTGTGCAGAACACACACAGTATTTTCAAGATTTCGAGTGGCGCTGCGGTTCAACAGCTAGACACCTCCATGGGACCGTTTTTGAGAGCACCCACTATAAACTGATGCAGTATGAAGCTTTTTGTTTGGGGTTCTTGCAAATAATATGGGCAAATTCACTACTGAAAAGTCAAAAATAATTTTGCTCTGAACTTGAAGTGTTGAAGTGGAGAGGGAGTGCAGTCAGTACAGCTGTCTTCCTGCCCTTGAGCTGCCGTGCTGTTCTCTGCAAACACCGACTCAGATAAGATTTGATGTGCCTTTTTTTTTTTTTTTCAGCAGAGGTCACAAGAGATACAGTGCAAATAATTTAAGAACGTTGAGCTTCAGAATAGTGACTACTTCCACTTTCTGCCCCTGCTCATCATTCATCATCTGAACAACAAAGGGATTTCCACTTGGATTGATTTGCTGGGGTGAACGGGCTGCGGGTAAAAATCAGACTGACAACCTCTGTTTTTTATGACAGGGCCATTTCACTTGTTAGGGAAGGGGCCTGTCTACAAGAGCTGCAGCATTTGAATCGAGTATTTTCCCCCAGTTGATGGGGTGGAAGCTGGAGAAAGAGGGCAAAGTGATGGGATTTCATCAACGTTGACAAGAAGGTGAAAGCAAAGAAGTGAGTCCGATCTACACAATGGTGGCACTTTTGGGTTGCTCCTAGTGTGAAATCTAAGTGACTTTTATGAATTGTCCTGTTACCTGTTTTGTCCGTCAGATTTTATCTGCTGCTGAAAGTAGCTTGGAACTGTATCTCATTGGACTTGGGAGGTTTACGACAAGCCGCTATTCACTATGTACCAGGAAATAGTCTTAATGTTATTTTTTTCCTCTCTTTTGTTAGGCGTTTCCACATTGAATTTTTAACATTACTGCTTCCTTTCTTTATGTGGTGCACTTCACCAAAGAAATTGGTCTTCATTTATGCTACCGGTGCTTCAATAAGTCATACACAGTTCATGTCCTGTCAGTTATTCATCTCCGCATTTGGGACTCCTCAGCATTCGTAACAGATCCTTCGTCGCACAGGACCTCATTTTGTTTCCATTTGGAAACAAAATTTAAGGACACATTCTCACCCAAATATTTGGGGTGGATTCTATGAACCTTAATGCTATTAGTTCCTCATAAATTTGAAGCAGCTTGACACATAATCTTTGATGTCATGTACCTATGTGTTCACCTGAACGACAAACTGGACTGGATTGAAAAGACGGATTCTCTTTTCTGAGGACCTTCTATGACGCTGCGGTGGCATCGGCTATTTTCTATGGAGTTGTCTGCTGGGCGGGCAGCATAACAGTCAGGGACAGAAAGAGGTTGGGCAGACTCGTGAAGAGGGTCGGCTAGGTCCTGGGCTGCTCTCTCGTCTCGGTGGAGGAGGTGGACAGTCAGAAATGACTGCAATGTGGGACATGTGTTTTATGTTTGCTGTTGCTCTGTGTACTTCTCAGTTGTTTGGTGTGTCTTTAATGTTTTTGTTGTCTTTGATGTTTTGACGAGAAATGGAAAAACCCAGGAACCAAGAAAAAATAAGAAAGAAAAAAAAATAAAAAAGTCAGTGACAAAAGTCCTGTGTTTCAATACATAATAGGAGTAGTTCAAATACAGTGAAGTAATCATAGTGAACATATTAAAAGCGGGATGCAAAACTGATTCATTCGTTCATTCAATTTTAGCTTCGAAACAAACATTTAAAATGGATACTTCGATCACAAGTGACATCCGACTTACGACCTGCTCGACTTACGACCACAGCCAGCATATGCTTTTTTAAATTTATTTTTATTCAATGTCTGGCACCGCAGCATGTAGCAACGCGGCATCGCGTACAACAGTTACGGCAGCACAGTATCCAGCATCTCACTCTCACACAGCCATCTACCACTACAGTTGTACCTGTAACCCTCGGGTCAGCTATTTTGAATGGCATTCAACTTTCGTCCAATCCGACTTACGACCACGATTGGTTGGTAAGTTGGATGTTAACTTGCATTTGTTTTCAATATGGACTCCATACAATAAATAATAAGTCATTTTTCATGCAAAACATTTTGGGCAAAACAAAATGACAAAAATGATCAAACAAATAAGGGGACAGATTTAAACAGAGTATTTTGGTTGCTGACTAACATGAACTAGAAGAAACACGAAGAGCTACATCTTTTTCAAAAACAGCAAACTAAAGCAAAAAAAGCTACCTTGTTCTTCCAGGGCTGCTGCCAAAAAGTGTGAATAAAAACTCTCGTGAATTTGTACTTACAGTACCTTTACCTCTGTTTGTGATGTGTGTGGTCAGCAACTTTAGCCAGAGATATTATTGTTTTATATTTAAAACGCTCAAGTTTGTTGTTGGATTAAGTCTTGTATTTAAGGAGGCTCTTCAAACGTATTTGTACAGATATATTGAATGCACCACACAGAGCGGTAGCAAGTTCTTCCACTCAAATCACTCTGTGGGAAATGAAGTATTCCCATAAGCTCTGCAGTCTGATTTTCATTTTTCCATTATTTGCTTTCTGGAATCTTTTTGGATTGTTTTATTTTCACACAATAAACATTGCATGCAGAAAATGTCAATGCTGCATGTCGAAATGAAATAATAACAAAGTTTACTTGACTCTGAAGCTTTGTGAAATGCTATCAAAGTCAATCATTTTCAGTCAATTTCACTAAATAAAAAATAAATTACAATGAAAAGGATTAACAAACTACCGGAGAAATATGTTGTCCCAAGAGAATAATGAGAATGTGAGGGAGAGATCTTTTCAGCTCAGGTTTTGAATCTCATTTTGCAAAACAAAATCAGCTCGCAACTTCTGATTGCTGCCAAAAATGTACAGCTTTTCTTTTTTTGGTCCCTTAATTCGCCTGTTTTCAAAAACTACTTCTTATATTTTGTACCATGTTGAGCCTTGTTTGTTTCCGACAGCTGCAGAAATGTCATTTCCTATTCATCGAAAAGACACACAAAGACTCGTGATGTTCTGCGAGTCGTTCTATATTAATTCTGGCCACAATGGCGCGCCAGGGGCGGCCGTCTTAATTCTCCAGGATCCATGTTGATACCCCCAACAAAGCGAGCGGATTAACTCGGTGCTCCGCAGTGATTCACCCAACACAGAGCCAGAGAAAAGGTGACAAAGCAGTGGTTCTCGGGGGGGAAAAAAACAGACCAGTCTATTTGATTTCTCAGAGAGACAAAACAGAGAGAATTGTCCAAGGATGTTTTGTTCAATGACAGAAGATTGAAGCACAGGGTGGGTCTCGGGATCAATTTGCTCGTGAAGGGGCTTGTGAGCCATCCCTGGCTTAATGCCGAAAGATTGCCAGGATAGAAGGCCAGAAAAGCAATGTTTCACCTTCTGAGTGAGGGCTCCATGGGCGCAGCAGTGGAGGTGAATTCCGCATGAAGGTGGTGAGCAAGGCAGGCGCGACTGAGTGAGCATTCTCTCTGCTTAATAAATGCAGCATTGTGATCGGGGTTTTTCAGAAAGCAGTCCAATTATCTGATCGATACCAATAGCTTCTAAACATTAGACGCCTAGAGCGACATGACATTGTTTGCATCACCTTATCAAGCCAAGACTGAGCACTGAGTCTGACACTGTATTATATCCAATATACTCTCTCAAACATGTCAGGCTCATGACATCCAGTCCACTCCAATCCCTCCCCCATTTTGGAAAAAGGTATTTCATTCAAATGTTGCCACTTCAGGTTGAAGTAGTATTTACTTGTGAAGTTAAACCAAATCATTGTCGCAAAATTGCGACAAGCTACACTACTGCATTTAAGACAGACAACAGCAAACATGGTGTTTGATGTAGTCACTACTTTACACAAGCAGACCTACAGGTGGACACCTGTAGGTCCAAGGAGAGCAACATTTGTGGGTGTATACTTATAGTTTAGGAGTAAATAGAGGAGCTAAACAGACAGCAAAAGAGCGAAATAGACTGACTCACATTCAAAAGACTAGTGTTGGGTAGATGAGGCTCATCGTAACAGTGTCCTGATTCTTCGAGGCCACCAGATGGCACTGTAAAATGTTTGGACTTGGCCAACAATTTCAATGAAACCCCACATCATTCATCAACCCGCAGCGCCATCTAGTGGGCTCTGAAAGGACAGTGTTTCATGAGGCCAGCAATACTGTTTCATGATATCTCGTCTATCCATGACTACTGAATGTTCACGCTGAAAATGTTCTCTTGTAAAGTGACGCTGCTTCTGTGCTTAACTCGAGGAAACCCTGCCCGCAGACAGTCCACAAGCAGTGATGGGCTGGTGAGGCTTCATGAAACATTTTGAGGGGCCACTAGATGGCAGTCTCTGCTCTAAAATCTTTGGATTTGAACTATCATTTCAGAGAAACCTCCCATCATTTTTTAAACCAAGAGCAGCATCTACTGGGATACTGAAAATGACAACACTGTTTCATGAAGCCTCACCAGCCCATCACTACCCAAGACTCTTGCCCCCTCAAAGTCTTGGCCTCGGTATATTATGGTCTTGGTTTTGACCTCATGTCGGATGAGGCGTTCTTAACTAAAACACTAGGGATGAATGTATCAATCTGAGAGGATGAATCATTTGTTCCAGCAGCGGAATATTCAAGGTAGCAACCGATCCATGAAGGAGCGAGCCATGGCAACCCAGCAGAGCACTCTCCATCTTAGAAAGATATTCAGCATTGACTAGTGTGTTGGCTTCCTGGAATTAACACCCGACAACTCCCATTCAGAACCTTCAACTGAAAAGATCTAGATTTAATGACCCTGCATCATGACGGCGTCTTTGAGTCCCTTAAAAGACGAATTTTCTCCGATCAAAAAAGAAGTGTGTGAATGAAGAATTTCAAGGTTTTGACTTTGTACGGCTCATTTTAAATCAACCTTCCAGTCTCTTTGCAGAAAGATTGAATATGTAAGTGTGAGTGGCTGTGACTGACCTCACGCACTTGCCACTTACATGACTATACTGTGAGTGGGATCGCGAAGCAGTGAAGTTACTTTCATTAGAGCTTTGCTGCAACGTCTCACGTTAACATATAGAATACGTTGTGAAAATATATCTGAATAAAAATCAGAAATGCAAGTGTTTATGCTGAAAAGGAAAGATCCGTATGCTAAACTGAATTGCGGAGCTCATGCTGTTTGACTTGAATGCAGCAAATACCCAAACACAATATGTATCGACAACATCACATCACGATAATTACTCTTTAATACGCTCACCGAGGGGTGTCAAACTCGATCACGCCAGGCGCCGACATTTCAAACGCTGGCCAGGTTGCGTGTATTTATTGAACAATCTGTTCCTTCCTTCTGCAGGGACAGAAGTCATTTAAAAACAATCTGCTATCAGTGTCCATTTCAATTGATGGGAAATTCGATCACAACACTTCTTCAAGAAACGCCACCTCCACCACTGACTCTCAATAAGGGAGGCAGTCTGGTTTTCTTCTTGTAGCACAAACATTCATCCCGTTCTTCACATTTGTTCAATACTCTTCAAAGGTACCTGAACAGTGGGAATTTGGAACTAAAAAGTTACACTTATGCTATGATCATGAGCTTATATACAGTCAAGCAACTTCATGTCAAGTCGGTGGAACCAGCTAAATCATCCCACAAAAAGAGAATTTCATTAGAGGAAATATGAAGGACAACATGACCCAAAACCGTCAGGTACTTAAGCAGCCGTTTCCTCAGAGTTCTGCATTGCTGATGAGCCCTTAAATGCTGCTGTCAAAATAGAAAACAGGATTTTGTGCAAAACGTTGTAGCGGAGAAGCTGAAGAAGGAAAAACATGACAGAAGAAAGACACGTTACATCAGCTGACCTTAATTCTCTATGGTGTAAAACAAACTTTGTAAACGGTTTTACGTTTTTCAAATGTATTTTTAAAGAAGGATAAGAGCTTTTTTTGTTGTTTTTATAGTAGGTTGACAGTTTCTCACCGCTAAAAGTGCATTTTGGTTCATACTGCAAACACAGTGGTTATGTATTGTCACTAACCCATGACACTCTTATGTTACTACGTGGACTAACTTCACATCATGGCAGGATGTCCATCATGTCAATGGCGAATTGACAAAGGGTAAAAAATGCGAGGGAAACCATCACATAAGGGAGGAGTCCATCCATATGGTGCACTACTTTGTGATATCACTACTAACTGTTCATGAGAGGATGAAGAACGGATGCAGCTGAAAAGTAGAAATTGGACGCATGAGGAAACATCTGAGAGAGATCCAGTAAGTCTTCACATGTTTACTGCTGATCTATACACACTAGATCAGAATCACCTGGGGTTATTTCCCAGGACCGTCTCATCAAAGACCCGGTAATCTTTACTGTGTTGTACGCTGAAGATTACTGGCAATTGGATGAGTCTAAAATACCTCATGCCCCTAGGAACAACTACCGTATTTTCCGGACTATAGAGCGCACCGGAATATTAGCCGCACCCACCAAATCTAACAAGGAAAATGGATTTTGTTCATACATAAGCCGCACCGCTCTATAAGCCGCGGGTGCACCGTTGCTGTCTGCGCCACAGAAAATGCATGAGGATCACTTCTAGCGATCCTCTAGTACTAGTTTTGAAAACGGGGTCCAGTGTCGAGACTGACTCATGAAACAATCTTGCCAATGTTCTGAACTCCAGTCATGAACTCCTCACATCTTATTTACATTTAAAGTGTTCAGAAAGCGCTGTTTTCACCCTTCAGTAGATCGTCTCTGTCAGCAGAGCTGCGGACACGCGGGCGAAAACAGCGCAATTTGAGCGCTTTAAAGGTAAATAAAACGCCCGTGATGTCATCGGTTTGATGTGACGAAGCTCAATATTTTTGCCAGCAAAGAGCATGCTCATTAGACTGTAAAAACTCGGGATGCTCCGAGAGACAGGGAGAGCACTCAGCTGAAGCAGCTGTCTTCAACCTCTTTCATGAAAGTTCTCACTCTGGACGGTTGCAAACGTTTCAGATTCACCGCGAACGCTGCATCTGACACACACAAGACTGCAGCGGATTCGGTCCCGGTTGATTCCGTCTTAAAACGACACCTGAGAAAGGCTGCTCATCTGGCGCGGTGAAATTAATGATTATTTCTCGGGCAATATGCTTCGCGTTCTGAACGTCACGCTCAGACCGGCGAGTGTCGCGAGTGACCGCTGGTTCCTGCAGTTTCACTTTCATGAGCACCAGAAAACTCTCTGTGCTCCGTCAAGTGCTGGTGTTTTAAATATCGTATTGAATTTGTGGCGTTGACGCCTTTTAACGTGCATGTGCTGCAGGATGCAAACTTGACATGACAGACTGAAAAAAGCTTCCGCATTAGACACGCCGTTGCCAAGCGAGTGGCGAGTCGGGAGGGAGGTGCAGACGCATCACAAACCGCGGGCGGTGCCTCATCAGAACGGCTGCTGTCACATGTGATCGGATTTTGTGACCGGCAATGACAGGCAGTGGTCGGCATTCACAGATCACAACCAGTTCAGCCTTTCATAATCGGTGGCCGATTGATTGGAATATCCCTGTAAAAATCAATATATTAGCCGCATCGTTTTATAAGCCGCAGGGTTCAGACCGCGAGAAAAAAGTAGCGGCTTATAGTCCGGAAATTACGGTAATCCAATCCGGAGAGTGATTAAGACTGACTTGCCACGCCACGGCTTCTTAAGAGATTCTACAGAGAGCAGGAACACTCTACAGAAGCCACTTTTATATTCAATATTTTTGTTTGATCCATTGCAGACTATCTTTCCTGTACCCTTGTTTTCATAAGCCCTATTAAACTCTGTTGTCCACTTGTTGAATATGCATCACTTTCATGAGATACATTGCTGTACTGTACAATACTGTAATATCCACGCACCTTTTCTAACACTAGATCCCTTGATAGAGTGTCCAAAATACTACTAGGCCACTTTGGACTTAGAGGAGGGAAATATTTGTTTGTCCAATGTTGCTATATTTATTTTCCGCTGCTCTTCAACACCATTGAAAAGTTATTTCTCTGGGTTTCCTTTATGTTCATGACCAATTTGTGTGGAAAAAGAAGAGCTTAGTCATGTTCTTTGTCGTTGCCAAGCTTCTGTATGACCCACACACTGAGAAATGAGTTGTCATTATAATGTTATGACTGATCACTTTATTGCAACATTCTTATTATGGGCGTCATTGCTAGTCATTGCTAGTAGAAGCAACAGTTTGATGACTCAACCTTTACAGAATTTGTCAGAACAATAGATGACACAAGACAATGCAATGCTCGATGAGAAGGACAGAAAGGAAATCTGAGTTTCACACTTAATCATATCTCCAGCAGACGCCAAAGAATGAATGATACATCGATCAGATTTCGGTGTTTATTACAAATCAAATTGCGATCAGTCGCCATCATCCATCTCCGACAGAGCAACTCATCCGTATCAGTCCCCAATGAACATGTCTCTTATTGGCTTCGGAGGACGAATGGATGCGAGAAAGCTGCACAGTTCAATCATGGACGGACCATCTCAGTGTCTGCCTGCCCACTCGGATCAAGCTTGACGGAATGTATAGCGTTGGCGACTGTCGGGGAGAGGAATGAATTATACAAGTGGTTGGAACAGCTACCAACCAAATATCTCCTGAGCTTACTGGCATGAAAAGAGGGACGGTTGAAGTTAGCTGTTGCCGGTTATTAATCTGAAAATGTGAAGGTCTCAAGTTGGTTGGGACCACTAAAATTTATTGACGACAAACCAAGAAAACCTGGAAGATTCTGCACAAAATACACACGGCTGCCTGGTTGCAGCCGAATTTGGTCCCCTGAGTTCAAAAACACCTAGTCTCCACTTGGGGTTCAAAGCCTCCTCAACCACAAACTACTGTCTAATACAGAAGACCTGTTATGAAACGTAAATATTATTTTCTTCATGTTTGTCAGAAGAGAAAAAAGTATTTTCTGATAAACGCAGCATGTTTCGTTTGTCATAGTGACACAACAATCCTGAGGTTGTTGATTCATTTTATTATCTCTGGTGCCTTTCTGTCGCAGCTTGAGGGCTTCGCCAGACTCTTCTGATCGCAGCGCCAAATGCCTGTGCTGGGGGATGAGCTGTTTCATTGAGATGTGGGAAACCAGACGGTGCAAAAATCATGCAGGTCTTGCCTGGGCACTCTCATCTCTTAATTGTAGTTAGGAGCTGTTCTACCTGCGCTTGTGTCTCACCACAACACTTTGTCAAGGTAAAGAAGGAGCGTACGTAACGGTAGAAAATCCAACACCTACACATCCGGCCTCCGAATCACACCCACATTTTACAAATTCTTCACCGTAACAAGTAAAACGGTTCTTCATGCAGCACTGATTCTGCTACTGCAGGTGGCAACAGTGAGCAAGAGATAATGCCATGAAGACGATTCGATCAAACGGTGTCGCAAAAAAATGTTTTGCATGGAGGTGTTGTAGATTTTGGTCGATGCCAAAGGCATCCTTAGATTTTCCACACAATATACTGTATCTCTTGAATCCTGCATTGTTGCTGACGTAAATGGGGAACCACATCTGAGGGTCCAGTTTGTCAATAAGCTCTTTAAAAGGCACTGTTGACACATCAGTTTGTTGTCCATACAATATGAACACACCTCCTCTTATTTACATGAAGGACTTTGTACTTACCTCACCGATTTTTTAAATTGAAACCGAGAAACAACTTTGGAAATGACTTTCAAGCACAACTCCAACGCACCTCACCATTAGCTCTAAAAGATCACAATTAATTCACAGTCACTTTTTTCGCAGAGTTTGATATAAAAGCACATTCAAAAAGACGGAAGAGTGGAGCAGCAACTGGGATAATTCGCCTTTTGACGGAGAAGTTGAATATACAGTTACACCTCTGTGTTCTAGAATTTTGCCATGCACACTACAGGATTTGTGTTCAGAGTTTTAAAAAATGCGTGAAAACTGGTGGAAATGTGCATTCACTGAACTTCAAACTGACAAATAGAATTGCCGTAGAGGTTCTAGAAGAAGTGTTTTTCCTATGGTGGGTCAGAAGAAAGTGAGAGCTCGGACAATAGCGGATGTCACCATTGCACTCACTGAAGTCGATAAACCTGGTTTAGCATCTGTACTTCGTTGTCTGGGACTCAGATGTGTAGCAGCTTCTTAAAAAGTCAACTGAAACCGGGACGCCAAATACTGTCTGCACTAACGTGACGGCAAACATGACATCTCACTTCAAAACTTAATTGATACTCGTAGACTGTCAAAGTTTGCTTTGCGGTTTAGAAGTTGGCGTAAAAGGAAATGCATTACAAAATAAATGTGCTGTAAAATGTGAAGAGAGAAAGAAAGTTCACGCAAAGAATGCTAGGGATTTGACTGGAAACTCAAAACTACAAAAATCTTGCCAAAGAGAAGTGCTAAAACTGAAACAGTTATTTTTGAAGTAAATAAATATAAATTTACTTGAAATAATTGTTTGCTTAAAATAAATAAATCATGGTATACAAGGTTTCTCAGGTGGTGTGTCTCTGTTTTGTTTTTTTAAGTGTGTCGTGGCTTGAAAAAGGTTGAAAAACACAGATGTTGACAAATAAATCTGCAGCTCCATAATTTGACACGGCAATAATAAAGGGGTTGTTGGACGACAACTGGTCCACCACTCCATATGACAGGAAGCCCCTCGGGTTGACACTAATGCATCACATTTACAAAAGATGTAAGACTCTCGGGACAAGCTGTACTAACAGAAAGGACGCTCATTAATCCATCACCAATGTTGACAAACCTATTTTGAAATTGGCTCACAACTCGCTCGCCAACATTATCACTTGGCTGCTCAGGACTGAGAGATAAGCAGGGAAATGACGGACAAAAACAATAACCATGTTATTGTGGGGGTAATGACAGGGTCAAGGCCGTTGCCTAAAGGAAGTAATTTCAAGTCAAATTTCTCGACGTGACACCGTCTGTTTGTAATTTTCTGAAGTTATCAGCAGCACAGACTCTGTACTCAGTATCTTATTCACGTAACCAAATAGCCATCTGATGCCAGGAGCAATCTGGACACATTGCCCTTCCTTCCTCCTGTCTGTGGACCAGCATGTGACAATGAGTCTTTATAGAGCCAAGGTGAGAAGGGGCATCCAATGAGTCGCATCATACAGCTGAGACGTTCATATTGAATCTGAAATGAATGACAGACACAGATATGCTCTGTCATGGTGTGGAGTTTTCTTCGTTGTATAAGCACATGCAACTGCTGGAGTAAGAAATCCTAAGAAGGGAATGAGCTCTTGACTACAACAAGGCATTTCGGGTCCATGATGGTGCTGTGTGTGTCTTCTGTTTTTGGAGCAGCAAAGAATCGAACAAGCTTCCCCATTCTCCGACAGCTTTTCTTCAGCAAGACTTACCCTGACTTACGATGATGAACTCTGGCCTGGAGAGCAAAACTTTCCTGCAGACACATGCTCATGAAGATGCGTAGGATACTCATGGACTGTCCAACAACAGAAGAAGAAAAGCACTCAAAGAGCGCAAACTTCCACCAAGAAAATGTCCTTTAACAAACTAAAACTTAATTCCATGACCAGGTCTTACCAGACTTTTCTGAATGAAAGAAGTACTAGTGAAGTGAAAGGGGGGCCTTTCCTGCCCTTCCCAGACTTTTACAGAGAAATTCTACTGTCGAAGTCCATGGTACATCTATGGTGGGAAAATGACTATCACAAAAGAAAGCACAACCCCTAAAATGGAATCACATCTACAAGAATAAAAGGGCAAGAACGTTGCTAGCCAGTAGATGCTGACTTCTCATGAGAGGTGTGATGGTAAACAGTGTGCTGTGTGTTTGTTTGTCTGTTTTTTTTTTTCCCGGAGGCAGAGTAAACCTTCTATATACTCATTGAACTGGCGTTCCCTCCAGGTGACCCCTTGAGAGAATCTTTGGATATGACTGGCTAAACCCTTCACAAGCAGCATTGTCAATCTTTCCAGTGATTCAGTTTTTGTCACTTTTGTTTTCGTAATTGTGATTTTGTTTTTGTGCCGTCTTTGTTTTTGTAAGTGCAATTCTGTTGTTTTTTTGGGGTTTTTTTTGTTATCGTGCTTTTGTTTCTGAGTTTCATTTATCTCGATAAAGAATACTTGTCCTCATCCAAGGTTACACTTGAATGCAGTGCAACTTATTTTTCAGTCCTTTGTTTTCGTAGTTATTAATATGAGACGTTGGAATCTGTCAAATTCGGCTCACTTTTAAAGAGTCTATTACTAGACACGGATTTGAAAAGCATCTGTCCGGTATCTCTACTCTGTCCTTCGTTCCATATAACTCAATGGAACTCCGAAGCAGAGTTGGGCTCATATTGAGCTGAGATCGGTGACGGGAAGTGATGCTGTATGAACCAGTGGTAGGAACACAACTTAAATTCTATGGTGACACTCACAAAATAAACTTATTCACAGTCACAACCCACACACTCCCTCACGTCTTCTTGAAAACTGTATTTTCAAACAGACACTACACCCATGATGGCACAGACATGTTTCAGTTTTCAAGAACTTACAATTAGAATTAACAAAAAAATAATATTACAATATGAACTTAGAGGTCCCATGGAAATGCAGGACAGAATTCCAGGCCAAACCACACATTGAGTGGAGGCGGGGGAGAAAAAAAAAGTGCCATTCAAATACATTCCTATTTTGCATCAGATTTCCCTCCACACATATATAACTACACCTCCATTATGAAACTGAACTGAACCCCGAACAAAAGAAAACATTGCTTCTTTCAAAACTGTTTTTGTTGTTGTTGTAGCACAAACTCATCCGCTGCCGATTATTCCCAACAGCGATCCGTTGCCCCTGAATATTTCCTTTGCATTCCTTAGATCAATGGAGGCGTGCGGCGAAGCTGAAGGCAAAGGCGCAGGAAACTCTTTTGGACAGCAAGTGCTTTTAAAAAGAACCACACAGAGAGTGATGACGGAGGAAATAAATGATGCACATCCTGCTAACCGGAATTTTATTTTGCGAAGGGAGAAAAGCGGCTCCGCTTGGTCATTAAAGGAAACATTACAGAGGAGATTTTCCTCTCGGTGCTTTATTCAGGTAGGATTCGAAAAGACTCCACCGACGGTGCGTGTAGAGGCCATCAAGATAAAACGCGAGAGTTAATGGAATATAATCTGCTGCTGATGCAGGAGCACTCATCAGAACATGGCAATCCAGGTAGAATGGCGCTTGCGGGAGCATTAGTTTGACGTTCTTTACTTTCACGTTGCTCTTGCACTCTGCTGCTTTGTCCTCGGAATAATCTATACCGCACTTTGGTCATTGGACACAGGTTAATGGAAAGATGGAGTAAAAAGAAAGACCTTTGTGAAGAAAAGAGTTGAAAAGTTTGAAAACAAAAGTACCTTTAAGAAAAAATGTGGTGTAGCTTGTATCCTTACACAATCACTCATGTATTCTTTGTACCACTTAACAAATCAATCGTAGCAATCTGAGCCTCGACTTCCTTCCTGAAGATTCCGACCTCTTCACAAGGGAGATCCTGTTAGATCATCTCAGTCTGCCGCAAGATGTGAGTGGCCAGTAAAGAGTGTTTTAGGGAGATTAAACCATCACATCTGATGAAAGTTCTTTAAACACTCTGGGACAGTTAAGAGGAATGGATTGCAATCTTGAATAAGAAGGAAGAAAGGAAGAAAACAGGTTTTCATTTGGGACATTCAAAAATGTACACCCACATAAACTGAGTATGTTTCTGTTTATGGATTTTTTTTTGTCTACGTGTCTCTACTGCTTCCTTTCTTGTCTGTGTTTTATAGTGCAAATACAAAATTTAAATGTAGTTTCAGTATGGTAATGTAGTACAAGCTAATGTGAGGTCAGACAGACTGAACTCTTCTGTTCAAAACAGAAAAACTTCAGTTCTACCTGAGAGTATCTGCATCTATCTGTTCTCTTTATTTTCCAGAAGCGTTCGCAGCCTGTCTGACTTGCGTCACATGTCGCGATTGTGCTTTTGTTTTTCAGTTTCATTTATCTCCACAAAGAAAACTTGGCCCCATCCAAGGTTCTTTCTTTCAGTCCTTTGTTTAGTAGTTATTGAAATTTGACGTTTCTGTCAAATTCTGCTCAGTTTTAAAGAGTCAGTTACTAGAAACTGATTTGAAAATCCAACTTGCCTCACATGTTGCATAAGTGCTTTGTGTGAAGATGTATGGCACCGTGTTATGCTTCAGACTGAGTCGGAGAAATTATCGAGCACTGCACTCAGTGAATAAATGTGGGCGTGCAAGTTCCCTTTGCCCCTCCTAACTTCTGTGGGTGTCCCTAAACTTATGACACTTCACTGGAGAAACAGAGAAGGAAGGACGTCAAGCATACTGAGGAGCTCTGCTGCTTCAGAGACAGAGGACACAATTCAGCTCCTGCATATCAACACTCATACATCGCCTCAGGGTGGAACATTTGCAGTCACATTATTAGATTGTTAGACTCACGCCTGAACCTGTCTCCTTGAAAAAAAAAGCGTTTAAATCATCTGCTCACACCTGGTCGTGGTTTAGGAACCCCTTTGAGTTATTGGGAGTCAGATGGATGGGAGGAAGGCTAAAAGGTGACCAGTCCAACAGTGGCAAACCAACAAGTCTCAATCTACTAGTCTGCATACAGAAACCCTCTGAACAGGTGGAGCTCTAGCTGCGTCCATAAATACCTTTTAACAGAATCAATATTGATCATGAGTTGCTTTGTCATTCTGCCTGACAGGAATCAGATGATGTTCTGAGCAGTTGAGAGCAGCTTCCACGTTCTAATGTCCCAAATTATGAACCATTCTCTGCGCTCCATTGCTCTGGATCCTGTCAACAATCTAATGCATGCCGGAGCGTGCCAGCCTGGTGCGGGGGTGAGATGTGAGGCGGCGTCTCAACACAACCCGGCACAAGCCTCATCCATCAGCCCAGTAAGGATTCATCACCGGACACGGGAAAAATGAGCACCAACTTTCTCCTCAATTAATTTCCCTGCGAGAATGTACACCCTGGGCTTTGGACCAACCGGACAGACAAATGAGTCCAATTCATTCCCATTAAAACGTGGCGTACCGAGGGGGGAGGCGGAGCCTGTGCCATATGGTCATGGCTTTTTGACGCCATGAAGTGGGGAGAATCGGCGAGCAGACAGATGTTCCGCCGAGGGGGAGGGTGGATACCTGCCTGTGTTCCCTTCGAGGCCACAAACACTTACTGTACACTCACATTCCTTTAAGGGCCATGTGAGTGCGGACAAATCCTGCATCAACATTCAACATAGCTAATGCATTTACCTGCAATAAGTCACGGAAAGCAGCTAAAGCTGCACCATTTGTTCCACCATGTTTGAATCACAGAAACCTGGCAGCGACTTCTTTATATACATCAGTGAGTTTGGGAGAGTGGCTGTGGAGAAATGCAGTGGCTTGCACTTTCCTTTTCTCTGTCTTTTTTTTTTTTTTAATACCAACAATCCACTTTTAGAAATTTAATGTGGTTCACCAACCTTTGTTTGAGCTTAAATTAGCTAGCTTTCAAAACGGCAAAACAAAGTGGGGACTCCTGTTTAAAGCGATGACTCAGCAAATGAATTCTTCTTGAATTGAAATTAAAAAAAAGAAAGAGCCTGAACGATACAATGCAATTCAATGTATTAAAGTGATGAAAATCCAGATAAAGGCATGGAGGTAAATGGAGAAAATGAAAGCGACTTTTCTTCAAATTAATTTCTTAAAACAAATCATTTCTCTTTTACATTTTGTTGTGTTTACCCTATTATCTATATATAATATATATAATATACCTATATATCTATTATCTGTTTGGAAAGAAGGTAATTTAATGCTGAACTGAGAGTGACCCCAGTGCGCTGTCAAAAGTTGCATGAATTGCATGAGTTGAATGAAGTTGATGGTAAAATAAAAATAATAATAATGATCTGCAAAACCACACGACGTAACGTTGAACCCAAGGCTCAGATTATTGTTGAAATATTGGCATGGAAGATTTATCTGTCCACTTTAAAAAGTGGCGGCACTTTTCCCTGGTGGGAGAAATGGACCATTTTCCCACCTTTTTGCAATCGTGCCGCGGGAATCCAAACACTCCATCATTTAAATCACCTTATATTAAACTTCCCTGGGTGTGTGTTAACCTCATTATTAATTTAGGGAACATTATAACTGTAAGCAAAAGAAGGAAAAGAGCAGATCATTTGTCAGAAGCAGCTGCCTCCATTGTTAGCGGTGATTACAAGGGAAGCTCCAACACCAGCCTCCGACGATAAATTGCTCTATCGGTGTCACGGTGGCAGCCCAGAGGTGGTTTAAAGGGCCATTCGGACGCGATCTGAGAGATCACTCTGTGGATTTATGTCTCCCCTACCGCCTGGCCTCCTCGCTCCGGAGCAATGGTGCAGCGGAATGACGGATGGTCTTCAGGAAGCAGATTTTTCTCTCTCACACACAACCTTCCAGGTCTCCGGCTCGGCAGTCTTTCTTCTGCCGTGGGTTTTCATTAGCGCTCGGCAGCATTTCACCTGCGAGTGTGAAGCCCATTAACAGTATCATTAGAAGACTTGGGTTCTTGCCATGTTGAGGTCACAGGCTTCAACCTTGCAGAGGAGAAATGTACTCCGTTTTACGAACAGCCAACTGCTTGAACTGCTTACTGAAAATGAAATCTATCAATGTGGGGGCTTCTTCCTGTCTCACCCCTCGACTAACCTCTGACGTGAGTTACGGACACGATTCTGCTGGAGAAGTAGTGTGCATTTCTTGGCCCATTTTTCTATTTAGTCCTAGTCTTGTGCCAAAATCAATTCATTTATCATTCACGCATCATTTTTGTTCGTTGTGTTTTCAGTCACTACCAACAAAAAGCCTAGTTTTAGTCAAACAAAAACTCTGGACTCATAAGCATCTTGAATAAACTCAAAACTTTGCCGTTAGTCTCATGCGTTTCTAAATGATACACTTGTTCATTTATATTTATTAGAAACATGAACAAAATAAAAGTTTAATAATGGAGTCAAATAATATAAACTTTAGCACTAAACTTTGGTAGAGGAGCATCGACTAGTTTAAAAAAAAAGAACTTAAAATGCAGGGTTTCCAGCAGGATTTTTTTAACCCTCCTCCAAATTGGAAAGCAACCAATAAAGAAGCAAAGTTTTGACATCTATTGATTTGCAGAAAACAATAACAGTCATTTTTAATCATGAGAAATAAATCTCGCTCCAGTCTGCAGCCGTCTTCACCCAGACCATCTCTTCATTCGCCCCGTTTAATGCATGACTTTAGTTCTGAGGGCTGCAGATGAATTCCCATCATTTAGTTTTCTTTCGGGTTTTTCCATTAAATACACTCTGAAAACGGCCATAATCATGTCCATTTTTCTAAGTGTTTTCCGCTTGTCTACATGTCGTGGAAATGGCAGACGTACTTCAGCCCTAAACGCTCCAGCATTCCTGTAATCCTATGCATGCAGTTTTGTTTGAAGCCACAAGGGCACAGCGGGGATACGTAACTGGAGGATACTTCTGCCGTATTGCCCTATGTCTTGTGTGGTGAACGAAAATGTATTTTTCATTTCTTGCAAAACGTTTTTGTCTCATTTTTATTCGTCAACTGTAACGCACATTCACACAGTTTTTGTCAGTGTCACAATAACTTTGCTGCTGTCTCGTCTTATTCTCGTAACATACTTTGATTCGTCTGACAGAAATAACACTATGAAAAAGAATTTTTAAATTGTTTACTCAACCCTGTACTTCACTTAGTAGTATGATGATCCTAACTAGTCATGTCTGCACAGTTCCGCTGCATGTTTTCAGATTCAGAGCCTGTGTTCATGAGTTCCTCTCAAGAGCTGTTCATGATTTGATGAGATTAAACAAGACACAACCCATGTCACATTCTGCCAGTAAATAGTCTTTACCATCTAAAGTCGGTCTTCTAAATCAGGTCCATATGGTCATGAAAATGCTTGCTTGTTTTGCTTCCAAAGTAAAAGTTAACCTATACCTGTGGAGTGCAATACGCTTGGAGAAAGTTGGAGCATGGTGACACAAGGTGCCTGGGGATGGGCAATAACAAAACACAATCTCCAGGATGACAATTCTGCATCTTACGATAAATTTGATAATAATTCGGTGGACTTTGGTTCACGATCGTAGTTTTGAATTTATTTTTAATACCGGGAACCTTTGATAATGACACTGGTCGACTCTGAGTCTCTGGATCCGTGTTTATTTTTTTAGATGGAGTGGTCCTCATAGGTTCTCTGACCTGGTCGTCTGCCTTGGTTCATATAAAACACGTGCAGGTGTCCTGCTGCGCTGGCGTCTTGGCACCGACGACGTCCTCTTCCGTGTCCCATTAGGGGATCGCGGACACACTCTCACAGGCAGCGCTAATGCTACAACCAGGCAACAGTTAGAGACCGAGAGAATTCTAAAGTGGTCAAAGTATTCGTGAAATCTTCAATAAAGCAATGAAAAACAACAATTTTAGCAGAGAGAATTGTGGAAAGGTTTTTCATCACACAAGACGACGGACTGACAGTCAACTGTTAAGAGACATGTGATTCTGCCGACAGACGGCTCAATTTAACCCCTAAATATAACTGGCAGAGCAATCAGGTCTGACAACACAACCAGGTTCGATCAGTGAAGTGAAACATTGAATTTCTCGTCTCTACTCTTAGTTAACTATTATATTTAAACATAAACAAATAATGATGCTGGAGACAAACCCCACTGATAAGTTTCATCATAAAACAGTGTCAGGAGAGACTGTAGTGTCCAACACATGGAATAGAATGAAAATACATTTATTCACAATAGAGTATAAAGAACACCATATGAACCAATTGCATAGCTAATGGACACCTGTTTAACATCACAAATAAAAACAGTATGTCCACGGTTATCTATGAAAGACGAGAGGCTATGAATATAGAGGTTAACTAAAACAGCCAGGCAGCTTCATTAATATTTATATGTTTCCCTTTTTAATCCATTCTGGGGTGAAGTGAAGTTCAGGTCAGGAAGATTTTGTAAACAAAAAGGTCGAATGGATGCCAAATAATCCTAGCGCTTCCTTCAGATGTGGGCCGCTGCGGTTGGAATCCCAAGGGGAAAACTTGTTTTGCGGTGGGATTCGCTGAATAAAACTGGCCAATGAAGATGCTCGATTAAAGTTTGAGCCAGACCACCGAACAAAACCAAGACATTGTCACTCTCAAGGTGCAGAAGCAACTATTTACAAATGAGAGTGACGCTGCATTAGGCTTTCAATTGAATGAGGTTTCATGTCAAAGAAAGACGGAGGTTGGAGTTATATGCCTTGTAGCCTCGGACTGACTGAAAGACTTCAGTCCACTGTCCAAGCCCACTGGCAAATAAGTATTATTTGACCCCTTTACTTGATCCTTTTGAGGGCTGGGTAGAGAACTTTGGTACTTTTATGGCACAGACCGATGCAATGTAACAGTGTCCAACACATCTGTTTGCAACAATGAATATCACGCCCAAAGTCAGTATTCAGGTGGTACAAGGAAAGAGTACATTCTTGTTTCAGATCTAAAACCTCACTTTCCAAATTAAGAAATTTCCAACAAGAATTTTGGAACCATCTTGTTCGAAATTCACACGTACATTTAGACGTCATTCACAATACAAAACAAAGTTAAACAATGGTTCCATTTAGATCCCAGGTGTGAGGTGTGAGGCAGCCAAGGTGGAGTGAAACACCAAAGTAACTTGACAAAAAAAGAAAAAAAAAAGGTTTCCCTCAACCTGAGTCATTTATATGCGTCACATTACTTCCAGATGGCGGCGCACAGCAGCAGCATTTGGTGCAAACATGAGGGAACAGGGGTCAACCTCAGGTACACCATCAGTTAGGCAGTGGGTTTTCTGTTTGTGACACACTGTGCCGCCCTGCAAAACTTGTATTATTGTTTCTGTATATTAATTTCATACAAATATGACGCACATGTGTACACTTGCACATTCTCTTGGCCCATCAGTTAGAATATTTTTTTTTTTTTGAATTTTTATATTATGTATTGAGAACACTATATTTTACTTCAATCACATAAAATAAATAAATAACTGAATCTCATGAGACAAAGTACACAAATGCAGGATGTGCTTTTGATGGCACTAAGTCCTCTGAGCTTCATGGGCGTGTGGTGGCATATTTGAGAACAAACAACTGGTAGTGTATTTAGTATCCCCATGGTGTGATGCTAAAGTGGTGAGACAACATTGGTAAATCATTTGCAGCATATTCCCGGCATTACTGAGCAGATCCTGTGCTCCTTCAAAAGTTCATTGCAGACCAACATCTCTGCTCACTGCAACCAAGCTGTTTGAATCTCCCACTGTTACTCTGAACGCCGACAGCAGGGCGTAAAGTTATCCAGCCCTCATTATCCAAGTGCTAAAAATACAGCTTTTCAATTTGCTTTGCAAGTGTAACAACTTTGCATGTTAAAATAATAGCAATTCCATCACTTAAGTTCATGCAGCTCTTATTGCAAGTCCTGTATGGAAAAATCAAATATGTTTAAGACAACTTCTTCCTGAAAATTAGATTAATATGTATATAAAAAAAGGCATTTCTTTGGCCTTTTGACCAAACAAGCAAATAAATACACAACAAATTATTTTGTATTTTAAAAAAGGCACAAAATAAAAATGAAAAATAAAGAAAAAAAAGAGAAAGTTCTTCGAAAATAATGGTTACTTTCTCAGGCATTTCTCAGGCAAAAGTTGACAAAATTGATAATGACAATTTCAAAAATAAAAATATATATTTGAATCAAATGCAAAAATACTGAAAAAAAAATCAACCATCTACATGTACAATAACAGACTTGAATTGTGGATGTTGGTTGGACTGTGCCCAGTTTATCAATTCTGAGGTGAGCTCAACCAAAGCTTTGACACAATCCCTCCTTCTCTTCTCACAGTGCAGCAATGTCGACCCAAGGACACACCTGCTGAGACTCGCGCCACTGACTTTCACTTCAGTGCAAGGCATTACAAGCCCGACTGCCACTACGTGTGTGGCACATATATTTACACATTTGTATTCTAATGACTCTAATCCTCACCTCTTGGGAATAGAAGAGTGAGAAACTCTAGTGTTCCTCCACGAGCATGTTTCAAAGAAAATGATTTTTTTTTTTTTTTCTCCGAGCATGTTCTGTGTGACCCTGCTGCATGCAGTGGACAGCGAGGGAGGCAGAGGTTTTTCTCAATTCCTCCAAGGAACTGTGACAAACATTCCCGGAGATTGAATCATCTGATCTCCGCCGACAGTGCGCGTCTAATTTCTAGACGCTAGCTAAACGCACGTGCCAGGTTTTTCAGAAGAATTGGAAGCAGAGTCTGTTCCCAGGTGTTTAATACAGCATGACGCACACAGAGAAATAACAGCTCTCTCGAAAACTCTCTATTCCTGGCTATAATTTTTGACACAAACATTATGGATAGAAGAACTGCTACTGTTCCTCCGGACGTGACTGAAGGAAGACACTTTGTTCAAGGCAGCTAAGATATATATGGCCCATTTATCTTAAAGGACGGTCACATCTGAGTTTACGTGAGGTGTGAAGGCGCTATAGTTTATCCATGCAATATATTGTCCCTTTATTAGACAGGTTGTTAAACAATGAACACACCACTATAAAAAGAACCCTTATTGTTACACGTTAATTACAAAACACAGTGGCGAGCATTTGGAGCTAGTTTGCCATGTTGTATACTTTAACTAGATAATCTGAAATTTGATGCAAAGCTACTCCATTTATGAGATTAGACTACTGAAGGGAAAGAAAAGCATGAAATCGGGCCCCTTATTATCATTCATGTCACTTCCATACGTCTAACTGCAATTACGAGATTGTCTTAATCCAACTCCAAACTCACTAAGTGGTGAAATGTCTTTTGGCAAAACAAATGATGAATTATGTGGAAGGGAAATAATGTGAATATTCGGAAAAGTTTTCCAGGATTTGTTATTCAATTGCACCTCCAGCTTCAACATATCCTGATTCCCATGTGGTATTATTCTGACGTTGGGAAGTGGACTTTAGCCTCCTATACTGACTTCAGCGTTGTATCTCCACACCTTTCAACGCCTTCCACGTCGTACCCTGACACCGTAGGCAGCACACAATGTAAAAAAGGACAGATGTTGGGGTTATGTAAGCCAAGGGACGGCGCTCCTTTTGTTCTACAAGTATGTATACTGTTGAACTGCATGTCAATTGCTATTTAAAGCCTTTTAAAGGTTGCAAAAGTAACATCCGACTTACGACCTGCTCGACTTACGTCCACCTGTACTTACGACCACAGCCAGCAGATGCTTTTTTTTTTTTTATTTAATGTCTGGCACCGCAGCACGTAGCAGCACAGTATCCCAGCATCTCACTCTCACACAGCCATCTACCACTACAGTAGTATCTATAACCCTCGCGTCGGCTATTTTGAACGACATTCGACTTACGTTCAATCTGATGTTACTTGTATATAGCGACTAACATCCACAGTAATTTATAGAAGAGAGTTTTCAAATGTCATCCTGCGCACCTCCACTCTGTGCATGACCCATGATACACATCCCTCACCTGGGACACTACACAGGAAGACCCGTTTTTTTACTCCAATGACACGCCTACAGGTCAACATCCAACACGGAAGGCTGCCTTTGTCATGACTGTAGGACGTAAAAGTTCACTTTCCCAATGTCAGTATACAGTATTACACCACGGGAGTAAGGATGGGTTGCCAGCTCACCAAATTATGTTATGTTCTTCTGCTCTCAGCACGTCCCATCATTGGACCGATAGTCCTCATGTCCTCATTTACCACATCCATGAACATCATTGGTTGTCTTCCTCTTCTCCATTTCAACACCTTTGTCCACGTAAACTACCCCCCTCTCCATGTTTGAGTCTGAGTGAAAACTCTTTCTGACACTACACAGATGACCCCATTGCACTTTTCTACTCATTCCACCCCGGTTGCATTCACTTCTTCGCCTCCCTATTTCTGTGTCCATAACTCTGCATTACAGAGTCTAAGTCAATCCATCAGTCTAATCCCCCCTGTAATCCCATGGCTCACATCACCACTGTCTCGCTGTCCTCATACATGACCTTCTGACAATCCAACAACACCACACTTCCTCTCATGAGCGCTGTCTTGAGAATATCTAAAATGACAAATAAATAACTAAATACTTGCACACTGTTGCTTTAATAAATCGAGACAAAGAATTGTCTGGTTTATTATAAAGCGTGTTCAATAAAAGTCTATTTATATTTATTTATGTTACAGAAAAACATCTGCAGGCACAGATGGAAGTTGCAACTTGAATAGCCTCACAAATTGTTTTAGATGTGGGTGACAATTTACTTTCCTGGTTCATTTACATGACATGCCCAGTATGTATAATCGCTGTTTTAAAAAAAAAAAAAAAGACCTCACAAACTTCACTGTTCTATAAGCACTCCACAGCAATAGCATCTGCGAGATAAGCAAGTAAAACCCGAGTTTACTCTTGACACTGGGGCGAATAATGAATCATCATAAGAACTTATTGACATAAACGTCGGCCACCGTAACAGCTGGGACTCAAGATAAGGATTGTAAATGATGGCAAACAATAAAAGAGTGGCCTGAGGAGTCTTGCCGTCGTCCGTGTGAACCTGTACATGGCCGGCGAGCTGTTTACCTTCATTCCCTCATTTAATTTGCTGTCGAGGACGTGCCTTGAGTTGTGTCGGCCTCTCTCCTCCCTCTTATTTCCCTCAGTCGCGCGTTGGAGATTTACAGACGCCTCCCCGAATTAATCTTCCGTTTAAGAAGCAATGCCGCAGAATGGGACAGTCCAGTTTGATTTTGCTTGGCTCGGTGGAAGCCGACGTGGAGCACCCATCAATTCCAACGCTGCAGCGGCACGCCGTGCCCCGACGCCCCCCTTATTGGACAGCTTATTAAATATTAACTTAATGGATTGCTAGTGATTCAACAGCTCCTTAAAGTGGCAGGTTTGTGGAATGAAATTGAGGAGTCATTTCGACTGTTATTTCGCAGTCTGATTAAGGCGGGAACGCGGAATTGAGCCGGGACTAACCTTTATCAGTGCGCGACGGCAGCCACTAAGAGAGTTCGCCACATTTCACAGAGCCATCAACAAACCATTCTGAATATAATCATCATAAAGATATCAGACAGCAATCACCTGAAGAACATTTGCATTGTTACTCACCACGGCATTTACGAACACGGAAACTGTCAGAATTGATGCTTTATAGTATAAAGAAAGAGGGAAATCGAAGCGTGTGATAATTTTAGCTCTGCTTCGATGAGCAGTTATTCCGAACCATTATCACCTTTGGGCAAAATCCCCAGAATACGTGATATGCTACCGCAACGGCGAAGTGATTTCCCATTATGGTTAATGTCATCCTCATCCGCCGAAGGCTTCTCTCTCACTGGCATGATATTCCAATAGACCCACACCATGGGAAGAGTGACGCCACGTCACCTGTGAAATGAAATGACTCCATGAGGAGCTAAATATCACACAGCAGCTGTGATACAATAATGACGTTCTCCATTCACTGTTAGTGGCAGATATATAGTACGGAACAACACGAGGTGAGGGAGAGAAGATCATGACAGAAGATCACACAAGGCTCTGAAACGTGAGTCAGTGTGATGTCACTAAGGGTTCACGTATTGCAAATATGAAGAGACCAACGTCTTCAGCTTTAATTGACAAACTGTTTTGCTTAAGTGCTAATAGTTTTGTGAAACTGAAATGGAGTTGCTTCAAATTTGAGCAGACTCAGGAGCGCACGCAACAGCCATCTTTGCAGTCCATGTCCCTTTCCCATTTTAGCTGGGTTTTCTCAGTGAGGCAGCAGTTCGATCAAATTTTACTGAAAATAAATATATAATGGTTTCCTTTAAACAAAAATATTTTGGGAATACGGATCAAGTTTCGGACACCAGGAGTCTGGACACCAAAAAAAAAAAAAGAACACTGGTGCTTTAGGGAATTTTGTAATTTCACACTTTTGATCCTCAAACATTTAAACAATAACAGAATATATATATATATATATATATATATATATATATATATATATATATATATATATATATATATATATATATATCGTTGTGTGTATAAGTATGAGGAATAATAACAACAACAACAACAACCACAACAATATTAATAATAATAATAATAATAATAATAACAGAATGAGCTTGATCAGAGTGAGGAACCACCACAAGGGACCAGAATATTAGTCTCAGCCATAGCTGTTAAACTTGACGTGACAGAAATATTCCTAAATCTTCTGCAGGGGAGTCAACATTTCCAAGCAAAGCCTGATTGTCATCTGTTCCACTGATGTAACATTCCAGCTACAGCAGGGGGTCACAGTCTGCTGGAGACAACATAAAAATAATAAGCAAAGATGGCTGATTCAAGCCTTGCCCCAAACCTCCTTCCCACCATTGCATCAAGCAGTCATTTCTTTGAATAGTTTTACTACCCCTCCAGCTTAGTCGCTGCCAGCTGCTTTAGGTTGACTTTAAAGAATCCAAGACAAATCTTTCAAGCCATTTAAAAAAAGTGACTTTGCTTTTAAATGAATTGAATGAGATGTTCAAAAGGAGTTGCTGATAAACATGCCAGCGTGGCATGTGGGCTCCTGGATCACCTTCTCTGATGCGACAGTCGCAGTAGTCAGCCTCTCTCGAGCAGCGGCAAGTGGTTCTGATGTGAAAAAAAACAACAAAGCCTCTTACTCAGGAGTCTTTGTGGTCATGACACTCTGGTGCACGGGGAGGGGAACTAATCGGGAAGGCACAAATCGGTTGTTCGGACCGGCAACCTTCTTTATATTACACCAAGTTCTGAAGATGACTTGCAAATCGACTAGTAGCATCAGTTATTTATATACCATCATGAGACAGCAAATTTTGAGGACTGGAGGAAGGCGGTTGTAACTGCAGGACATGCTGAGCTTGTGAAGGAGTCTTAGTTATGGCAGCACAGTATCCCAGCATCTCACTCTCACACAGTGATCTACCACTACAGTGGTACCTATAACCCTCACGTCGGCCATTTTGAATGGCATTCCGCTTACGTCCATCTGACTTACGACCGGTTGGTCGGAACCGATCCCGGTCGTCAGTCGGATGTTACTTGTCAATGGGTTTGACACGTCATACATGAACTCACATGACCTCCATGAGGGAGCCACTTGACTGAGTCCCTTTGACTCACGAAGCTACACAGGAAGCTCAGCAAGTCTTGAGTTCTGACTGACTTAGTGAGTGACCGAGTGATTCCTCCCACAGTGCCAGGTGGGCATGAGTTGTAGAGACTGGTGAAGGCATTAAACTCCCTCAACGCTGCTTCACTTATGTAACAGACAGAAACTTTTAACGAGGAACTGGGGGAAAAAAAAGGTACTTTGAAGAAACACAATGTGCCCAGCCGAACGTGAAAGTCACACTTTATGTCGCTCAATTAGTGCAACGAAGACAAACCACCCTTTTGAAAATGAATTTTAAAGAGGAGGGATTTTCAGAGTCGCCTTTTTACCGTCAGACTCTTCAACCTATCTTCATCACCCCTGGTCACTTCCAACCACTTCACGTCCTCTTTGACTATATGCACGAGGCTCATTGGTCGACTTCCTCTTCTCCTTTTACCTGCTCAATTGGACAACATTCTTCCTCCAGCCTCACTAACCAAAAAAGTGAATTTGCTGCAGCAAAACAATAGCGATAATACAGTACGTCTCACCCTTTCAGTCCCTGCTCTCGGCTAGATACAAAATGGAATTGAACTTAATCCAAAATAAGCCACCTTCCGAACTTAAAACTGTACAAACTCAAAAAGTTTGCGACAGTCCCCCCCACATTTCATAATGGAAAAGGAATTCATCTGTATATATTCATATATATATATGTTGTTTTTTTTCTCCATGCAGTTGTTTTTGCATGGAAAACTACATAACGTTGGGACAAAAAACAGTAGACGAAAAACAGTAGTTGAATAAGTTAGTGTGCCACTGACGGATGCGAACGGGACTGCTTTTGTCCCTGTGGTGCATTCAGTGTATCTCTGCAACAACTTTGAAGAGCCTCCATTAAATACAATAATTGAACCGTAAAAGCCTTTGTCTACGATCGAACATCTTCGGCTGAACATTGCTGGCGCAACACAATCCATAAGGATTTAAAGGTAAACATTAGCAGTCTCTGCTTGTTTGCTCTCTGTGAATAGTGTGTAGCTCTCCTCGTGAGCACTTATAGTTCACTTCCAGTTTGCAAAGTCTGTGGGGACATTTTTCATTTTATATTATTTTAATTTATTTTATGTCATATGCTTAAAAATGACTTGTATTTTATAATGTTTTTGATTGATTTCCGGACTGAAAAAAGTGTCTTTATTTGCAGGAACAATATTGAGTCAATACTGATCAAAAACAACAACAAATATTCTTCGCTGTCTAACTGTAATTCAGGTTAAAAAGTAAGTAACACCACTGTGGAAGATTTCACTTCCCCATGTAAGACATCCAATTGAAAAATGATTTCTGGAGGGGATTTTTTTTGGATACACTGTAAATATGGAGTCAGATTTTAGACCAGCAAACACCCTCGGGTCACTTCAGTGAAACCTCTAGCGTCTCTGGGCAGTGAATATGAAGATCATAAAGCATGCACATTGAAATAAATAATAAATTAATTAACACCGAGTGATATCACACACTGCCTTCCCTCCAGGGTTGCTGCTGAATTGTCTTCTTTTCTCCGGCTTTATCGCTGAAATGACGGCGGCTGAAATGGGGAATAATAATTGAGAGCTTTCTCAAGAGTATTTTCACAGAGCAAACTCAGAGCTCATCCAGACACTCAAATTGAAGACCTTTTCAGAGAAAGAGCGCGCTGAAAGAAAGCAAATTGTTAAATGTGAGCCAGGCACAGACTTCATTAATTCCGAGCAGAAGAATACACATGTGGGACTTAATTCCCAAATCACACAGATCCCTCTGTGCTCAAAGCGTTATTCTGGTCTCCACCGACTTCTGCCTCGAAGGCAAACAAGAGGAATACGGATTTATTCGAATAATTTATCAACTATTGACTTTTACTGACTGCAGAGGAAGACAACACTCTTCCTCAGAGTTTATAGTTCTTTATTTGAAGTGGAAAGGGTGATATATATAACAGTCTTTAATTCAGAATACAACCCTGCATTGGAAGATTAAACACAGAGTTATACAAACCTTTGGGGCTGGCGGCCAAATCCCCTATTTCAACACTTTTGGATGGTGAATCAATTTTCAGGGTCAATTTATTATTATGAAATTTGTGAAGTATTAATGAATAATGATAAGAGGCCACAAACCCACGCAGGGAAAACCAAATTTACAAGTACAGAAGTACAAAATGAGGAATTACAGTATTCATGAGTGGCCCTCTGTGAACTTATTAAGCCACATGTTCTTTTTGGAATGGAGTGCTTTACGTCTCTACATCACAAATTATCCATCATTAGAAACAAATCACAGTTATTAAATCCAAGAATCCGAAGGCATTTTTTATATGAGCTTAGTAAAAGCTTGTCAAAGAAGCAGTAGACAATGTAAACGTATCAACTATAAACCGAAATTTAGGTCTGGAATTTGTTGGGCGAGTTGGCAGTGTAAAATGCCGCTCCTATACATGTTAAACTGAACTGAGGTGAGATGTAAAATAGCAAGGATATGATCTCTATTCATGCTTCATTACCAGAGTCAATATCAAATTCACTGCCTGCCTGAGTAATACAAAGTGCAGTGGTACCTCGGTTCTCGACCACAATCCGTTCCAGACGGCCGTTCGAGAAGCGAATTGTTCGAAATCTGAAGAGATTTTTCCCATTACATTGAATGGAAAAAGAAATAATGCATTCCAAGCCTTAAAAGAGTCTTTTGTAGGAGTGAATGTAGAGTGTCTGCTGCAGGTGCGCTGTTCCTCTATGTGTGTGGCCGCTGCATGTGGGAGGGGTTGCCGAGTGAGTGACGTCTCTCCAGAAGTGAAGAGGTGCCCGGTGCGTGTCCAGCTCTGAATGTGCGCTTCTGTGTAGTTTGGCTGTGACAAAGTCATAAACCAAGTAACTTAGCTCTGTCCCAGACTCGCCTCATCCCTGTCCCAGCTCCAGCCCACAACAGGACATCAAACCCTGGAGTGAGCGCTCCAGCCTCGGAGGTGTTGAGAGCGAGCAGCTCTCGTGGATCGTGGGCCAGCTGATCGCGCATGTTATGTTTTTTCCGGGTTATTTCGGGGGCGTTCGAGTTCTGAATTTTCGAAATCCGAAGCAAAAAAATCTAGAAATTTTTGTTCGAATTCTGAGACGTTCGAATTACGAGTCGTTCGAAAACCGAGGCACCACTGTATATTGTTACCTGCATTTCATCCCCTGGATGAGCTGGGGTTGCTAGAATTGTTCAGGTCTACCGAGGCCATGAGGGTTTTTTGATGGCACTTCAGTTCAAGCACTCATCTATAATGCACTTGTAATACATTAATAAGCTATTATAAAGCGTTTATGGGGCTTTATAGAACATTAATGGATGTTCATAATCATATGTCATCGGGGCCCCGATGACAAAACCAAAAACATCGAGGACCGTGACGTCGCCCGGCATGGCGCAGCCGGGGCCCCACCCTGGAGCCAGGCCTGGGGTTGGGGCTCGAATGCGAGCGCCTGGTGGCCGGGCCTCTGCCCATGGGGCCCGGCCGGGCCAAGCCCGAACGAATGACATGGGCCGTCCCTCCTGCGGACCCACCACCCACAGAGGGAGTCATAGGGGTCGGGTGCAAAGAGAACTAGGTAGCAGTCGGGGCCGGGGGGCCCGACGACCTGGTTCGTGTGGACATTCTCTGGCTCTTGGGACATGGAATGTCACTTCGCTGGGGGGGGAAGAGCCTGAGCTTGTGCAGGAGGTTGAGAGGTACCGGCTAGATATAGTCGGACTCTCCTCCACGCACAGCCTGGGCTCTGGAACCCAACTCCTTGAGAAAGGCTGGACCCTCTACTTTTCTGGAGTTGTCCGCGGGGAGAGGCGGCGGGCTGGCGTAGGCTTGCTCATAGCCCCGCAGCTCTGCAGCTTCGTGTTGGGGTTTACCCCGGTGAACGAGAGGGTCGCGTCCCTACGCCTACGGGTTGGGGACAGGTGTCTCACAGCGGTTGCGGCTTACGGGCCGAACAGCAGTGTAGACTACCCGGCTTTCTTGGAGTCACTGGGAGGGGTACTCGACAGTGCCCCAACCGGGGACTCCATTGTTCTACTGGGAGACTTCAACGCCCACGTGGGCAATGACAGCAAGACTTGGAGGGGCGTGATTGGGAAGAACGGCCTACCCGATCTGAACCTGAGCGGTGTTCTATTACTGGACTTCTGTGCCACCCACAGTTTGTCCATAACGAACACCATGTTTGAGCACAAGGGTGTCCATAAGTGCTCTTGGCACCAGGACACCCTTGGCCGGAGGTCTATGATAGACTTTGTGATCGTGTCATCTGACCTTCGGCCACGTGTCTCGGACACTCGGGTGAAGAGAGGGGCAGAGCTGTCAACCGATCACCACCTGGTGGTGAGTGCGATCCGCTGGCAGGGGAGGAAGCCGGTCAGACCGGGCAGGCCCAAACGTATTGTGAGGGTCTGCTGGGAACGCCTGGCGGAACCCACTGTCAGTGGGGTCTTTAACTCCCACCTTCGGGAGAGTTTCTCCCAGATCCCGAGGGAGGTAGGTGACATGGAGTCTGAGTGGTCCATGTTCTCCTCCTCCATTGTCAGTGCGGCTGCACGCAGTTGTGGTCGCAAGGTCTCCGGTGCCTGTCGCGGCGGCAATCCCCGAACCCGGTGGTGGACACCGAAAGTAAGGGATGCCGTCAGGCTGAAGAAGGAGTCCTATCGGGTCTTGATGGCCTGTGGGACTCCTGAGGCAGCTGACGTGTACCGGCAGGCCAGGCGTGCCGCTTCCCGTGCAGTCGTGGAGGCAAAAACTCGGGTCTGGGAGGAGTTCGGAGAGGCCATGGAGGAGGACTATTGGTCGGCCTCGAAGAAATTCTGGCAAACCGTCCGTCGCCTCAGAAGGGGGAAGCAGTGCCTCACCAGTGCTGTTTACAGTGAGGGTGGGAGACTGCTGACCTCGACTGGTGATGTTGTCGGGCGGTGGAAAGAATACTTCGAGGGTCTCCTCAATCCCGTCGTCACGTCTTCCACTCAGGAAGCGGGGACTGAGGACTCGGATGGCTCTCCCATCACCCGGGCCGAAGTCACCGAGGTTGTTCGTAAGCTCCTCGGTGGTAGGGCCCCGGGAGTGGATGAGATCCGTCCAGAGTATCTGAAATCCCTGGATGTTGTAGGGCTGTCGTGGCTGACACGTCTCTGCAACATCGCGTGGCAGTCGAGGACAGTGCCTCTGGATTGGCAGACCGGGGTGGTGGTCCCCCTGTTTAAGAAGGGGGACCGGAGGGTGTGTTCCAACTATAGGGGGATCACACTCCTCAGCCTCCCTGGAAAGGTCTATTCCAGGGTACTAGAGAGGAGACTTCGGCCAATAGTCGAACCTCAGATCCAGGAGGAACAGTGTGGTTTTCGTCCCGGTCGTGGAACACTGGACCAGCTCTATACCCTCCACCGGGTGCTCGAGGGTTCATGGGAGTTCGCCCAACCAGTCCACATGTGCTTTGTGGATTTGGAGAAGGCGTTCGACCGTGTCCCTCGCGATGTCCTGTGGGGGGTGCTCCGGGAATATGGGGTGCGGGACCCTCTGCTAGGGGCTGTCCGCTCCTTGTATGACCGGAGCAGGAGCATGGTTCGCATTGCCGGCAGGAAATCAGACCTGTTCCCGGTGCATGTTGGTCTCCGCCAGGGCTGCCCTTTGTCACCGGTTCTGTTCATCACTTATATGGACAGAATTTCTAGGCGTAGCCAGGGGTCGGAGGGGATCCGGTTCGGGAACCACAGAATTTCATCTCTGCTATTTGCGGACGATGTTGTTCTGCTGGCCTCATCGGACCGGGACCTTCAGCATGCGCTGGGTCGGTTTGCAGCCGAGTGTGAAGCGGCCGGGATGAGGATCAGCACCTCCAAGTCTGAGGCCATGGTTCTCGACCGGAACACGGTGGTTTGCTCTCTCCAGGTTGGTGGAGAGTTCTTGCCTCAAGTGGCGGAGTTTAAGTATCTCGGGGTCTTGTTCTCGAGTGAGGGAAAAAGGGAGCGTGAGATTGATAGACGGGTTGGTGCAGCGGCAGCAGTGATGCGGTCGCTGTATCGGACCGTCGTGGTGAAGAGAGAGCTGAGTCACAAGACGAAGCTCTCGATTTACCGATCGATCTACGTTCCCACCCTCACCTATGGTCACGAGCTTTGGGTAGTGACCGAAAGGATGAGATCGCGGATACAAGCGGCTGAGATGAGTTTCCTCCGCAGGGTGGCTGGGCGCACCCTTAGAGATAGGGTGAGGAGTTCGGTCATCCGGGAGGAGCTCGGGGTGGAGCCGCTGCTCCTCCACATCGAGAGGAACCAGCTGAGGTGGCTCGGGCATCTGATCCGGATGCCCCCTGGACGCCTCCCTGGGGAGGTGTTCCGGGCATGTCCTACCGGGAGGAGACCCCGGGGAAGACCCAGGACTCGCTGGAGAGATTATGTCTCCGGTCTGGCCTGGGAACGCCTCGGGATCCCCCGGGAGGAGCTGGAGGAGGTTTGTGCGGACCGGGAAGTTTGGGCTTCCTTGCTCCGAATGCTGCCTCCGCGACCCGACCCCGGATAAGCGGCAGAAGAAGGTGAAGGTGAAGGTGAATCATATGTAGTGAGTTATGAATATAATGAATTCTACAAATTGTTTGTGTGATTATGGGAATTTAACATCTTCTCTAAAACATTTTAAATACAAAATGATGCCTGATGATGAGATCATAAAATGAATTATGTTTTCTTTTTTTTCCTTTTTTTTTTTGAATGCCAAGATTTGTTGGACTCACATTGTGAAAGAGTGGAGCACAAGGCATCATTTTCACGCATGGAACTCCACCAGAGAGTCCAGGCTCTGTGCCATCATGAGTCTAAGTGATGCATTGGCGAAGGCTTTGCACAGTGGTGAGACTCCACCATCACCAGCACAACTTCAGTTTGATTTAACGCTGGGTGCACAAGAATCTTCTGACTTTGCAGAAACATATTGAATACATACTCCAAATGACGACGACACCACTGAGCTTGGGTTCCAGAAGTCCCCAAAAACTCCCAAAATCAATTGTCGAAACCTGTATACACCCCATCATAGTTTGTTGACAGCAATGACGAATGATTGTGATTTCAGTTGCAGACCAAAATAATACAAAAGAATTCCAAACTCGATGCCCTCTCTCGGCTTCATGACGCTCCCACCACCAACTCTATTCCTGAAACCATCCTACCCAACTCACGCTTTATCGGCGCGGCCATTTGGGACGTTGAGAGGGTGATGCAGGAGGAGGATCTGCAAACTCACACTAGCGGATGATAAAGGAGCTTTGACCCGTATAACATCAGTGAGTGGACTGAGGATATCAGCAAGTTGAATTTACACTGGTAGAACTGAAGTCTGCAGTTGTAATACATGACATTGTTATATGATATGCAAATAGGTCTACTGTAAGACCACAGGATCTGTCAATATTCAGTGAAGATTGTGATGAAATCCTGGGTCATAGAAAAAGGGTTGAATGTGGACATGAGGAGGACAAGAGTGACTATAAGAGATGAACTTGCTGTGGCAACCACTTTGCTGAGAGCCAAAGAAGCTCTACATATCTTATAATTGAACACCGTTGAACCTATATTGTTGTGTTCCGTGTATTCTCTCGTGCTTATTTTGTTATTGCCCATTTCTTTTTGTGTTTCCATTTCCTTGTTTGTCCCCACGTTTCTGAGCGACATGGCTGGGATTCATTAGCAAATCAAACTCAGATGGATTTCAACACCTCGGTTCCAGCTGGATGTCGCCAGATGGTTGCTTCGCGTCCTCAGGGTAATCTCTTCCAACCCTCGCTCCTCTCATGTTCCTATATCTCTAAATTCTGTGTGTGATTGATGTTTTCTCTCAGCCACCCGAGTTACTCTTGTTCCTCTGTTTTCTTTTGATTGCTTTTTTTTCTGTTTCACTGCGTTATTGTTATTCCTCGTGTGTGTATGAGTAGATTCACCACCGAGCACTTTTTGTTACTTGGGCCTCGTGAGCAACCTCCGAGTGCCTCTTCCGTTGTCCTCCTTAGTCAGGCTTCTCGCCTGTTTTCCTTTAAAGGTTTCTCCCCGTCCCTGCTCGTGTTTTCCTCCCTCGCGTTTTGGTGTTGACGTCCTTGGTTTATCGTTCATGTTCGTCTTTTGTGTTTATATTTATTTTAATAAATTGTTAAACTACCCTTTCTCTCCCGAGTCTTCTGTAAACCTGCACCAACATCCTTGACAAGCCAAAATATTAAATAAATGAAAGTAGAAATGCACAATTTCACTTTTTTCTAGTCCTTTAAAATCATATCTTTTCTCTGACGTTTTATGATATGTTCATGAAGTTGTCTAGATACTGCCACCTGCCACTGTAGGACTCAAACTGAGCATGTGAGTCAGCAACAGGGCAGATTCTTGACCTAGATTTTGCTGTGGCAAACCACTATAGACCCAAATTAAAAGTATACTAGACAAAGTTCAGAAGGTTGGGCTCCCTCAGCAGAGCAGAGTCTAGGTGAAGCAGATGAACATTTTTCTCAGCCCAGACTGTGATCAACTTGGTAAATAAAGCGCAACAGCAATCTGTCCTTGGGAGCCGTCAGCAGTTTCACAGTAGACCTGGATCAGCTGCCACTAGATTCTCTCCTCTCCTCCAACTTAAATTGATCCATTAGTCTAAGCAATTGTTCAGAGAGTGCACCCATTCATTTCTCTCGTCTGCAGCATTTACGGATCCAGGCAGTGGAAAAGGCAACCAAATTAACATCACTCCACACTCTGAGGCGACGCTAACTCATTCTGGCGTGGTGTATTTTCTCCAGCAGTTTGGAAACGCAGCAAATCTTGTCGAGTGGATCTGGTCGAGATTGACGACACGTTTCCCCCCCGGAGAGCTGAGACAAGCGCTCCCCTCTGGTGATGCATGATATTAGCTTAATATCCCACATAAAACATTGCGTCGCACAAGAGTTGGACAGGAACTTCATCGCACTCAAGTCACATCGTAAATTTAACTTCATTCTGATGAATCACCAGAGCTTTTTTGACCTGACCTGCTGAAGAAACCCAAAAGAAAATGAAGTATACGTCCTCAAGAATTCTTGCTGAGCCCTGTTTGCTAAGTTTGTTGGCTGTTTGTACGTATAAAGTTTCATTTCAAGCAGTGCTTGGATTGGACTTTGCAAACTTGATCACCATAATTTGGTCATTCACCTCTGACTACTCTAAATGTCATCTTATTATGCATTATTTTTCTCTCCCGGGCTCAAAAATGACCATTAAATAGAACATGCACCCTTCAAACATATAATTAGAGTCTGCCCCATAAATATGGCCTCATGACTGGTCCAGCTACACGACAGCTGTGCCTTTTATGCCGCTTGTTTTTCCCCTCGGAAGTTGTTTATTTGCCTTCTGGATTCGTACTCTGGCCCCAGGACCAGTGGGCTTTGGCACTTCATGCCCTGATGAGTGTTAGCGCTTTGTTTAGCTTCAATACGAAATGAATTGAATGGATTTATTACTTTGTTTACACTGTAGCCATGAGCACTGGTGTGCTTTCTCAGTCTCACACTTTGTTATGATCCCATGATCCGGTTCTCTCTCTCCTGACTAGCTGACTGGAGCATGTCATGCGGAGTTTAGGCCCATTAATGCTACATACAGATCCAGATACGGATGGAGACATCTGTCTGTGCTCTGTGTTCATTTCGTCTGCATTTCAGCATGCATCCTAAAATCTTACGGACATGGGCCAAACGGAGCAGTACCATGGGAAACCATGGGAGGCAGTGTTGCTGTTACTACCCAATATATCGCTCTAATGAGAAGAAGAAGACATAACAATGGCGGAAATTGTCCGTCCTCCAGTCGCAATGTATTTAACAGTCTCACCGACCACCACTTCCTACAACGCAGCCTCCGTTTCATCATTTGTGCATGAGGTACATTTTCAATACTTCTTCCACAGTCGCCATGTTTGTTTTGGAGTCCATCGCAAACTTTTGACCCTGGGAAGCCAGCAAAACCAACATAAAGAATGGATGGTAGCCTGTGATCAGTGACAGTACCGTTGTTTGAAAAGAGCATAACGGGACCATAAATGTCCCTCATTATGTCATATGATAGTTCAGAATGCTCCCCCTGTTCTTGATCTAGTGCTGTTTGTGTGTCTCAGTCTGCCAGAGTGAGTTTACCGATCATCTTAGACCATCCATCGCACACTGTCTTCTATGTTTGCATCAAAGGAAACACGGGTTCATAGGCAACAGATGACAACCACAGCTGTTAGACTTGAAACCCTCCACGAAGGGTGTGTGCAGGTTTTCGTTCCAGCCGATCAAGACGACACCTTTTCTTAGGAGTGAAATGAGTTTTGGTGTTCCATTGTAAAACTGTGTGTGCATGGATGCTTGGAACAAAAACCTGCACCACCCTGGCCCTTTAAGGACCAGTTTCGACACCCCTGCCTTAGCTGTACTTAAGGATGTTTAATAAAGTTTGAGGTAGATTTAAACTGGATTATGACAAAAACAAAACCAACAAAACCTGTTTCCGTACAATGGCATAATGAAAACAGGTCCAACTTTCCTAGAAAGAGAACAGTGGCCTCTGATAAGGGGGTAGATGCACTTTAAAACAATATATCAGATGAGAACCAAGACTTCGTAATTGTAATGCGAACACAGTTTTCACATGACCAGAACAAATAGCAAGAAGATAAAAACAAGTTCATTATTCTTCTCCCTGCTAAAGGTATTGTGAAAAAAATGGAATCTTGATGAATAAACAAGGAAAAAACCTTTTGACTGTGAAAAGAAAATAAAGTGCAGCAAAGTCAGATCATCCATATTCATCGTGGATTCCATTAACATATGAGCTTAGGAAGTAAGTTCCTGGTTCTGATACTCACCAGAGAGAGGAGAATCAGGTTCTACAGAGACCTTGATAATGGATGTGGTATGTGACAGCTTCTATTACGACGAGACAGGTGCGATGAAAGCCGGTAAGTATTGTTGACACTGAGCAGATGTGACAGCGGAAGAGATGAAACCAGCCTCTGAATGCTGAGCACTTTAGTCTCCAGCTCCACGTCAAGGGTGTTTACAGTAGAAATCGGTTTTCGTGGAAGTTGGACGCGACATAAACAGGTACATTAGTGTAATTGCCACATTTTGACATGTTTGGAAGAGAAATGTGTTTCCGGGCTGCTGGAAGACGAATAATACAGAGGGAAATAATGAGAGCAGGTAGTGTGTTGGTCGCACAGACACATTGTCATTTTATTTAAATAATATAGTCTCCACTCTTCCAGCTCACCCAGACACAAAAATATTCTCACCATATAGACACATATATATCCATACTTACTCTCCTGGGACATTCTGGTCCGACTGTCAGTGACTCACGCAGTCAATTTAGAATCACCATTTAGCTTCATTCACAGACTTCGGGGGTTAATTGAAGTCACAGAGGAAACCCAGGGAATAGAGTTCATACCATTCCGCACTGCTTCACAAAATTGAGCTGTATATTTCTCTACGATGGGTGGAAGTCAGAGCACCAAAGAGAAACATAGTTCAAGAACAGACAAATTCCAGACAGAAATGTAGCAGTGAAATCTCGGTCTGTGGATCTTGTTGCTTCTACGTGAAAAATGCTTTTTTGTTAGTCGTGACCAACAAACAAGCAGTGTTTTATTTCCACCTCGATTTAAGTCGGTGCCAGGAATATATATATTTTATGAACCACCACATTTTAAATGGTCAAAAAAAAAAGTGTAGAGGAGAGTCACTGGTGGAAGGCTGTTGAGGTTTCATAAAACAGCGTCCTCATTTTCAGAGCTCAGCAGATGGAGCCCTCTGCTTGAAAGCGATGCAGAACTTTAACTTAAAAAGTGTTCAAAAGGTGTTCATTCACCCTGAATGAGCGAACGTAACCATCCAATGACAGCTCGACTATTTTTAGATCCGTCGGTCCAACTTCGTCCTGCCCGCTCTGCATGCAACTGGAGATCAGTGTATATAAAAGTTGGCTCATGCCATATATTTCCCTGGTAACTGACACATGGCTGCACCGAATTCATGAAAACCAACTCAGGCATTTCTCACTATCACCATCCTGACATGGACCTGTGATGTCAGCAGTGTCGGGCCGTGCATTTTACACCTAGGCCTTCAGTCAAGTCAACTAACTAAGTCTGTCTTCTCATATGTCCGGCCAGAGTCCACGACTTGGGTTCCGCCAGCTACAGGCTTCAGTCATTATATGATGCTTTTTCTGGGAGAATACCGGGAATAACACACGAAAACCGACACATTCAAGACCAGCTATTTGATGTTTCCTCTTCGTTTTAATATGTTTGATCACATGAGATTTTATTATTAAAAAGAAATCATCCGAAAGACTCCAACTAGCACCATTTTAAGGCGTGTAAGCAACTGCTTGGTTGATATTTGTATCGCCAACATACTGAAACTCCCGTTCATTTAGTCAGAAACTTCAGACAAGTCTGGCGCTGGCAGGTTGTTTCTCATCAGAAGTTCCAGCTTCTCACCAACGGCGCAAGATGTTTCTACTGACATCCCACTCAAACCCAAACCAAACAAATGACATTTTACTGCAAATGATTCCACACAAATTGTGTTTCACCGATCAGCTGAGAACAACGCAGCAATTCCGAAAGCATGATGCATAATTCAAAGAAACCCAGCGCTGCCCACCTTGATCACGGCGCTCACCTCCGACTCTGCAGTGTGAAAACCTCGCTCAAAATACCTCCAGCACTAATTAGCAGGTTAAAAAACATCTCCTCAACAGGCCTCAACAGTAATTTGCCTCAGCAGCTGGCTGCGCGCGCTTCAGGCCTAGTCAGTATGCGCGGGCTGTTGCTTGTATTTAAATGTCAAAATATGCAAGTGTGGCTCCATATATTGAGCGGCTTCCTACACAGAGAGTCTTCATCCCCTCAGGAGATGCTTCCGCCTCATGACTTAGGATTGTGCCTCATGGACGTCTATTGAATTACACGTGATCAAAAATAATTTATTTGCTATTGAACTTGGAGAAATGTGAGCATTGATCCATTCAAGGCAGATTCGAAGGGTGGTTTATTAAAGGCTTGTTCTGGCACTGCTTACTGGCTGCAATTCATCCAGACTGAGATTCACCAACAAAATGCTTATACGTAGCTTGCTCTTGTGTGGATCAGTCAACTTCTCTCGTGAAAAATACCTAAGTTATGAGATTGATAACATGAGTGTTTTGGAATAACAAGTAGCCATGCAGCCCCCAGAGGCTGTCGGCTCCGACAGTGTTTGATGAGTAACTTGTCTGTTACCAGAAATGGCTTCTCAAAAGCAGTTATTCACTCTGAAATATTAGCATGTGTCCGCGTGTGACAGGCACCAGTCATCAGCTGTGAACAGCCCTCTGTATTAGTGATGGGTCAGTGATGTATCATGACACAGTTTTGCAGGGTGGTGCAGGGAGACACTAACCTAATTTTCAGAGGCCACTAGATGGCGCTCTTAGTTTAGAAATGAAGTGAGACTTCATAGAAGTAGTTGCTCAAGGCTAAACATTTTACAGCAGACAGACGTTTTAGCGAAATCCCTCCAAACCGCAACCACCAACCTTTCACTAAAGTAAAAACGCATTTCATGCACAAGCTCAGCGCCATAAAATAAAATAAAATAAAATAAAATAAAATAAAAATTATTACCATTATTATTATTATTATTTCTTTTGAAGACACTGTATTCTGTGGGTGTAACAGTGTTATACAAATGTGACACAAAGCTGGAAGCGCCAAATATAGAACAAATTACATCCCGTATTAGTTCATACATGGACGCCTCATTTTCACGTCAAATCTGGAACTCCATATTTTAAAAGGCAAGAGTGGCAACCAGCTAAAGTTAAAGTTGGGAACGATTGTCTCTCCCCACAATCGTACAATTAGATCGTAAATCAAAACAATTGAACATATCAAACATTTACCATTGTCGGGCCCAACGGTTTCCTGAGCCGTTCATGGAGACAAATTCACTGCGAACTCACCTCTGACTACAGGATTATCTTATTTGACCATCTCATAGGAGATTCCTCGGAGGCACAGTTGAAGCCTGTCGACCCAAAAGATATGTCCGACAACAGCCAGTCAATGGACTGAGAACATCTGTATCAGGTGGCATGCTCCACCCATAACTGCACGTCTCTTGCGCCTCCACTTTTAAGAAAGTTTTTTTCCAAGTTTTACCTCAGAGCGATTGGACATAAGTAGCATGTGCAAAATGAAGAACCGATATAAAACAGAGAGCAGCAATTACTATTTTCTCAAAAATATTCCAAGAACTGCTCATCGAGTGGAAAGTCCAGCCGTGCATATCAGAGTGTGGAGTTGCCAGCTCCTGCTCATGAAACTACTATTCTGGACTAAAATGGAGCATAATTGCATTTTGGTAACAAGGACAAGTGGCTAGGGTTCTCTCCGAAGAGGCGGCGTCGGTGTGTGATAGTGCTTCTGTCCTGTTAGAAGAGGCCACAGAGAACCAAACAGTGTTATTGAGGAGAGAACTAATGAGCGAGCCTGCTCTCCACTGTCCACTTGCAGCTCCTCATCAGTGAACTTTCATTACCAAGACAGAAGCAAGACATAATTGGTGGAATAGGTGTCCCGCTGCATCAGCTCCAGCACGACGTCTCAGTAAATACATTGGCAAATGAAGAGCACGATGTCTTGTTATTTTCACTGGCCTCAGAATAGTTTTCGGGAAGTGGGGCGCCCTTTTACTTTCGCAACCTTGACATACTGGTGCAAACTTCTAATAACATACAGCGTTACAGCACTTTTTTTTTTTCCCAACACACTGTGGATCTCAGATCTCTCCGCAAACCACTGCCTCAGAATGATGTTGTTTTTAATGTAAATTTAAGCAGTTGGAGCAGTGAGGTGTGGGTTCTTGTCTCAAAGGCAGAAACTAGTGGCATATGCAGAGGGATTTGGTGCAATTAAAAAAACGTCATAATAGTTTGAACATTGTCTGTATATACTGGGAAATGGTATTGAGACCTCAAAACCTGGTCCATCAAACTTTAAAATTTTAAATGAGACAAATCTTTGCTTCAAGAGAGTAGAGATAAGCTAATGAAGCTTCGTGAAACTGTGTCCTAATTTTCTGAGCTCAGTAGGTGGCGCTCTTGCTTTAAAATGATGCAAGGTTTCTGTGAAATACTTGTTCAAATCCCCATATTTTAGAGCAGTGAGTGCCAGTGGACACTGTTTCATGAAGGCTTATCACCTTATCATTTCACATGAGGCTTCATGACACAGTGTCCTTATTTTCAGAGCTCAGTAGGTGGCGTTCTTGCTTTAAAATGATGCAAGGTTTCTGTGAAATACTTGTTAAAATCCCCATATTTTAGAGCAGTGAGTGCCAGTGGACACTGTTTCATGAAGGCTTATCACCTTATCATTACACATGAGGCTTCATGACACAGTGTCCTTATTTTCTGAGCTCAGTAGGTGGCACTCTTGCTTTAAAATGATGCAAGGTTTCTGTGAAATACTTGTTCAAATCCCCATATTTTAGAGCAGAGTGCCAGTGGACACTGTTTCATGAAGGCTTATCACCTTATCATTACACATGAGGCTTCATGAAACATCATGAGTCCTCATTTTCAGAGCTTAGTAGGTGGCGCTCTTGGTTTCAAAAATGATGGGAGGTTTCAATGAAAATTGTTCAAACCCAGAGATTGCCGTCGTTTCATGATGCCTTAAGAACCCATGACCAACAGTTGAGTATTGAATTGTTCAGTGTTGTATTTTTGGAGTCTGCCAAAGCTGCTTATAAGGTGGCAAGTTTTTTTATTTAAGACTGGTGTCCTTCCTGATGCTGTGACTTCATTGCATTGTTACTAACAAATGTGCTATATTTTTTACAGCCCTAATTGTGATATTTATTTTCTTATTCCTTTGTATATTTATTTAAAATAAATATTTTAATATTTAAATATTTATTTGAGTATAAAATCATTTTGATTGTTCTATCTGCAACATGCTTAATGTCTGTTCATTTTATTCTATATTCCTGCATATGCTGAATTTGAAACTGTTTTATAAGATTTTATAAAAAATAAGTTTTGTTACTTTTCATATACTTTCAGATACTTTTCATTATTATTTCTTTTTTTTTTAATGTAATGTCATGTAATCTAACATGGCATGACATGACATGACACGACATGACATGACATGACATGACATGACATAATCTTGTGTATGAACTGGTAAAAGTCATACAGGAGAAATGAGTGCAGAACAGCAAAATTCAGCAGCAAGTTTGCTTCCTTTCTTACAGCCAAGAGGAGTAGCAGGTTCAGACGACAGGTGGATTCAGGATCTGTCCTTTTTATTTTCCCACAACAGATTTTAAAAACGTTTCATTGATGTCACAAAGAAACACATTTTCTCAGCCAAAAGAGCCCATTGATTGAGGTGTCTCTGGATACTTGCTGGCGCTCTCTAACCTCTGGAACAAAAGACTAAAGAAACCATGAGCGATACACAAGGTCTCCCTGCTGAGGTCTTTCAGGGGCTTCAAGCGTATCTCAACGACCAGAACCTTCAGATTCTTTCAGAAGTCTGATGAATAGATGTCATAATGTGGCATGTTACTCTCTCCTTTGGTGCTCAAAGACAATAACCAAGGCTGCTCTTGGCTTAATGGGTCCAGAGAGAAATATCGGGTGAGAAGATAATGGGGCGAGGCCAAGCTTCGACTGCATTGTCCTTTCTGACATGGTGGACACATTCGCTCATCTAACTTGAATAAAAAGTCCCACAGAATTGGATGAATGGCCTTTATTTAACGTCAAACTGCCACGTGAGGCTGAAAGAGAAAGTATTGAATGTGAAGAATAACTGACTTAGTCATATTTCTTCACCTCAAATCTCGTCTTTCAGCTCTTAAAGTGAGAGATTCAAACAATCTGTCTGGTGTGGAAAACATAACATTATCTTATAGAACAGTGGGGAAATGTTTTGAAGGCTGAACACCTTTCTTTTGCTGGGGGAATCGAATAAATATTCCACTGGGAAAATAATAGTGGAAATAGTGCACCACACCTAGACTAAAGGTCAATGTGTCTCGAGTGTGACAACTGTAGGAACCGCAGGGGAACGGGAAGATTATTTGAGTTTAATATAATTGCATTGACTCTGTGGTTGAGAGAGAGGATTATGGAGGTTGCAACTCGGGATAAAACGCAATTTTAGAATGATATTTGATGAGCTATGTTTATTCTCTGTCCCGTTCTTGCTTCAGTGAAGCCCAGCGGTGGTGCTCAAAAGAACCATTTGAGCCTGATTTAAAACTCAGCAGGGTGAGCCGAGCAGTGTTTTTCAACCACCGTGCCGCGGCACACGAGGTGGTATTGAGAGATCGCCGAGTGTGCAGCGGGAAATTATGGTGTGAAAAAAGACTGTACTATCATCTGCAAAGTGTATCAGTTGAGGGCATCAGATTTTCTCCGCACGAGCAAAAAAATCACAATGTCATGTTGTCGACAGACTTTAAATAACAACTATAATTCATCAAGTTTATTTAGGTTTTCTTCTTTAAGTCAACAAAGGAAAGAAAAAGACTTGACTGTCGCAGTGACTTTCTGTTGCAAAATCTTCAGGCAACGTTGGCAGGACAGGTTCCTGGTACTATTCTCTTCAGCATGAGTCAAAAATATCCCCCTCAATAAAGTACTACATTGCGTGCACAAGTTCGCCATTTGCCAACAGCATCATTATCAGATCAATATTTTCCATATTTTCTCCCAAATTGTATCAAAAGTCAGTCCACAAAGGGGAGGAGTGGTGCGGATGTTTGCTGCAACCTGTCAAGCACAGACAGTTTGACCAAGAAGCTTTCAACAGAAACAAGTGATTGTTACTCCAATGGCGCCTGATCAGCAGAAAAAAACCCTGTCCTCTTAAAGTAGATGCATTTGGCTTCCTCTCTTTTTTTGTAGTACTCCTGTCGAGAGATGTTAGTTTTTGTGACAGACACGTTTCTTTGCTCCATAAAAATGTATAAGGTGAAGAGAATTATTTCTTATTATTATTTTTATTGACATCATTTTCCCCCAATACTTGTACTGCCCTTGTGTCAGTACTTACAATACTATATATATATATATATATATATATATATATATATATTGGCAATCTCCGATCCGTCATATCACCTTCAGAACCTTCTCCCCTCACTTGCCTCAACATCCTTTGACATCTCCAACTAGTCCAAAACACTGCTGTTGGCCTACTGACCACACGTCCGTCCTCATGATCAAAGAGCAGCAGCATCTGTGGACCTTTCTTAAAGGCAGGTAAAAATGCATCTTTGGAAAAAGCAAAGGTTCTTTTAGCACTTTTGAGAATAAGCTCCCTTGGTCCAACAGATTCTTTACCTTTCTCTTGTTTAATCTTTTCCATGATGTTATTATCTTGTTGTTATGTTATAATATAATAGTATATTTTAACCTGTGAAGCACTTCGTCCCTATACAAACACAGTTACTTACTTCATTCACTGGTGAAGCTTGAAAACCCCAAAGTCAGTTACATGGTGAGATGAAATAAGCAGGCACTTTATTTCCCCTCTGGTGGGGGAATCCCCCACAGCACCGCTCACTGGGTGATCCCTCTACACAGCACATGTTGACTGCACTTCACAGGCTGCGTTCGCATCCACCAATTATTATAAAATGACTCAGCACAAAGAGAACACATTTGGAGAATGCGCCGCTCAAATCTAATCTAACATTTTCTTCAACACATTTTCTTCAGTTTCTCCCTCAAAGAGATACAGATCTTCCGCTAATGGCCCCGACAGCTCATTTTCCCAAGGACAGGACCCTTTAGCAGAGTCAACAATTCCGTACAAACAATCCCCGAAGCCTCTATACTTAGAAGACTTTTCTGAACAATGTTGACACAGTTGAATTCATTGCCCTGAAACCACCTTTAGAGAACAGGATCATATCTACCTCTTGCGCGACCACCAATGTCCACAAGCAGCGCTCGCCTCAGAGCTATTCTCTATGGCTTCGCTCAAGAATTTACGGGACAGGTGAACTTTACGGCTATGTCCTTTAACTTCAAATGAGGACGATGTTCCGTGGTTTTGCTGCTGGAGTCAAATAGAGCACCATAAAAGTGACACCCAAGAATCTAGAGCAATAATCCAGCCAAATATTTATAATACATTCTCATTACAGGGCTATTAAATCCGTTATTTTCATCAATTCGACTGAGTTCATGTGAGGGTCGTAGCTGAACAAGGGCGTCAGTGAATGACTTGAAAAATGATTTCAGTTCTGGTGCACAACTTTTTTTTTTTTCTTTCTTCCCCGGAGCAACTTTGCTTGAAATTAATATCAAAATGTCCTGCTGAGATTCTAACTAGATGCATCGCTCATTCATTTACGCTACCTGAATGTCAAGTTGAGGCATTGCCTCGGGAGCTGTTTGCCTTGTTGTTCCACGAATATGTTCCACATCCTCTACATGCATAATTAGCAAGAGCGCTCAGGTTTGGTGAGGCTTCCGAGCTCATGTTTTTTTACATCTTTATTTTTACAGTTTTTTTTTTTTTTTTTTGTGAAACAGCACGATTGTTCCAGCATAAAAATGGGATCTCCCTTTTACCCATGTTGGCTGATGGCCGCAGCCCATTACCTGTCCCATTTCATGCCTAATTTAAGTGATAGATTGACTCCATAGAACCAGGCGATAAGGACTATAGATTATTTGCTATAATTTGTCTTATAAACATATGATATGTCATTTGATTAATCAAAAGAAAACCATATTTCTGCATCATTTTCTTGGAAACTCAAGCACATATTGTGTAAATTCCTGTTGGTGTGATTGATGAGTGTAACTCCACTGAGAACCCCTGATCTCACTATAGTTTCCACTGAGTGATCTGGGTCAGGGCGGATCCGGTCGGGTGGGAACAGGTGCGTTTTCCCCTGCACCAGCTTTGAGTCCACTGTTTTTGGTGGGCAGGGATGTGGGTTGTGACATCTTTAGATGTGTTGCTTCAGCAGCAGATTTAATGTATTCGCTAGTCATGGGTAGGTGAGGTTCTATCTATCTATCTATACAGTGGTTCCTCGGTTTGTAGAACGTCCCGGACTTCGAACAAATCAGAGTTCGAACAAAAATTTCGAGATTTTTTTTTGCTTCAGATTTTGAACGAAAATCCAGAACTCGAACGCCCCCCCAAAAAGCCGGAAAAAACATAATGTTTCTTCACATTGAGGTGTAAAAACCTTTCTGTCACTGCACTGGAATGTGGTAGAGTGTCACAGGGGAGCTGCTCGCTCTCCACACCTCCGAGGCTGGAGTCCTGTTGTCGGCTGGAGCTGGCACAGGGATGAGGCGAGTCTGGGACAGAGCGTGACTTGGTTTATGACTTTGTCACAGCCAAACTGCACAGAAGCGCACATTCAGAGCTGGACACGCACCGGGCACCTCTTCACTTCTGGAGAGACGTCACTCACTCGGCAACCCCTCCCACATGCAGCAGAATTGTGACAGTATTTTGTCGTCGACAAGTTAAAAAAAAGCCCTCAGGTGGGAGAAAAAAAAGAGCAGTAACTTGAATAACACTTTCACAAAAACGCGGGCGAACATAATGCATCACTGAATATTAGATGAGAGCGAGGCAAAGGCTACAACAGGTACCTAGGCATAACCCTCTTCCAACGTCATGCCAGTCCAGAGAGCGATGTGTTTGGGCCAATACCAGGGTCGACATCTCTCACAAGACAGCTCATTTGTCTGCTTCAGTTCAGTCCAGTCAAAGTTCAAGGTTATTGGGGGAGTAAAAGCTGCCGCTCATTATCATTGAAATGTAAATAATTCTGCTTTGAGTCATGCTGAAACATGACTCTACAGCACATGACGGAAGACTCGACTGGCACCGGTCCAACAGTGAATCTGTCTTCCCCTTGGCTGCACTCTACCTTCTGCACTTTAAGCAAATAAAACCATTTGGATCGTCGGCGCTCGCTGAGTGATGCAGTCCGCTGTAGTGACACACATCGACGGCTTCAGATTACATTGAGACATATTTGTGGAGTCACTGCTTTTTGTCTTCTGTTCTAACATGAGTGACAGCTGGAGGAGTGAAGCATGCTAATGTGACATTATCTGCAGTGCACTCACACTCCACACACACACACACACACACACACGTGAGAGCAGGCAGGAAAGTGTAGCTAATACATCATCGCCGCTTGGTCGCAGCAAGCCAACAGGCTCCTGTTTAAAGGGGTTATTTATTTCAGTTAGGTATGAGCTCGACACGCTGCGTACTCTCTGGAAGTAAAAACCATCAACGCAAATGTCACTGACGTCGCTCCGCCAGGATCAGTGTCTGTGTGTGACGTATTCACGCCTCTTCTGTTGTCACTTCCCACACCATCCTGCATCAGGTCTCACTCTGAATCAACCTCGCGGTTGCTCACCAAGACACTTGTACCTGTGTTTGCGTTCACACCTGACGGCGGCTTATAGCGGACGATTAACCCCAGCTGGGAATTTGGCAGGAATTCACTCAATTAGCCTCTTCTCATTATGCTAACGAATCATTTCAACAGAGTGCATTAGCATAATGGCGACGCCAATGGAGCGTACGGTATTAGAATGGAGAGATCGTCTCTGTGTACTCACACACACCGTCCCCTTATTTCCCCTTTATGGATGTGTTGTTTCTTCTCATTCATTCTCATTTAAATCCACATTAAGAGGACTTCCAGCGCCAGAGACGCAGCGGCTGATTTATGAACGTTGGTAACTGGCAGTCAGTTAATAAATGTGATGCAGAGTGTCGGGGTCATGTGAGGAAAAGGTTTTATTATTTCCTTCTATTTATGCCTTATTTTACCACCTCCTTTTTTGTTTATATAACTTTAGTATTTAAGCTCTTGAGCTGCACTGCTCTGTCAGTGGGAACCATCGAATGAACCTCTTAATACTAAACAACAGGTCAGTGGGTGCTGGATAGTGGTGACTGGACAAAGATTCGATGAAGCGAATAGTCAGTAATAGACATGGGAGCACTGCTGGTTCTGAGGGACCTGGTGAATAATCCTAGCATAGCGACACCTGGAGGCTGAATCTGATTAATTGTGTGTGTGTCCTTCTTATGAGGACATTTTGGCCTGTCCTCACAAGGTTTAAAGGGTTAAAACATCAGTAAATGTAGTGTATTA